>NC_138888.1:110042051-110642051 GCF_965194825.1 Balaenoptera physalus
ATTCAGGACCTCCTACCTGAAGTCACCCTGCCTCTTGAAGAAAGACGACCTTCTTTGTATTGCAACTAAAGCACAGTTTTTCCTGTAGCACGGCAGGCTTTTGAAGCGGCACGGGTCCAGAGTCCTAGCCAGGGATTTCCTTGGTGAGGCCGTTCACTAGTTGCAGAACACCGTGCCTCGAGAAGTTGATTCAGGGAAGCAACAACTGTGTACTCTGTGTCTCATTTGACTGGTTAAAAACCACAGAGATGAATGCTGCCTGTGCCCATGGAAATGGGGTCATGAGGGTACTAGCCTTGCTTTCCGTTTGGAAACCTCCATTCTTGCTTCCGTGAAGCTCCCTGAAATTCTCGGCTGTTGACAGTCCTCTGGCCACTGTAGGCATGTGTCTGGGAAAAAAATGAGTTTTCTCTGGGTACACACGGAGCTTCATTGGCCGGGGTGGGGCTCTCCTTGCCATCCTCTAGAGCTAAAGGGAATCTCAACGTGAGTCCCTGCCTCGAGGTAAGGCCCTGAGTAGCCCTGCAGAAAGGGAGGCATGCAGCTCTTTCCATGAGCTCTTAGTGGAGGTCTGTTTTATTGAAAAGAATTACCCCTTTCAGGACTCCTACGCCCTTCGGGTGAGCATCATTTTGGTTCCAAGATCACTGACTCCCTCCACACCCCTGTGGGCCTGCTGAGCAGCATTGAGTCCCATACGTCCCACGGAGGCTCTCTGTGTCTGCAGAGTCTCGGGCAACACACTATACGTTACTTCAGGAGAGCTACATTTCCAGAGCACTCGAACAGCATCAAAACTACATTTCTAGGCAGTCCAACTTGCCCTGGAAGTCTTCGACATTGCCCTCGTCAGAGCTGCCCAGAGAAAACACTCTGCTTAGAATTTATCGAGGACCTCGTACCTGAAGTCACTCTATTCAAGGAGAAATACAGCATCTTAACATGCTGTGTCGTTCACAGGGCAAGAAACGTGAGAACTTGCCTCGAGGTAAGGCCATGAAATGCTTTGCAGAAGCAGAGGCGTGTAGCAGTTTCCATGTGGCCGTAGACGCATATCTTCAGCATTTTAAAGCCAGTACGCTTTTCAGGACACCCAGGTGCCTCGCCTGGAAACCCTATTCCCTGCAAGAACACTGAGTACCCTCAGGCTCCCCTGGCCCTTCTAAGGAAAATCCAGGCCAAGAGCTTTCAGACTCAGAGTGTGTATGTCGAGTGTAGGGTAATAAAGTGCACTCTTATTGGGACATCTTGATATAGCCAGCAATCGCCCAGGTTCACGAGCACCTTTAAGCAAGTTCCAGTAGGCCGTGGAATTCGTTCTCATTCCCTAGTTTGAGCTGTACAGAGAGAAACAGTAAGCTTCTCCTTCCATTCAGGACCTCCTACCTGAAGTCACTCTGCCTCCTGAAGAAAGACGACCTCGTTTCTATTGAAACTAAAGCACAGTTTTTCCTGTAGCACGGCAGGCTTTTGAAGAGGCACGGGCCCAGAGGCCTAGCTAGGGCTTTCCTTGGTGTGGCCGTTCACTAGATGCAGAACACCCTGCCTCGAGAAGTTGATTCAGGGAAGCAACAACTGTGTACTCTGTGTCTCATTTGACTTGTTAAAAACCACAGAGATGTATGCTGCCTGTGCCCATGGAAATGGGGGCATGATGGGACTAGCCTTGCTTTTCGTTTGGAAACCTCCATTCTAGCTTCGGTGAAGCTCCCTGAAATTCTCTGCTGTTGACAGGCCTCTGGCCACTGTAGGCATGTGTCTGGGAAGAAAATGAGTTTTCTCTGGCTACACACGGAACTTCATTGGCCGGGGTGGGACGCACCTTGCCATGCTCTAGAGCTAAAGGGAATCTAAACGTGAGCCCTTGGCTCGAGGTAAGGCCCTGAGTAGCCCTGCAGAACGGGAGGCATGCAGCTCTTTCCATTAGCTCTTAGTCGCTCTTCTGGTTTACTTTAAATGAAGTACCTTTTTTCAGGACTCCTAGGCCCCTCGGTTGAGCATCATTTTTGTTCCAAGGTCTCTGAGTATCTCCACACCCCTGTAGGCCTGCTGAGCAACAACGAGGCACATTGGTCCTCGGAGGTCCTCTGTGTCTGCTGAGTCATGGGCAACACACTGCACTCTTTCTTGTGATATCTTGATTCACAGCACTCGCACAGTTTCAAGAGCAATGTTCAACAAGTTCCAACATGCCGTGGAAGTCGCTCTCATTCCCTAGTTTGAGCTGTACAGAGAGAAACAGTAAGCTTCTCCTTCCATTCAGGACCTCCTACCTGAAGTCACCCTGCCTCTTGAAGAAAGACGACCTTCTTTGTATTGCAACTAAAGCACAGTTTTTCCTGTAGCACGGCAGGCTTTTGAAGCGGCACGGGTCCAGAGTCCTAGCCAGGGATTTCCTTGGTGAGGCCGTTCACTAGTTGCAGAACACCGTGCCTCGAGAAGTTGATTCAGGGAAGCAACAACTGTGTACTCTGTGTCTCATTTGACTGGTTAAAAACCACAGAGATGAATGCTGCCTGTGCCCATGGAAATGGGGTCATGAGGGTACTAGCCTTGCTTTCCGTTTGGAAACCTCCATTCTTGCTTCCGTGAAGCTCCCTGAAATTCTCGGCTGTTGACAGTCCTCTGGCCACTGTAGGCATGTGTCTGGGAAAAAAATGAGTTTTCTCTGGGTACACACGGAGCTTCATTGGCCGGGGTGGGGCTCTCCTTGCCATCCTCTAGAGCTAAAGGGAATCTCAACGTGAGTCCCTGCCTCGAGGTAAGGCCCTGAGTAGCCCTGCAGAAAGGGAGGCATGCAGCTCTTTCCATGAGCTCTTAGTGGAGGTCTGTTTTATTGAAAAGAATTACCCCTTTCAGGACTCCTACGCCCTTCGGGTGAGCATCATTTTGGTTCCAAGATCACTGACTCCCTCCACACCCCTGTGGGCCTGCTGAGCAGCATTGAGTCCCATACGTCCCACGGAGGCTCTCTGTGTCTGCAGAGTCTCGGGCAACACACTATACGTTACTTCAGGAGAGCTACATTTCCAGAGCACTCGAACAGCATCAAAACTACATTTCTAGGCAGTCCAACTTGCCCTGGAAGTCTTCGACATTGCCCTCGTCAGAGCTGCCCAGAGAAAACACTCTGCTTAGAATTTATCGAGGACCTCGTACCTGAAGTCACTCTACTCAAGGAGAAATACAGCATCTTAACATGCTGTGTCGTTCACAGGGCAAGAAACGTGAGAACTTGCCTCGAGGTAAGGCCATGAAATGCTATGCAGAAGCGGAGGCGTGTGGCAGTTTCCATGTGGCCGTAGACGCATATCTTCAGCATTTTAAAGCCAGTACGCTTTTTAGGACACCCAGGTGCCTCGCCTGGAAACCCTATTCCCTGCAAGAACACTGAGTACCCTCAGGCTATCCTGGCCCTTCTAAGCAAAATCCAGGCCAAGAGCTTTCAGACTCAGAGTGTGTATGTCGAGTGTAGGGTAACAAAGTGCACTCTTATTGGGACATCTTGATATAGCCAGCAATCGCCCAGGTTCACGAGCACCTTTAAGCAAGTTCCAATAGGCCGTGGAATTCGTTCTCATTCCCTAGTTTGAGCTGTACAGAGAGAAACAGTAAGCTTCTCCTTCCATTCAGGACCTCCTACCTGAAGTCACCCTGCCTCCTGAAGAAAGACGACCTCGTTTCTATTGAAACTAAAGCACAGTTTTTCCTGTAGCACGGCAGGCTTTTGAAGAGGCACGGGCCCAGAGGCCTAGCTAGGGCTTTCCTTGGTGTGGCCGTTCACTAGATGCAGAACACCCTGCCTCGAGAAGTTGATTCAGGGAATCAACATCTGTGTACTCTGTGTCTGATTTGACTTGTTAAAAACCACAGAGATGTATGCTGCCTGTGCCCATGGAAATGGGGGCATGATGGGACTAGCCTTGCTTTTCGTTTGGAAACCTCCATTCTAGCTTCGGTGAAGCTCCCTGAAATTCTCTGCTGTTGACAGGCCTCTGGCCACTGTAGGCATGTGTCTGGGAAGAAAATGAGTTTTCTCTGGCTACACACGGAACTTCATTGGCCGGGGTGGGACGCACCTTGCCATGCTCTAGAGCTAAAGGGAATCTAAACGTGAGCCCTTGGCTCGAGGTAAGGCCCTGAGTAGCCCTGCAGAACGGGAGGCATGCAGCTCTTTCCATTAGCTCTTAGTCGCTCTTCTGGTTTACTTTAAATGAAGTACCTTTTTTCAGGACTCCTAGGCCCCTCGGTTGAGCATCATTTTTGTTCCAAGGTCTCTGAGTATCTCCACACCCCTGTAGGCCTGCTGAGCAACAAGGAGGCACATTGGTCCTCGGAGGTCCTCTGTGTCTGCTGAGTCATGGGCAACACACTGCACTCTTTCTTGTGATATCTTGATTCACAGCACTCGCACAGGTTCAAGAGCAATGTTCAACAAGTTCCAACATGCCGTGGAAGTCGCTCTCATTCCCTAGTTTGAGCTGTACAGAGAGAAACAGTAAGCTTCTCCTTCCATTCAGGACCTCCTACCTGAAGTCACCCTGCCTCTTGAAGAAAGACGACCTTCTTTGTATTGCAACTAAAGCACAGTTTTTCCTGTAGCACGGCAGGCTTTTGAAGCGGCACGGGTCCAGAGTCCTAGCCAGGGATTTCCTTGGTGAGGCCGTTCACTAGTTGCAGAACACCGTGCCTCGAGAAGTTGATTCAGGGAAGCAACAACTGTGTACTCTGTGTTTCATTTGACTTGTTAAAAACCACAGAGATGAATGCTGCCTGTGCCCATGGAAATGGGGTCATGAGGGTACTAGCCTTGCTTTCCGTTTGGAAACCTCCATTCTTGCTTCCGTGAAGCTCCCTGAAATTCTCTGCTGTTGACAGTCCTCTGGCCACTGTAGGCATGTGTCTGGGAAAAAAATGAGTTTTCTCTGGGTACACACGGAACTTCATTGGCCGGGGTGGGGCTCTCCTTGCCATCCTCTAGAGCTAAAGGGAATCTCAACGTGAGTCCCTGCCTCGAGGTAAGGCCCTGAGTAGCCCTGCAGAAAGGGAGGCATGCAGCTCTATCCATGAGCTCTTAGTGGAGGTCTGTTTTATTGAAAAGAATTACCCCTTTCAGGACTCCTACGCCCTTCGGGTGAGCATCATTTTGGTTCCAAGATCACTGACTCCCTCCACACCCCTGTGGGCCTGCTGAGCAGCATTGAGTCCCATAAGTCCCACGGAGGCTCTCTGTGTCTGCAGAGTCTCGGGCAACACACTATACGTTACTTCAGGAGAGCTACATTTCCAGAGCACTCGATCAGCATCAAAACTACATTTCTAGGCAGTCCAACATGCCCTGGAAGTCTTCGACATTGCCCTCGTCAGAGCTGCCCAGAGAAAACACTCTGCTTAGAATTTATCGAGGACCTCGTACCTGAAGTCACTCTATTCAAGGGGAAATACAGCATCTTAACATGCTGTGTCGTTCACAGGGCAAGAAACGTGAGAACTTGCCTCGAGGTAAGGCCATGAAATGCTTTGCAGAAGCAGAGGCGTGTAGCAGTTTCCATGTGGCCGTAGACGCATATCTTCAGCATTTTAAAGCCAGTACGCTTTTCAGGACACCCAGGTGCCTCGCCTGGAAACCCTATTCCCTGCAAGAACACTGAGTACCCTCAGGCTCCCCTGGCCCTTCTAAGGAAAATCCAGGCCAAGAGCTTTCAGACTCAGAGTGTGTATGTCGAGTGTAGGGTAACAAAGTGCACTCTTATTGGGACATCTTGATATAGCCAGCAATCGCCCAGGTTCACGAGCACCTTTAAGCAAGTTCCAGTAGGCCGTGGAATTCGTTCTCATTCCCTAGTTTGAGCTGTACAGAGAGAAACAGTAAGCTTCTCCTTCCATTCAGGACCTCCTACCTGAAGTCACCCTGCCTCCTGAAGAAAGACGACCTCGTTTCTATTGAAACTAAAGCACAGTTTTTCCTGTAGCACGGCAGGCTTTTGAAGAGGCACGGGCCCAGAGGCCTAGCTAGGGCTTTCCTTGGTGTGGCCGTTCACTAGATGCAGAACACCCTGCCTCGAGAAGTTGATTCAGGGAAGCAACAACTGTGTACTCTGTGTCTCATTTGACTTGTTAAAAACCACAGAGATGTATGCTGCCTGTGCCCATGGAAATGGGGGCATGATGGGACTAGCCTTGCTTTTCGTTTGGAAACCTCCGTTCTAGCTTCGGTGAAGCTCCCTGAAATTCTCTGCTGTTGACAGGCCTCTGGCCACTGTAGGCATGTTTCTGGGAAGAAAATGAGTTTTCTCTGGCTACACACGGAACTTCATTGGCCGGGGTGGGGCGCACCTTGCCATGCTCTAGAGCTAAAGGGAATCTAAACGTGAGCCCTTGGCTCGAGGTAAGGCCCTGAGTAGCCCTGCAGATAGGGAGGCATGCAACTCTTTCCATTAGCTCTTAGTCCCTCTTCTGGTTTACTTTAAATGAAGTACCTTTTTTCAGGACTCCTAGGCCCCTCGGTTGAGCATCATTTTTGTTCCAAGGTCTCTGAGTATCTCCACACCCCTGTAGGCCTGCTGAGCAACAACGAGGCACATTGGTCCTCGGAGGTCCTCTGTGTCTGCTGAGTCATGGGCAACACACTGCACTCTTTCTTGTGATATCTTGATTCACAGCACTCGCACAGGTTCAAGAGCAATGTTCAACAAGTTCCAACATGCCGTGGAAGTCGCTCTCATTCCCTAGTTTGAGCTGTACAGAGAGAAACAGTAAGCTTCTCCTTCCATTCAGGACCTCCTACCTGAAGTCACCCTGCCTCTTGAAGAAAGACGACCTTCTTTGTATTGCAACTAAAGCACAGTTTTTCCTGTAGCACGGCAGGCTTTTGAAGCGGCACGGGTCCAGAGTCCTAGCCAGGGATTTCCTTGGTGAGGCCGTTCACTAGTTGCAGAACACCGTGCCTCGAGAAGTTGATTCAGGGAAGCAACAACTGTGTACTCTGTGTCTCATTTGACTTGTTAAAAACCACAGAGATGAATGCTGCCTGTGCCCATGGAAATGGGGTCATGAGGGTACTAGCCTTGCTTTCCGTTTGGAAACCTCCATTCTTGCTTCCGTGAAGCTCCCTGAAATTCTCGGCTGTTGACAGTCCTCTGGCCACTGTAGGCATGTGTCTGGGAAAAAAATGAGTTTTCTCTGGGTACACACGGAGCTTCATTGGCCGGGGTGGGGCTCTCCTTGCCATCCTCTAGAGCTAAAGGGAATCTCAACGTGAGTCCCTGCCTCGAGGTAAGGCCCTGAGTAGCCCTGCAGAAAGGGAGGCATGCAGCTCTTTCCATGAGCTCTTAGTGGAGGTCTGTTTTATTGAAAAGAATTACCCCTTTCAGGACTCCTACGCCCTTCGGGTGAGCATCATTTTGGTTCCAAGATCACTGACTCCCTCCACACCCCTGTGGGCCTGCTGAGCAGCATTGAGTCCCATACGTCCCACGGAGGCTCTCTGTGTCTGCAGAGTCTCGGGCAACACACTATACGTTACTTCAGGAGAGCTACATTTCCAGAGCACTCGAACAGCATCAAAACTACATTTCTAGGCAGTCCAACATGCCCTGGAAGTCTTCGACATTGCCCTCGTCAGAGCTGCCCAGAGAAAACACTCTGCTTAGAATTTATCGAGGACCTCGTACCTGAAGTCACTCTATTCAAGGAGAAATACAGCATCTTAACATGCTGTGTCGTTCACAGGGCAAGAAACGTGAGAACTTGCCTCGAGGTAAGGCCATGAAATGCTTTGCAGAAGCAGAGGCGTGTAGCAGTTTCCATGTGGCCGTAGACGCATATCTTCAGCATTTTAAAGCCAGTACGCTTTTCAGGACACCCAGGTGCCTCGCCTGGAAACCCTATTCCCTGCAAGAACACTGAGTACCCTCAGGCTCCCCTGGCCCTTCTAAGGAAAATCCAGGCCAAGAGCTTTCAGACTCAGAGTGTGTATGTCGAGTGTAGGGTAACAAAGTGCACTCTTATTGGGACATCTTGATATAGCCAGCAATCGCCCAGGTTCACGAGCACCTTTAAGCAAGTTCCAGTAGGCCGTGGAATTCGTTCTCATTCCCTAGTTTGAGCTGTACAGAGAGAAACAGTAAGCTTCTCCTTCCATTCAGGACCTCCTACCTGAAGTCACCCTGCCTCCTGAAGAAAGACGACCTCGTTTCTATTGAAACTAAAGCACAGTTTTTCCTGTAGCACGGCAGGCTTTTGAAGAGGCACGGGCCCAGAGTCCTAGCTAGGGCTTTCCTTGGTGTGGCCATTCACTAGATGCAGAACACCCTGCCTCGAGAAGTTGATTCAGGGAAGCAACAACTGTGTACTCTGTGTCTCATTTGACTTGTTAAAAACCACAGAGATGTATGCTGCCTGTGCCCATGGAAATGGGGGCATGATGGGACTAGCCTTGCTTTTCGTTTGGAAACCTCCATTCTAGCTTCGGTGAAGCTCCCTGAAATTCTCTGCTGTTGACAGGCCTCTGGCCACTGTAGGCATGTGTCTGGGAAGAAAATGAGTTTTCTCTGGCTACACACGGAACTTCATTGGCCGGGGTGGGACGCACCTTGCCATGCTCTAGAGCTAAAGGGAATCTAAACGTGAGCCCTTGGCTCGAGGTAAGGCCCTGAGTAGCCCTGCAGAACGGGAGGCATGCAGCTCTTTCCATTAGCTCTTAGTCGCTCTTCTGGTTTACTTTAAATGAAGTACCTTTTTTCAGGACTCCTAGGCCCCTCGTTTGAGCATCATTTTTGTTCCAAGGTCTCTGAGTATCTCCACACCCCTGTAGGCCTGCTGAGCAACAAGGAGGCACATTGGTCCTCGGAGGTCCTCTGTGTCTGCTGAGTCATGGGCAACACACTGCACTCTTTCTTGTGATATCTTGATTCACAGCACTCGCACAGGTTCAAGAGCAATGTTCAACAAGTTCCAACATGCCGTGGAAGTCGCTCTCATTCCCTAGTTTGAGCTGTACAGAGAGAAACACTAAGCTTCTCCTTCCATTCAGGACCTCCTACCTGAAGTCACCCTGCCTCTTGAAGAAAGACGACCTTCTTTCTATTGCAACTAAAGCACAGTTTTTCCTGTAGCACGGCAGGCTTTTGAAGCGGCACGGGTCCAGAGTCCTAGCCAGGGATTTCCTTGGTGAGGCCGTTCACTAGTTGCAGAACACCGTGCCTCGAGAAGTTGATTCAGGGAAGCAACAACTGTGTACTCTGTGTCTCATTTGACTTGTTAAAAACCACAGAGATGAATGCTGCCTGTGCCCATGGAAATGGGGTCATGAGGGTACTAGCCTTGCTTTCCGTTTGGAAACCTCCATTCTTGCTTCCGTGAAGCTCCCTGAAATTCTCGGCTGTTGACAGTCCTCTGGCCACTGTAGGCATGTGTCTGGGAAAAAAATGAGTTTTCTCTGGGTACACACGGAGCTTCATTGGCCGGGGTGGGGCTCTCCTTGCCATCCTCTAGAGCTAAAGGGAATCTCAACGTGAGTCCCTGCCTCGAGGTAAGGCCCTGAGTAGCCCTGCAGAAAGGGAGGCATGCAGCTCTTTCCATGAGCTCTTAGTGGAGGTCTGTTTTATTGAAAAGAATTACCCCTTTCAGGACTCCTACGCCCTTCGGGTGAGCATCATTTTGGTTCCAAGATCACTGACTCCCTCCACACCCCGGTGGGCCTGCTGAGCAGCATTGAGTCCCATACGTCCCACGGAGGCTCTCTGTGTCTGCAGAGTCTCGGGCAACACACTATACGTTACTTCAGGAGAGCTACATTTCCAGAGCACTCGAACAGCATCAAAACTACATTTCTAGGCAGTCCACCATGCCCTGGAAGTCTTCGACATTGCCCTCCTCAGAGCTGCCCAGAGAAAACACTCTGCTTAGAATTTATCGAGGACCTCGTACCTGAAGTCACTCTATTCAAGGAGAAATACAGCATCTTAACATGCTGTGTCGTTCACAGGGCACGAAACGTGAGAACTTGCCTCGAGGTAAGGCCATGAAATGCTATGCAGGAGCGGAGGCGTGTAGCAGTTTCCATGTGGCCGTAGACGCATATCTTCAGCATTTTAAAGCCAGTACGCTTTTCAGGACACCCAGGTGCCTCGCCTGGAAACCCTATTCCCTGCAAGAACACTGAGTACCCTCAGGCTCCCCTGGCCCTTCTAAGCAATATCCAGGCCAGGAGCTTTCAGACTCAGTGTGTGTTTGTCGAGTGTAGGGTAACACAGTGCACTCTTATTGGGACATCTTGATATAGCCAGCTATCGCCCAGGTTCACGAGCACCTTTAAGCAAGTTCCAATAGGCCGTGGAATTCGTTCTCATTCCCTAGTTTGATCTGTACAGAGAGAAACAGTAAGCTTCTCCTTCCATTCAGGACCTCCTACCTGAAGTCACGCTGCGTCCTGAAGAAAGACGACCTCGTTTCTATTGAAACTAAAGCACAGTTTTTCCTGTAGCACGGCAGGCTTTTGAAGAGGCACGGGCCCAGAGGCCTAGCTAGGGCTTTCCTTGGTGTGGCCGTTCACTAGATGCAGAACACACTGCCTCGAGAAGTAGATTCAGGGAAGCAACAACTGTGTACTCTGTGTCTCATTTGACTTGTTAAAAACCACAGAGATGTATGCTGCCTGTGCCCATGGAAATGGGGGCATGATGGGACTAGCCTTGCTTTTCGTTTGGAAACCTCCGTTCTAGCTTCGGTGAAGCTCCCTGAAATTCTCTGCTGTTGACAGGCCTCTGGCCACTGTAGGCATGTGTCTGGGAAGAAAATGAGTTTTCTCTGGCTACACACGGAACTTCATTGGCCGGGGTGGGGCGCACCTTGCCATGCTCTAGAGCTAAAGGGAATCTAAACGTGAGCCCTTGGCTCGAGGTAAGGCCCTGAGTAGCCCTGCAGATAGGGAGGCATGCAACTCTTTCCATTAGCTCTTAGTCCCTCTTCTGGTTTACTTTAAATGAAGTACCTTTTTTCAGGACTCCTAGGCCCCTCGGTTGAGCATCATTTTTGTTCCAAGGTCTCTGAGTATCTCCACACCCCTGTAGGCCTGCTGAGCAACAACGAGGCACATTGGTCCTCGGAGGTCCTCTGTGTCTGCTGAGTCATGGGCAACACACTGCACTCTTTCTTGTGATATCTTGATTCACAGCACTCGCACAGGTTCAAGAGCAATGTTCAACAAGTTCCAACATGCCGTGGAAGTCGCTCTCATTCCCTAGTTTGAGCTGTACAGAGAGAAACAGTAAGCTTCTCCTTCCATTCAGGACCTCCTACCTGAAGCCACCCTGCCTCTTGAAGAAAGACGACCTTCTTTGTATTGCAACTAAAGCACAGTTTTTCCTGTAGCACGGCAGGCTTTTGAAGCGGCACGGGTCCAGAGTCCTAGCCAGGGATTTCCTTGGTGAGGCCGTTCACTAGTTGCAGAACACCGTGCCTCGAGAAGTTGATTCAGGGAAGCAACAACTGTGTACTCTGTGTTTCATTTGACTTGTTAAAAACCACAGAGATGAATGCTGCCTGTGCCCATGGAAATGGGGTCATGAGGGTACTAGCCTTGCTTTCCGTTTGGAAACCTCCATTCTTGCTTCCGTGAAGCTCCCTGAAATTCTCTGCTGTTGACAGTCCTCTGGCCACTGTAGGCATGTGTCTGGGAAAAAAATGAGTTTTCTCTGGGTACACACGGAACTTCATTGGCCGGGGTGGGGCTCTCCTTGCCATCCTCTAGAGCTAAAGGGAATCTCAACGTGAGTCCCTGCCTCGAGGTAAGGCCCTGAGTAGCCCTGCAGAAAGGGAGGCATGCAGCTCTTTCCATGAGCTCTTAGTGGAGGTCTGTTTTATTGAAAAGAATTACCCCTTTCAGGACTCCTACGCCCTTCGGGTGAGCATCATTTTGGTTCCAAGATCACTGACTCCCTCCACACCCCTGTGGGCCTGCTGAGCAGCATTGAGTCCCATAAGTCCCACGGAGGCTCTCTGTGTCTGCAGAGTCTCGGGCAACACACTATACGTTACTTCAGGAGAGCTACATTTCCAGAGCACTCGAACAGCATCAAAACTACATTTCTAGGCAGTCCAACATGCCCTGGAAGTCTTCGACATTGCCCTCGTCAGAGCTGCCCAGAGAAAACACTCTGCTTAGAATTTATCGAGGACCTCGTACCTGAAGTCACTCTATTCAAGGAGAAATACAGCATCTTAACATGCTGTGTCGTTCACAGGGCAAGAAACGTGAGAACTTGCCTCGAGGTAAGGCCATGAAATGCTTTGCAGAAGCAGAGGCATGTAGCAGTTTCCATGTGGCCGTAGACGCATATCTTCAGCATTTTAAAGCCAGTACGCTTTTCAGGACACCCAGGTGCCACGCCTGGAAACCCTATTCCCTGCAAGAACACTGAGTACCCTCAGGCTATCCTGGCCCTTCTAAGCAAAATCCAGGCCAAGAGCTTTCAGACTCAGAGTGTGTATGTCGAGTGTAGGGTAACAAAGTGCACTCTTATTGGGACATCTTGATATAGCCAGCAATCGCCCAGGTTCACGAGCACCTTTAAGCAAGTTCCAGTAGGCCGTGGAATTCGTTCTCATTCCCTAGTTTGAGCTGTACAGAGAGAAACAGTAAGCTTCTCCTTCCATTCAGGACCTCCTACCTGAAGTCACCCTGCCTCCTGAAGAAAGACGACCTCGTTTCTATTGAAACTAAAGCACAGTTTTTCCTGTAGCACGGCAGGCTTTTGAAGAGGCACGGGCCCAGAGGCCTAGCTAGGGCTTTCCTTGGTGTGGCCGTTCACTAGATGCAGAACACCCTGCCTCGAGAAGTTGATTCAGGGAAGCAACAACTGTGTACTCTGTGTCTCATTTGACTTGTTAAAAACCACAGAGATGTATGCTGCCTGTGCCCATGGAAATGGGGGCATGATGGGAATAGCCTTGCTTTTCGTTTGGAAACCTCCGTTCTAGCTTCGGTGAAGCTCCCTGAAATTCTCTGCTGTTGACAGGCCTCTGGCCACTGTAGGCATGTGTCTGGGAAGAAAATGAGTTTTCTCTGGCTACACACGGAACTTCATTGGCCGGGGTGGGGCGCACCTTGCCATGCTCTAGAGCTAAAGGGAATCTAAACGTGAGCCCTTGGCTCGAGGTAAGGCCCTGAGTAGCCCTGCAGATAGGGAGGCATGCAACTCTTTCCATTAGCTCTTAGTCCCTCTTCTGGTTTACTTTAAATGAAGTACCTTTTTTCAGGACTCCTAGGCCCCTCGGTTGAGCATCATTTTTGTTCCAAGGTCTCTGAGTATCTCCACACCCCTGTAGGCCTGCTGAGCAACAACGAGGCACATTGGTCCTCGGAGGTCCTCTGTGTCTGCTGAGTCATGGGCAACACACTGCACTCTTTCTTGTGATATCTTGATTCACAGCACTCGCACAGGTTCAAGAGCAATGTTCAACAAGTTCCAACATGCCGTGGAAGTCGCTCTCATTCCCTAGTTTGAGCTGTACAGAGAGAAACAGTAAGCTTCTCCTTCCATTCAGGACCTCCTACCTGAAGTCACCCTGCCTCTTGAAGAAAGACGACCTTCTTTGTATTGCAACTAAAGCACAGTTTTTCCTGTAGCACGGCAGGCTTCTGAAGCGGCACGGGTCCAGAGTCCTAGCCAGGGATTTCCTTGGTGAGGCCGTTCACTAGTTGCAGAACACCGTGCCTCGAGAAGTTGATTCAGGGAAGCAACAACTGTGTACTCTGTGTCTCATTTGACTTGTTAAAAACCACAGAGATGAATGCTGCCTGTGCCCATGGAAATGGGGTCATGAGGGTACTAGCCTTGCTTTCCGTTTGGAAACCTCCATTCTTGCTTCCGTGAAGCTCCCTGAAATTTTCTGCTGTTGACAGTCCTCTGGCCACTGTAGGCATGTGTCTGGGAAAAAAATGAGTTTTCTCTGGGTACACACGGAGCTTCATTGGCCGGGGTGGGGCTCTCCTTGCCATCCTCTAGAGCTAAAGGGAATCTCAACGTGAGTCCCTGCCTCGAGGTAAGGCCCTGAGTAGCCCTGCAGAAAGGGAGGCATGCAGCTCTTTCCATGAGCTCTTAGTGGAGGTCTGTTTTATTGAAAAGAATTACCCCTTTCAGGACTCCTACGCCCTTCGGGTGAGCATCATTTTGGTTCCAAGATCACTGACTCCCTCCACACCCCTGTGGGCCTGCTGAGCAGCATTGAGTCCCATACGTCCCACGGAGGCTCTCTGTGTCTGCAGAGTCTCGGGCAACACACTATACGTTACTTCAGGAGAGCTACATTTCCAGAGCACTCGAACAGCATCAAAACTACATTTCTAGGCAGTCCAACTTGCCCTGGAAGTCTTCGACATTGCCCTCGTCAGAGCTGCCCAGAGAAAACACTCTGCTTAGAATTTATCGAGGACCTCGTACCTGAAGTCACTCTATTCAAGGAGAAATACAGCATCTTAACATGCTGTGTCGTTCACAGGGCAAGAAACGTGAGAACTTGCCTCGAGGTAAGGCCATGAAATGCTATGCAGAAGCGGAGGCGTGTGGCAGTTTCCATGTGGCCGTAGACGCATATCTTCAGCATTTTAAAGCCAGTACGCTTTTCAGGACACCCAGGTGCCTCGCCTGGAAACCCTATTCCCTGCAAGAACACTGAGTACCCTCAGGCTATCCTGGCCCTTCTAAGCAAAATCCAGGCCAAGAGCTTTCAGACTCAGAGTGTGTATGTCGAGTGTAGGGTAACAAAGTGCACTCTTATTGGGACATCTTGATATAGCCAGCAATCGCCCAGGTTCACGAGCACCTTTAAGCAAGTTCCAATAGGCCGTGGAATTCGTTCTCATTCCCTAGTTTGAGCTGTACAGAGAGAAACAGTAAGCTTCTCCTTCCATTCAGGACCTCCTACCTGAAGTCACCCTGCCTCCTGAAGAAAGACGACCTCGTTTCTATTGAAACTAAAGCACAGTTTTTCCTGTAGCACGGCAGGCTTTTGAAGAGGCACGGGCCCAGAGGCCTAGCTAGGGCTTTCCTTGGTGTGGCCCTTCACTAGATGCAGAACACCCTGCCTCGAGAAGTTGATTCAGGGAAGCAACAACTGTGTACTCTGTGTCTGATTTGACTTGTTAAAAACCACAGAGATGTATGCTGCCTGTGCCCATGGAAATGGGGGCATGATGGGACTAGCCTTGCTTTTCGTTTGGAAACCTCCATTCTAGCTTCGGTGAAGCTCCCTGAAATTCTCTGCTGTTGACAGTCCTCTGGCCACTGTAGGCATGTGTCTGGGAAGAAAATGAGTTTTCTCTGGCTACACACGGAACTTCATTGGCCGGGGTGGGACGCACCTTGCCATGCTCTAGAGCTAAAGGGAATCTAAACGTGAGCCCTTGGCTCGAGGTAAGGCCCTGAGTAGCCCTGCAGAACGGGAGGCATGCAGCTCTTTCCATTAGCTCTTAGTCGCTCTTCTGGTTTACTTTAAATGAAGTACCTTTTTTCAGGACTCCTAGGCCCCTCGGTTGAGCATCATTTTTGTTCCAAGGTCTCTGAGTATCTCCACACCCCTGTAGGCCTGCTGAGCAACAACGAGGCACATTGGTCCTCGGAGGTCCTCTGTGTCTGCTGAGTCATGGGCAACACACTGCACTCTTTCTTGTGATATCTTGATTCACAGCACTCGCACAGTTTCAAGAGCAATGTTCAACAAGTTCCAACATGCCGTGGAAGTCGCTCTCATTCCCTAGTTTGAGCTGTACAGAGAGAAACAGTAAGCTTCTCCTTCCATTCAGGACCTCCTACCTGAAGTCACCCTGCCTCTTGAAGAAAGACGACCTTCTTTGTATTGCAACTAAAGCACAGTTTTTCCTGTAGCACGGCAGGCTTTTGAAGCGGCACGGGTCCAGAGTCCTAGCCAGGGATTTCCTTGGTGAGGCCGTTCACTAGTTGCAGAACACCGTGCCTCGAGAAGTTGATTCAGGGAAGCAACAACTGTGTACTCTGTGTCTCATTTGACTTGTTAAAAACCACAGAGATGAATGCTGCCTGTGCCCATGGAAATGGGGTCATGAGGGTACTAGCCTTGCTTTCCGTTTGGAAACCTCCATTCTTGCTTCCGTGAAGCTCCCTGAAATTCTCTGCTGTTGACAGTCCTCTGGCCACTGTAGGCATGTGTCTGGGAAAAAAATGAGTTTTCTCTGGGTACACACGGAGCTTCATTGGCCGTGGTGGGGCTCTCCTTGCCATCCTCTAGAGCTAAAGGGAATCTCAACGTGAGTCCCTGCCTCGAGGTAAGGCCCTGAGTAGCCCTGCAGAAAGGGAGGCATGCAGCTCTTTCCATGAGCTCTTAGTGGAGGTCTGTTTTATTGAAAAGAATTACCCCTTTCAGGACTCCTACGCCCTTCGGGTGAGCATCATTTTGGTTCCAAGATCACTGACTCCCTCCACACCCCTGTGGGCCTGCTGAGCAGCATTGAGTCCCATACGTCCCACGGAGGCTCTCTGTGTCTGCAGAGTCTCGGGCAACACACTATACGTTACTTCAGGAGAGCTACATTTCCAGAGCACTCGAACAGCATCAAAACTACATTTCTAGGCAGTCCAACTTGCCCTGGAAGTCTTCGACATTGCCCTCGTCAGAGCTGCCCAGAGAAAACACTCTGCTTAGAATTTATCGAGGACCTCGTACCTGAAGTCACTCTATTCAAGGAGAAATACAGCATCTTAACATGCTGTGTCGTTCACAGGGCAAGAAACGTGAGAACTTGCCTCGAGGTAAGGCCATGAAATGCTATGCAGAAGCGGAGGCGTGTGGCAGTTTCCATGTGGCCGTAGACGCATATCTTCAGCATTTTAAAGCCAGTACGCTTTTCAGGACACCCAGGTGCCTCGCCTGGAAACCCTATTCCCTGCAAGAACACTGAGTACCCTCAGGCTATCCTGGCCCTTCTAAGCAAAATCCAGGCCAAGAGCTTTCAGACTCAGAGTGTGTATGTCGAGTGTAGGGTAACAAAGTGCACTCTTATTGGGACATCTTGATATAGCCAGCAATCGCCCAGGTTCACGAGCACCTTTAAGCAAGTTCCAATAGGCCGTGGAATTCGTTCTCATTCCCTAGTTTGAGCTGTACAGAGAGAAACAGTAAGCTTCTCCTTCCATTCAGGACCTCCTACCTGAAGTCACCCTGCCTCCTGAAGAAAGACGACCTCGTTTCTATTGAAACTAAAGCACAGTTTTTCCTGTAGCACGGCAGGCTTTTGAAGAGGCACGGGCCCAGAGGCCTAGCTAGGGCTTTCCTTGGTGTGGCCGTTCACTAGATGCAGAACACCCTGCCTCGAGAAGTTGATTCAGGGAAGCAACAACTGTGTACTCTGTGTCTCATTTGACTTGTTAAAAACCACAGAGATGTATGCTGCCTGTGCCCATGGAAATGGGGGCATGATGGGACTAGCCTTGCTTTTCGTTTGGAAACCTCCGTTCTAGCTTCGGTGAAGCTCCCTGAAATTCTCTGCTGTTGACAGGCCTCTGGCCACTGTAGGCATGTGTCTGGGAAGAAAATGAGTTTTCTCTGGCTACACACGGAACTTCATTGGCCGGGGTGGGGCGCACCTTGCCATGCTCTAGAGCTAAAGGGAATCTAAACGTGAGCCCTTGGCTCGAGGTAAGGCCCTGAGTAGCCCTGCAGATAGGGAGGCATGCAACTCTTTCCATTAGCTCTTAGTCCCTCTTCTGGTTTACTTTAAATGAAGTACCTTTTTTCAGGACTCCTAGGCCCCTCGGTTGAGCATCATTTTTGTTCCAAGGTCTCTGAGTATCTCCACACCCCTGTAGGCCTGCTGAGCAACAACGAGGCACATTGGTCCTCGGAGGTCCTCTGTGTCTGCTGAGTCATGGGCAACACACTGCACTCTTTCTTGTGATATCTTGATTCACAGCACTCGCACAGGTTCAAGAGCAATGTTCAACAAGTTCCAACATGCCGTGGAAGTCGCTCTCATTCCCTAGTTTGAGCTGTACAGAGAGAAACACTAAGCTTCTCCTTCCATTCAGGACCTCCTACCTGAAGTCACCCTGCCTCTTGAAGAAAGACGACCTTCTTTGTATTGCAACTAAAGCACAGTTTTTCCTGTAGCATGGCAGGCTTTTGAAGCGGCACGGGTCCAGAGTCCTAGCCAGGGATTTCCTTGGTGAGGCCGTTCACTAGTTGCAGAACACCGTGCCTCGAGAAGTTGATTCAGGGAAGCAACAACTGTGTACTCTGTGTCTCATTTGACTTGTTAAAAACCACAGAGATGAATGCTGCCTGTGCCCATGGAAATGGGGTCATGAGGGTACTAGCCTTGCTTTCCGTTTGGAAACCTCCATTCTTGCTTCCGTGAAGCTCCCTGAAATTCTCGGCTGTTGACAGTCCTCTGGCCACTGTAGGCATGTGTCTGGGAAAAAAATGAGTTTTCTCTGGGTACACACGGAGCTTCATTGGCCGGGGTGGGGCTCTCCTTGCCATCCCCTAGAGCTAAAGGGAATCTCAACGTGAGTCCCTGCCTCGAGGTAAGGCCCTGAGTAGCCCTGCAGAAAGGGAGGCATGCAGCTCTTTCCATGAGCTCTTAGTGGAGGTCTGTTTTATTGAAAAGAATTACCCCTTTCAGGACTCCTACGCCCTTCGGGTGAGCATCATTTTGGTTCCAAGATCACTGACTCCCTCCACACCCCTGTGGGCCTGCTGAGCAGCATTGAGTCCCATACGTCCCACGGAGGCTCTCTGTGTCTGCAGAGTCTCGGGCAACACACTATACGTTACTTCAGGAGAGCTACATTTCCAGAGCACTCGAACAGCATCAAAACTACATTTCTAGGCAGTCCAACATGCCCTGGAAGTCTTCGACATTGCCCTCGTCAGAGCTGCCCAGAGAAAACACTCTGCTTAGAATTTATCGAGGACCTCGTACCTGAAGTCACTCTATTCAAGGAGAAATACAGCATCTTAACATGCTGTGTCGTTCACAGGGCAAGAAACGTGAGAACTTGCCTCGAGGTAAGGCCATGAAATGCTTTGCAGAAGCAGAGGCGTGTAGCAGTTTCCATGTGGCCGTAGACGCATATCTTCAGCATTTTAAAGCCAGTACGCTTTTCAGGACACCCAGGTGCCTCGCCTGGAAACCCTATTCCCTGCAAGAACACTGAGTACCCTCAGGCTCCCCTGGCCCTTCTAAGGAAAATCCAGGCCAAGAGCTTTCAGACTCAGAGTGTGTATGTCGAGTGTAGGGTAACACAGTGCACTCTTATTGGGACATCTTGATATAGCCAGCAATCGCCCAGGTTCACGAGCACCTTTAAGCAAGTTCCAGTAGGCCGTGGAATTCGTTCTCATTCCCTAGTTTGAGCTGTACAGAGAGAAACAGTAAGCTTCTCCTTCCATTCAGGACCTCCTACCTGAAGTCACCCTGCCTCCTGAAGAAAGACGACCTCGTTTCTATTGAAACTAAAGCACAGTTTTTCCTGTAGCACGGCAGGCTTTTGAAGAGGCACGGGCCCAGAGTCCTAGCTAGGGCTTTCCTTGGTGTGGCCATTCACTAGATGCAGAACACCCTGCCTCGAGAAGTTGATTCAGGGAAGCAACAACTGTGTACTCTGTGTCTCATTTGACTTGTTAAAAACCACAGAGATGTATGCTGCCTGTGCCCATGGAAATGGGGGCATGATGGGACTAGCCTTGCTTTTCGTTTGGAAACCTCCATTCTAGCTTCGGTGAAGCTCCCTGAAATTCTCTGCTGTTGACAGGCCTCTGGCCACTGTAGGCATGTGTCTGGGAAGAAAATGAGTTTTCTCTGGCTACACACGGAACTTCATTGGCCGGGGTGGGACGCACCTTGCCATGCTCTAGAGCTAAAGGGAATCTAAACGTGAGCCCTTGGCTCGAGGTAAGGCCCTGAGTAGCCCTGCAGAACGGGAGGCATGCAGCTCTTTCCATTAGCTCTTAGTCGCTCTTCTGGTTTACTTTAAATGAAGTACCTTTTTTCAGGACTCCTAGGCCCCTCGGTTGAGCATCATTTTTGTTCCAAGGTCTCTGAGTATCTCCACACCCCTGTAGGCCTGCTGAGCAACAACGAGGCACATTGGTCCTCGGAGGTCCTCTGTGTCTGCTGAGTCATGGGCAACACACTGCACTCTTTCTTGTGATATCTTGATTCACAGCACTCGCACAGGTTCAAGAGCAATGTTCAACAAGTTCCAACATGCCGTGGAAGTCGCTCTCATTCCCTAGTTTGAGCTGTACAGAGAGAAACACTAAGCTTCTCCTTCCATTCAGGACCTCCTACCTGAAGTCACCCTGCCTCTTGAAGAAAGACGACCTTCTTTCTATTGCAACTAAAGCACAGTTTTTCCTGTAGCACGGCAGGCTTTTGAAGCGGCACGGGTCTAGAGTCCTAGCCAGGGATTTCCTTGGTGAGGCCGTTCACTAGTTGCAGAACACCGTGGCTCGAGAAGTTGATTCAGGGAAGCAACAACTGTGTACTCTGTGTCTCATTTGACTTGTTAAAAACCACAGAGATGAATGCTGCCTGTGCCCATGGAAATGGGGTCATGAGGGTACTAGCCTTGCTTTCCGTTTGGAAACCTCCATTCTTGCTTCCGTGAAGCTCCCTGAAATTCTCGGCTGTTGACAGTCCTCTGGCCACTGTAGGCATGTGTCTGGGAAAAAAATGAGTTTTCTCTGGGTACACACGGAGCTTCATTGGCCGGGGTGGGGCTCTCCTTGCCATCCTCTAGAGCTAAAGGGAATCTCAACGTGAGTCCCTGCCTCGAGGTAAGGCCCTGAGTAGCCCTGCAGAAAGGGAGGCATGCAGCTCTTTCCATGAGCTCTTAGTGGAGGTCTGTTTTATTGAAAAGAATTACCCCTTTCAGGACTCCTACGCCCTTCGGGTGAGCATCATTTTGGTTCCAAGATCACTGACTCCCTCCACACCCCGGTGGGCCTGCTGAGCAGCATTGAGTCCCATACGTCCCACGGAGGCTCTCTGTGTCTGCAGAGTCTCGGGCAACACACTATACGTTACTTCAGGAGAGCTACATTTCCAGAGCACTCGAACAGCATCAAAACTACATTTCTAGGCAGTCCACCATGCCCTGGAAGTCTTCGACATTGCCCTCGTCAGAGCTGCCCAGAGAAAACACTCTGCTTAGAATTCATCGAGGACCTCGTACCTGAAGTCACTCTATTCAAGGAGAAATACAGCATCTTAACATGCTGTGTCGTTCACAGGGCAAGAAACGTGAGAACTTGCCTCGAGGTAAGGCCATGAAATGCTTTGCAGAAGCAGAGGCGTGTAGCAGTTTCCATGTGGCCGTAGACGCATATCTTCAGCATTTTAAAGCCAGTACGCTTTTCAGGACACCCAGGTGCCTCGCCTGGAAACCCTATTCCCTGCAAGAACACTGAGTACCCTCAGGCTCCCCTGGCCCTTCTAAGGAAAATCCAGGCCAAGAGCTTTCAGACTCAGAGTGTGTATGTCGAGTGTAGGGTAACAAAGTGCACTCTTATTGGGACATCTTGATATAGCCAGCAATCGCCCAGGTTCACGAGCACCTTTAAGCAAGTTCCAATAGGCCATGGAATTCGTTCTCATTCCCTAGTTTGAGCTGTACAGAGAGAAACAGTAAGCTTCTCCTTCCATTCAGGACCTCCTACATGAAGTCACCCTGCCTCCTGAAGAAAGACGACCTCGTTTCTATTGAAACTAAAGCACAGTTTTTCCTGTAGCACGGCAGGCTTTTGAAGAGGCACGGGCCCAGAGGCCTAGCTAGGGCTTTCCTTGGTGTGGCCGTTCACTAGATGCAGAACACCCTGCCTCGAGAAGTTGATTCAGGGAAGCAACAACTGTGTACTCTGTGTCTCATTTGACTTGTTAAAAACCACAGAGATGTATGCTGCCTGTGCCCATGGAAATGGGGGCATGATGGGACTAGCCTTGCTTTTCGTTTGGAAACCTCCATTCTAGCTTCGGTGAAGCTCCCTGAAATTCTCTGCTGTTGACAGGCCTCTGGCCACTGTAGGCATGTGTCTGGGAAGAAAATGAGTTTTCTCTGGCTACACACGGAACTTCATTGGCCGGGGTGGGACGCACCTTGCCATGCTCTAGAGCTAAAGGGAATCTAAACGTGAGCCCTTGGCTCGAGGTAAGGCCCTGAGTAGCCCTGCAGAACGGGAGGCATGCAGCTCTTTCCATTAGCTCTTAGTCGCTCTTCCGGTTTACTTTAAATGAAGTACCTTTTTTCAGGACTCCTAGGCCCCTCGGTTGAGCATCATTTTTGTTCCAAGGTCTCTGAGTATCTCCACACCCCTGTAGGCCTGCTGAGCAACAAGGAGGCACATTGGTCCTCGGAGGTCCTCTGTGTCTGCTGAGTCATGGGCAACACACTGCACTCTTTCTTGTGATATCTTGATTCACAGCACTCGCACAGGTTCAAGAGCAATGTTCAACAAGTTCCAACATGCCGTGGAAGTCGCTCTCATTCCCTAGTTTGAGCTGTACAGAGAGAAACAGTAAGCTTCTCCTTCCATTCAGGACCTCCTACCTGAAGTCACCCTGCCTCTTGAAGAAAGACGACCTTCTTTCTATTGCAACTAAAGCACAGTTTTTCCTGTAGCACGGCAGGCTTTTGAAGCGGCACGGGTCCAGAGTCCTAGCCAGGGATTTCCTTGGTGAGGCCGTTCACTAGTTGCAGAACACCGTGCCTCGAGAAGTTGATTCAGGGAAGCAACAACTGTGTACTCTGTGTCTCATTTGACTTGTTAAAAACCACAGAGATGAATGCTGCCTGTGCCCATGGAAATGGGGTCATGAGGGTACTAGCCTTGCTTTCCGTTTGGAAACCTCCATTCTTGCTTCCGTGAAGCTCCCTGAAATTCTCGGCTGTTGACAGTCCTCTGGCCACTGTAGGCATGTGTCTGGGAAAAAAATGAGTTTTCTCTGGGTACACACGGAGCTTCATTGGCCGGGGTGGGGCTCTCCTTGCCATCCTCTAGAGCTAAAGGGAATCTCAACGTGAGTCCCTGCCTCGAGGTAAGGCCCTGAGTAGCCCTGCAGAAAGGGAGGCATGCAGCTCTTTCCATGAGCTCTTAGTGGAGGTCTGTTTTATTGAAAAGAATTACCCCTTTCAGGACTCCTACGCCCTTCGGGTGAGCATCATTTTGGTTCCAAGATCACTGACTCCCTCCACACCCCGGTGGGCCTGCTGAGCAGCATTGAGTCCCATACGTCCCACGGAGGCTCTCTGTGTCTGCAGAGTCTCGGGCAACACACTATACGTTACTTCAGGAGAGCTACATTTCCAGAGCACTCGAACAGCATCAAAACTACATTTCTAGGCAGTCCACCATGCCCTGGAAGTCTTCGACATTGCCCTCCTCAGAGCTGCCCAGAGAAAACACTCTGCTTAGAATTTATCGAGGACCTCGTACCTGAAGTCACTCTATTCAAGGAGAAATACAGCATCTTAACATGCTGTGTCGTTCACAGGGCACG
This sequence comes from Balaenoptera physalus, assembly GCF_965194825.1. Classification (NCBI taxonomy): domain Eukaryota; kingdom Metazoa; phylum Chordata; class Mammalia; order Artiodactyla; family Balaenopteridae; genus Balaenoptera; species Balaenoptera physalus. Next base: position 110,065,588 of record NC_138888.1, read on the forward strand.
AAACGTGAGAACTTGCCTCGAGGTAAGGCCATGAAATGCTATGCAGGAGCGGAGGCGTGTAGCAGTTTCCATGTGGCCGTAGACGCATATCTTCAGCATTTTAAAGCCAGTACGCTTTTCAGGACACCCAGGTGCCTCGCCTGGAAACCCTATTCCCTGCAAGAACACTGAGTACCCTCAGGCTCCCCTGGCCCTTCTAAGCAATATCCAGGCCAGGAGCTTTCAGACTCAGTGTGTGTTTGTCGAGTGTAGGGTAACACAGTGCACTCTTATTGGGACATCTTGATATAGCCAGCTATCGCCCAGGTTCACGAGCACCTTTAAGCAAGTTCCAATAGGCCGTGGAATTCGTTCTCATTCCCTAGTTTGATCTGTACAAAGAGAAACAGTAAGCTTCTCCTTCCATTCAGGACCTCCTACCTGAAGTCACGCTGCGTCCTGAAGAAAGACGACCTCGTTTCTATTGAAACTAAAGCACAGTTTTTCCTGTAGCACGGCAGGCTTTTGAAGAGGCACGGGCCCAGAGGCCTAGCTAGGGCTTTCCTTGGTGTGGCCGTTCACTAGATGCAGAACACACTGCCTCGAGAAGTTGATTCAGGGAAGCAACAACTGTGTACTCTGTGTCTCATTTGACTTGTTAAAAACCACAGAGATGTATGCTGCCTGTGCCCATGGAAATGGGGGCATGATGGGACTAGCCTTGCTTTTCGTTTGGAAACCTCCGTTCTAGCTTCGGTGAAGCTCCCTGAAATTCTCTGCTGTTGACAGGCCTCTGGCCACTGTAGGCATGTGTCTGGGAAGAAAATGAGTTTTCTCTGGCTACACACGGAACTTCATTGGCCGGGGTGGGGCGCACCTTGCCATGCTCTAGAGCTAAAGGGAATCTAAACGTGAGCCCTTGGCTCGAGGTAAGGCCCTGAGTAGCCCTGCAGATAGGGAGGCATGCAACTCTTTCCATTAGCTCTTAGTCCCTCTTCTGGTTTACTTTAAATGAAGTACCTTTTTTCAGGACTCCTAGGCCCCTCGGTTGAGCATCATTTTTGTTCCAAGGTCTCTGAGTATCTCCACACCCCTGTAGGCCTGCTGAGCAACAACGAGGCACATTGGTCCTCGGAGGTCCTCTGTGTCTGCTGAGTCATGGGCAACACACTGCACTCTTTCTTGTGATATCTTGATTCACAGCACTCGCACAGGTTCAAGAGCAATGTTCAACAAGTTCCAACATGCCGTGGAAGTCGCTCTCATTCCCTAGTTTGAGCTGTACAGAGAGAAACAGTAAGCTTCTCCTTCCATTCAGGACCTCCTACCTGAAGCCACCCTGCCTCTTGAAGAAAGACGACCTTCTTTGTATTGCAACTAAAGCACAGTTTTTCCTGTAGCACGGCAGGCTTTTGAAGCGGCACGGGTCCAGAGTCCTAGCCAGGGATTTCCTTGGTGAGGCCGTTCACTAGTTGCAGAACACCGTGCCTCGAGAAGTTGATTCAGGGAAGCAACAACTGTGTACTCTGTGTCTCATTTGACTTGTTAAAAACCACAGAGATGAATGCTGCCTGTGCCCATGGAAATGGGGTCATGAGGGTACTAGCCTTGCTTTCCGTTTGGAAACCTCCATTCTTGCTTCCGTGAAGCTCCCTGAAATTCTCGGCTGTTGACAGTCCTCTGGCCACTGTAGGCATGTGTCTGGGAAAAAAATGAGTTTTCTCTGGGTACACACGGAGCTTCATTGGCCGGGGTGGGGCTCTCCTTGCCATCCTCTAGAGCTAAAGGGAATCTCAACGTGAGTCCCTGCCTCGAGGTAAGGCCCTGAGTAGCCCTGCAGAAAGGGAGGCATGCAGCTCTTTCCATGAGCTCTTAGTGGAGGTCTGTTTTATTGAAAAGAATTACCCCTTTCAGGACTCCTACGCCCTTCGGGTGAGCATCATTTTGGTTCCAAGATCACTGACTCCCTCCACACCCCTGTGGGCCTGCTGAGCAGCATTGAGTCCCATACGTCCCACGGAGGCTCTCTGTGTCTGCAGAGTCTCGGGCAACACACTATACGTTACTTCAGGAGAGCTACATTTCCAGAGCACTCGAACAGCATCAAAACTACATTTCTAGGCAGTCCAACATGCCCTGGAAGTCTTCGACATTGCCCTCGTCAGAGCTGCCCAGAGAAAACACTCTGCTTAGAATTTATCGAGGACCTCGTACCTGAAGTCACTCTATTCAAGGAGAAATACAGCATCTTAACATGCTGTGTCGTTCACAGGGCAAGAAACGTGAGAACTTGCCTCGAGGTAAGGCCATGAAATGCTTTGCAGAAGCAGAGGCGTGTAGCAGTTTCCATGTGGCCGTAGACGCATATCTTCAGCATTTTAAAGCCAGTACGCTTTTCAGGACACCCAGGTGCCTCGCCTGGAAACCCTATTCCCTGCAAGAACACTGAGTACCCTCAGGCTCCCCTGGCCCTTCTAAGGAAAATCCAGGCCAAGAGCTTTCAGACTCAGAGTGTGTATGTCGAGTGTAGGGTAACAAAGTGCACTCTTATTGGGACATCTTGATATAGCCAGCAATCGCCCAGGTTCACGAGCACCTTTAAGCAAGTTCCAGTAGGCCGTGGAATTCGTTCTCATTCCCTAGTTTGAGCTGTACAGAGAGAAACAGTAAGCTTCTCCTTCCATTCAGGACCTCCTACCTGAAGTCACCCTGCCTCCTGAAGAAAGACGACCTCGTTTCTATTGAAACTAAAGCACAGTTTTTCCTGTAGCACGGCAGGCTTTTGAAGAGGCACGGGCCCAGAGTCCTAGCTAGGGCTTTCCTTGGTGTGGCCATTCACTAGATGCAGAACACCCTGCCTCGAGAAGTTGATTCAGGGAAGCAACAACTGTGTACTCTGTGTCTCATTTGACTTGTTAAAAACCACAGAGATGTATGCTGCCTGTGCCCATGGAAATGGGGGCATGATGGGACTAGCCTTGCTTTTCGTTTGGAAACCTCCATTCTAGCTTCGGTGAAGCTCCCTGAAATTCTCTGCTGTTGACAGGCCTCTGGCCACTGTAGGCATGTGTCTGGGAAGAAAATGAGTTTTCTCTGGCTACACACGGAACTTCATTGGCCGGGGTGGGACGCACCTTGCCATGCTCTAGAGCTAAAGGGAATCTAAACGTGAGCCCTTGGCTCGAGGTAAGGCCCTGAGTAGCCCTGCAGAACGGGAGGCATGCAGCTCTTTCCATTAGCTCTTAGTCGCTCTTCTGGTTTACTTTAAATGAAGTACCTTTTTTCAGGACTCCTAGGCCCCTCGGTTGAGCATCATTTTTGTTCCAAGGTCTCTGAGTATCTCCACACCCCTGTAGGCCTGCTGAGCAACAAGGAGGCACATTGGTCCTCGGAGGTCCTCTGTGTCTGCTGAGTCATGGGCAACACACTGCACTCTTTCTTGTGATATCTTGATTCACAGCACTCGCACAGGTTCAAGAGCAATGTTCAACAAGTTCCAACATGCCGTGGAAGTCGCTCTCATTCCCTAGTTTGAGCTGTACAGAGAGAAACACTAAGCTTCTCCTTCCATTCAGGACCTCCTACCTGAAGTCACCCTGCCTCTTGAAGAAAGACGACCTTCTTTCTATTGCAACTAAAGCACAGTTTTTCCTGTAGCACGGCAGGCTTTTGAAGCGGCACGGGTCCAGAGTCCTAGCCAGGGATTTCCTTGGTGAGGCCGTTCACTAGTTGCAGAACACCGTGCCTCGAGAAGTTGATTCAGGGAAGCAACAACTGTGTACTCTGTGTCTCATTTGACTTGTTAAAAACCACAGAGATGAATGCTGCCTGTGCCCATGGAAATGGGGTCATGAGGGTACTAGCCTTGCTTTCCGTTTGGAAACCTCCATTCTTGCTTCCGTGAAGCTCCCTGAAATTCTCGGCTGTTGACAGTCCTCTGGCCACTGTAGGCATGTGTCTGGGAAAAAAATGAGTTTTCTCTGGGTACACACGGAGCTTCATTGGCCGGGGTGGGGCTCTCCTTGCCATCCTCTAGAGCTAAAGGGAATCTCAACGTGAGTCCCTGCCTCGAGGTAAGGCCCTGAGTAGCCCTGCAGAAAGGGAGGCATGCAGCTCTTTCCATGAGCTCTTAGTGGAGGTCTGTTTTATTGAAAAGAATTACCCCTTTCAGGACTCCTACGCCCTTCGGGTGAGCATCATTTTGGTTCCAAGATCACTGACTCCCTCCACACCCCTGTGGGCCTGCTGAGCAGCATTGAGTCCCATACGTCCCACGGAGGCTCTCTGTGTCTGCAGAGTCTCGGGCAACACACTATACGTTACTTCAGGAGAGCTACATTTCCAGAGCACTCGAACAGCATCAAAACTACATTTCTAGGCAGTCCAACATGCCCTGGAAGTCTTCGACATTGCCCTCGTCAGAGCTGCCCAGAGAAAACACTCTGCTTAGAATTTATCGAGGACCTCGTACCTGAAGTCACTCTATTCAAGGAGAAATACAGCATCTTAACATGCTGTGTCGTTCACAGGGCAAGAAACGTGAGAACTTGCCTCGAGGTAAGGCCATGAAATGCTTTGCAGAAGCAGAGGCGTGTAGCAGTTTCCATGTGGCCGTAGACGCATATCTTCAGCATTTTAAAGCCAGTACGCTTTTCAGGACACCCAGGTGCCTCGCCTGGAAACCCTATTCCCTGCAAGAACACTGAGTACCCTCAGGCTCCCCTGGCCCTTCTAAGGAAAATCCAGGCCAAGAGCTTTCAGACTCAGAGTGTGTATGTCGAGTGTAGGGTAACAAAGTGCACTCTTATTGGGACATCTTGATATAGCCAGCAATCGCCCAGGTTCACGAGCACCTTTAAGCAAGTTCCAGTAGGCCGTGGAATTCGTTCTCATTCCCTAGTTTGAGCTGTACAGAGAGAAACAGTAAGCTTCTCCTTCCATTCAGGACCTCCTACCTGAAGTCACCCTGCCTCCTGAAGAAAGACGACCTCGTTTCTATTGAAACTAAAGCACAGTTTTTCCTGTAGCACGGCAGGCTTTTGAAGAGGCACGGGCCCAGAGTCCTAGCTAGGGCTTTCCTTGGTGTGGCCATTCACTAGATGCAGAACACCCTGCCTCGAGAAGTTGATTCAGGGAAGCAACAACTGTGTACTCTGTGTCTCATTTGACTTGTTAAAAACCACAGAGATGTATGCTGCCTGTGCCCATGGAAATGGGGGCATGATGGGACTAGCCTTGCTTTTCGTTTGGAAACCTCCATTCTAGCTTCGGTGAAGCTCCCTGAAATTCTCTGCTGTTGACAGGCCTCTGGCCACTGTAGGCATGTGTCTGGGAAGAAAATGAGTTTTCTCTGGCTACACACGGAACTTCATTGGCCGGGGTGGGACGCACCTTGCCATGCTCTAGAGCTAAAGGGAATCTAAACGTGAGCCCTTGGCTCGAGGTAAGGCCCTGAGTAGCCCTGCAGAACGGGAGGCATGCAGCTCTTTCCATTAGCTCTTAGTCGCTCTTCTGGTTTACTTTAAATGAAGTACCTTTTTTCAGGACTCCTAGGCCCCTCGGTTGAGCATCATTTTTGTTCCAAGGTCTCTGAGTATCTCCACACCCCTGTAGGCCTGCTGAGCAACAACGAGGCACATTGGTCCTCGGAGGTCCTCTGTGTCTGCTGAGTCATGGGCAACACACTGCACTCTTTCTTGTGATATCTTGATTCACAGCACTCGCACAGGTTCAAGAGCAATGTTCAACAAGTTCCAACATGCCGTGGAAGTCGCTCTCATTCCCTAGTTTGAGCTGTACAGAGAGAAACACTAAGCTTCTCCTTCCATTCAGGACCTCCTACCTGAAGTCACCCTGCCTCTTGAAGAAAGACGACCTTCTTTGTATTGCAACTAAAGCACAGTTTTTCCTGTAGCACGGCAGGCTTTTGAAGCGGCACGGGTCCAGAGTCCTAGCCAGGGATTTCCTTGGTGAGGCCGTTCACTAGTTGCAGAACACCGTGCCTCGAGAAGTTGATTCAGGGAAGCAACAACTGTGTACTCTGTGTCTCATTTGACTTGTTAAAAACCACAGAGATGAATGCTGCCTGTGCCCATGGAAATGGGGTCATGAGGGTACTAGCCTTGCTTTCCGTTTGGAAACCTCCATTCTTGCTTCCGTGAAGCTCCCTGAAATTCTCGGCTGTTGACAGTCCTCTGGCCACTGTAGGCATGTGTCTGGGAAAAAAATGAGTTTTCTCTGGGTACACACGGAGCTTCATTGGCCGGGGTGGGGCTCTCCTTGCCATCCTCTAGAGCTAAAGGGAATCTCAACGTGAGTCCCTGCCTCGAGGTAAGGCCCTGAGTAGCCCTGCAGAAAGGGAGGCATGCAGCTCTTTCCATGAGCTCTTAGTGGAGGTCTGTTTTATTGAAAAGAATTACCCCTTTCAGGACTCCTACGCCCTTCGGGTGAGCATCATTTTGGTTCCAAGATCACTGACTCCCTCCACACCCCTGTGGGCCTGCTGAGCAGCATTGAGTCCCATACGTCCCACGGAGGCTCTCTGTGTCTGCAGAGTCTCGGGCAACACACTATACGTTACTTCAGGAGAGCTACATTTCCAGAGCACTCGAACAGCATCAAAACTACATTTCTAGGCAGTCCAACATGCCCTGGAAGTCTTCGACATTGCCCTCGTCAGAGCTGCCCAGAGAAAACACTCTGCTTAGAATTTATCGAGGACCTCGTACCTGAAGTCACTCTATTCAAGGAGAAATACAGCATCTTAACATGCTGTGTCGTTCACAGGGCAAGAAACGTGAGAACTTGCCTCGAGGTAAGGCCATGAAATGCTTTGCAGAAGCAGAGGCGTGTAGCAGTTTCCATGTGGCCGTAGACGCATATCTTCAGCATTTTAAAGCCAGTACGCTTTTCAGGACACCCAGGTGCCTCGCCTGGAAACCCTATTCCCTGCAAGAACACTGAGTACCCTCAGGCTCCCCTGGCCCTTCTAAGGAAAATCCAGGCCAAGAGCTTTCAGACTCAGAGTGTGTATGTCGAGTGTAGGGTAACAAAGTGCACTCTTATTGGGACATCTTGATATAGCCAGCAATCGCCCAGGTTCACGAGCACCTTTAAGCAAGTTCCAGTAGGCCGTGGAATTCGTTCTCATTCCCTAGTTTGAGCTGTACAGAGAGAAACAGTAAGCTTCTCCTTCCATTCAGGACCTCCTACCTGAAGTCACCCTGCCTCCTGAAGAAAGACGACCTCGTTTCTATTGAAACTAAAGCACAGTTTTTCCTGTAGCACGGCAGGCTTTTGAAGAGGCACGGGCCCAGAGTCCTAGCTAGGGCTTTCCTTGGTGTGGCCATTCACTAGATGCAGAACACCCTGCCTCGAGAAGTTGATTCAGGGAAGCAACAACTGTGTACTCTGTGTCTCATTTGACTTGTTAAAAACCACAGAGATGTATGCTGCCTGTGCCCATGGAAATGGGGGCATGATGGGACTAGCCTTGCTTTTCGTTTGGAAACCTCCATTCTAGCTTCGGTGAAGCTCCCTGAAATTCTCTGCTGTTGACAGGCCTCTGGCCACTGTAGGCATGTGTCTGGGAAGAAAATGAGTTTTCTCTGGCTACACACGGAACTTCATTGGCCGGGGTGGGACGCACCTTGCCATGCTCTAGAGCTAAAGGGAATCTAAACGTGAGCCCTTGGCTCGAGGTAAGGCCCTGAGTAGCCCTGCAGAACGGGAGGCATGCAGCTCTTTCCATTAGCTCTTAGTCGCTCTTCTGGTTTACTTTAAATGAAGTACCTTTTTTCAGGACTCCTAGGCCCCTCGGTTGAGCATCATTTTTGTTCCAAGGTCTCTGAGTATCTCCACACCCCTGTAGGCCTGCTGAGCAACAACGAGGCACATTGGTCCTCGGAGGTCCTCTGTGTCTGCTGAGTCATGGGCAACACACTGCACTCTTTCTTGTGATATCTTGATTCACAGCACTCGCACAGGTTCAAGAGCAATGTTCAACAAGTTCCAACATGCCGTGGAAGTCGCTCTCATTCCCTAGTTTGAGCTGTACAGAGAGAAACACTAAGCTTCTCCTTCCATTCAGGACCTCCTACCTGAAGTCACCCTGCCTCTTGAAGAAAGACGACCTTCTTTCTATTGCAACTAAAGCACAGTTTTTCCTGTAGCACGGCAGGCTTTTGAAGCGGCACGGGTCTAGAGTCCTAGCCAGGGATTTCCTTGGTGAGGCCGTTCACTAGTTGCAGAACACCGTGCCTCGAGAAGTTGATTCAGGGAAGCAACAACTGTGTACTCTGTGTCTCATTTGACTTGTTAAAAACCACAGAGATGAATGCTGCCTGTGCCCATGGAAATGGGGTCATGAGGGTACTAGCCTTGCTTTCCGTTTGGAAACCTCCATTCTTGCTTCCGTGAAGCTCCCTGAAATTCTCGGCTGTTGACAGTCCTCTGGCCACTGTAGGCATGTGTCTGGGAAAAAAATGAGTTTTCTCTGGGTACACACGGAGCTTCATTGGCCGGGGTGGGGCTCTCCTTGCCATCCTCTAGAGCTAAAGGGAATCTCAACGTGAGTCCCTGCCTCGAGGTAAGGCCCTGAGTAGCCCTGCAGAAAGGGAGGCATGCAGCTCTTTCCATGAGCTCTTAGTGGAGGTCTGTTTTATTGAAAAGAATTACCCCTTTCAGGACTCCTACGCCCTTCGGGTGAGCATCATTTTGGTTCCAAGATCACTGACTCCCTCCACACCCCGGTGGGCCTGCTGAGCAGCATTGAGTCCCATACGTCCCACGGAGGCTCTCTGTGTCTGCAGAGTCTCGGGCAACACACTATACGTTACTTCAGGAGAGCTACATTTCCAGAGCACTCGAACAGCATCAAAACTACATTTCTAGGCAGTCCACCATGCCCTGGAAGTCTTCGACATTGCCCTCGTCAGAGCTGCCCAGAGAAAACACTCTGCTTAGAATTCATCGAGGACCTCGTACCTGAAGTCACTCTATTCAAGGAGAAATACAGCATCTTAACATGCTGTGTCGTTCACAGGGCAAGAAACGTGAGAACTTGCCTCGAGGTAAGGCCATGAAATGCTTTGCAGAAGCAGAGGCGTGTAGCAGTTTCCATGTGGCCGTAGACGCATATCTTCAGCATTTTAAAGCCAGTACGCTTTTCAGGACACCCAGGTGCCTCGCCTGGAAACCCTATTCCCTGCAAGAACACTGAGTACCCTCAGGCTCCCCTGGCCCTTCTAAGGAAAATCCAGGCCAAGAGCTTTCAGACTCAGAGTGTGTATGTCGAGTGTAGGGTAACAAAGTGCACTCTTATTGGGACATCTTGATATAGCCAGCAATCGCCCAGGTTCACGAGCACCTTTAAGCAAGTTCCAATAGGCCATGGAATTCGTTCTCATTCCCTAGTTTGAGCTGTACAGAGAGAAACAGTAAGCTTCTCCTTCCATTCAGGACCTCCTACCTGAAGTCACCCTGCCTCCTGAAGAAAGACGACCTCGTTTCTATTGAAACTAAAGCACAGTTTTTCCTGTAGCACGGCAGGCTTTTGAAGAGGCACGGGCCCAGAGGCCTAGCTAGGGCTTTCCTTGGTGTGGCCGTTCACTAGATGCAGAACACCCTGCCTCGAGAAGTTGATTCAGGGAAGCAACAACTGTGTACTCTGTGTCTCATTTGACTTGTTAAAAACCACAGAGATGTATGCTGCCTGTGCCCATGGAAATGGGGGCATGATGGGACTAGCCTTGCTTTTCGTTTGGAAACCTCCATTCTAGCTTCGGTGAAGCTCCCTGAAATTCTCTGCTGTTGACAGGCCTCTGGCCACTGTAGGCATGTGTCTGGGAAGAAAATGAGTTTTCTCTGGCTACACACGGAACTTCATTGGCCGGGGTGGGACGCACCTTGCCATGCTCTAGAGCTAAAGGGAATCTAAACGTGAGCCCTTGGCTCGAGGTAAGGCCCTGAGTAGCCCTGCAGAACGGGAGGCATGCAGCTCTTTCCATTAGCTCTTAGTCGCTCTTCTGGTTTACTTTAAATGAAGTACCTTTTTTCAGGACTCCTAGGCCCCTCGGTTGAGCATCATTTTTGTTCCAAGGTCTCTGAGTATCTCCACACCCCTGTAGGCCTGCTGAGCAACAAGGAGGCACATTGGTCCTCGGAGGTCCTCTGTGTCTGCTGAGTCATGGGCAACACACTGCACTCTTTCTTGTGATATCTTGATTCACAGCACTCGCACAGGTTCAAGAGCAATGTTCAACAAGTTCCAACATGCCGTGGAAGTCGCTCTCATTCCCTAGTTTGAGCTGTACAGAGAGAAACACTAAGCTTCTCCTTCCATTCAGGACCTCCTACCTGAAGTCACCCTGCCTCTTGAAGAAAGACGACCTTCTTTCTATTGCAACTAAAGCACAGTTTTTCCTGTAGCACGGCAGGCTTTTGAAGCGGCACGGGTCCAGAGTCCTAGCCAGGGATTTCCTTGGTGAGGCCGTTCACTAGTTGCAGAACACCGTGCCTCGAGAAGTTGATTCAGGGAAGCAACAACTGTGTACTCTGTGTCTCATTTGACTTGTTAAAAACCACAGAGATGAATGCTGCCTGTGCCCATGGAAATGGGGTCATGAGGGTACTAGCCTTGCTTTCCGTTTGGAAACCTCCATTCTTGCTTCCGTGAAGCTCCCTGAAATTCTCGGCTGTTGACAGTCCTCTGGCCACTGTAGGCATGTGTCTGGGAAAAAAATGAGTTTTCTCTGGGTACACACGGAGCTTCATTGGCCGGGGTGGGGCTCTCCTTGCCATCCTCTAGAGCTAAAGGGAATCTCAACGTGAGTCCCTGCCTCGAGGTAAGGCCCTGAGTAGCCCTGCAGAAAGGGAGGCATGCAGCTCTTTCCATGAGCTCTTAGTGGAGGTCTGTTTTATTGAAAAGAATTACCCCTTTCAGGACTCCTACGCCCTTCGGGTGAGCATCATTTTGGTTCCAAGATCACTGACTCCCTCCACACCCCGGTGGGCCTGCTGAGCAGCATTGAGTCCCATACGTCCCACGGAGGCTCTCTGTGTCTGCAGAGTCTCGGGCAACACACTATACGTTACTTCAGGAGAGCTACATTTCCAGAGCACTCGAACAGCATCAGAACTACATTTCTAGGCAGTCCACCATGCCCTGGAAGTCTTCGACATTGCCCTCGTCAGAGCTGCCCAGAGAAAACACTCTGCTTAGAATTTATCGAGGACCTCGTACCTGAAGTCACTCTATTCAAGGAGAAATACAGCATCTTAACATGCTGTGTCGTTCACAGGGCAAGAAACGTGAGAACTTGCCTCGAGGTAAGGCCATGAAATGCTTTGCAGAAGCAGAGGCGTGTAGCAGTTTCCATGTGGCCGTAGACGCATATCTTCAGCATTTTAAAGCCAGTACGCTTTTCAGGACACCCAGGTGCCTCGCCTGGAAACCCTATTCCCTGCAAGAACACTGAGTACCCTCAGGCTCCCCTGGCCCTTCTAAGGAAAATCCAGGCCAAGAGCTTTCAGACTCAGAGTGTGTATGTCGAGTGTAGGGTAACAAAGTGCACTCTTATTGGGACATCTTGATATAGCCAGCAATCGCCCAGGTTCACGAGCACCTTTAAGCAAGTTCCAGTAGGCCGTGGAATTCGTTCTCATTCCCTAGTTTGAGCTGTACAGAGAGAAACAGTAAGCTTCTCCTTCCATTCAGGACCTCCTACCTGAAGTCACCCTGCCTCCTGAAGAAAGACGACCTCGTTTCTATTGAAACTAAAGCACAGTTTTTCCTGTAGCACGGCAGGCTTTTGAAGAGGCACGGGCCCAGAGGCCTAGCTAGGGCTTTCCTTGGTGTGGCCGTTCACTAGATGCAGAACACCCTGCCTCGAGAAGTTGATTCAGGGAAGCAACAACTGTGTACTCTGTGTCTCATTTGACTTGTTAAAAACCACAGAGATGTATGCTGCCTGTGCCCATGGAAATGGGGGCATGATGGGACTAGCCTTGCTTTTCGTTTGGAAACCTCCGTTCTAGCTTCGGTGAAGCTCCCTGAAATTCTCTGCTGTTGACAGGCCTCTGGCCACTGTAGGCATGTGTCTGGGAAGAAAATGAGTTTTCTCTGGCTACACACGGAACTTCATTGGCCGGGGTGGGGCGCACCTTGCCATGCTCTAGAGCTAAAGGGAATCTAAACGTGAGCCCTTGGCTCGAGGTAAGGCCCTGAGTAGCCCTGCAGATAGGGAGGCATGCAACTCTTTCCATTAGCTCTTAGTCCCTCTTCTGGTTTACTTTAAATGAAGTACCTTTTTTCAGGACTCCTAGGCCCCTCGGTTGAGCATCATTTTTGTTCCAAGGTCTCTGAGTATCTCCACACCCCTGTAGGCCTGCTGAGCAACAACGAGGCACATTGGTCCTCGGAGGTCCTCTGTGTCTGCTGAGTCATGGGCAACACACTGCACTCTTTCTTGTGATATCTTGATTCACAGCACTCGCACAGGTTCAAGAGCAATGTTCAACAAGTTCCAACATGCCGTGGAAGTCGCTCTCATTCCCTAGTTTGAGCTGTACAGAGAGAAACAGTAAGCTTCTCCTTCCATTCAGGACCTCCTACCTGAAGTCACCCTGCCTCTTGAAGAAAGACGACCTTCTTTGTATTGCAACTAAAGCACAGTTTTTCCTGTAGCACGGCAGGCTTTTGAAGCGGCACGGGTCCAGAGTCCTAGCCAGGGATTTCCTTGGTGAGGCCGTTCACTAGTTGCAGAACACCGTGCCTCGAGAAGTTGATTCAGGGAAGCAACAACTGTGTACTCTGTGTCTCATTTGACTTGTTAAAAACCACAGAGATGAATGCTGCCTGTGCCCATGGAAATGGGGTCATGAGGGTACTAGCCTTGCTTTCCGTTTGGAAACCTCCATTCTTGCTTCCGTGAAGCTCCCTGAAATTCTCTGCTGTTGACAGTCCTCTGGCCACTGTAGGCATGTGTCTGGGAAAAAAATGAGTTTTCTCTGGGTACACACGGAGCTTCATTGGCCGGGGTGGGGCTCTCCTTGCCATCCTCTAGAGCTAAAGGGAATCTCAACGTGAGTCCCTGCCTCGAGGTAAGGCCCTGAGTAGCCCTGCAGAAAGGGAGGCATGCAGCTCTTTCCATGAGCTCTTAGTGGAGGTCTGTTTTATTGAAAAGAATTACCCCTTTCAGGACTCCTACGCCCTTCGGGTGAGCATCATTTTGGTTCCAAGATCACTGACTCCCTCCACACCCCTGTGGGCCTGCTGAGCAGCATTGAGTCCCATACGTCCCACGGAGGCTCTCTGTGTCTGCAGAGTCTCGGGCAACACACTATACGTTACTTCAGGAGAGCTACATTTCCAGAGCACTCGAACAGCATCAGAACTACATTTCTAGGCAGTCCAACATGCCCTGGAAGTCTTCGACATTGCCCTCGTCAGAGCTGCCCAGAGAAAACACTCTGCTTAGAATTTATCGAGGACCTCGTACCTGAAGTCACTCTATTCAAGGAGAAATACAGCATCTTAACATGCTGTGTCGTTCACAGGGCAAGAAACGTGAGAACTTGCCTCGAGGTAAGGCCATGAAATGCTATGCAGAAGCGGAGGCGTGTGGCAGTTTCCATGTGGCCGTAGACGCATATCTTCAGCATTTTAAAGCCAGTACGCTTTTCAGGACACCCAGGTGCCTCGCCTGGAAACCCTATTCCCTGCAAGAACACTGAGTACCCTCAGGCTATCCTGGCCCTTCTAAGCAAAATCCAGGCCAAGAGCTTTCAGACTCAGAGTGTGTATGTCGAGTGTAGGGTAACAAAGTGCACTCTTATTGGGACATCTTGATATAGCCAGCAATCGCCCAGGTTCACGAGCACCTTTAAGCAAGTTCCAATAGGCCGTGGAATTCGTTCTCATTCCCTAGTTTGAGCTGTACAGAGAGAAACAGTAAGCTTCTCCTTCCATTCAGGACCTCCTACCTGAAGTCACCCTGCCTCCTGAAGAAAGACGACCTCGTTTCTATTGAAACTAAAGCACAGTTTTTCCTGTAGCACGGCAGGCTTTTGAAGAGGCACGGGCCCAGAGGCCTAGCTAGGGCTTTCCTTGGTGTGGCCGTTCACTAGATGCAGAAGACCCTGCCTCGAGAAGTTGATTCAGGGAAGCAACAACTGTGTACTCTGTGTCTGATTTGACTTGTTAAAAACCACAGAGATGTATGCTGCCTGTGCCCATGGAAATGGGGGCATGATGGGACTAGCCTTGCTTTTCGTTTGGAAACCTCCATTCTAGCTTCGGTGAAGCTCCCTGAAATTCTCTGCTGTTGACAGGCCTCTGGCCACTGTAGGCATGTGTCTGGGAAGAAAATGAGTTTTCTCTGGCTACACACGGAACTTCATTGGCCGGGGTGGGACGCACCTTGCCATGCTCTAGAGCTAAAGGGAATCTAAACGTGAGCCCTTGGCTCGAGGTAAGGCCCTGAGTAGCCCTGCAGAACGGGAGGCATGCAGCTCTTTCCATTAGCTCTTAGTCGCTCTTCTGGTTTACTTTAAATGAAGTACCTTTTTTCAGGACTCCTAGGCCCCTCGGTTGAGCATCATTTTTGTTCCAAGGTCTCTGAGTATCTCCACACCCCTGTAGGCCTGCTGAGCAACAACGAGGCACATTGGTCCTCGGAGGTCCTCTGTGTCTGCTGAGTCATGGGCAACACACTGCACTCTTTCTTGTGATATCTTGATTCACAGCACTCGCACAGGTTCAAGAGCAATGTTCAACAAGTTCCAACATGCCGTGGAAGTCGCTCTCATTCCCTAGTTTGAGCTGTACAGAGAGAAACAGTAAGCTTCTCCTTCCATTCAGGACCTCCTACCTGAAGTCACCCTGCCTCTTGAAGAAAGACGACCTTCTTTGTATTGCAACTAAAGCACAGTTTTTCCTGTAGCACGGCAGGCTTTTGAAGCGGCACGGGTCCAGAGTCCTAGCCAGGGATTTCCTTGGTGAGGCCGTTCACTAGTTGCAGAACACCGTGCCTCGAGAAGTTGATTCAGGGAAGCAACAACTGTGTACTCTGTGTCTCATTTGACTTGTTAAAAACCACAGAGATGAATGCTGCCTGTGCCCATGGAAATGGGGTCATGAGGGTACTAGCCTTGCTTTCCGTTTGGAAACCTCCATTCTTGCTTCCGTGAAGCTCCCTGAAATTCTCTGCTGTTGACAGTCCTCTGGCCACTGTAGGCATGTGTCTGGGAAAAAAATGAGTTTTCTCTGGGTACACACGGAGCTTCATTGGCCGGGGTGGGGCTCTCCTTGCCATCCTCTAGAGCTAAAGGGAATCTCAACGTGAGTCCCTGCCTCGAGGTAAGGCCCTGAGTAGCCCTGCAGAAAGGGAGGCATGCAGCTCTTTCCATGAGCTCTTAGTGGAGGTCTGTTTTATTGAAAAGAATTACCCCTTTCAGGACTCCTACGCCCTTCGGGTGAGCATCATTTTGGTTCCAAGATCACTGACTCCCTCCACACCCCTGTGGGCCTGCTGAGCAGCATTGAGTCCCATACGTCCCACGGAGGCTCTCTGTGTCTGCAGAGTCTCGGGCAACACACTATACGTTACTTCAGGAGAGCTACATTTCCAGAGCACTCGAACAGCATCAGAACTACATTTCTAGGCAGTCCAACATGCCCTGGAAGTCTTCGACATTGCCCTCGTCAGAGCTGCCCAGAGAAAACACTCTGCTTAGAATTTATCGAGGACCTCGTACCTGAAGTCACTCTATTCAAGGAGAAATACAGCATCTTAACATGCTGTGTCGTTCACAGGGCAAGAAACGTGAGAACTTGCCTCGAGGTAAGGCCATGAAATGCTATGCAGAAGCGGAGGCGTGTGGCAGTTTCCATGTGGCCGTAGACGCATATCTTCAGCATTTTAAAGCCAGTACGCTTTTCAGGACACCCAGGTGCCTCGCCTGGAAACCCTATTCCCTGCAAGAACACTGAGTACCCTCAGGCTATCCTGGCCCTTCTAAGCAAAATCCAGGCCAAGAGCTTTCAGACTCAGAGTGTGTATGTCGAGTGTAGGGTAACAAAGTGCACTCTTATTGGGACATCTTGATATAGCCAGCAATCGCCCAGGTTCACGAGCACCTTTAAGCAAGTTCCAATAGGCCGTGGAATTCGTTCTCATTCCCTAGTTTGAGCTGTACAGAGAGAAACAGTAAGCTTCTCCTTCCATTCAGGACCTCCTACCTGAAGTCACCCTGCCTCCTGAAGAAAGACGACCTCGTTTCTATTGAAACTAAAGCACAGTTTTTCCTGTAGCACGGCAGGCTTTTGAAGAGGCACGGGCCCAGAGGCCTAGCTAGGGCTTTCCTTGGTGTGGCCGTTCACTAGATGCAGAAGACCCTGCCTCGAGAAGTTGATTCAGGGAAGCAACAACTGTGTACTCTGTGTCTGATTTGACTTGTTAAAAACCACAGAGATGTATGCTGCCTGTGCCCATGGAAATGGGGGCATGATGGGACTAGCCTTGCTTTTCGTTTGGAAACCTCCATTCTAGCTTCGGTGAAGCTCCCTGAAATTCTCTGCTGTTGACAGGCCTCTGGCCACTGTAGGCATGTGTCTGGGAAGAAAATGAGTTTTCTCTGGCTACACACGGAACTTCATTGGCCGGGGTGGGACGCACCTTGCCATGCTCTAGAGCTAAAGGGAATCTAAACGTGAGCCCTTGGCTCGAGGTAAGGCCCTGAGTAGCCCTGCAGAACGGGAGGCATGCAGCTCTTTCCATTAGCTCTTAGTCGCTCTTCTGGTTTACTTTAAATGAAGTACCTTTTTTCAGGACTCCTAGGCCCCTCGGTTGAGCATCATTTTTGTTCCAAGGTCTCTGAGTATCTCCACACCCCTGTAGGCCTGCTGAGCAACAACGAGGCACATTGGTCCTCGGAGGTCCTCTGTGTCTGCTGAGTCATGGGCAACACACTGCACTCTTTCTTGTGATATCTTGATTCACAGCACTCGCACAGGTTCAAGAGCAATGTTCAACAAGTTCCAACATGCCGTGGAAGTCGCTCTCATTCCCTAGTTTGAGCTGTACAGAGAGAAACAGTAAGCTTCTCCTTCCATTCAGGACCTCCTACCTGAAGTCACCCTGCCTCTTGAAGAAAGACGACCTTCTTTGTATTGCAACTAAAGCACAGTTTTTCCTGTAGCACGGCAGGCTTTTGAAGCGGCACGGGTCCAGAGTCCTAGCCAGGGATTTCCTTGGTGAGGCCGTTCACTAGTTGCAGAACACCGTGCCTCGAGAAGTTGATTCAGGGAAGCAACAACTGTGTACTCTGTGTCTCATTTGACTTGTTAAAAACCACAGAGATGAATGCTGCCTGTGCCCATGGAAATGGGGTCATGAGGGTACTAGCCTTGCTTTCCGTTTGGAAACCTCCATTCTTGCTTCCGTGAAGCTCCCTGAAATTCTCTGCTGTTGACAGTCCTCTGGCCACTGTAGGCATGTGTCTGGGAAAAAAATGAGTTTTCTCTGGGTACACACGGAGCTTCATTGGCCGGGGTGGGGCTCTCCTTGCCATCCTCTAGAGCTAAAGGGAATCTCAACGTGAGTCCCTGCCTCGAGGTAAGGCCCTGAGTAGCCCTGCAGAAAGGGAGGCATGCAGCTCTTTCCATGAGCTCTTAGTGGAGGTCTGTTTTATTGAAAAGAACTACCCCTTTCAGGACTCCTACGCCCTTCGGGTGAGCATCATTTTGGTTCCAAGATCACTGACTCCCTCCACACCCCTGTGGGCCTGCTGAGCAGCATTGAGTCCCATACGTCCCACGGAGGCTCTCTGTGTCTGCAGAGTCTCGGGCAACACACTATACGTTACTTCAGGAGAGCTACATTTCCAGAGCACTCGAACAGCATCAAAACTACATTTCTAGGCAGTCCAACTTGCCCTGGAAGTCTTCGACATTGCCCTCGTCAGAGCTGCCCAGAGAAAACACTCTGCTTAGAATTTATCGAGGACCTCGTACCTGAAGTCACTCTATTCAAGGAGAAATACAGCATCTTAACATGCTGTGTCGTTCACAGGGCAAGAAACGTGAGAACTTGCCTCGAGGTAAGGCCATGAAATGCTATGCAGAAGCGGAGGCGTGTGGCAGTTTCCATGTGGCCGTAGACGCATATCTTCAGCATTTTAAAGCCAGTACGCTTTTCAGGACACCCAGGTGCCTCGCCTGGAAACCCTATTCCCTGCAAGAACACTGAGTACCCTCAGGCTATCCTGGCCCTTCTAAGCAAAATCCAGGCCAAGAGCTTTCAGACTCAGAGTGTGTATGTCGAGTGTAGGGTAACAAAGTGCACTCTTATTGGGACATCTTGATATAGCCAGCAATCGCCCAGGTTCACGAGCACCTTTAAGCAAGTTCCAGTAGGCCGTGGAATTCGTTCTCATTCCCTAGTTTGAGCTGTACAGAGAGAAACAGTAAGCTTCTCCTTCCATTCAGGACCTCCTACCTGAAGTCACCCTGCCTCCTGAAGAAAGACGACCTCGTTTCTATTGAAACTAAAGCACAGTTTTTCCTGTAGCACGGCAGGCTTTTGAAGAGGCACGGGCCCAGAGGCCTAGCTAGGGCTTTCCTTGGTGTGGCCGTTCACTACATGCAGAACACCCTGCCTCGAGAAGTTGATTCAGGGAATCAACAACTGTGTACTCTGTGTCTGATTTTACTTGTTAAAAACCACAGAGATGTATGCTGCCTGTGCCCATGGAAATGGGGGCATGATGGGACTAGCCTTGCTTTTCGTTTGGAAACCTCCATTCTAGCTTCGGTGAAGCTCCCTGAAATTCTCTGCTGTTGACAGGCCTCTGGCCACTGTAGGCATGTGTCTGGGAAGAAAATGAGTTTTCTCTGGCTACACACGGAACTTCATTGGCCGGGGTGGGGCGCACCTTGCCATGCTCTAGAGCTAAAGGGAATCTAAACGTGAGCCCTTGGCTCGAGGTAAGGCCCTGAGTAGCCCTGCAGAACGGGAGGCATGCAGCTCTTTCCATTAGCTCTTAGTCGCTCTTCTGGTTTACTTTAAATGAAGTACCTTTTTTCAGGACTCCTAGGCCCCTCGGTTGAGCATCATTTTTGTTCCAAGGTCTCTGAGTATCTCCACACCCCTGTAGGCCTGCTGAGCAACAACGAGGCACATTGGTCCTCGGAGGTCCTCTGTGTCTGCTGAGTCATGGGCAACACACTGCACTCTTTCTTGTGATATCTTGATTCACAGCACTCGCACAGGTTCAAGAGCAATGTTCAACAAGTTCCAACATGCCGTGGAAGTCGCTCTCATTCCCTAGTTTGAGCTGTACAGAGAGAAACACTAAGCTTCTCCTTCCATTCAGGACCTCCTACCTGAAGTCACCCTGCCTCTTGAAGAAAGACGACCTTCTTTGTATTGCAACTAAAGCACAGTTTTTCCTGTAGCACGGCAGGCTTTTGAAGCGGCACGGGTCCAGAGTCCTAGCCAGGGATTTCCTTGGTGAGGCCGTTCACTAGTTGCAGAACACCGTGCATCGAGAAGTTGATTCAGGGAAGCAACAACTGTGTACTCTGTGTCTCATTTGACTTGTTAAAAACCACAGAGATGAATGCTGCCTGTGCCCATGGAAATGGGGTCATGAGGGTACTAGCCTTGCTTTCCGTTTGGAAACCTCCATTCTTGCTTCCGTGAAGCTCCCTGAAATTCTCTGCTGTTGACAGTCCTCTGGCCACTGTAGGCATGTGTCTGGGAAAAAAATGAGTTTTCTCTGGGTACACACGGAGCTTCATTGGCCGGGGTGGGGCTCTCCTTGCCATCCTCTAGAGCTAAAGGGAATCTCAACGTGAGTCCCTGCCTCGAGGTAAGGCCCTGAGTAGCCCTGCAGAAAGGGAGGCATGCAGCTCTTTCCATGAGCTCTTAGTGGAGGTCTGTTTTATTGAAAAGAATTACCCCTTTCAGGACTCCTACGCCCTTCGGGTGAGCATCATTTTGGTTCCAAGATCACTGACTCCCTCCACACCCCTGTGGGCCTGCTGAGCAGCATTGAGTCCCATACGTCCCATGGAGGCTCTCTGTGTCTGCAGAGTCTCGGGCAACACACTATACGTTACTTCAGGAGAGCTACATTTCCAGAGCACTCGAACAGCATCAGAACTACATTTCTAGGCAGTCCACCATGCCCTGGAAGTCTTCGACATTGCCCTCGTCAGAGCTGCCCAGAGAAAACACTCTGCTTAGAATTTATCGAGGACCTCGTACCTGAAGTCACTCTATTCAAGGAGAAATACAGCATCTTAACATGCTGTGTCGTTCACAGGGCAAGAAACGTGAGAACTTGCCTCGAGGTAAGGCCATGAAATGCTTTGCAGAAGCGGAGGCGTGTGGCAGTTTCCATGTGGCCGTAGACGCATATCTTCAGCATTTTAAAGCCAGTACGCTTTTCAGGACACCCAGGTGCCTCGCCTGGAAACCCTATTCCCTGCAAGAACACTGAGTACCCTCAGGCTATCCTGGCCCTTCTAAGCAAAATCCAGGCCAAGAGCTTTCAGACTCAGAGTGTGTATGTCGAGTGTAGGGTAACAAAGTGCACTCTTATTGGGACATCTTGATATAGCCAGCAATCGCCCAGGTTCACGAGCACCTTTAAGCAAGTTCCAGTAGGCCGTGGAATTCGTTCTCATTCCCTAGTTTGAGCTGTACAGAGAGAAACAGTAAGCTTCTCCTTCCATTCAGGACCTCCTACCTGAAGTCACCCTGCCTCCTGAAGAAAGACGACCTCGTTTCTATTGAAACTAAAGCACAGTTTTTCCTGTAGCACGGCAGGCTTTTGAAGAGGCACGGGCCCAGAGGCCTAGCTAGGGCTTTCCTTGGTGTGGCCGTTCACTACATGCAGAACACCCTGCCTCGAGAAGTTGATTCAGGGAAGCAACAACTGTGTACTCTGTGTCTCATTTGACTTGTTAAAAACCACAGAGATGTATGCTGCCTGTGCCCATGGAAATGGGGGCATGATGGGACTAGCCTTGCTTTTCGTTTGGAAACCTCCGTTCTAGCTTCGGTGAAGCTCCCTGAAATTCTCTGCTGTTGACAGGCCTCTGGCCACTGTAGGCATGTGTCTGGGAAGAAAATGAGTTTTCTCTGGCTACACACGGAACTTCATTGGCCGGGGTGGGGCGCACCTTGCCATGCTCTAGAGCTAAAGGGAATCTAAACGTGAGCCCTTGGCTCGAGGTAAGGCCCTGAGTAGCCCTGCAGATAGGGAGGCATGCAACTCTTTCCATTAGCTCTTAGTCCCTCTTCTGGTTTACTTTAAATGAAGTACCTTTTTTCAGGACTCCTAGGCCCCTCGGTTGAGCATCATTTTTGTTCCAAGGTCTCTGAGTATCTCCACACCCCTGTAGGCCTGCTGAGCAACAACGAGGCACATTGGTCCTCGGAGGTCCTCTGTGTCTGCTGAGTCATGGGCAACACACTGCACTCTTTCTTGTGATATCTTGATTCACAGCACTCGCACAGGTTCAAGAGCAATGTTCAACAAGTTCCAACATGCCGTGGAAGTCGCTCTCATTCCCTAGTTTGAGCTGTACAGAGAGAAACAGTAAGCTTCTCCTTCCATTCAGGACCTCCTACCTGAAGTCACCCTGCCTCTTGAAGAAAGACGACCTTCTTTGTATTGCAACTAAAGCACAGTTTTTCCTGTAGCACGGCAGGCTTTTGAAGCGGCACGGGTCCAGAGTCCTAGCCAGGGATTTCCTTGGTGAGGCCGTTCACTAGTTGCAGAACACCGTGCCTCGAGAAGTTGATTCAGGGAAGCAACAACTGTGTACTCTGTGTCTCATTTGACTTGTTAAAAACCACAGAGATGAATGCTGCCTGTGCCCATGGAAATGGGGTCATGAGGGTACTAGCCTTGCTTTCCGTTTGGAAACCTCCATTCTTGCTTCCGTGAAGCTCCCTGAAATTCTCTGCTGTTGACAGTCCTCTGGCCACTGTAGGCATGTGTCTGGGAAAAAAATGAGTTTTCTCTGGGTACACACGGAGCTTCATTGGCCGGGGTGGGGCTCTCCTTGCCATCCTCTAGAGCTAAAGGGAATCTCAACGTGAGTCCCTGCCTCGAGGTAAGGCCCTGAGTAGCCCTGCAGAAAGGGAGGCATGCAGCTCTTTCCATGAGCTCTTAGTGGAGGTCTGTTTTATTGAAAAGAATTACCCCTTTCAGGACTCCTACGCCCTTCGGGTGAGCATCATTTTGGTTCCAAGATCACTGACTCCCTCCACACCCCTGTGGGCCTGCTGAGCAGCATTGAGTCCCATACGTCCCACGGAGGCTCTCTGTGTCTGCAGAGTCTCGGGCAACACACTATACGTTACTTCAGGAGAGCTACATTTCCAGAGCACTCGAACAGCATCAAAACTACATTTCTAGGCAGTCCAACATGCCCTGGAAGTCTTCGACATTGCCCTCGTCAGAGCTGCCCAGAGAAAACACTCTGCTTAGAATTCATCGAGGACCTCGTACCTGAAGTCACTCTATTCAAGGAGAAATACAGCATCTTAACATGCTGTGTCGTTCACAGGGCAAGAAACGTGAGAACTTGCCTCGAGGTAAGGCCATGAAATGCTTTGCAGAAGCAGAGGCGTGTAGCAGTTTCCATGTGGCCGTAGACGCATATCTTCAGCATTTTAAAGCCAGTACGCTTTTCAGGACACCCAGGTGCCTCGCCTGGAAACCCTATTCCCTGCAAGAACACTGAGTACCCTCAGGCTATCCTGGCCCTTCTAAGCAAAATCCAGGCCAAGAGCTTTCAGACTCAGAGTGTGTATGTCGAGTGTAGGGTAACAAAGTGCACTCTTATTGGGACATCTTGATATAGCCAGCAATCGCCCAGGTTCACGAGCACCTTTAAGCAAGTTCCAATAGGCCGTGGAATTCGTTCTCATTCCCTAGTTTGAGCTGTACAGAGAGAAACAGTAAGCTTCTCCTTCCATTCAGGACCTCCTACCTGAAGTCACCCTGCCTCCTGAAGAAAGACGACCTCGTTTCTATTGAAACTAAAGCACAGTTTTTCCTGTAGCACGGCAGGCTTTTGAAGAGGCACGGGCCCAGAGGCCTAGCTAGGGCTTTCCTTGGTGTGGCCGTTCACTAGATGCAGAACACCCTGCCTCGAGAAGTTGATTCAGGGAAGCAACAACTGTGTACTCTGTGTCTGATTTGACTTGTTAAAAACCACAGAGATGTATGCTGCCTGTGCCCATGGAAATGGGGGCATGATGGGACTAGCCTTGCTTTTCGTTTGGAAACCTCCATTCTAGCTTCGGTGAAGCTCCCTGAAATTCTCTGCTGTTGACAGTCCTCTGGCCACTGTAGGCATGTGTCTGGGAAGAAAATGAGTTTTCTCTGGCTACACACCGAACTTCATTGGCCGGGGTGGGACGCACCTTGCCATGCTCTAGAGCTAAAGGGAATCTAAACGTGAGCCCTTGGCTCGAGGTAAGGCCCTGAGTAGCCCTGCAGAACGGGAGGCATGCAGCTCTTTCCATTAGCTCTTAGTCGCTCTTCTGGTTTACTTTAAATGAAGTACCTTTTTTCAGGACTCCTAGGCCCCTCGGTTGAGCATCATTTTTGTTCCAAGGTCTCTGAGTATCTCCACACCCCTGTAGGCCTGCTGAGCAACAACGAGGCACATTGGTCCTCGGAGGTCCTCTGTGTCTGCTGAGTCATGGGCAACACACTGCACTCTTTCTTGTGATATCTTGATTCACAGCACTCGCACAGTTTCAAGAGCAATGTTCAACAAGTTCCAACATGCCGTGGAAGTCGCTCTCATTCCCTAGTTTGAGCTGTACAGAGAGAAACAGTAAGCTTCTCCTTCCATTCAGGACCTCCTACCTGAAGTCAC
Organism: Balaenoptera physalus; assembly: GCF_965194825.1. Lineage (NCBI taxonomy): Eukaryota > Metazoa > Chordata > Mammalia > Artiodactyla > Balaenopteridae > Balaenoptera > Balaenoptera physalus. The sequence goes on from NC_138888.1 coordinate 110,089,475, forward strand.
CCTGCCTCTTGAAGAAAGACGACCTTCTTTGTATTGCAACTAAAGCACAGTTTTTCCTGTAGCACGGCAGGCTTTTGAAGCGGCACGGGTCCAGAGTCCTAGCCAGGGATTTCCTTGGTGAGGCCGTTCACTAGTTGCAGAACACCGTGCCTCGAGAAGTTGATTCAGGGAAGCAACAACTGTGTACTCTGTGTCTCATTTGACTTGTTAAAAACCACAGAGATGTATGCTGCCTGTGCCCATGGAAATGGGGGCATGATGGGACTAGCCTTGCTTTTCGTTTGGAAACCTCCATTCTAGCTTCGGTGAAGCTCCCTGAAATTCTCTGCTGTTGACAGGCCTCTGGCCACTGTAGGCATGTGTCTGGGAAGAAAATGAGTTTTCTCTGGCTACACATGGAACTTCATTGGCCGAGGTGGGACGCACCTTGCCATGCTCTAGAGCTAAAGGGAATCTAAACGTGAGCCCTTGGCTCGAGGTAAGACCCTGAGTAGCCCTGCAGAACGGGAGGCATGCAGCTCTTTCCATTAGCTCTTAGTCGCTCTTCTGGTTTACTTTAAATGAAGTACCTTTTTTCAGGACTCCTAGGCCCCTCGGTTGAGCATCATTTTTGTTCCAAGGTCTCTGAGTATCTCCACACCCCTGTAGGCCTGCTGAGCAACAACGAGGCACATTGGTCCTCGGAGGTCCTCTGTGTCTGCTGAGTCATGGGCAACACACTGCACTCTTTCGTGTGATATCTTGATTCACAGCACTCGCACAGGTTCAAGAGCAATGTTCAACAAGTTCCAACATGCCGTGGAAGTCGCTCTCATTCCCTAGTTTGAGCTGTACAGAGAGAAAGAGTAAGCTTCTCCTTCCATTCAGGACCTCCTACCTGAAGTCACCCTGCCTCTTGAAGAAAGACGACCTTCTTTCTATTGCAACTAAAGCACAGTTTTTCCTGTAGCACGGCAGGCTTTTGAAGCGGCACGGGTCCAGAGTCCTAGCCAGGGATTTCCTTGGTGAGGCCGTTCACTAGTTGCAGAACACCGTGCCTCGAGAAGTTGATTCAGGGAAGCAACAACTGTGTACTCTGTGTCTCATTTGACTTGTTAAAAACCACAGAGATGAATGCTGCCTGTGCCCATGGAAATGGGGTCATGAGGGTACTAGCCTTGCTTTCCGTTTGGAAACCTCCATTCTTGCTTCCGTGAAGCTCCCTGAAATTCTCTGCTGTTGACAGTCCTCTGGCCACTGTAGGCATGTGTCTGGGAAAAAAATGAGTTTTCTCTGGGTACAGACGGAGCTTCATTGGCCGGGGTGGGGCTCTCCTTGCCATCCTCTAGAGCTAAAGGGAATCTCAACGTGAGTCCCTGCCTCGAGGTAAGGCCCTGAGTAGCCCTGCAGAAAGGGAGGCATGCAGCTCTTTCCATGAGCTCTTAGTGGAGGTCTGTTTTATTTAAAAGAATTACCCCTTTCAGGACTCCTACGCCCTTCGGGTGAGCATCATTTTGGTTCCAAGATCACTGACTCCCTCCACACCCCTGTGGGCCTGCTGAGCAGCATTGAGTCCCATAAGTCCCACGGAGGCTCTCTGTGTCTGCAGAGTCTCGGGCAACACACTATACGTTACTTCAGGAGAGCTACATTTCCAGAGCACTCGAACAGCATCAAAACTACATTTCTAGGCAGTCCAACATGCCCTGGAAGTCTTCGACATTGCCCTCGTCAGAGCTGCCCAGAGAAAACACTCTGCTTAGAATTTATCGAGGACCTCGTACCTGAAGTCACTCTATTCAAGGAGAAATACAGCATCTTAACATGCTGTGTCGTTCACAGGGCAAGAAACGTGAGAACTTGCCTCGAGGTAAGGCCATGAAATGCTATGCAGAAGCGGAGGCGTGTGGCAGTTTCCATGTGGCCGTAGACGCATATCTTCAGCATTTTAAAGCCAGTACGCTTTTCAGGACACCCAGGTGCCTCGCCTGGAAACCCTATTCCCTGCAAGAACACTGAGTACCCTCAGGCTATCCTGGCCCTTCTAAGCAAAATCCAGGCCAAGAGCTTTCAGACTCAGAGTGTGTATGTCGAGTGTAGGGTAACAAAGTGCACTCTTATTGGGACATCTTGATATAGCCAGCAATCGCCCAGGTTCACGAGCACCTTTAAGCAAGTTCCAATAGGCCGTGGAATTCGTTCTCATTCCCTAGTTTGAGCTGTACAGAGAGAAACAGTAAGCTTCTCCTTCCATTCAGGACCTCCTACCTGAAGTCACCCTGCCTCCTGAAGAAAGACGACCTCGTTTCTATTGAAACTAAAGCACAGTTTTTCCTGTAGCACGGCAGGCTTTTGAAGAGGCACGGGCCCAGAGGCCTAGCTAGGGCTTTCCTTGGTGTGGCCGTTCACTAGATGCAGAACACCCTGCCTCGAGAAATTGATTCAGGGAAGCAACAACTGTGTACTCTGTGTCTGATTTGACTTGTTAAAAACCACAGAGATGTATGCTGCCTGTGCCCATGGAAATGGGGGCATGATGGGACTAGCCTTGCTTTTCGTTTGGAAACCTCCATTCTAGCTTCGGTGAAGCTCCCTGAAATTCTCTGCTGTTGACAGTCCTCTGGCCACTGTAGGCATGTGTCTGGGAAGAAAATGAGTTTTCTCTGGCTACACACGGAACTTCATTGGCCGGGGTGGGACGCACCTTGCCATGCTCTAGAGCTAAAGGGAATCTAAACGTGAGCCCTTGGCTCGAGGTAAGGCCCTGAGTAGCCCTGCAGAACGGGAGGCATGCAGCTCTTTCCATTAGCTCTTAGTCGCTCTTCTGGTTTACTTTAAATGAAGTACCTTTTTTCAGGACTCCTAGGCCCCTCGGTTGAGCATCATTTTTGTTCCAAGGTCTCTGAGTATCTCCACACCCCTGTAGGCCTGCTGAGCAACAACGAGGCACATTGGTCCTCGGAGGTCCTCTGTGTCTGCTGAGTCATGGGCAACACACTGCACTCTTTCTTGTGATATCTTGATTCACAGCACTCGCACAGGTTCAAGAGCAATGTTCAACAAGTTCCAACATGCCGTGGAAGTCGCTCTCATTCCCTAGTTTGAGCTGTACAGAGAGAAACAGTAAGCTTCTCCTTCCATTCAGGACCTCCTACCTGAAGTCACCCTGCCTCTTGAAGAAAGACGACCTTCTTTGTATTGCAACTAAAGCACAGTTTTTCCTGTAGCACGGCAGGCTTTTGAAGCGGCACGGGTCCAGAGTCCTAGCCAGGGATTTCCTTGGTGAGGCCGTTCACTAGTTGCAGAACACCGTGCCTCGAGAAGTTGATTCAGGGAAGCAACAACTGTGTACTCTGTGTCTCATTTGACTTGTTAAAAACCACAGAGATGAATGCTGCCTGTGCCCATGGAAATGGGGTCATGAGGGTACTAGCCTTGCTTTCCGTTTGGAAACCTCCATTCTTGCTTCCGTGAAGCTCCCTGAAATTCTCTGCTGTTGACAGTCCTCTGGCCACTGTAGGCATGTGTCTGGGAAAAAAATGAGTTTTCTCTGGGTACACACGGAGCTTCATTGGCCGGGGTGGGGCTCTCCTTGCCATCCTCTAGAGCTAAAGGGAATCTCAACGTGAGTCCCTGCCTCGAGGTAAGGCCCTGAGTAGCCCTGCAGAAAGGGAGGCATGCAGCTCTTTCCATGAGCTCTTAGTGGAGGTCTGTTTTATTTAAAAGAATTACCCCTTTCAGGACTCCTACGCCCTTCGGGTGAGCATCATTTTGGTTCCAAGATCACTGACTCCCTCCACACCCCTGTGGGCCTGCTGAGCAGCATTGAGTCCCATAAGTCCCACGGAGGCTCTCTGTGTCTGCAGAGTCTCGGGCAACACACTATACGTTACTTCAGGAGAGCTACATTTCCAGAGCACTCGAACAGCTTCAAAACTACATTTCTAGGCAGTCCAACATGCCCTGGAAGTCTTCGACATTGCCCTCGTCAGAGCTGCCCAGAGAAAACACTCTGCTTAGAATTTATCGAGTACCTCGTACCTGAAGTCACTCTATTCAAGGAGAAATACAGCATCTTAACATGCTGTGTCGTTCACAGGGCAAGAAACGTGAGAACTTGCCTCGAGGTAAGGCCATGAAATGCTATGCAGAAGCGGAGGCGTGTGGCAGTTTCCATGTGGCCGTAGACGCATATCTTCAGCATTTTAAAGCCAGTACGCTTTTCAGGACACCCAGGTGCCTCGCCTGGAAACCCTATTCCCTGCAAGAACACTGAGTACCCTCAGGCTATCCTGGCCCTTCTAAGCAAAATCCAGGCCAAGAGCTTTCAGACTCAGAGTGTGTATGTCGAGTGTAGGGTAACAAAGTGCACTCTTATTGGGACATCTTGATATAGCCAGCAATCGCCCAGGTTCACGAGCACCTTTAAGCAAGTTCCAATAGGCCGTGGAATTCGTTCTCATTCCCTAGTTTGAGCTGTACAGAGAGAAACAGTAAGCTTCTCCTTCCATTCAGGACCTCCTACCTGAAGTCACCCTGCCTCCTGAAGAAAGACGACCTCGTATCTATTGAAACTAAAGCACAGTTTTTCCTGTAGCACGGCAGGCTTTTGAAGAGGCACGGGCCCAGAGGCCTAGCTAGGGCTTTCCTTGGTGTGGCCGTTCACTAGATGCAGAACACCCTGCCTCGAGAAATTGATTCAGGGAAGCAACAACTGTGTACTCTGTGTCTGATTTGACTTGTTAAAAACCACAGAGATGTATGCTGCCTGTGCCCATGGAAATGGGGGCATGATGGGACTAGCCTTGCTTTTCGTTTGGAAACCTCCATTCTAGCTTCGGTGAAGCTCCCTGAAATTCTCTGCTGTTGACAGTCCTCTGGCCACTGTAGGCATGTGTCTGGGAAGAAAATGAGTTTTCTCTGGCTACACACGGAACTTCATTGGCCGGGGTGGGACGCACCTTGCCATGCTCTAGAGCTAAAGGGAATCTAAACGTGAGCCCTTGGCTCGAGGTAAGGCCCTGAGTAGCCCTGCAGAACGGGAGGCATGCAGCTCTTTCCATTAGCTCTTAGTCGCTCTTCTGGTTTACTTTAAATGAAGTACCTTTTTTCAGGACTCCTAGGCCCCTCGGTTGAGCATCATTTTTGTTCCAAGGTCTCTGAGTATCTCCACACCCCTGTAGGCCTGCTGAGCAACAACGAGGCACATTGGTCCTCGGAGGTCCTCTGTGTCTGCTGAGTCATGGGCAACACACTGCACTCTTTCTTGTGATATCTTGATTCACAGCACTCGCACAGGTTCAAGAGCAATGTTCAACAAGTTCCAACATGCCGTGGAAGTCGCTCTCATTCCCTAGTTTGAGCTGTACAGAGAGAAACAGTAAGCTTCTCCTTCCATTCAGGACCTCCTACCTGAAGTCACCCTGCCTCTTGAAGAAAGACGACCTTCTTTGTATTGCAACTAAAGCACAGTTTTTCCTGTAGCACGGCAGGCTTTTGAAGCGGCACGGGTCCAGAGTCCTAGCCAGGGATTTCCTTGGTGAGGCCGTTCACTAGTTGCAGAACACCGTGCCTCGAGAAGTTGATTCAGGGAAGCAACAACTGTGTACTCTGTGTCTCATTTGACTTGTTAAAAACCACAGAGATGAATGCTGCCTGTGCCCATGGAAATGGGGTCATGAGGGTACTAGCCTTGCTTTCCGTTTGGAAACCTCCATTCTTGCTTCCGTGAAGCTCCCTGAAATTCTCTGCTGTTGACAGTCCTCTGGCCACTGTAGGCATGTGTCTGGGAAAAAAATGAGTTTTCTCTGGGTACACACGGAGCTTCATTGGCCGGGGTGGGGCTCTCCTTGCCATCCTCTAGAGCTAAAGGGAATCTCAACGTGAGTCCCTGCCTCGAGGTAAGGCCCTGAGTAGCCCTGCAGAAAGGGAGGCATGCAGCTCTTTCCATGAGCTCTTAGTGGAGGTCTGTTTTATTGAAAAGAATTACCCCTTTCAGGACTCCTACGCCCTTCGGGTGAGCATCATTTTGGTTCCAAGATCACTGACTCCCTCCACACCCCTGTGGGCCTGCTGAGCAGCATTGAGTCCCATACGTCCCACGGAGGCTCTCTGTGTCTGCAGAGTCTCGGGCAACACACTATACGTTACTTCAGGAGAGCTACATTTCCAGAGCACTCGAACAGCATCAGAACTACATTTCTAGGCAGTCCACCATGCCCTGGAAGTCTTCGGCATTGCCCTCGTCAGAGCTGCCCAGAGAAAACACTCTGCTTAGAATTTATCGAGGACCTCGTACCTGAAGTCACTCTATTCAAGGAGAAATACAGCATCTTAACATGCTGTGTCGTTCACAGGGCAAGAAACGTGAGAACTTGCCTCGAGGTAAGGCCATGAAATGCTTTGCAGAAGCGGAGGCGTGTAGCAGTTTCCATGTGGCCGTAGACGCATATCTTCAGCATTTTAAAGCCAGTACGCTTTTCAGGACACCCAGGTGCCTCGCCTGGAAACCCTATTCCCTGCAAGAACACTGAGTACCCTCAGGCTCCCCTGGCCCTTCTAAGCAATATCCAGGCCAGGAGCTTTCAGACTCACAGTGTGTATGTCGAGTGTAGGGTAACACAGTGCACTCTTATTGGGACATCTTGATATAGCCAGCTATCGCCCAGGTTCACGAGCACCTTTAAGCAAGTTCCAATAGGCCGTGGAATTCGTTCTCATTCCCTAGTTTGAGCTGTACAGAGAGAAACAGTAAGCTTCTCATTCCGTTTAGGACCTCCTACCTGAAGTCACCCTGCCTCCTGAAGAAAGACGACCTCGATTCTATTGAAACTAAAGCACAGTTTTAACTGTAGCACGGCAGGCTTTTGAAGAGGCACGGGCCCAGAGGCCTAGCTAGGGCTTTCCTTGGTGTGGCCGTTCACTAGATGCAGAACACCCTGCCTCGAGAAGTTGATTCAGGGAAGCAACAACTGTGTACTCTGTGTCTCATTTGACTTGTTAAAAACCACAGAGATGTATGCTGCCTGTGCCCATGGAAATGGTGGCATGATGGGAATAGCCTTGCTTTTCGTTTGGAAACCTCCATTCTAGCTTCCGTGAAGCTCCCTGAAATTCTCTGCTGTTGACAGTCCTCTGGCCACTGTAGGCATGTGTCTGGGAAAAAAATGAGTTTTCTCTGGGTACACACGGAGCTTCATTGGCCGGGGTGGGGCTCTCCTTGCCATCCTCTAGAGCTAAAGGGAATCTCAACGTGAGTCCCTGCCTCGAGGTAAGGCCCTGAGTAGCCCTGCAGAAAGGGAGGCATGCAGCTCTTTCCATGAGCTCTTAGTGGAGGTCTGTTTTATTTAAAAGAATTACCCCTTTCAGGACTCCTACGCCCTTCGGGTGAGCATCATTTTGGTTCCAAGATCACTGACTCCCTCCACACCCGTGTGGGCCTGCTGAGCAGCATTGAGTCCCATAAGTCCCACGGAGGCTCTCTGTGTCTGCAGAGTCTCGGGCAACACACTATACGTTACTTCAGGAGAGCTACATTTCCAGAGCACTCGAACAGCATCAAAACTACATTTCTAGGCAGTCCAACATGCCCTGGAAGTCTTCGACATTGCCCTCGTCAGAGCTGCCCAGAGAAAACACTCTGCTTAGAATTTATCGAGGACCTCGTACCTGAAGTCACTCTATTCAAGGAGAAATACAGCATCTTAACATGCTGTGTCGTTCACAGGGCAAGAAACGTGAGAACTTGCCTCGAGGTAAGGCCATGAAATGCTTTGCAGAAGCAGAGGCGTGTAGCAGTTTCCATGTGGCCGTAGACGCATATCTTCAGCATTTTAAAGCCATTACGCTTTTCAGGACACCCAGGTGCCTCGCCTGGAAACCCTATTCCCTGCAAGAACACTGAGTACCCTCAGGCTCCCCTGGCCCTTCTAAGCAAAATCCAGGCCAAGAGCTTTCAGACTCAGAGTGTGTATGTCGAGTGTAGGGTAACAAAGTGCACTCTTATTGGGACATCTTGATATAGCCAGCAATCGCCCAGGTTCACGAGCACCTTTAAGCAAGTTCCAGTAGGCCATGGAATTCGTTCTCATTCCCTAGTTTGAGCTGTACAGAGAGAAACAGTAAGCTTCTCCTTCCATTCAGGACCTCCTACCTGAAGTCACCCTGCCTCCTGAAGAAAGATGACCTCGTTTCTATTGAAACTAAAGCACAGTTTTTCCTGTAGCACGGCAGGCTTTTGAAGAGGCACGGGCCCAGAGGCCTAGCTAGGGCTTTCCTTGGTGTGGCCGTTCACTAGATGCAGAACACCCTGCCTCGAGAAGTTGATTCAGGGAAGCAACAATTGTGTACTCTGTGTCTGATTTGACTTGTTAAAAACCACAGAGATGTATGCTGCCTGTGCCCATGGAAATGGGGGCATGATGGGACTAGCCTTGCTTTTCGTTTGGAAACCTCCATTCTAGCTTCGGTGAAGCTCCCTGAAATTCTCTGCTGTTGACAGTCCTCTGGCCACTGTAGGCATGTGTCTGGGAAGAAAATGAGTTTTCTCTGGCTACACACGGAACTTCATTGGCCGGGGTGGGACGCACCTTGCCATGCTCTAGAGCTAAAGGGAATCTAAACGTGAGCCCTTGGCTCGAGGTAAGGCCCTGAGTAGCCCTGCAGAACGGGAGGCATGCAGCTCTTTCCATTAGCTCTTAGTCGCTCTTCTGGTTTACTTTAAATGAAGTACCTTTTTTCAGGACTCCTAGGCCCCTCGGTTGAGCATCATTTTTGTTCCAAGGTCTCTGAGTATCTCCACACCCCTGTAGGCCTGCTGAGCAACAACGAGGCACATTGGTCCTCGGAGGTCCTCTGTGTCTGCTGAGTCATGGGCAACACACTGCACTCTTTCTTGTGATATCTTGATTCACAGCACTCGCACAGGTTCAAGAGCAATGTTCAACAAGTTCCAACATGCCGTGGAAGTCGCTCTCATTCCCTAGTTTGAGCTGTACAGAGAGAAACAGTAAGCTTCTCCTTCCATTCAGGACCTCCTACCTGAAGTCACCCTGCCTCTTGAAGAAAGACGACCTTCTTTGTATTGCAACTAAAGCACAGTTTTTCCTGTAGCACGGCAGGCTTTTGAAGCGGCACGGGTCCAGAGTCCTAGCCAGGGATTTCCTTGGTGAGGCCGTTCACTAGTTGCAGAACACCGTGCCTCGAGAAGTTGATTCAGGGAAGCAACAACTGTGTACTCTGTGTCTCATTTGACTTGTTAAAAACCACAGAGATGAATGCTGCCTGTGCCCATGGAAATGGGGTCATGAGGGTACTAGCCTTGCTTTCCGTTTGGAAACCTCCATTCTTGCTTCCGTGAAGCTCCCTGAAATTCTCTGCTGTTGACAGTCCTCTGGCCACTGTAGGCATGTGTCTGGGAAAAAAATGAGTTTTCTCTGGGTACACACGGAGCTTCATTGGCCGGGGTGGGGCTCTCCTTGCCATCCTCTAGAGCTAAAGGGAATCTCAACGTGAGTCCCTGCCTCGAGGTAAGGCCCTGAGTAGCCCTGCAGAAAGGGAGGCATGCAGCTCTTTCCATGAGCTCTTAGTGGAGGTCTGTTTTATTGAAAAGAATTACCCCTTTCAGGACTCCTACGCCCTTCGGGTGAGCATCATTTTGGTTCCAAGATCACTGACTCCCTCCACACCCCTGTGGGCCTGCTGAGCAGCATTGAGTCCCATACGTCCCACGGAGGCTCTCTGTGTCTGCAGAGTCTCGGGCAACACACTATACGTTACTTCAGGAGAGCTACATTTCCAGAGCACTCGAACAGCATCAAAACTACATTTCTAGGCAGTCCAACTTGCCCTGGAAGTCTTCGACATTGCCCTCGTCAGAGCTGCCCAGAGAAAACACTCTGCTTAGAATTTATCGAGGACCTCGTACCTGAAGTCACTCTATTCAAGGAGAAATACAGCATCTTAACATGCTGTGTCGTTCACAGGGCAAGAAACGTGAGAACTTGCCTCGAGGTAAGGCCATGAAATGCTATGCAGAAGCGGAGGCGTGTGGCAGTTTCCATGTGGCCGTAGACGCATATCTTCAGCATTTTAAAGCCAGTACGCTTTTCAGGACACCCAGGTGCCTCGCCTGGAAACCCTATTCCCTGCAGGAACACTGAGTACCCTCAGGCTCCCCTGGCCCTTCTAAGCAACTTCCAGGCCAGGAGCTTTCAGACTCACAGTGTGTATGTCGAGTGTAGGGTAACACAGTGCACTCTTATTGGGACATCTTGATATAGCCAGCAATCGCCCAGGTTCACGAGCACCTTTAAGCAAGTTCCAATAGGCCGTGGAATTCGTTCTCATTCCCTAGTTTGAGCTGTACAGAGAGAAACAGTAAGCTTCTCCTTCCATTCAGGACCTCCTACCTGAAGTCACCCTGCCTCCTGAAGAAAGACGACCTCGTTTCTATTGAAACTAAAGCACAGTTTTTCCTGTAGCACGGCAGGCTTTTGAAGAGGCACGGGCCCAGAGGCCTAGCTAGGGCTTTCCTTGGTGTGGCCGTTCACTAGATGCAGAACACCCTTCCTCGAGAAGTTGATTCAGGGAAGCAACAACTGTGTACTCTGTGTCTGATTTGACTTGTTAAAAACCACAGAGATGTATGCTGCCTGTGCCCATGGAAATGGGGGCATGATGGGACTAGCCTTGCTTTTCGTTTGGAAACCTCCATTCTAGCTTCGGTGAAGCTCCCTGAAATTCTCTGCTGTTGACAGTCCTCTGGCCACTGTAGGCATGTGTCTGGGAAGAAAATGAGTTTTCTCTGGCTACACACGGAACTTCATTGGCCGGGGTGGGACGCACCTTGCCATGCTCTAGAGCTAAAGGGAATCTAAACGTGAGCCCTTGGCTCGAGGTAAGGCCCTGAGTAGCCCTGCAGAACGGGAGGCATGCAGCTCTTTCCATTAGCTCTTAGTCGCTCTTCTGGTTTACTTTAAATGAAGTACCTTTTTTCAGGACTCCTAGGCCCCTCGGTTGAGCATCATTTTTTTTCCAAGGTCTCTGAGTATCTCCACACCCCTGTAGGCCTGCTGAGCAACAACGAGGCACATTGGTCCTCGGAGGTCCTCTGTGTCTGCTGAGTCATGGGCAACACACTGCACTCTTTCTTGTGATATCTTGATTCACAGCACTCGCACAGTTTCAAGAGCAATGTTCAACAAGTTCCAACATGCCGTGGAAGTCGCTCTCATTCCCTAGTTTGAGCTGTACAGAGAGAAACAGTAAGCTTCTCCTTCCATTCAGGACCTCCTACCTGAAGTCACCCTGCCTCTTGAAGAAAGACGACCTTCTTTGTATTGCAACTAAAGCACAGTTTTTCCTGTAGCACGGCAGGCTTTTGAAGCGGCACGGGTCCAGAGTCCTAGCCAGGGATTTCCTTGGTGAGGCCGTTCACTAGTTGCAGAACACCGTGCCTCGAGAAGTTGATTCAGGGAAGCAACAACTGTGTACTCTGTGTCTCATTTGACTTGTTAAAAACCACAGAGATGAATGCTGCCTGTGCCCATGGAAATGGGGTCATGAGGGTACTAGCCTTGCTTTCCGTTTGGAAACCTCCATTCTTGCTTCCGTGAAGCTCCCTGAAATTCTCTGCTGTTGACAGTCCTCTGGCCACTGTAGGCATGTGTCTGGGAAAAAAATGAGTTTTCTCTGGGTACACACGGAGCTTCATTGGCCGGGGTGGGGCTCTCCTTGCCATCCTCTAGAGCTAAAGGGAATCTCAACGTGAGTCCCTGCCTCGAGGTAAGGCCCTGAGTAGCCCTGCAGAAAGGGAGGCATGCAGCTCTTTCCATGAGCTCTTAGTGGAGGTCTGTTTTATTGAAAAGAATTACCCCTTTCAGGACTCCTACGCCCTTCGGGTGAGCATCATTTTGGTTCCAAGATCACTGACTCCCTCCACACCCCTGTGGGCCTGCTGAGCAGCATTGAGTCCCATACGTCCCACGGAGGCTCTCTGTGTCTGCAGAGTCTCGGGCAACACACTATACGTTACTTCAGGAGAGCTACATTTCCAGAGCACTCGAACAGCATCAAAACTACATTTCTAGGCAGTCCAACTTGCCCTGGAAGTCTTCGACATTGCCCTCGTCAGAGCTGCCCAGAGAAAACACTCTGCTTAGAATTTATCGAGGACATCGTACCTGAAGTCACTCTATTCAAGGAGAAATACAGCATCTTAACATGCTGTGTCGTTCACAGGGCAAGAAACGTGAGAACTTGCCTCGAGGTAAGGCCATGAAATGCTATGCAGAAGCGGAGGCGTGTGGCAGTTTCCATGTGGCCGTAGACGCATATCTTCAGCATTTTAAAGCCAGTACGCTTTTCAGGACACCCAGGTGCCTCGCCTGGAAACCCTATTCCCTGCAAGAACACTGAGTACCCTCAGGCTATCCTGGCCCTTCTAAGCAAAATCCAGGCCAAGAGCTTTCAGACTCAGAGTGTGTATGTCGAGTGTAGGGTAACAAAGTGCACTCTTATTGGGACATCTTGATATAGCCAGCAATCGCCCAGGTTCACGAGCACCTTTAAGCAAGTTCCAATAGGCCGTGGAATTCGTTCTCATTCCCTAGTTTGAGCTGTACAGAGAGAAACAGTAAGCTTCTCCTTCCATTCAGGACCTCCTACCTGAAGTCACCCTGCCTCCTGAAGAAAGACGACCTCGTTTCTATTGAAACTAAAGCACAGTTTTTCCTGTAGCACGGCAGGCTTTTGAAGAGGCACGGGCCCAGAGGCCTAGCTAGGGCTTTCCTTGGTGTGGCCGTTCACTAGATGCAGAACACCCTGCCTCGAGAAGTTGATTCAGGGAAGCAACAACTGTGTACTCTGTGTCTCATTTGACTTGTTAAAAACCACAGAGATGTATGCTGCCTGTGCCCATGGAAATGGGGGCATGATGGGACTAGCCTTGCTTTTCGTTTGGAAACCTCCGTTCTAGCTTCGGTGAAGCTCCCTGAAATTCTCTGCTGTTGACAGGCCTCTGGCCACTGTAGGCATGTGTCTGGGAAGAAAATGAGTTTTCTCTGGCTACACACGGAACTTCATTGGCCGGGGTGGGGCGCACCTTGCCATGCTCTAGAGCTAAAGGGAATCTAAACGTGAGCCCTTGGCTCGAGGTAAGGCCCTGAGTAGCCCTGCAGATAGGGAGGCATGCAACTCTTTCCATTAGCTCTTAGTCCTTCTTCTGGTTTACTTTAAATGAAGTACCTTTTTTCAGGACTCCTAGGCCCCTCGGTTGAGCATCATTTTTGTTCCAAGGTCTCTGAGTATCTCCACACCCCTGTAGGCCTGCTGAGCAACAACGAGGCACATTGGTCCTCGGAGGTCCTCTGTGTCTGCTGAGTCATGGGCAACACACTGCACTCTTTCTTGTGATATCTTGATTCACAGCACTCGCACAGGTTCAAGAGCAATGTTCAACAAGTTCCAACATGCCGTGGAAGTCGCTCTCATTCCCTAGTTTGAGCTGTACAGAGAGAAACAGTAAGCTTCTCCTTCCATTCAGGACCTCCTACCTGAAGTCACCCTGCCTCTTGAAGAAAGACGACCTTCTTTGTATTGCAACTAAAGCACAGTTTTTCCTGTAGCACGGCAGGCTTTTGAAGCGGCACGGGTCCAGAGTCCTAGCCAGGGATTTCCTTGGTGAGGCCGTTCACTAGTTGCAGAACACCGTGCCTCGAGAAGTTGATTCAGGGAAGCAACAACTGTGTACTCTGTGTCTCATTTGACTTGTTAAAAACCACAGAGATGAATGCTGCCTGTGCCCATGGAAATGGGGTCATGAGGGTACTAGCCTTGCTTTCCGTTTGGAAACCTCCATTCTTGCTTCCGTGAAGCTCCCTGAAATTCTCTGCTGTTGACAGTCCTCTGGCCACTGTAGGCATGTGTCTGGGAAAAAAATGAGTTTTCTCTGGGTACACACGGAGCTTCATTGGCCGGGGTGGGGCTCTCCTTGCCATCCTCTAGAGCTAAAGGGAATCTCAACGTGAGTCCCTGCCTCGAGGTAAGGCCCTGAGTAGCCCTGCAGAAAGGGAGGCATGCAGCTCTTTCCATGAGCTCTTAGTGGAGGTCTGTTTTATTGAAAAGAATTACCCCTTTCAGGACTCCTACGCCCTTCGGGTGAGCATCATTTTGGTTCCAAGATCACTGACTCCCTCCACACCCCTGTGGGCCTGCTGAGCAGCATTGAGTCCCATACGTCCCACGGAGGCTCTCTGTGTCTGCAGAGTCTCGGGCAACACACTATACGTTACTTCAGGAGAGCTACATTTCCAGAGCACTCGAACAGCATCAGAACTACATTTCTAGGCAGTCCACCATGCCCTGGAAGTCTTCGACATTGCCCTCGTCAGAGCTGCCCAGAGAAAACACTCTGCTTAGAATTTATCGAGGACCTCGTACCTGAAGTCACTCTATTCAAGGAGAAATACAGCATCTTAACATGCTGTGTCGTTCACAGGGCAAGAAACGTGAGAACTTGCCTCGAGGTAAGGCCATGAAATGCTTTGCAGAAGCAGAGGCGTGTAGCAGTTTCCATGTGGCCGTAGACGCATATCTTCAGCATTTTAAAGCCAGTACGCTTTTCAGGACACCCAGGTGCCTCGCCTGGAAACCCTATTCCCTGCAAGAACACTGAGTACCCTCAGGCTCCCCTGGCCCTTCTAAGGAAAATCCAGGCCAAGAGCTTTCAGACTCAGAGTGTGTATGTCGAGTGTAGGGTAACAAAGTGCACTCTTATTGGGACATCTTGATATAGCCAGCAATCGCCCAGGTTCACGAGCACCTTTAAGCAAGTTCCAGTAGGCCGTGGAATTCGTTCTCATTCCCTAGTTTGAGCTGTACAGAGAGAAACAGTAAGCTTCTCCTTCCATTCAGGACCTCCTACCTGAAGTCACCCTGCCTCCTGAAGAAAGACGACCTCGTTTCTATTGAAACTAAAGCACAGTTTTTCCTGTAGCACGGCAGGCTTTTGAAGAGGCACGGGCCCAGAGGCCTAGCTAGGGCTTTCCTTGGTGAGGCCGTTCACCAGATGCAGAACACCCTGCCTCGAGAAGTTGATTCAGGGAAGCAACAACTGTGTACTCTGTGTCTCATTTGACTTGTTAAAAACCACAGAGATGTATGCTGCCTGTGCCCATGGAAATGGGGGCATGATGGGACTAGCCTTGCTTTTCGTTTGGAAACCTCCGTTCTAGCTTCGGTGAAGCTCCCTGAAATTCTCTGCTGTTGACAGGCCTCTGGCCACTGTAGGCATGTGTCTGGGAAGAAAATGAGTTTTCTCTGGCTACACACGGAACTTCATTGGCCGGGGTGGGGCGCACCTTGCCATGCTCTAGAGCTAAAGGGAATCTAAACGTGAGCCCTTGGCTCGAGGTAAGGCCCTGAGTAGCCCTGCAGATAGGGAGGCATGCAACTCTTTCCATTAGCTCTTAGTCCCTCTTCTGGTTTACTTTAAATGAAGTACCTTTTTTCAGGACTCCTAGGCCCCTCGGTTGAGCATCATTTTTGTTCCAAGGTCTCTGAGTATCTCCACACCCCTGTAGGCCTGCTGAGCAACAACGAGGCACATTGGTCCTCGGAGGTCCTCTGTGTCTGCTGAGTCATGGGCAACACACTGCACTCTTTCTTGTGATATCTTGATTCACAGCACTCGCACAGGTTCAAGAGCAATGTTCAACAAGTTCCAACATGCCGTGGAAGTCGCTCTCATTCCCTAGTTTGAGCTGTACAGAGAGAAACAGTAAGCTTCTCCTTCCATTCAGGATCTCCTACCTGAAGTCACCCTGCCTCTTGAAGAAAGACGACCTTCTTTGTATTGCAACTAAAGCACAGTTTTTCCTGTAGCACGGCAGGCTTTTGAAGCGGCACGGGTCCAGAGTCCTAGCCAGGGATTTCCTTGGTGAGGCCGTTCACTAGTTGCAGAACACCGTGCCTCGAGAAGTTGATTCAGGGAAGCAACAACTGTGTACTCTGTGTCTCATTTGACTTGTTAAAAACCACAGAGATGAATGCTGCCTGTGCCCATGGAAATGGGGTCATGAGGGTACTAGCCTTGCTTTCCGTTTGGAAACCTCCATTCTTGCTTCCGTGAAGCTCCCTGAAATTCTCTGCTGTTGACAGTCCTCTGGCCACTGTAGGCATGTGTCTGGGAAAAAAATGAGTTTTCTCTGGGTACACACGGAGCTTCATTGGCCGGGGTGGGGCTCTCCTTGCCATCCTCTAGAGCTAAAGGGAATCTCAACGTGAGTCCCTGCCTCGAGGTAAGGCCCTGAGTAGCCCTGCAGAAAGGGAGGCATGCAGCTCTTTCCATGAGCTCTTAGTGGAGGTCTGTTTTATTGAAAAGAATTACCCCTTTCAGGACTCCTACGCCCTTCGGGTGAGCATCATTTTGGTTCCAAGATCACTGACTCCCTCCACACCCCTGTGGGCCTGCTGAGCAGCATTGAGTCCCATACGTCCCACGGAGGCTCTCTGTGTCTGCAGAGTCTCGGGCAACACACTATACGTTACTTCAGGAGAGCTACATTTCCAGAGCACTCGAACAGCATCAAAACTACATTTCTAGGCAGTCCAACTTGCCCTGGAAGTCTTCGACATTGCCCTCGTCAGAGCTGCCCAGAGAAAACACTCTGCTTAGAATTTATCGAGGACCTCGTACCTGAAGTCACTCTATTCAAGGAGAAATACAGCATCTTAACATGCTGTGTCGTTCACAGGGCAAGAAACGTGAGAACTTGCCTCGAGGTAAGGCCATGAAATGCTATGCAGAAGCGGAGGCGTGTGGCAGTTTCCATGTGGCCGTAGACGCATATCTTCAGCATTTTAAAGCCAGTACGCTTTTCAGGACACCCAGGTGCCTCGCCTGGAAACCCTATTCCCTGCAAGAACACTGAGTACCCTCAGGCTATCCTGGCCCTTCTAAGCAAAATCCAGGCCAAGAGCTTTCAGACTCAGAGTGTGTATGTCGAGTGTAGGGTAACAAAGTGCACTCTTATTGGGACATCTTGATATAGCCAGCAATCGCCCAGGTTCACGAGCACCTTTAAGCAAGTTCCAATAGGCCGTGGAATTCGTTCTCATTCCCTAGTTTGAGCTGTACAGAGAGAAACAGTAAGCTTCTCCTTCCATTCAGGACCTCCTACCTGAAGTCACCCTGCCTCCTGAAGAAAGACGACCTCGTTTCTATTGAAACTAAAGCACAGTTTTTCCTGTAGCACGGCAGGCTTTTGAAGAGGCACGGGCCCAGAGGCCTAGCTAGGGCTTTCCTTGGTGTGGCCGTTCACTAGATGCAGAACACCCTGCCTCGAGAAGTTGATTCAGGGAAGCAACAACTGTGTACTCTGTGTCTGATTTGACTTCTTAAAAACCACAGAGATGTATGCTGCCTGTGCCCATGGAAATGGGGGCATGATGGGACTAGCCTTGCTTTTCGTTTGGAAACCTCCATTCTAGCTTCGGTGAAGCTCCCTGAAATTCTCTGCTGTTGACAGGCCTCTGGCCACTGTAGGCATGTGTCTGGGAAGAAAATGAGTTTTCTCTGGCTACACATGGAACTTCATTGGCCGGGGTGGGACGCACCTTGCCATGCTCTAGAGCTAAAGGGAATCTAAACGTGAGCCCTTGGCTCGAGGTAAGGCCCTGAGTAGCCCTGCAGAACGGGAGGCATGCAGCTCTTTCCATTAGCTCTTAGTCGCTCTTCTGGTTTACTTTAAATGAAGTACCTTTTTTCCGGACTCCTAGGCCCCTCGGTTGAGCATCATTTTTGTTCCAAGGTCTCTGAGTATCTCCACACCCCTGTAGGCCTGCTGAGCAACAACGAGGCACATTGGTCCTCGGAGGTCCTCTGTGTCTGCTGAGTCATGGGCAACACACTGCACTCTTTCTTGTGATATCTTGATTCACAGCACTCGCACAGGTTCAAGAGCAATGTTCAACAAGTTCCAACATGCCGTGGAAGTCGCTCTCATTCCCTAGTTTGAGCTGTACAGAGAGAAACAGTAAGCTTCTCCTTCCATTCAGGACCTCCTACCTGAAGTCACCCTGCCTCTTGAAGAAAGACGACCTTCTTTCTATTGCAACTAAAGCACAGTTTTTCCTGTAGCACGGCAGGCTTTTGAAGCAGCACGGGTCCAGAGTCCTAGCCAGGGATTTCCTTGGTGAGGCCGTTCACTAGTTGCAGAACACCGTGCCTCGAGAAGTTGATTCAGGGAAGCAACAACTGTGTACTCTGTGTCTCATTTGACTTGTTAAAAACCACAGAGATGTATGCTGCCTGTGCCCATGGAAATGGTGGCATGATGGGACTAGCCTTGCTTTTCGTTTGGAAACCTCCATTCTAGCTTCCGTGAAGCTCCCTGAAATTCTCTGCTGTTGACAGGCCTCTGGCCACTGTAGGCATGTGTCTGGGAAAAAAATGAGTTTTCTCTGGGTACACACGGAGCTTCATTGGCCGGGGTGGGGCTCTCCTTGCCATCCTCTAGAGCTAAAGGGAATCTCAACGTGAGTCCCTGCCTCGAGGTAAGGCCCTGAGTAGCCCTGCAGAAAGGGAGGCATGCAGCTCTTTCCATGAGCTCTTAGTGGAGGTCTGTTTTATTTAAAAGAATTACCCCTTTCAGGACTCCTACGCCCTTCGGGTGAGCATCATTTTGGTTCCAAGATCACTGACTCCCTCCACACCCGTGTGGGCTTGCTGAGCAGCATTGAGTCCCATAAGTCCCACGGAGGCTCTCTGTGTCTGCAGAGTCTCGGGCAACACACAATACGTTACTTCAGGAGAGCTACATTTCCAGAGCACTCGAACAGCATCAAAACTACATTTCTAGGCAGTCCAACATGCCCTGGAAGTCTTCGACATTGCCCTCGTCAGAGCTGCCCAGAGAAAACACTCTGCTTAGAATTTATCGAGGACCTCGTACCTGAAGTCACTCTATTCAAGGAGAAATACAGCATCTTAACATGCTGTGCCGTTCACAGGGCAAGAAACGTGAGAACTTGCCTCGAGGTAAGGCCATGAAATGCTTTGCAGAAGCGGAGGCGTGTAGCAGTTTCCATGTGGCCGTAGACGCATATCTTCAGCATTTTAAAGCCAGTACGCTTTTCAGGACACCCAGGTGCCTCTCCTGGAAACCCTATTCCCTGCAAGAACACTGAGTACCCTCAGGCTCCCCTGGCCCTTCTAAGCAAAATCCAGGCCAAGAGGTTTCAGACTCACAGTGTGTATGTCGAGTGTAGGGTAACACAGTGCACTCTTATTGGGACATCTTGATATAGCCAGCAATCGCCCAGGTTCACGAGCACCTTTAAGCAAGTTCCAATAGGCCGTGGAATTCGTTCTCATTCCCTAGTTTGAGCTGTACAGAGAGAAACAGTAAGCTTCTCCTTCCATTCAGGACCTCCTACCTGAAGTCACCCTGCCTCCTGAAGAAAGACGACCTCGTTTCTATTGAAACTAAAGCACAGTTTTTCCTGTAGCACGGCAGGCTTTTGAAGAGGCACGGGCCCAGAGGCCTAGCTAGGGCTTTCCTTGGTGTGGCCGTTCACTAGATGCAGAACACCCTGCCTCGAGAAGTTGATTCAGGGAAGCAACAACTGTGTACTCTGTGTCTGATTTGACTTCTTAAAAACCACAGAGATGTATGCTGCCTGTGCCCATGGAAATGGGGGCATGATGGGACTAGCCTTGCTTTTCGTTTGGAAACCTCCATTCTAGCTTCGGTGAAGCTCCCTGAAATTCTCTGCTGTTGACAGGCCTCTGGCCACTGTAGGCATGTGTCTGGGAAGAAAATGAGTTTTCTCTGGCTACACATGGAACTTCATTGGCCGGGGTGGGACGCACCTTGCCATGCTCTAGAGCTAAAGGGAATCTAAACGTGAGCCCTTGGCTCGAGGTAAGGCCCTGAGTAGCCCTGCAGAACGGGAGGCATGCAGCTCTTTCCATTAGCTCTTAGTCGCTCTTCTGGTTTACTTTAAATGAAGTACCTTTTTTCCGGACTCCTAGGCCCCTCGGTTGAGCATCATTTTTGTTCCAAGGTCTCTGAGTATCTCCACACCCCTGTAGGCCTGCTGAGCAACAACGAGGCACATTGGTCCTCGGAGGTCCTCTGTGTCTGCTGAGTCATGGGCAACACACTGCACTCTTTCTTGTGATATCTTGATTCACAGCACTCGCACAGGTTCAAGAGCAATGTTCAACAAGTTCCAACATGCCGTGGAAGTCGCTCTCATTCCCTAGTTTGAGCTGTACAGAGAGAAACAGTAAGCTTCTCCTTCCATTCAGGACCTCCTACCTGAAGTCACCCTGCCTCTTGAAGAAAGACGACCTTCTTTCTATTGCAACTAAAGCACAGTTTTTCCTGTAGCACGGCAGGCTTTTGAAGCGGCACGGGTCCAGAGTCCTAGCCAGGGATTTCCTTGGTGAGGCCGTTCACTAGTTGCAGAACACCGTGCCTCGAGAAGTTGATTCAGGGAAGCAACAACTGTGTACTCTGTGTCTCATTTGACTTGTTAAAAACCACAGAGATGTATGCTGCCTGTGCCCATGGAAATGGTGGCATGATGGGACTAGCCTTGCTTTTCGTTTGGAAACCTCCATTCTAGCTTCCGTGAAGCTCCCTGAAATTCTCTGCTGTTGACAGGCCTCTGGCCACTGTAGGCATGTGTCTGGGAAAAAAATGAGTTTTCTCTGGGTACACACGGAGCTTCATTGGCCGGGGTGGGGCTCTCCTTGCCATCCTCTAGAGCTAAAGGGAATCTCAACGTGAGTCCCTGCCTCGAGGTAAGGCCCTGAGTAGCCCTGCAGAAAGGGAGGCATGCAGCTCTTTCCATGAGCTCTTAGTGGAGGTCTGTTTTATTGAAAAGAATTACCCCTTTCAGGACTCCTACGCCCTTCGGGTGAGCATCATTTTGGTTCCAAGATCACTGACTCCCTCCACACCCGTGTGGGCCTGCTGAGCAGCATTGAGTCCCATAAGTCCCACGGAGGCTCTCTGTGTCTGCAGAGTCTCGGGCAACACACTATACGTTACTTCAGGAGAGCTACATTTCCAGAGCACTCGAACAGCATCAAAACTACATTTCTAGGCAGTCCAACATGCCCTGGAAGTCTTCGACATTGCCCTCGTCAGAGCTGCCCAGAGAAAACACTCTGCTTAGAATTTATAGAGGACCTCGTACCTGAAGTCACTCTATTCAAGGAGAAATACAGCATCTTAACATGCTGTGCCGTTCACAGGGCAAGAAACGTGAGAACTTGCCTCGAGGTAAGGCCATGAAATGCTTTGCAGAAGCGGAGGCGTGTAGCAGTTTCCATGTGGCCGTAGACGCATATCTTCAGCATTTTAAAGCCAGTACGCTTTTCAGGACACCCAGGTGCCTCTCCTGGAAACCCTATTCCCTGCAAGAACACTGAGTACCCTCAGGCTCCCCTGGCCCTTCTAAGCAATATCCAGGCCAGGAGCTTTCAGACTCACAGTGTGTATGTCGAGTGTAGGGTAACACAGTGCACTCTTATTGGGACATCTTGATATAGCCAGCTATCGCCCAGGTTCACGAGCACCTTTAAGCAAGTTCCAGTAGGCCGTGGAATTCGTTCTCATTCCCTAGTTTGAGCTGTACAGAGAGAAACAGTAAGCTTCTCCTTCCATTCAGGACCTCCTACCTGAAATCACCCTGCCTCCTGAAGAAAGACGACCTCGTTTCTATTGAAACTAAAGCACAGTTTTTCCTGTAGCACGGCAGGCTTTTGAAGAGGCACGGGCCCAGAGTCCTAGCTAGGGCTTTCCTTGGTGTGGCCGTTCACTAGATGCAGAACACCCTGCCTCGAGAAGTTGATTCAGGGAAGCAACAACTGTGTACTCTGTGTCTCATTTGACTTGATAAAAACCACAGAGATGTATGCTGCCTGTGCCCATGGAAATGGGGGCATGATGGGACTAGCCTTGCTTTTCGTTTGGAAACCTCCATTCTAGCTTCGGTGAAGCTCCCTGAAATTCTCTGCTATTGACAGGCCTCTGGCCACTGTAGGCATGTGTCTGGGAAGAAAATGAGTTTTCTCTGGCTACACACGGAACTTCATTGGCCGGGGTGGGACGCACCTTGCCATGCTCTAGAGCTAAAGGGAATCTAAACGTGAGCCCTTGGCTCGAGGTAAGGCCCTGAGTAGCCCTGCAGAACGGGAGGCATGCAGCTCTTTCCATTAGCTCTTAGTCGCTCTTCTGGTTTACTTTAAATGAAGTACCTTTTTTCAGGACTCCTAGGCCCCTCGGTTGAGCATCATTTTTGTTCCAAGGTCTCTGAGTATCTCCACACCCCTGTAGGCCTGCTGAGCAACAACGAGGCACATTGGTCCTCGGAGGTCCTCTGTGTCTGCTGAGTCATGGGCAACACACTGCACTCTTTCTTGTGATATCTTGATTCACAGCACTCGCACAGGTTCAAGAGCAATGTTCAACAAGTTCCAACATGCCGTGGAAGTCGCTGTCATTCCCTAGTTTGAGCTGTACAGAGAGAAACAGTAAGCTTCTCCTTCCATTCAGGACCTCCTACCTGAAGTCACCCTGCCTCTTGAAGAAAGACGACCTTCTTTGTATTGCAACTAAAGCACAGTTTTTCCTGTAGCACGGCAGGCTTTTGAAGCGGCACGGGTCCAGAGTCCTAGCCAGGGATTTCCTTGGTGAGGCCGTTCACTAGTTGCAGAACACCGTGCCTCGAGAATTTGATTCAGAGAAGCAACAACTGTGTACTCTGTGTCTCATTTGACTTGTTAAAAACCACAGAGATGAATGCTGCCTGTGCCCATGGAAATGGGGTCATGAGGGTACTAGCCTTGCTTTCCGTTTGGAAACCTCCATTCTTGCTTCCGTGAAGCTCCCTGAAATTCTCTGCTGTTGACAGTCCTCTGGCCACTGTAGGCATGTGTCTGGGAAAAAAATGAGTTTTCTCTGGGTACAGACGGAGCTTCATTGGCCGGGGTGGGGCTCTCCTTTCCATCCTCTAGAGCTAAAGGGAATCTCAACGTGAGTCCCTGCCTCGAGGTAAGGCCCTGAGTAGCCCTGCAGAAAGGGAGGCATGCAGCTCTTTCCATGAGCTCTTAGTGGAGGTCTGTTTTATTGAAAAGAATTACCCCTTTCAGGACTCCTACGCCCTTCGGGTGAGCATCATTTTCGTTCCAAGATCACTGACTCCCTCCACACCCCTGTGGGCCTGCTGAGCAGCATTGAGTCCCATACGTCCCACGGAGGCTCTCTGTGTCTGCAGAGTCTCGGGCAACACACTATACGTTACTTCAGGAGAGCTACATTTCCAGAGCACTCGAACAGCATCAAAACTACATTTCTAGGCAGTCCAACATGCCCTGGAAGTCTTCGACATTGCCCTCGTCAGAGCTGCCCAGAGAAAACACTCTGCTTAGAATTTATCGAGGACCTCGTACCTGAAGTCACTCTATTCAAGGAGAAATACAGCATCTTAACATGCTGTGTCGTTCACAGGGCAAGAAACGTGAGAACTTGCCTCGAGGTAAGGCCATGAAATGCTATGCAGAAGCGGAGGCGTGTGGCAGTTTCCATGTGGCCGTAGACGCATATCTTCAGCATTTTAAAGCCAGTACGCTTTTCAGGACACCCAGGTGCCTCGCCTGGAAACCCTATTCCCTGCAAGAACACTGAGTACCCACAGGCTATCCTGGCCCTTCTAAGCAAAATCCAGGCCAAGAGCTTTCAGACTCAGAGTGTGTATGTCGAGTGTAGGGTAACAAAGTGCACTCTTATTGGGACATCTTGATATAGCCAGCAATCGCCCAGGTTCACGAGCACCTTTAAGCAAGTTCCAATAGGCCGTGGAATTCGTTCTCATTCCCTAGTTTGAGCTGTACAGAGAGAAACAGTAAGCTTCTCCTTCCATTCAGGACCTCCTACCTGAAGTCACCCTGCCTCCTGAAGAAAGACGACCTCGTTTCTATTGAAACTAAAGCACAGTTTTTCCTGTAGCACGGCAGGCTTTTGAAGAGGCAAGGGCCCAGAGGCCTAGCTAGGGCTTTCCTTGGTGTGGCCGTTCACTAGATGCAGAACACCCTGCCTCGAGAAGTTGATTCAGGGAAGCAACAACTGTGTACTCTGTGTCTGATTTGACTTGTTAAAAACCACAGAGATGTATGCTGCCTGTGCCCATGGAAATGGGGTCATGAGGGTACTAGCCTTGCTTTCCGTTTGGAAACCTCCATTCTTGCTTCCGTGAAGCTCCCTGAAATTCTCTGCTGTTGACAGTCCTCTGGCCACTGTAGGCATGTGTCTGGGAAGAAAATGAGTTTTCTCTGGCTACACACGGAACTTCATTGGCCGGGGTGGGACGCACCTTGCCATGCTCTAGAGCTAAAGGGAATCTAAACGTGAGCCCTTGGCTCGAGGTAAGGCCCTGAGTAGCCCTGCAGATAGGGAGGCATGCAACTCTTTCCATTAGCTCTTAGTCCCTCTTCTGGTTTACTTTAAATGAAGTACCTTTTTTCAGGACTCCTAGGCCCCTCGGTTGAGCATCATTTTTGTTCCAAGGTCTCTGAGTATCTCCACACCCCTGTAGGCCTGCTGAGCAACAACGAGGCACATTGGTCCTCGGAGGTCCTCTGTGTCTGCTGAGTCATGGGCAACACACTGCACTCTTTCTTGTGATATCTTGATTCACAGCACTCGCACAGGTTCAAGAGCAATGTTCAACAAGTTCCAACATGCCGTGGAAGTCGCTCTCATTCCCTAGTTTGAGCTGTACAGAGAGAAACAGTAAGCTTCTCCTTCCATTCAGGACCTCCTACCTGAAGTCACCCTGCCTCTTGAAGAAAGACGACCTTCCTTCTATTGCAACTAAAGCACAGTTTTTCCTGTAGCACGGCAGGCTTTTGAAGCGGCACGGGTCCAGAGTCCTAGCCAGGGATTTCCTTGGTGAGGCCGTTCACTAGTTGCAGAACACCGTGCCTCGAGAAGTTGATTCAGGGAAGCAACAACTGTGTACTCTGTGTCTCATTTGACTGGTTAAAAACCACAGAGATGAATGCTGCCTGTGCCCATGGAAATGGGGTCATGAGGGTACTAGCCTTGCTTTCCGTTTGGAAACCTCCATTCTTGCTTCCGTGAAGCTCCCTGAAATTCTCGGCTGTTGACAGTCCTCTGGCCACTGTAGGCATGTGTCTGGGAAAAAAATGAGTTTTCTCTGGGTACACACGGAGCTTCATTGGCCGGGGTGGGGCTCTCCTTGCCATCCTCTAGAGCTAAAGGGAATCTCAACGTGAGTCCCTGCCTCGAGGTAAGGCCCTGAGTAGCCCTGCAGAAAGGGAGGCATGCAGCTCTTTCCATGAGCTCTTAGTGGAGGTCTGTTTTATTTAAAAGAATTACCCCTTTCAGGACTCCTACGCCCTTCGGGTGAGCATCATTTTGGTTCCAAGATCACTGACTCCCTCCACACCCCTGTGGGCCTGCTGAGCAGCATTGAGTCCCATACGTCCCACGGAGGCTCTCTGTGTCTGCAGAGTCTCGGGCAACACACTATACGTTACTTCAGGAGAGCTACATTTCCAGAGCACTCGAACAGCATCAAAACTACATTTCTAGGCAGTCCAACATGCCCTGGAAGTCTTCGACATTGCCCTCGTCAGAGCTGCCCAGAGAAAACACTCTGCTTAGAATTTATCGAGGACCTCGTACCTGAAGTCACTCTATTCAAGGAGAAATACAGCATCTTAACATGCTGTGTCGTTCACAGGGCAAGAAACGTGAGAACTTGCCTCGAGGTAAGGCCATGAAATGCTTTGCAGAAGCAGAGGCGTGTAGCAGTTTCCATGTGGCCGTAGACGCATATCTTCAGCATTTTAAAGCCAGTACGCTTTTCAGGACACCCAGGTGCCTCGCCTGGAAACCCTATTCCCTGCAAGAACACTGAGTACCCTCAGGCTCCCCTGGCCCTTCTAAGGAAAATCCAGGCCAAGAGCTTTCAGACTCAGAGTGTGTATGTCGAGTGTAGGGTAATAAAGTGCACTCTTATTGGGACATCTTGATATAGCCAGCAATCGCCCAGGTTCACGAGCACCTTTAAGCAAGTTCCAGTAGGCCGTGGAATTCGTTCTCATTCCCTAGTTTGAGCTGTACAGAGAGAAACAGTAAGCTTCTCCTTCCATTCAGGACCTCCTACCTGAAGTCACCCTGCCTCCTGAAGAAAGACGACCTCGTTTCTATTGAAACTAAAGCACAGTTTTTCCTGTAGCACGGCAGGCTTTTGAAGAGGCACGGGCCCAGAGTCCTAGCTAGGGCTTTCCTTGGTGTGGCCGTTCACTAGATGCAGAACACCCTGCCTCGAGAAGTTGATTCAGGGAAGCAACAACTGTGTACTCTGTGTCTCATTTGACTTGTTAAAAACCACAGAGATGTATGCTGCCTGTGCCCATGGAAATGGGGGCATGATGGGACTAGCCTTGCTTTTCGTTTGGAAACCTCCATTCTAGCTTCGGTGAAGCTCCCTGAAATTCTCTGCTGTTGACAGGCCTCTGGCCACTGTAGGCATGTGTCTGGGAAGAAAATGAGTTTTCTCTGGCTACACACGGAACTTCATTGGCCGGGGTGGGACGCACCTTGCCATGCTCTAGAGCTAAAGGGAATCTAAACGTGAGCCCTTGGCTCGAGGTAAGGCCCTGAGTAGCCCTGCAGAACGGGAGGCATGCAGCTCTTTCCATTAGCTCTTAGTCGCTCTTCTGGTTTACTTTAAATGAAGTACCTTTTTTCAGGACTCCTAGGCCCCTCGGTTGAGCATCATTTTTGTTCCAAGGTCTCTGAGTATCTCCACACCCCTGTAGGCCTGCTGAGCAACAAGGAGGCACATTGGTCCTCGGAGGTCCTCTGTGTCTGCTGAGTCATGGGCAACACACTGCACTCTTTCTTGTGATATCTTGATTCACAGCACTCGCACAGGTTCAAGAGCAATGTTCAACAAGTTCCAACATGCCGTGGAAGTCGCT
The DNA here is from genome assembly GCF_965194825.1 of Balaenoptera physalus. NCBI lineage: Eukaryota > Metazoa > Chordata > Mammalia > Artiodactyla > Balaenopteridae > Balaenoptera > Balaenoptera physalus. The sequence continues at coordinate 110,116,482 of NC_138888.1, forward strand.
CTCATTCCCTAGTTTGAGCTGTACAGAGAGAAACACTAAGCTTCTCCTTCCATTCAGGACCTCCTACCTGAAGTCACCCTGCCTCTTGAAGAAAGACGACCTTCTTTCTATTGCAATTAAAGCACAGTTTTTCCTGTAGCACGGCAGGCTTTTGAAGCGGCACGGGTCCAGAGTCCTAGCCAGGGATTTCCTTGGTGAGGCCGTTCACTAGTTGCAGAACACCGTGCCTCGAGAAGTTGATTCAGGGAAGCAACAACTGTGTACTCTGTGTCTCATTTGACTTGTTAAAAACCACAGAGATGAATGCTGCCTGTGCCCATGGAAATGGGGTCATGAGGGTACTAGCCTTGCTTTCCGTTTGGAAACCTCCATTCTTGCTTCCGTGAAGCTCCCTGAAATTCTCGGCTGTTGACAGTCCTCTGGCCACTGTAGGCATGTGTCTGGGAAAAAAATGAGTTTTCTCTGGGTACACACGGAGCTTCATTGGCCGGGGTGGGGCTCTCCTTGCCATCCTCTAGAGCTAAAGGGAATCTCAACATGAGTCCCTGCCTCGAGGTAAGGCCCTGAGTAGCCCTGCAGAAAGGGAGGCATGCAGCTCTTTCCATGAGCTCTTAGTGGAGGTCTGTTTTATTGAAAAGAATTACCCCTTTCAGGACTCCTACGCCCTTCGGGTGAGCATCATTTTGGTTCCAAGATCACTGACTCCCTCCACACCCCTGTGGGCCTGCTGAGCAGCATTGAGTCCCATACGTCCCACGGAGGCTCTCTGTGTCTGCAGAGTCTCGGGCAACACACTATACGTTACTTCAGGAGAGCTACATTTCCAGAGCACTCGAACAGCATCAAAACTACATTTCTAGGCAGTCCACCATGCCCTGGAAGTCTTCGACATTGCCCTCCTCAGAGCTGCCCAGAGAAAACACTCTGCTTAGAATTTATCGAGGACCTCGTACCTGAAGTCACTCTATTCAAGGAGAAATACAGCATCTTAACATGCTGTGTCGTTCACAGGGCAAGAAACGTGAGAACTTGCCTCGAGGTAAGGCCATGAAATGCTTTGCAGAAGCGGAGGCGTGTAGCAGTTTCCATGTGGCCGTAGACGCATATCTTCAGCATTTTAAAGCCAGTACGCTTTTCAGGACACCCAGGTGCCTCGCCTGGAAACCCTATTCCCTGCAAGAACACTGAGTACCCTCAGGCTCCCCTGGCCCTTCTAAGCAATATCCAGGCCAGGAGCTTTCAGACTCAGTGTGTGTTTGTCGAGTGTAGGGTAACACAGTGCACTCTTATTGGGACATCTTGATATAGCCAGCTATTGCCCAGGTTCACGAGCACCTTTAAGCAAGTTCCAATAGGCCGTGGAATTCGTTCTCATTCCCTAGTTTGATCTGTACAGAGAGAAACAGTAAGCTTCTCCTTCCATTCAGGACCTCCTACCTGAAGTCACCCTGCCTCCTGAAGAAAGACGACCTCGTTTCTATTGAAACTAAAGCACAGTTTTTCCTGTAGCACGGCAGGCTTTTGAAGAGGCACGGGCCCAGAGGCCTAGCTAGGGCTTTCCTTGGTGTGGCCGTTCACTAGATGCAGAACACACTGCCTCGAGAAGTAGATTCAGGGAAGCAACAACTGTGTACTCTGTGTCTCATTTGACTTGTTAAAAACCACAGAGATGTATGCTGCCTGTGCCCATGGAAATGGGGGCATGATGGGACTAGCCTTGCTTTTCGTTTGGAAATCTCCGTTCTAGCTTCGGTGAAGCTCCCTGAAATTCTCTGCTGTTGACAGGCCTCTGGCCACTGTAGGCATGTGTCTGGGAAGAAAATGAGTTTTCTCTGGCTACACACGGAACTTCATTGGCCGGGGTGGGGCGCACCTTGCCATGCTCTAGAGCTAAAGGGAATCTAAACGTGAGCCCTTGGCTCGAGGTAAGGCCCTGAGTAGCCCTGCAGAACGGGAGGCATGCAGCTCTTTCCATTAGCTCTTAGTCGCTCTTCTGGTTTACTTTAAATGAAGTACCTTTTTTCAGGACTCCTAGGCCCCTCGGTTGAGCATCATTTTTGTTCCAAGGTCTCTGAGTATCTCCACACCCCTGTAGGCCTGCTGAGCAACAAGGAGGCACATTGGTCCTCGGAGGTCCTCTGTGTCTGCTGAGTCATGGGCAACACACTGCACTCTTTCTTGTGATATCTTGATTCACAGCACTCGCACAGGTTCAAGAGCAATGTTCAACAAGTTCCAACATGCCGTGGAAGTCGCTCTCATTCCCTAGTTTGAGCTGTACAGAGAGAAACACTAAGCTTCTCCTTCCATTCAGGACCTCCTACCTGAAGTCACCCTGCCTCTTGAAGAAAGACGACCTTCTTTGTATTGCAACTAAAGCACAGTTTTTCCTGTAGCACGGCAGGCTTTTGAAGCGGCACGGGTCCAGAGTCCTAGCCAGGGATTTCCTTGGTGAGGCCGTTCACTAGTTGCAGAACACCGTGCCTCGAGAAGTTGATTCAGGGAAGCAACAACTGTGTACTCTGTGTCTCATTTGACTTGTTAAAAACCACAGAGATGAATGCTGCCTGTGCCCATGGAAATGGGGTCATGAGGGTACTAGCCTTGCTTTCCGTTTGGAAACCTCCATTCTTGCTTCCGTGAAGCTCCCTGAAATTCTCGGCTGTTGACAGTCCTCTGGCCACTGTAGGCATGTGTCTGGGAAAAAAATGAGTTTTCTCTGGGTACACACGGAGCTTCATTGGCCGGGGTGGGGCTCTCCTTGCCATCCTCTAGAGCTAAAGGGAATCTCAACATGAGTCCCTGCCTCGAGGTAAGGCCCTGAGTAGCCCTGCAGAAAGGGAGGCATGCAGCTCTTTCCATGAGCTCTTAGTGGAGGTCTGTTTTATTGAAAAGAATTACCCCTTTCAGGACTCCTACGCCCTTCGGGTGAGCATCATTTTGGTTCCAAGATCACTGACTCCCTCCACACCCCTGTGGGCCTGCTGAGCAGCATTGAGTCCCATACGTCCCACGGAGGCTCTCTGTGTCTGCAGAGTCTCGGGCAACACACTATACGTTACTTCAGGAGAGCTACATTTCCAGAGCACTCGAACAGCATCAAAACTACATTTCTAGGCAGTCCACCATGCCCTGGAAGTCTTCGACATTGCCCTCCTCAGAGCTGCCCAGAGAAAACACTCTGCTTAGAATTTATCGAGGACCTCGTACCTGAAGTCACTCTATTCAAGGAGAAATACAGCATCTTAACATGCTGTGTCGTTCACAGGGCAAGAAACGTGAGAACTTGCCTCGAGGTAAGGCCATGAAATGCTTTGCAGAAGCGGAGGCGTGTAGCAGTTTCCATGTGGCCGTAGACGCATATCTTCAGCATTTTAAAGCCAGTACGCTTTTCAGGACACCCAGGTGCCTCGCCTGGAAACCCTATTCCCTGCAAGAACACTGAGTACCCTCAGGCTCCCCTGGCCCTTCTAAGCAATATCCAGGCCAGGAGCTTTCAGACTCAGTGTGTGTTTGTCGAGTGTAGGGTAACACAGTGCACTCTTATTGGGACATCTTGATATAGCCAGCTATCGCCCAGGTTCACGAGCACCTTTAAGCAAGTTCCAATAGGCCGTGGAATTCGTTCTCATTCCCTAGTTTGATCTGTACAGAGAGAAACAGTAAGCTTCTCCTTCCATTCAGGACCTCCTACCTGAAGTCACCCTGCCTCCTGAAGAAAGACGACCTCGTTTCTATTGAAACTAAAGCACAGTTTTTCCTGTAGCACGGCAGGCTTTTGAAGAGGCACGGGCCCAGAGGCCTAGCTAGGGCTTTCCTTGGTGTGGCCGTTCACTAGATGCAGAACACACTGCCTCGAGAAGTAGATTCAGGGAAGCAACAACTGTGTACTCTGTGTCTCATTTGACTTGTTAAAAACCACAGAGATGTATGCTGCCTGTGCCCATGGAAATGGGGGCATGATGGGACTAGCCTTGCTTTTCGTTTGGAAATCTCCGTTCTAGCTTCGGTGAAGCTCCCTGAAATTCTCTGCTGTTGACAGGCCTCTGGCCACTGTAGGCATGTGTCTGGGAAGAAAATGAGTTTTCTCTGGCTACACACGGAACTTCATTGGCCGGGGTGGGGCGCACCTTGCCATGCTCTAGAGCTAAAGGGAATCTAAACGTGAGCCCTTGGCTCGAGGTAAGGCCCTGAGTAGCCCTGCAGAACGGGAGGCATGCAGCTCTTTCCATTAGCTCTTAGTCGCTCTTCTGGTTTACTTTAAATGAAGTACCTTTTTTCAGGACTCCTAGGCCCCTCGGTTGAGCATCATTTTTGTTCCAAGGTCTCTGAGTATCTCCACACCCCTGTAGGCCTGCTGAGCAACAAGGAGGCACATTGGTCCTCGGAGGTCCTCTGTGTCTGCTGAGTCATGGGCAACACACTGCACTCTTTCTTGTGATATCTTGATTCACAGCACTCGCACAGGTTCAAGAGCAATGTTCAACAAGTTCCAACATGCCGTGGAAGTCGCTCTCATTCCCTAGTTTGAGCTGTACAGAGAGAAACACTAAGCTTCTCCTTCCATTCAGGACCTCCTACCTGAAGTCACCCTGCCTCTTGAAGAAAGACGACCTTCTTTGTATTGCAACTAAAGCACAGTTTTTCCTGTAGCACGGCAGGCTTTTGAAGCGGCACGGGTCCAGAGTCCTAGCCAGGGATTTCCTTGGTGAGGCCGTTCACTAGTTGCAGAACACCGTGCCTCGAGAAGTTGATTCAGGGAAGCAACAACTGTGTACTCTGTGTCTCATTTGACTTGTTAAAAACCACAGAGATGAATGCTGCCTGTGCCCATGGAAATGGGGTCATGAGGGTACTAGCCTTGCTTTCCGTTTGGAAACCTCCATTCTTGCTTCCGTGAAGCTCCCTGAAATTCTCGGCTGTTGACAGTCCTCTGGCCACTGTAGGCATGTGTCTGGGAAAAAAATGAGTTTTCTCTGGGTACACACGGAGCTTCATTGGCCGGGGTGGGGCTCTCCTTGCCATCCTCTAGAGCTAAAGGGAATCTCAACATGAGTCCCTGCCTCGAGGTAAGGCCCTGAGTAGCCCTGCAGAAAGGGAGGCATGCAGCTCTTTCCATGAGCTCTTAGTGGAGGTCTGTTTTATTGAAAAGAATTACCCCTTTCAGGACTCCTACGCCCTTCGGGTGAGCATCATTTTGGTTCCAAGATCACTGACTCCCTCCACACCCCTGTGGGCCTGCTGAGCAGCATTGAGTCCCATACGTCCCACGGAGGCTCTCTGTGTCTGCAGAGTCTCGGGCAACACACTATACGTTACTTCAGGAGAGCTACATTTCCAGAGCACTCGAACAGCATCAAAACTACATTTCTAGGCAGTCCACCATGCCCTGGAAGTCTTCGACATTGCCCTCCTCAGAGCTGCCCAGAGAAAACACTCTGCTTAGAATTTATCGAGGACCTCGTACCTGAAGTCACTCTATTCAAGGAGAAATACAGCATCTTAACATGCTGTGTCGTTCACAGGGCAAGAAACGTGAGAACTTGCCTCGAGGTAAGGCCATGAAATGCTTTGCAGAAGCGGAGGCGTGTAGCAGTTTCCATGTGGCCGTAGACGCATATCTTCAGCATTTTAAAGCCAGTACGCTTTTCAGGACACCCAGGTGCCTCGCCTGGAAACCCTATTCCCTGCAAGAACACTGAGTACCCTCAGGCTCCCCTGGCCCTTCTAAGCAATATCCAGGCCAGGAGCTTTCAGACTCAGTGTGTGTTTGTCGAGTGTAGGGTAACACAGTGCACTCTTATTGGGACATCTTGATATAGCCAGCTATCGCCCAGGTTCACGAGCACCTTTAAGCAAGTTCCAATAGGCCGTGGAATTCGTTCTCATTCCCTAGTTTGATCTGTACAGAGAGAAACAGTAAGCTTCTCCTTCCATTCAGGACCTCCTACCTGAAGTCACCCTGCCTCCTGAAGAAAGACGACCTCGTTTCTATTGAAACTAAAGCACAGTTTTTCCTGTAGCACGGCAGGCTTTTGAAGAGGCACGGGCCCAGAGGCCTAGCTAGGGCTTTCCTTGGTGTGGCCGTTCACTAGATGCAGAACACACTGCCTCGAGAAGTAGATTCAGGGAAGCAACAACTGTGTACTCTGTGTCTCATTTGACTTGTTAAAAACCACAGAGATGTATGCTGCCTGTGCCCATGGAAATGGGGGCATGATGGGACTAGCCTTGCTTTTCGTTTGGAAATCTCCGTTCTAGCTTCGGTGAAGCTCCCTGAAATTCTCTGCTGTTGACAGGCCTCTGGCCACTGTAGGCATGTGTCTGGGAAGAAAATGAGTTTTCTCTGGCTACACACGGAACTTCATTGGCCGGGGTGGGGCGCACCTTGCCATGCTCTAGAGCTAAAGGGAATCTAAACGTGAGCCCTTGGCTCGAGGTAAGGCCCTGAGTAGCCCTGCAGATAGGGAGGCATGCAACTCTTTCCATTAGCTCTTAGTCCCTCTTCTGGTTTACTTTAAATGAAGTACCTTTTTTCAGGACTCCTAGGCCCCTCGGTTGAGCATCATTTTTGTTCCAAGGTCTCTGAGTATCTCCACACCCCTGTAGGCCTGCTGAGCAACAACGAGGCACATTGGTCCTCGGAGGTCCTCTGTGTCTGCTGAGTCATGGGCAACACACTGCACTCTTTCTTGTGATATCTTGATTCACAGCACTCGCACAGGTTCAAGAGCAATGTTCAACAAGTTCCAACATGCCGTGGAAGTCGCTCTCATTCCCTAGTTTGAGCTGTACAGAGAGAAACACTAAGCTTCTCCTTCCATTCAGGACCTCCTACCTGAAGTCACCCTGCCTCTTGAAGAAAGACGACCTTCTTTGTATTGCAACTAAAGCACAGTTTTTCCTGTAGCACGGCAGGCTTTTGAAGCGGCACGGGTCCAGAGTCCTAGCCAGGGATTTCCTTGGTGAGGCCGTTCACTAGTTGCAGAACACCGTGCCTCGAGAAGTTGATTCAGGGAAGCAACAACTGTGTACTCTGTGTCTCATTTGACTTGTTAAAAACCACAGAGATGAATGCTGCCTGTGCCCATGGAAATGGGGTCATGAGGGTACTAGCCTTGCTTTCCGTTTGGAAACCTCCATTCTTGCTTCCGTGAAGCTCCCTGAAATTCTCTGCTGTTGACAGTCCTCTGGCCACTGTAGGCATGTGTCTGGGAAAAAAATGAGTTTTCTCTGGGTACACACGGAGCTTCATTGGCCGGGGTGGGGCTCTCCTTGCCATCCTCTAGAGCTAAAGGGAATCTCAACGTGAGTCCCTGCCTCGAGGTAAGGCCCTGAGTAGCCCTGCAGAAAGGGAGGCATGCAGCTCTTTCCATGAGCTCTTAGTGGAGGTCTGTTTTATTGAAAAGAATTACCCCTTTCAGGACTCCTACGCCCTTCGGGTGAGCATCATTTTGGTTCCAAGATCACTGACTCCCTCCACACCCCTGTGGGCCTGCTGAGCAGCATTGAGTCCCATACGTCCCACGGAGGCTCTCTGTGTCTGCAGAGTCTCGGGCAACACACTATACGTTACTTCAGGAGAGCTACATTTCCAGAGCACTCGAACAGCATCAAAACTACATTTCTAGGCAGTCCAACATGCCCTGGAAGTCTTCGACATTGCCCTCGTCAGAGCTGCCCAGAGAAAACACTCTGCTTAGAATTTATCGAGGACCTCGTACCTGAAGTCACTCTATTCAAGGAGAAATACAGCATCTTAACATGCTGTGTCGTTCACAGGGCAAGAAACGTTAGAACTTGCCTCGAGGTAAGGCCATGAAATGCTTTGCAGAAGCAGAGGCGTGTAGCAGTTTCCATGTGGCCGTAGACGCATATCTTCAGCATTTTAAAGCCAGTACGCTTTTCAGGACACCCAGGTGCCTCGCCTGGAAACCCTATTCCCTGCAAGAACACTGAGTACCCTCAGGCTCCCCTGGCCCTTCTAAGGAAAATCCAGGCCAAGAGCTTTCAGACTCAGAGTGTGTATGTCGAGTGTAGGGTAATAAAGTGCACTCTTATTGGGACATCTTGATATAGCCAGCAATCGCCCAGGTTCACGAGCACCTTTAAGCAAGTTCCAGTAGGCCGTGGAATTCGTTCTCATTCCCTAGTTTGAGCTGTACAGAGAGAAACAGTAAGCTTCTCCTTCCATTCAGGACCTCCTACCTGACGTCACCCTGCCTCCTGAAGAAAGACGACCTCGTTTCTATTGAAACTAAAGCACAGTTTTTCCTGTAGCACGGCAGGCTTTTGAAGAGGCACGGGCCCAGAGGCCTAGCTAGGGCTTTCCTTGGTGTGGCCGTTCACTAGATGCAGAACACCCTGCCTCGAGAAGTTGATTCAGGGAAGCAACAACTGTGTACTCTGTGTCTCATTTGACTTGTTAAAAACCACAGAGATGTATGCTGCCTGTGCCCATGGAAATGGGGGCATGATGGGACTAGCCTTGCTTTTCGTTTGGAAACCTCCATTCTAGCTTCGGTGAAGCTCCCTGAAATTCTCTGCTGTTGACAGGCCTCTGGCCACTGTAGGCATGTGTCTGGGAAGAAAATGAGTTTTCTCTGGCTACACACGGAACTTCATTGGCCGGGGTGGGACGCACCTTGCCATGCTCTAGAGCTAAAGGGAATCTAAACGTGAGCCTTTGGCTCGAGGTAAGGCCCTGAGTAGCCCTGCAGAACGGGAGGCATGCAGCTCTTTCCATTAGCTCTTAGTCGCTCTTCTGGTTTACTTTAAATGAAGTACCTTTTTTCAGGACTCCTAGGCCCCTCGGTTGAGCATCATTTTTGTTCCAAGGTCTCTGAGTATCTCCACACCCCTGTAGGCCTGCTGAGCAACAAGGAGGCACATTGGTCCTCGGAGGTCCTCTGTGTCTGCTGAGTCATGGGCAACACACTGCACTCTTTCTTGTGATATCTTGATTCACAGCACTCGCACAGGTTCAAGAGCAATGTTCAACAAGTTCCAACATGCCGTGGAAGTCGCTCTCATTCCCTAGTTTGAGCTGTACAGAGAGAAACACTAAGCTTCTCCTTCCATTCAGGACCTCCTACCTGAAGTCACCCTGCCTCTTGAAGAAAGACGACCTTCTTTCTATTGCAACTAAAGCACAGTTTTTCCTGTAGCACGGCAGGCTTTTGAAGCGGCACGGGTCCAGAGTCCTAGCCAGGGATTTCCTTGGTGAGGCCGTTCACTAGTTGCAGAACACCGTGCCTCGAGAAGTTGATTCAGGGAAGCAACAACTGTGTACTCTGTGTCTCATTTGACTTGTTAAAAACCACAGAGATGAATGCTGCCTGTGCCCATGGAAATGGGGTCATGAGGGTACTAGCCTTGCTTTCCGTTTGGAAACCTCCATTCTTGCTTCCGTGAAGCTCCCTGAAATTCTCGGCTGTTGACAGTCCTCTGGCCACTGTAGGCATGTGTCTGGGAAAAAAATGAGTTTTCTCTGGGTACACACGGAGCTTCATTGGCCGGGGTGGGGCTCTCCTTGCCATCCTCTAGAGCTAAAGGGAATCTCAACGTGAGTCCCTGCCTCGAGGTAAGGCCCTGAGTAGCCCTGCAGAAAGGGAGGCATGCAGCTCTTTCCATGAGCTCTTAGTGGAGGTCTGTTTTATTGAAAAGAATTACCCCTTTCAGGACTCCTACGCCCTTCGGGTGAGCATCATTTTGGTTCCAAGATCACTGACTCCCTCCACACCCCTGTGGGCCTGCTGAGCAGCATTGAGTCCCATACGTCCCACGGAGGCTCTCTGTGTCTGCAGAGTCTCGGGCAACACACTATACGTTACTTCAGGAGAGCTACATTTCCAGAGCACTCGAACAGCATCAAAACTACATTTCTAGGCAGTCCACCATGCCCTGGAAGTCTTCGACATTGCCCTCCTCAGAGCTGCCCAGAGAAAACACTCTGCTTAGAATTTATCGAGGACCTCGTACCTGAAGTCACTCTATTCAAGGAGAAATACAGCATCTTAACATGCTGTGTCGTTCACAGGGCAAGAAACGTGAGAACTTGCCTCGAGGTAAGGCCATGAAATGCTTTGCAGAAGCGGAGGCGTGTAGCAGTTTCCATGTGGCCGTAGACGCATATCTTCAGCATTTTAAAGCCAGTACGCTTTTCAGGACACCCAGGTGCCTCGCCTGGAAACCCTATTCCCTGCAAGAACACTGAGTACCCTCAGGCTCCCCTGGCCCTTCTAAGCAATATCCAGGCCAGGAGCTTTCAGACTCAGTGTGTGTTTGTCGAGTGTAGGGTAACACAGTGCACTCTTATTGGGACATCTTGATATAGCCAGCTATCGCCCAGGTTCACGAGCACCTTTAAGCAAGTTCCAATAGGCCGTGCAATTCGTTCTCATTCCCTAGTATGATCTGTACAGAGAGAAACAGTAAGCTTCTCCTTCCATTCAGGACCTCCTACCTGAAGTCACCCTGCCTCCTGAAGAAAGACGACCTCGTTTCTATTGAAACTAAAGCACAGTTTTTCCTGTAGCACGGCAGGCTTTTGAAGAGGCACGGGCCCAGAGGCCTAGCTAGGGCTTTCCTTGGTGTGGCCGTTCACTAGATGCAGAACACACTGCCTCGAGAAGTAGATTCAGGGAAGCAACAACTGTGTACTCTGTGTCTCATTTGACTTGTTAAAAACCACAGAGATGTATGCTGCCTGTGCCCATGGAAATGGGGGCATGATGGGACTAGCCTTGCTTTTCGTTTGGAAACCTCCGTTCTAGCTTCGGTGAAGCTCCCTGAAATTCTCTGCTGTTGACAGGCCTCTGGCCACTGTAGGCATGTGTCTGGGTAGAAAATGAGTTTTCTCTGGCTACACACGGAACTTCATTGGCCGGGGTGGGGCGCACCTTGCCATGCTCTAGAGCTAAAGGGAATCTAAACGTGAGCCCTTGGCTCGAGGTAAGGCCCTGAGTAGCCCTGCAGATAGGGAGGCATGCAACTCTTTCCATTAGCTCTTAGTCCCTCTTCTGGTTTACTTTAAATGAAGTACCTTTTTTCAGGACTCCTAGGCCCCTCGGTTGAGCATCATTTTTGTTCCAAGGTCTCTGAGTATCTCCACACCCCTGTAGGCCTGCTGAGCAACAACGAGGCACATTGGTCCTCGGAGGTCCTCTGTGTCTGCTGAGTCATGGGCAACACACTGCACTCTTTCTTGTGATATCTTGATTCACAGCACTCGCACAGGTTCAAGAGCAATGTTCAACAAGTTCCAACATGCCGTGGAAGTCGCTCTCATTCCCTAGTTTGAGCTGTACAGAGAGAAACAGTAAGCTTCTCCTTCCATTCAGGACCTCCTACCTGAAGTCACCCTGCCTCTTGAAGAAAGACGACCTTCTTTGTATTGCAACTAAAGCACAGTTTTTCCTGTAGCACGGCAGGCTTTTGAAGTGGCACGGGTCCAGAGTCCTAGCCAGGGATTTCCTTGGTGAGGCCGTTCACTAGTTGCAGAACACCGTGCCTCGAGAAGTTGATTCAGGGAAGCAACAACTGTGTACTCTGTGTCTCATTTGACTTGTTAAAAACCACAGAGATGAATGCTGCCTGTGCCCATGGAAATGGGGTCATGAGGGTACTAGCCTTGCTTTCCGTTTGGAAACCTCCATTCTTGCTTCCGTGAAGCTCCCTGAAATTCTCTGCTGTTGACAGTCCTCTGGCCACTGTAGGCATGTGTCTGGGAAAAAAATGAGTTTTCTCTGGGTACACACGGAGCTTCATTGGCCGGGGTGGGGCTCTCCTTGCCATCCTCTAGAGCTAAAGGGAATCTCAACGTGAGTCCCTGCCTCGAGGTAAGGCCCTGAGTAGCCCTGCAGAAAGGGAGGCATGCAGCTCTTTCCATGAGCTCTTAGTGGAGGTCTGTTTTATTGAAAAGAATTACCCCTTTCAGGACTCCTACGCCCTTCGGGTGAGCATCATTTTGGTTCCAAGATCACTGACTCCCTCCACACCCCTGTGGGCCTGCTGAGCAGCATTGAGTCCCATACGTCCCACGGAGGCTCTCTGTGTCTGCAGAGTCTCGGGCAACACACTATACGTTACTTCAGGAGAGCTACATTTCCAGAGCACTCGAACAGCATCAAAACTACATTTCTAGGCAGTCCAACATGCCCTGGAAGTCTTCGACATTGCCCTCGTCAGAGCTGCCCAGAGAAAACACTCTGCTTAGAATTTATCGAGGACCTCGTACCTGAAGTCACTCTATTCAAGGAGAAATACAGCATCTTAACATGCTGTGTCGTTCACAGGGCAAGAAACGTGAGAACTTGCCTCGAGGTAAGGCCATGAAATGCTTTGCAGAAGCAGAGGCGTGTAGCAGTTTCCATGTGGCCGTAGACGCATATCTTCAGCATTTTAAAGCCAGTACGCTTTTCAGGACACCCAGGTGCCTCGCCTGGAAACCCTATTCCCTGCAAGAACACTGAGTACCCTCAGGCTCCCCTGGCCCTTCTAAGGAAAATCCAGGCCAAGAGCTTTCAGACTCAGAGTGTGTATGTCGAGTGTAGGGTAACAAAGTGCACTCTTATTGGGACATCTTGATATAGCCAGCAATGGCCCAGGTTCACGAGCACCTTTAAGCAAGTTCCAGTAGGCCGTGGAATTCGTTCTCATTCCCTAGTTTGAGCTGTACAGAGAGAAACAGTAAGCTTCTCCTTCCATTCAGGACCTCCTACCTGAAGTCACCCTGCCTCCTGAAGAAAGACGACCTCGTTTCTATTGAAACTAAAGCACAGTTTTTCCTGTAGCACGGCAGGCTTTTGAAGAGGCACGGGCCCAGAGTCCTAGCTAGGGCTTTCCTTGGTGTGGCCTTTCACTAGATGCAGAACACCCTGCCTCGAGAAGTTGATTCAGGGAAGCAACAACTGTGTACTCTGTGTCTCATTTGACTTGTTAAAAACCACAGAGATGTATGCTGCCTGTGCCCATGGAAATGGGGGCATGATGGGACTAGCCTTGCTTTTCGTTTGGAAACCTCCATTCTAGCTTCGGTGAAGCTCCTTGAAATTCTCTGCTGTTGACAGTCCTCTGGCCACTGTAGGCATGTGTCTGGGAAGAAAATGAGTTTTCTCTGGCTACACACGGAACTTCATTGGCCGGGGTGGGACGCACCTTGCCATGCTCTAGAGCTAAAGGGAATCTAAACGTGAGCCCTTGGCTCGAGGTAAGGCCCTGAGTAGCCCTGCCGAACGGGAGGCATGCAGCTCTTTCCATTAGCTCTTAGTCGCTCTTCTGGTTTACTTTAAATGAAGTACCTTTTTTCAGGACTCCTAGGCCCCTCGGTTGAGCATCATTTTTGTTCCAAGGTCTCTGAGTATCTCCACACCCCTGTAGGCCTGCTGAGCAACAACGAGGCACATTGGTCCTCGGAGGTCCTCTGTGTCTGCTGAGTCATGGGCAACACACTGCACTCTTTCTTGTGATATCTTGATTCACAGCACTCGCACAGGTTCAAGAGCAATGTTCAACAAGTTCCAACATGCCGTGGAAGTCGCTCTCATTCCCTAGTTTGAGCTGTACAGAGAGAAACAGTAAGCTTCTCCTTCCATTCAGGACCTCCTACCTGAAGTCACCCTGCCTCTTGAAGAAAGACGACCTTCTTTGTATTGCAACTAAAGCACAGTTTTTCCTGTAGCACGGCAGGCTTTTGAAGCGGCACGGGTCCAGAGTCCTAGCCAGGGATTTCCTTGGTGAGGCCGTTCACTAGTTGCAGAACACCGTGCCTCGAGAAGTTGATTCAGGGAAGCAACAACTGTGTACTCTGTGTCTCATTTGACTTGTTAAAAACCACAGAGATGAATGCTGCCTGTGCCCATGGAAATGGGGTCATGAGGGTACTAGCCTTGCTTTCCGTTTGGAAACCTCCATTCTTGCTTCCGTGAAGCTCCCTGAAATTCTCTGCTGTTGACAGTCCTCTGGCCACTGTAGGCATGTGTCTGGGAAAAAAATGAGTTTTCTCTGGGTACACACGGAGCTTCATTGGCCGGGGTGGGGCTCTCCTTGCCATCCTCTAGAGCTAAAGGGAATCTCAACGTGAGTCCCTGCCTCGAGGTAAGGCCCTGAGTAGCCCTGCAGAAAGGGAGGCATGCAGCTCTTTCCATGAGCTCTTAGTGGAGGTCTGTTTTATTGAAAAGAATTACCCCTTTCAGGACTCCTACGCCCTTCGGGTGAGCATCATTTTGGTTCCAAGATCACTGACTCCCTCCACACCCCTGTGGGCCTGCTGAGCAGCATTGAGTCCCATACGTCCCACGGAGGCTCTCTGTGTCTGCAGAGTCTCGGGCAACACACTATACGTTACTTCAGGAGAGCTACATTTCCAGAGCACTCGAACAGCATCAAAACTACATTTCTAGGCAGTCCAACTTGCCCTGGAAGTCTTCGACATTGCCCTCGTCAGAGCTGCCCAGAGAAAACACTCTGCTTAGAATTTATCGAGGACCTCGTACCTGAAGTCACTCTATTCAAGGAGAAATACAGCATCTTAACATGCTGTGTCGTTCACAGGGCAAGAAACGTGAGAACTTGCCTCGAGGTAAGGCCATGAAATGCTATGCAGAAGCGGAGGCGTGTGGCAGTTTCCATGTGGCCGTAGACGCATATCTTCAGCATTTTAAAGCCAGTACGCTTTTTAGGACACCCAGGTGCCTCGCCTGGAAACCCTATTCCCTGCAAGAACACTGAGTACCCTCAGGCTATACTGGCCCTTCTAAGCAAAATCCAGGCCAAGAGCTTTCAGACTCAGAGTGTGTATGTCGAGTGTAGGGTAACAAAGTGCACTCTTATTGGGACATCTTGATATAGCCAGCAATCGCCCAGGTTCACGAGCACCTTTAAGCAAGTTCCAATAGGCCGTGGAATTCGTTCTCATTCCCTAGTTTGAGCTGTACAGAGAGAAACAGTAAGCTTCTCCTTCCATTCAGGACCTCCTACCTGAAGTCACCCTGCCTCCTGAAGAAAGACGACCTCGTTTCTATTGAAACTAAAGCACAGTTTTTCCTGTAGCACGGCAGGCTTTTGAAGAGGCACGGGCCCAGAGGCCTAGCTAGGGCTTTCCTTGGTGTGGCCGTTCACTAGATGCAGAACACCCTGCCTCGAGAAGTTGATTCAGGGAATCAACAACTGTGTACTCTGTGTCTGATTTGACTTGTTAAAAACCACAGAGATGTATGCTGCCTGTGCCCATGGAAATGGGGGCATGATGGGACTAGCCTTGCTTTTCGTTTGGAAACCTCCATTCTAGCTTCGGTGAAGCTCCCTGAAATTCTCTGCTGTTGACAGGCCTCTGGCCACTGTAGGCATGTGTCTGGGAAGAAAATGAGTTTTCTCTGGCTACACACGGAACTTCATTGGCCGGGGTGGTACGCACCTTGCCATGCTCTAGAGCTAAAGGGAATCTAAACGTGAGCCCTTGGCTCGAGGTAAGGCCCTGAGTAGCCCTGCAGAACGGGAGGCATGCAGCTCTTTTCATTAGCTCTTAGTCGCTCTTCGGGTTTACTTTAAATGAAGTACCTTTTTTCAGGACTCCTAGGCCCCTCGGTTGAGCATCATTTTTGTTCCAAGGTCTCTGAGTATCTCCACACCCCTGTAGTCCTGCTGAGCAACAACGAGGCACATTGGTCCTCGGAGGTCCTCTGTGTCTGCTGAGTCATGGGCAACACACTGCACTCTTTCTTGTGATATCTTGATTCACAGCACTCGCACAGGTTCAAGAGCAATGTTCAACAAGTTCCAACATGCCGTGGAAGTCGCTCTCATTCCCTAGTTTGAGCTGTACAGAGAGAAACAGTAAGCTTCTCCTTCCATTCAGGACCTCCTACCTGAAGTCACCCTGCCTCTTGAAGAAAGACGACCTTCTTTCTATTGCAACTAAAGCACAGTTTTTCCTGTAGCACGGCAGGCTTTTGAAGCGGCACGGGTCCAGAGTCCTAGCCAGGGATTTCCTTGGTGAGGCCGTTCACTAGTTGCAGAACACCGTGCCTCGAGAAGTTGATTCAGGGAAGCAACAACTGTGTACTCTGTGTCTCATTTGACTTGTTAAAAACCACAGAGATGAATGCTGCCTGTGCCCATGGAAATGGGGTCATGAGGGTACTAGCCTTGCTTTCCGTTTGGAAACCTCCATTCTTGCTTCCGTGAAGCTCCCTGAAATTCTCGGCTGTTGACAGTCCTCTGGCCACTGTAGGCATGTGTCTGGGAAAAAAATGAGTTTTCTCTGGGTACACACGGAACTTCATTGGCCGGGGTGGGGCTCTCCTTGCCATCCTCTAGAGCTAAAGGGAATCTCAACGTGAGTCCCTGCCTCGAGGTAAGGCCCTGAGTAGACCTGCAGAAAGGGAGGCATGCAGCTCTTTCCATGAGCTCTTAGTGGAGGTCTGTTTTATTTAAAAGAATTACCCCTTTCAGGACTCCTACGCCCTTCGGGTGAGCATCATTTTGGTTCCAAGATCACTGACTCCCTCCACACCCCTGTGGGCCTGCTGAGCAGCATTGAGTCCCATAAGTCCCACGGAGGCTCTCTGTGTCTGCAGAGTCTCGGGCAACACACTATACGTTACTTCAGGAGAGCTACATTTCCAGAGCACTCGAACAGCATCAAAACTACATTTCTAGGCAGTCCAACATGCCCTGGAAGTCTTCGACATTGCCCTCGTCAGAGCTGCCCAGAGAAAACACTCTGCTTAGAATTTATCGAGGACCTCGTACCTGAAGTCACTCTATTCAAGGAGAAATACAGCATCTTAACATGCTGTGTCGTTCACAGGGCAAGAAACGTGAGAACTTGCCTCGAGGTAAGGCCATGAAATGCTTTGCAGAAGCAGAGGCGTGTAGCAGTTTCCATGTGGCCGTAGACGCATATCTTCAGCATTTTAAAGCCAGTACGCTTTTCAGGACACCCAGGTGCCTCGCCTGGAAACCCTATTCCCTGCAAGAACACTGAGTACCCTCAGGCTCCCCTGGCCCTTCTAAGGAAAATCCAGGCCAAGAGCTTTCAGACTCAGAGTGTGTATGTCGAGTGTAGGGTAACAAAGTGCACTCTTATTGGGACATCTTGATATAGCCAGCAATCGCCCAGGTTCACGAGCACCTTTAAGCAAGTTCCAGTAGGCCGTGGAATTCGTTCTCATTCCCTAGTTTGAGCTGTACAGAGAGAAACAGTAAGCTTCTCCTTCCATTCAGGACCTCCTACCTGAAGTCACCCTGCCTCCTGAAGAAAGACGACCTCGTTTCTATTGAAACTAAAGCACAGTTTTTCCTGTAGCACGGCAGGCTTTTGAAGAGGCACGGGCCCAGAGGCCTAGCTAGGGCTTTCCTTGGTGTGGCCGTTCACTAGATGCAGAACACCCTGCCTCGAGAAGTTGATTCAGGGAAGCAACAACTGTGTACTCTGTGTCTCATTTGACTTGTTAAAAACCACAGAGATGTATGCTGCCTGTGCCCATGGAAATGGGGGCATGATGGGACTAGCCTTGCTTTTCGTTTGGAAACCTCCGTTCTAGCTTCGGTGAAGCTCCCTGAAATTCTCTGCTGTTGACAGGCCTCTGGCCACTGTAGGCATGTGTCTGGGAAGAAAATGAGTTTTCTCTGGCTACACACGGAACTTCATTGGCCGGGGTGGGGCGCACCTTGCCATGCTCTAGAGCTAAAGGGAATCTAAACGTGAGCCCTTGGCTCGAGGTAAGGCCCTGAGTAGCCCTGCAGATAGGGAGGCATGCAACTCTTTCCATTAGCTCTTAGTCCCTCTTCTGGTTTACTTTAAATGAAGTACCTTTTTTCAGGACTCCTAGGCCCCTCGGTTGAGCATCATTTTTGTTCCAAGGTCTCTGAGTATCTCCACACCCCTGTAGGCCTGCTGAGCAACAACGAGGCACATTGGTCCTCGGAGGTCCTCTGTGTCTGCTGAGTCATGGGCAACACACTGCACTCTTTCTTGTGATATCTTGATTCACAGCACTCGCACAGGTTCAAGAGCAATGTTCAACAAGTTCCAACATGCCGTGGAAGTCGCTCTCATTCCCTAGTTTGAGCTGTACAGAGAGAAACAGTAAGCTTCTCCTTCCATTCAGGACCTCCTACCTGAAGTCACCCTGCCTCTTGAAGAAAGACGACCTTCTTTGTATTGCAACTAAAGCACAGTTTTTCCTGTAGCACGGCAGGCTTTTGAAGCGGCACGGGTCCAGAGTCCTAGCCAGGGATTTCCTTGGTGAGGCCGTTCACTAGTTGCAGAACACCGTGCCTCGAGAAGTTGATTCAGGGAAGCAACAACTGTGTACTCTGTGTCTCATTTGACTTGTTAAAAACCACAGAGATGAATGCTGCCTGTGCCCATGGAAATGGGGTCATGAGGGTACTAGCCTTGCTTTCCGTTTGGAAACCTCCATTCTTGCTTCCGTGAAGCTCCCTGAAATTCTCTGCTGTTGACAGTCCTCTGGCCACTGTAGGCATGTGTCTGGGAAAAAAATGAGTTTTCTCTGGGTACACACGGAGCTTCATTGGCCGGGGTGGGGCTCTCCTTGCCATCCTCTAGAGCTAAAGGGAATCTCAACGTGAGTCCCTGCCTCGAGGTAAGGCCCTGAGTAGCCCTGCAGAAAGGGAGGCATGCAGCTCTTTCCATGAGCTCTTAGTGGAGGTCTGTTTTATTGAAAAGAATTACCCCTTTCAGGACTCCTACGCCCTTCGGGTGAGCATCATTTTGGTTCCAAGATCACTGACTCCCTCCACACCCCTGTGGGCCTGCTGAGCAGCATTGAGTCCCATACGTCCCACGGAGGCTCTCTGTGTCTGCAGAGTCTCGGGCAACACACTATACGTTACTTCAGGAGAGCTACATTTCCAGAGCACTCGAACAGCATCAGAACTACATTTCTAGGCAGTCCACCATGCCCTGGAAGTCTTCGACATTGCCCTCGTCAGAGCTGCCCAGAGAAAACACTCTGCTTAGAATTTATCGAGGACCTCGTACCTGAAGTCACTCTATTCAAGGAGAAATACAGCATCTTAACATGCTGTGTCGTTCACAGGGCAAGAAACGTGAGAACTTGCCTGGAGGTAAGGCCATGAAATGCTTTGCAGAAGCAGAGGCGTGTAGCAGTTTCCATGTGGCCGTAGACGCATATCTTCAGCATTTTAAAGCCAGTACGCTTTTCAGGACACCCAGGTGCCTCGCCTGGAAACCCTATTCCCTGCAAGAACACTGAGTACCCTCAGGCTCCCCTGGCCCTTCTAAGGAAAATCCAGGCCAAGAGCTTTCAGACTCAGAGTGTGTATGTCAAGTGTAGGGTAACAAAGTGCACTCTTATTGGGACATCTTGATATAGCCAGCAATCGCCCAGGTTCACGAGCACCTTTAAGCAAGTTCCAGTAGGCCGTGGAATTCGTTCTCATTCCCTAGTTTGAGCTGTACAGAGAGAAACAGTAAGCTTCTCCTTCCATTCAGGACCTCCTACCTGAAGTCACCCTGCCTCCTGAAGAAAGACGACCTCGTTTCTATTGAAACTAAAGCACAGTTTTTCCTGTAGCACGGCAGGCTTTTGAAGAGGCACGGGCCCAGAGGCCTAGCTAGGGCTTTCCTTGGTGTGGCCGTTCACTAGATGCAGAACACCCTGCCTCGAGAAGTTGATTCAGGGAAGCAACAACTGTGTACTCTGTGTCTCATTTGACTTGTTAAAAACCACAGAGATGTATGCTGCCTGTGCCCATGGAAATGGGGGCGTGATGGGACTAGCCTTGCTTTTCGTTTGGAAACCTCCGTTCTAGCTTCGGTGAAGCTCCCTGAAATTCTCTGCTGTTGACAGGCCTCTGGCCACTGTAGGCATGTGTCTGGGAAGAAAATGAGTTTTCTCTGGCTACACACGGAACTTCATTGGCCGGGGTGGGGCGCACCTTGCCATGCTCTAGAGCTAAAGGGAATCTAAACGTGAGCCCTTGGCTCGAGGTAAGGCCCTGAGTAGCCCTGCAGATAGGGAGGCATGCAACTCTTTCCATTAGCTCTTAGTCCCTCTTCTGGTTTACTTTAAATGAAGTACCTTTTTTCAGGACTCCTAGGCCCCTCGGTTGAGCATCATTTTTGTTCCAAGGTCTCTGAGTATCTCCACACCCCTGTAGGCCTGCTGAGCAACAACGAGGCACATTGGTCCTCGGAGGTCCTCTGTGTCTGCTGAGTCATGGGCAACACACTGCACTCTTTCTTGTGATATCTTGATTCACAGCACTCGCACAGGTTCAAGAGCAATGTTCAACAAGTTCCAACATGCCGTGGAAGTCGCTCTCATTCCCTAGTTTGAGCTGTACAGAGAGAAACAGTAAGCTTCTCCTTCCATTCAGGACCTCCTACCTGAAGTCACCCTGCCTCTTGAAGAAAGACGACCTTCTTTGTATTGCAACTAAAGCACAGTTTTTCCTGTAGCACGGCAGGCTTTTGAAGCGGCACGGGTCCAGAGTCCTAGCCAGGGATTTCCTTGGTGAGGCCGTTCACTAGTTGCAGAACACCGTGCCTCGAGAAGTTGATTCAGGGAAGCAACAACTGTGTACTCTGTGTCTCATTTGGCTTGTTAAAAACCACAGAGATGAATGCTGCCTGTGCCCATGGAAATGGGGTCATGAGGGTACTAGCCTTGCTTTCCGTTTGGAAACCTCCATTCTTGCTTCCGTGAAGCTCCCTGAAATTCTCTGCTGTTGACAGTCCTCTGGCCACTGTAGGCATGTGTCTGGGAAAAAAATGAGTTTTCTCTGGGTACACACGGAGCTTCATTGGCCGGGGTGGGGCTCTCCTTGCCATCCTCTAGAGCTAAAGGGAATCTCAACGTGAGTCCCTGCCTCGAGGAAAGGCCCTGAGTAGCCCTGCAGAAAGGGAGGCATGCAGCTCTTTCCATGAGCTCTTAGTGGAGGTCTGTTTTATTGAAAAGAATTACCCCTTTCAGGACTCCTACGCCCTTCGGGTGAGCATCATTTTGGTTCCAAGATCACTGACTCCCTCCACACCCCTGTGGGCCTGCTGAGCAGCATTGAGTCCCATACGTCCCACGGAGGCTCTCTGTGTCTGCAGAGTCTCGGGCAACACACTATACGTTACTTCAGGAGAGCTACATTTCCAGAGCACTCGAACAGCATCAGAACTACATTTCTAGGCAGTCCAACATGCCCTGGAAGTCTTCGACATTGCCCTCGTCAGAGCTGCCCAGAGAAAACACTCTGCTTAGAATTTATCGAGGACCTCGTACCTGAAGTCACTCTATTCAAGGAGAAATACAGCATCTTAACATGCTGTGTCGTTCACAGGGCAAGAAACGTGAGAACTTGCCTCGAGGTAAGGCCATGAAATGCTTTGCAGAAGCAGAGGCGTGTAGCAGTTTCCATGTGGCCGTAGACGCATATCTTCAGCATTTTAAAGCCAGTACGCTTTTCAGGACACCCAGGTGCCTCGCCTGGAAACCCTATTCCCTGCAAGAACACTGAGTACCCTCAGGCTCCCCTGGCCCTTCTAAGGAAAATCCAGGCCAAGAGCTTTCAGACTCAGAGTGTGTATGTCGAGTGTAGGGTAACAAAGTGCACTCTTATTGGGACATCTTGATATAGCCAGCAATCGCCCAGGTTCACGAGCACCTTTAAGCAAGTTCCAGTAGGCCGTGGAATTCGTTCTCATTCCCTAGTTTGAGCTGTACAGAGAGAAACAGTAAGCTTCTCCTTCCATTCAGGACCTCCTACCTGAAGTCACCCTGCCTCCTGAAGAAAGACGACCTCGTTTCTATTGAAACTAAAGCACAGTTTTTCCTGTAGCACGGCAGGCTTTTGAAGAGGCACGGGCCCAGAGGCCTAGCTAGGGCTTTCCTTGGTGTGGCCGTTCACTAGATGCAGAACACCCTGCCTCGAGAAGTTGATTCAGGGAAGCAACAACTGTGTACTCTGTGTCTCATTTGACTTGTTAAAAACCACAGAGATGTATGCTGCCTGTGCCCATGGAAATGGGGGCATGATGGGACTAGCCTTGCTTTTCGTTTGGAAACCTCCGTTCTAGCTTCGGTGAAGCTCCCTGAAATTCTCTGCTGTTGACAGGCCTCTGGCCACTGTAGGCATGTGTCTGGGAAGAAAATGAGTTTTCTCTGGCTACACACGGAACTTCATTGGCCGGGGTGGGGCGCACCTTGCCATGCTCTAGAGCTAAAGGGAATCTAAACGTGAGCCCTTGGCTCGAGGTAAGGCCCTGAGTAGCCCTGCAGATAGGGAGGCATGCAACTCTTTCCATTAGCTCTTAGTCCCTCTTCTGGTTTACTTTAAATGAAGTACCTTTTTTCAGGACTCCTAGGCCCCTCGGTTGAGCATCATTTTTGTTCCAAGGTCTCTGAGTATCTCCACACCCCTGTAGGCCTGCTGAGCAACAACGAGGCACATTGGTCCTCGGAGGTCCTCTGTGTCTGCTGAGTCATGGGCAACACACTGCACTCTTTCTTGTGATATCTTGATTCACAGCACTCGCACAGGTTCAAGAGCAATGTTCAACAAGTTCCAACATGCCGTGGAAGTCGCTCTCATTCCCTAGTTTGAGCTGTACAGAGAGAAACAGTAAGCTTCTCCTTCCATTCAGGACCTCCTACCTGAAGTCACCCTGCCTCTTGAAGAAAGACGACCTTCTTTGTATTGCAACTAAAGCACAGTTTTTCCTGTAGCACGGCAGGCTTTTGAAGCGGCACGGGTCCAGAGTCCTAGCCAGGGATTTCCTTGGTGAGGCCGTTCACTAGTTGCAGAACACCGTGCCTCGAGAAGTTGATTCAGGGAAGCAACAACTGTGTACTCTGTGTCTCATTTGACTTGTTAAAAACCACAGAGATGAATGCTGCCTGTGCCCATGGAAATGGGGTCATGAGGGTACTAGCCTTGCTTTCCGTTTGGAAACCTCCATTCTTGCTTCCGTGAAGCTCCCTGAAATTCTCTGCTGTTGACAGTCCTCTGGCCACTGTAGGCATGTGTCTGGGAAAAAAATGAGTTTTCTCTGGGTACAGACGGAGCTTCATTGGCCGGGGTGGGGCTCTCCTTGCCATCCTCTAGAGCTAAAGGGAATCTCAACGTGAGTCCCTGCCTCGAGGTAAGGCCCTGAGTAGCTCTGCAGAAAGGGAGGCATGCAGCTCTTTCCATGAGCTCTTAGTGGAGGTCTGTTTTATTGAAAAGAATTACCCCTTTCAGGACTCCTACGCCCTTCGGGTGAGCATCATTTTGGTTCCAAGATCACTGACTCCCTCCACACCCCTGTGGGCCTGCTGAGCAGCATTGAGTCCCATACGTCCCACGGAGGCTCTCTGTGTCTGCAGAGTCTCGGGCAACACACTATACGTTACTTCAGGAGAGCTACATTTCCAGAGCACTCGAACAGCATCAGAACTACATTTCTAGGCAGTCCACCATGCCCTGGAAGTCTTCGACATTGCCCTCGTCAGAGCTGCCCAGAGAAAACACTCTGCTTAGAATTTATCGAGGACCTCGTACCTGAAGTCACTCTATTCAAGGAGAAATACAGCATCTTAACATGCTGTGTCGTTCACAGGGCAAGAAACGTGAGAACTTGCCTCGAGGTAAGGCCATGAAATGCTTTGCAGAAGCAGAGGCGTGTGGCAGTTTCCATGTGGCCGTAGACGCATATCTTCAGCATTTTAAAGCCAGTACGCTTTTCAGGACACCCAGGTGCCTCGCCTGGAAACCCTATTCCCTGCAAGAACACTGAGTACCCTCAGGCTCCCCTGGCCCTTCTAAGGAAAATCCAGGCCAAGAGCTTTCAGACTCAGAGTGTGTATGTCGAGTGTAGGGTAACAAAGTGCACTCTTATTGGGACATCTTGATATAGCCAGCAATCGCCCAGGTTCACGAGCACCTTTAAGCAAGTTCCAGTAGGCCGTGGAATTCGTTCTCATTCCCTAGTTTGAGCTGTACAGAGAGAAACAGTAAGCTTCTCCTTCCATTCAGGACCTCCTACCTGAAGTCACCCTGCCTCCTGAAGAAAGACGACCTCGTTTCTATTGAAACTAAAGCACAGTTTTTCCTGTAGCACGGCAGGCTTTTGAAGAGGCACGGGCCCAGAGGCCTAGCTAGGGCTTTCCTTGGTGTGGCCGTTCACTAGATGCAGAACACCCTGCCTCGAGAAGTTGATTCAGGGAAGCAACAACTGTGTACTCTGTGTCTCATTTGACTTGTTAAAAACCACAGAGATGTATGCTGCCTGTGCCCATGGAAATGGGGGCATGATGGGACTAGCCTTGCTTTTCGTTTGGAAACCTCCGTTCTAGCTTCGGTGAAGCTCCCTGAAATTCTCTGCTGTTGACAGGCCTCTGGCCACTGTAGGCATGTGTCTGGGAAGAAAATGAGTTTTCTCTGGCTACACACGGAACTTCATTGGCCGGGGTGGGGCGCACCTTGCCATGCTCTAGAGCTAAAGGGAATCTAAACGTGAGCCCTTGGCTCGAGGTAAGGCCCTGAGTAGCCCTGCAGATAGGGAGGCATGCAACTCTTTCCATTAGCTCTTAGTCCCTCTTCTGGTTTACTTTAAATGAAGTACCTTTTTTCAGGACTCCTAGGCCCCTCGGTTGAGCATCATTTTTGTTCCAAGGTCTCTGAGTATCTCCACACCCCTGTAGGCCTGCTGAGCAACAACGAGGCACATTGGTCCTCGGAGGTCCTCTGTGTCTGCTGAGTCATGGGCAACACACTGCACTCTTTCTTGTGATATCTTGATTCACAGCACTCGCACAGGTTCAAGAGCAATGTTCAACAAGTTCCAACATGCCGTGGAAGTCGCTCTCATTCCCTAGTTTGAGCTGTACAGAGAGAAACAGTAAGCTTCTCCTTCCATTCAGGACCTCCTACCTGAAGTCACCCTGCCTCTTGAAGAAAGACGACCTTCTTTGTATTGCAACTAAAGCACAGTTTTTCCTGTAGCACGGCAGGCTTTTGAAGCGGCACGGGTCCAGAGTCCTAGCCAGGGATTTCCTTGGTGAGGCCGTTCACTAGTTGCAGAACACCGTGCCTCGAGAAGTTGATTCAGGGAAGCAACAACTGTGTACTCTGTGTCTCATTTGACTTGTTAAAAACCACAGAGATGAATGCTGCCTGTGCCCATGGAAATGGGGTCATGAGGGTACTAGCCTTGCTTTCCGTTTGGAAACCTCCATTCTTGCTTCCGTGAAGCTCCCTGAAATTCTCTGCTGTTGACAGTCCTCTGGCCACTGTAGGCATGTGTCTGGGAAAAAAATGAGTTTTCTCTGGGTACAGACGGAGCTTCATTGGCCGGGGTGGGGCTCTCCTTGCCATCCTCTAGAGCTAAAGGGAATCTCAACGTGAGTCCCTGCCTCGAGGTAAGGCCCTGAGTAGCTCTGCAGAAAGGGAGGCATGCAGCTCTTTCCATGAGCTCTTAGTGGAGGTCTGTTTTATTGAAAAGAATTACCCCTTTCAGGACTCCTACGCCCTTCGGGTGAGCATCATTTTGGTTCCAAGATCACTGACTCCCTCCACACCCCTGTGGGCCTGCTGAGCAGCATTGAGTCCCATACGTCCCACGGAGGCTCTCTGTGTCTGCAGAGTCTCGGGCAACACACTATACGTTACTTCAGGAGAGCTACATTTCCAGAGCACTCGAACAGCATCAGAACTACATTTCTAGGCAGTCCACCATGCCCTGGAAGTCTTCGACATTGCCCTCGTCAGAGCTGCCCAGAGAAAACACTCTGCTTAGAATTTATCGAGGACCTCGTACCTGAAGTCACTCTATTCAAGGAGAAATACAGCATCTTAACATGCTGTGTCGTTCACAGGGCAAGAAACGTGAGAACTTGCCTCGAGGTAAGGCCATGAAATGCTTTGCAGAAGCAGAGGCGTGTGGCAGTTTCCATGTGGCCGTAGACGCATATCTTCAGCATTTTAAAGCCAGTACGCTTTTCAGGACACCCAGGTGCCTCGCCTGGAAACCCTATTCCCTGCAAGAACACTGAGTACCCTCAGGCTCCCCTGGCCCTTCTAAGGAAAATCCAGGCCAAGAGCTTTCAGACTCAGAGTGTGTATGTCGAGTGTAGGGTAACAAAGTGCACTCTTATTGGGACATCTTGATATAGCCAGCAATCGCCCAGGTTCACGAGCACCTTTAAGCAAGTTCCAGTAGGCCGTGGAATTCGTTCTCATTCCCTAGTTTGAGCTGTACAGAGAGAAACAGTAAGCTTCTCCTTCCATTCAGGACCTCCTACCTGAAGTCACCCTGCCTCCTGAAGAAAGACGACCTCGTTTCTATTGAAACTAAAGCACAGTTTTTCCTGTAGCACGGCAGGCTTTTGAAGAGGCACGGGCCCAGAGGCCTAGCTAGGGCTTTCCTTGGTGTGGCCGTTCACTAGATGCAGAACACCCTGCCTCGAGAAGTTGATTCAGGGAAGCAACAACTGTGTACTCTGTGTCTCATTTGACTTGTTAAAAACCACAGAGATGTATGCTGCCTGTGCCCATGGAAATGGGGGCATGATGGGACTAGCCTTGCTTTTCGTTTGGAAACCTCCGTTCTAGCTTCGGTGAAGCTCCCTGAAATTCTCTGCTGTTGACAGGCCTCTGGCCACTGTAGGCATGTGTCTGGGAAGAAAATGAGTTTTCTCTGGCTACACACGGAACTTCATTGGCCGGGGTGGGGCGCACCTTGCCATGCTCTAGAGCTAAAGGGAATCTAAACGTGAGCCCTTGGCTCGAGGTAAGGCCCTGAGTAGCCCTGCAGATAGGGAGGCATGCAACTCTTTCCATTAGCTCTTAGTCCCTCTTCTGGTTTACTTTAAATGAAGTACCTTTTTTCAGGACTCCTAGGCCCCTCGGTTGAGCATCATTTTTGTTCCAAGGTCTCTGAGTATCTCCACACCCCTGTAGGCCTGCTGAGCAACAACGAGGCACATTGGTCCTCGGAGGTCCTCTGTGTCTGCTGAGTCATGGGCAACACACTGCACTCTTTCTTGTGATATCTTGATTCACAGCACTCGCACAGGTTCAAGAGCAATGTTCAACAAGTTCCAACATGCCGTGGAAGTCGCTCTCATTCCCTAGTTTGAGCTGTACAGAGAGAAACAGTAAGCTTCTCCTTCCATTCAGGACCTCCTACCTGAAGTCACCCTGCCTCTTGAAGAAAGACGACCTTCTTTGTATTGCAACTAAAGCACAGTTTTTCCTGTAGCACGGCAGGCTTTTGAAGCGGCACGGGTCCAGAGTCCTAGCCAGGGATTTCCTTGGTGAGGCCGTTCACTAGTTGCAGAACACCGTGCCTCGAGAAGTTGATTCAGGGAAGCAACAACTGTGTACTCTGTGTCTCATTTGACTTGTTAAAAACCACAGAGATGAATGCTGCCTGTGCCCATGGAAATGGGGTCATGAGGGTACTAGCCTTGCTTTCCGTTTGGAAACCTCCATTCTTGCTTCCGTGAAGCTCCCTGAAATTCTCTGCTGTTGACAGTCCTCTGGCCACTGTAGGCATGTGTCTGGGAAAAAAATGAGTTTTCTCTGGGTACACACGGAGCTTCATTGGCCGGGGTGGGGCTCTCCTTGCCATCCTCTAGAGCTAAAGGGAATCTCAACGTGAGTCCCTGCCTCGAGGTAAGGCCCTGAGTAGCCCTGCAGAAAGGGAGGCATGCAGCTCTTTCCATGAGCTCTTAGTGGAGGTCTGTTTTATTGAAAAGAATTACCCCTTTCAGGACTCCTACGCCCTTCGGGTGAGCATCATTTTGGTTCCAAGATCACTGACTCCCTCCACACCCCTGTGGGCCTGCTGAGCAGCATTGAGTCCCATACGTCCCACGGAGGCTCTCTGTGTCTGCAGAGTCTCGGGCAACACACTATACGTTACTTCAGGAGAGCTACATTTCCAGAGCACTCGAACAGCATCAAAACTACATTTCTAGGCAGTCCAACTTGCCCTGGAAGTCTTCGACATTGCCCTCGTCAGAGCTGCCCAGAGAAAACACTCTGCTTAGAATTTATCGAGGACCTCGTACCTGAAGTCACTCTATTCAAGGAGAAATACAGCATCTTAACATGCTGTGTCGTTCACAGGGCAAGAAACGTGAGAACTTGCCTCGAGGTAAGGCCATGAAATGCTATGCAGAAGCGGAGGCGTGTGGCAGTTTCCATGTGGCCGTAGACGCATATCTTCAGCATTTTAAAGCCAGTACGCTTTTTAGGACACCCAGGTGCCTCGCCTGGAAACCCTATTCCCTGCAAGAACACTGAGTACCCTCAGGCTATCCTGGCCCTTCTAAGCAAAATCCAGGCCAAGAGCTTTCAGACTCAGAGTGTGTATGTCGAGTGTAGGGTAACAAAGTGCACTCTTATTGGGACATCTTGATATAGCCAGCAATCGCCCAGGTTCACGAGCACCTTTAAGCAAGTTCCAATAGGCCGTGGAATTCGTTCTCATTCCCTAGTTTGAGCTGTACAGAGAGAAACAGTAAGCTTCTCCTTCCATTCAGGACCTCCTACCTGAAGTCACCCTGCCTCCTGAAGAAAGACGACCTCGTTTCTATTGAAACTAAAGCACAGTTTTTCCTGTAGCACGGCAGGCTTTTGAAGAGGCACGGGCCCAGAGGCCTAGCTAGGGCTTTCCTTGGTGTGGCCGTTCACTACATGCAGAACACCCTGCCTCGAGAAGTTGATTCAGGGAATCAACAACTGTGTACTCTGTGTCTGATTTGACTTGTTAAAAACCACAGAGATGTATGCTGCCTGTGCCCATGGAAATGGGGGCATGATGGGACTAGCCTTGCTTTTCGTTTGGAAACCTCCATTCTAGCTTCGGTGAAGCTCCCTGAAATTCTCTGCTGTTGACAGGCCTCTGGCCACTGTAGGCATGTGTCTGGGAAGAAAATGAGTTTTCTCTGGCTACACACGGAACTTCATTGGCCGGGGTGGGACGCACCTTGCCATGCTCTAGAGCTAAAGGGAATCTAAACGTGAGCCCTTGGCTCGAGGTAAGGCCCTGAGTAGCCCTGCAGAACGGGAGGCATGCAGCTCTTTCCATTAGCTCTTAGTCGCTCTTCTGGTTTACTTTAAATGAAGTACCTTTTTTCAGGACTCCTAGGCCCCTCGGTTGAGCATCATTTTTGTTCCAAGGTCTCTGAGTATCTCCACACCCCTGTAGGCCTGCTGAGCAACAACGAGGCACATTGGTCCTCGGAGGTCCTCTGTGTCTGCTGAGTCATGGGCAACACACTGCACTCTTTCTTGTGATATCTTGATTCACAGCACTCGCACAGGTTCAAGAGCAATGTTCAACAAGTTCCAACATGCCGTGGAAGTCGCTCTCATTCCCTAGTTTGAGCTGTACAGAGAGAAACAGTAAGCTTCTCCTTCCATTCAGGACCTCCTACCTGAAGTCACCCTGCCTCTTGAAGAAAGACGACCTTCTTTGTATTGCAACTAAAGCACAGTTTTTCCTGTAGCGCGGCAGGCTTTTGAAGCGGCACGGGTCCAGAGTCCTAGCCAGGGATTTCCTTGGTGAGGCCGTTCACTAGTTGCAGAACACCGTGCCTCGAGAAGTTGATTCAGGGAAGCAACAACTGTGTACTCTGTGTCTCATTTGACTTGTTAAAAACCACAGAGATGTATGCTGCCTGTGCCCATGGAAATGGTGGCATGATGGGACTAGGCTTGCTTTTCGTTTGGAAACCTCCATTCTAGCTTAAGTGAAGCTCCCTGAAATTCTCTGCTGTTGACAGTCCTCTGGCCACTGTAGGCATGTGTCTGGGAATAAAATGAGTTTTCTCTGGGTACACACGGAGCTTCATTGGCCGGGGTGGGGCTCTCCTTGCCATCCTCTAGAGCTAAAGGGAATCTCAACGTGAGTCCCTGCCTCGAGGTAAGGCCCTGAGTAGCCCTGCAGAAAGGGAGGCATGCAGCTCTTTCCATGAGCTGTTAGTGGAGGTCTGTTTTATTGAAAAGAATTACCCCTTTCAGGACTCCTACGCCCTTCGGGTGAGCATCATTTTGGTTCCAAGATCACTGACTCCCTCCACACCCGTGTGGGCCTGCTGAGCAGCATTGAGTCCCATAAGTCCCACGGAGGCTCTCTGTGTCTGCAGAGTCTCGGGCAACACACTATACGTTACTTCAGGAGAGCTACATTTCCAGAGCACTCGAACAGCATCAAAACTACATTTCTAGGCAGTCCAACATGCCCTGGAAGTCTTCGACATTGCCCTCGTCAGAGCTGCCCAGAGAAAACACTCTGCTTAGAATTTATCGAGGACCTCGTACCTGAAGTCACTCTATTCAAGGAGAAATACAGCATCTTAACATGCTGTGTCGTTCACAGGGCAAGAAACGTGAGAACTTGCCTCGAGGTAAGGCCATGAAATGCTTTGCAGAAGCGGAGGCGTGTAGCAGTTTCCATGTGGCCGTAGACGCATATCTTCAGCATTTTAAAGCCAGTACGCTTTTCAGGACACCCAGGTGCCTCTCCTGGAAACCCTATTCCCTGCAAGAACACTGAGTACCCTCAGGCTCCCCTGGCCCTTCTAAGCAATATCCAGGCCAGGAGCTTTCAGACTCACAGTGTGTATGTCGAGTGTAGGGTAACACAGTGCACTCTTATTGGGACATCTTGATATAGCCAGCTATCGCCCAGGTTCACGAGCACCTTTAAGCAAGTTCCAGTAGGCCGTGGAATTCGTTCTCATTCCCTAGTTTGAGCTGTACAGAGAGAAACAGTAAGCTTCTCCTTCCATTCAGGACCTCCTACCTGAAATCACCCTGCCTCCTGAAGAAAGACGACCTCGTTTCTATTGAAACTAAAGCACAGTTTTTCCTGTAGCACGGCAGGCTTTTGAAGAGGCACGGGCCCAGAGGCCTAGCTAGGGCTTTCCTTGGTGTGGCCGTTCACTAGATGCAGAACACACTGCCTCGAGAAGTTGATTCAGGGAAGCAACAACTGTGTACTCTGTGTCTCATTTGACTTGTTAAAAACCACAGAGATGTATGCTGCCTGTGCCCATGGAAATGGGGGCATGATGGGACTAGCCTTGCTTTTCGTTTGGAAACCTCCATTCTAGCTTCGGTGAAGCTCCCTGAAATTCTCTGCTATTGACAGGCCTCTGGCCACTGTAGGCATGTGTCTGGGAAGAAAATGAGTTTTCTCTGGCTACACACGGAACTTCATTGGCCGGGGTGGGACGCACCTTGCCATGCTCTAGAGCTAAAGGGAATCTAAACGTGAGCCCTTGGCTCGAGGTAAGGCCCTGAGTAGCCCTGCAGAACGGGAGGCATGCAGCTCTTTCCATTAGCTCTTAGTCGCTCTTCTGGTTTACTTTAAATGAAGTACCTTTTTTCAGGACTCCTAGGCCCCTCGGTTGAGCATCATTTTTGTTCCAAGGTCTCTGAGTATCTCCACACCCCTGTAGGCCTGCTGAGCAACAACGAGGCACATTGGTCCTCGGAGGTCCTCTGTGTCTGCTGAGTCATGGGCAACACACTGCACTCTTTCTTGTGATATCTTGATTCACAGCACTCGCACAGTTTCAAGAGCAATGTTCAACAAGTTCCAACATGCCGTGGAAGTCGCTCTCATTCCCTAGTTTGAGCTGTACAGAGAGAAACAGTAAGCTTCTCCTTCCATTCAGGACCTCCTACCTGAAGTCACCCTGCCTCTTGAAGAAAGACGACCTTCTTTGTACTGCAACTAAAGCACAGTTTTTCCTGTAGCACGGCAGGCTTTTGAAGCGGCACGGGTCCAGAGTCCTAGCCAGGAATTTCCTTGGTGAGGCCGTTCACTAGTTGCAGAACACCGTGCCTCGAGAAGTTGATTCAGGGAAGCAACAACTGTGTACTCTGTGTCTCATTTGACTTGTTAAAAACCACAGAGATGTATGCTGCCTGTGCCCATGGAAATGGGGGCATGATGGGACTAGGCTTGCTTTTCGTTTGGAAACCTCCATTCTAGCTTCTGTGAAGCTCCCTGAAATTCTCTGCTGTTGACAGTCCTCTGGCCACTGTAGGCATGTGTCTGGGAAAAAAATGAGTTTTCTCTGGGTACAGACGGAGCTTCATTGGCCGGGGTGGGGCTCTCCTTGCCATCCTCTAGAGCTAAAGGGAATCTCAACGTGAGTCCCTGCCTCGAGGTAAGGCCCTGAGTAGCCCTGCAGAAAGGGAGGCATGCAGCTCTTTCCATGAGCTCTTAGTGGAGGTCTGTTTTATTGAAAAGAATTACCCCTTTCAGTACTCCTACGCCCTTCGGGTGAGCATCATTTTGGTTCCAAGATCACTGACTCCCTCCACACCCCTGTGGGCCTGCTGAGCAGCATTGAGTCCCATACGTCCCACGGAGGCTCTCTGTGTCTGCAGAGTCTCGGGCAACACACTATACGTTACTTCAGGAGAGCTACATTTCCAGAGCACTCGAACAGCATCAAAACTACATTTCTAGGCAGTCCAACATGCCCTGGAAGTCTTCGACATTGCCCTCGTCAGAGCTGCCCAGAGAAAACACTCTGCTTAGAATTTATCGAGGACCTCGTACCTGAAGTCACTCTATTCAAGGAGAAATACAGCATCTTAACATGCTGTGTCGTTCACAGGGCAAGAAACGTGAGAACTTGCCTCGAGGTAAGGCCATGAAATGCTTTGCAGAAGCAGAGGCGTGTAGCAGTTTCCATGTGGCCGTAGACGCATATCTTCAGCATTTTAAAGCCAGTACGCTTTTCAGGACACCCAGGTGCCTCGCCTGGAAACCCTATTCCCTTCAAGAACACTGAGTACCCTCAGGCTATCCTGGCCCTTCTAAGCAAAATCCAGGCCAAGAGCTTTCAGACTCAGAGTGTGTATGTCGAGTGTAGGGTAACAAAGTGCACTCTTATTGGGACATCTTGATATAGCCAGCAATCGCCCAGGTTCACGAGCACCTTTAAGCAAGTTCCAATAGGCCGTGGAATTCGTTCTCATTCCCTAGTTTGAGCTGTACAGAGAGAAACAGTAAGCTTCTCCTTCCATTCAGGACCTCCTACCTGAAGTCACCCTGCCTCTTGAAGAAAGACGACCTTCTTTGTATTGCAACTAAAGCACAGTTTTTCCTGTAGCACGGCAGGCTTTTGAAGCGGCACGGGTCCAGAGTCCTAGCCAGGAATTTCCTTGGTGAGGCCGTTCACTAGTTGCAGAACATCGTGCCTCGAGAAGTTGATTCAGGGAAGCAACAACTGTGTACTCTGTGTCTCATTTGACTTGTTAAAAACCACAGAGATGTATGCTGCCTGTGCCCATGGAAATGGGGGCATGATGGGACTAGGCTTGCTTTTCGTTTGGAAACCTCCATTCTAGCTTCGGTGAAGCTCCCTGAAATTCTCTGCTGTTGACAGGCCTCTGGCCACTGTAGGCATGTGTCTGGGAAGAAAATGAGTTTTCTCTGGCTACACATGGAACTTCATTGGCCGAGGTGGGACGCACCTTGCCATGCTCTAGAGCTAAAGGGAATCTAAACGTGAGCCCTTGGCTCGAGGTAAGGCCCTGAGTAGCCCTGCAGAACGGGAGGCATGCAGCTCTTTCCATTAGCTCTTAGTCGCTCTTCTGGTTTACTTTAAATGAAGTACCTTTTTTCAGGACTCCTAGGCCCCTCGGTTGAGCATCATTTTTGTTCCAAGGTCTCTGAGTATCTCCACACCCCTGTAGGCCTGCTGAGCAACAACGAGGCACATTGGTCCTCGGAGGTCCTCTGTGTCTGCTGAGTCATGGGCAACACACTGCACTCTTTCTTGTGATATCTTGATTCACAGCACTCGCACAGGTTCAAGAGCAATGTTCAACAAGTTCCAACATGCCGTGGAAGTCGCTCTCATTCCCTAGTTTGAGCTGTACAGAGAGAAACAGTAAGCTTCTCCTTCCATTCAGGACCTCCTACCTGAAGTCACCCTGCCTCTTGAAGAAAGACGACCTTCTTTGTATTGCAACTAAAGCACAGTTTTTCCTGTAGCACGGCAGGCTTTTGAAGCGGCACGGGTCCAGAGTCCTAGCCAGGGATTTCCTTGGTGAGGCCGTTCACTAGTTGCAGAACACCGTGCCTCGAGAAGTTGATTCAGGGAAGCAACAACTGTGTACTCTGTGTCTCATTTGACTTGTTAAAAACCACAGAGATGAATGCTGCCTGTGCCCATGGAAATGGGGTCATGAGGGTACTAGCCTTGCTTTCCGTTTGGAAACCTCCATTCTTGCTTCCGTGAAGCTCCCTGAAATTCTCTGCTGTTGACAGTCCTCTGGCCACTGTAGGCATGTGTCTGGGAAAAAAATGAGTTTTCTCTGGGTACAGACGGAGCTTCATTGGCCGGGGTGGGGCTCTCCTTTCCATCCTCTAGAGCTAAAGGGAATCTCAACGTGAGTCCCTGCCTCGAGGTAAGGCCCTGAGTAGCCCTGCAGAAAGGGAGGCATGCAGCTCTTTCCATGAGCTCTTAGTGGAGGTCTGTTTTATTGAAAAGAATTACCCCTTTCAGGACTCCTACGCCCTTCGGGTGAGCATCATTTTCGTTCCAAGATCACTGACTCCCTCCACACCCCTGTGGGCCTGCTGAGCAGCATTGAGTCCCATACGTCCCACGGAGGCTCTCTGTGTCTGCAGAGTCTCGGGCAACACACTATACGTTACTTCAGGAGAGCTACATTTCCAGAGCACTCGAACAGCATCAAAACTACATTTCTAGGCAGTCCAACATGCCCTGGAAGTCTTCGACATTGCCCTCGTCAGAGCTGCCCAGAGAAAACACTCTGCTTAGAATTTATCGAGGACCTCGTACCTGAAGTCACTCTATTCAAGGAGAAATACAGCATCTTAACATGCTGTGTCGTTCACAGGGCAAGAAACGTGAGAACTTGCCTCGAGGTAAGGCCATGAAATGCTATGCAGAAGCGGAGGCGTGTGGCAGTTTCCATGTGGCCGTAGACGCATATCTTCAGCATTTTAAAGCCAGTACGCTTTTCAGGACACCCAGGTGCCTCGCCTGGAAACCCTATTCCCTGCAAGAACACTGAGTACCCTCAGGCTATCCTGGCCCTTCTAAGCAAAATCCAGGCCAAGAGCTTTCAGACTCAGAGTGTGTATGTCGAGTGTAGGGTAACAAAGTGCACTCTTATTGGGACATCTTGATATAGCCAGCAATCGCCCAGGTTCACGAGCACCTTTAAGCAAGTTCCAATAGGCCGTGGAATTCGTTCTCATTCCCTAGTTTGAGCTGTACAGAGAGAAACAGTAAGCTTCTCCTTCCATTCAGGACCTCCTACCTGAAGTCACCCTGCCTCCTGAAGAAAGACGACCTCGTTTCTATTGAAACTAAAGCACAGTTTTTCCTGTAGCACGGCAGGCTTTTGAAGAGGCAAGGGCCCAGAGGCCTAGCTAGGGCTTTCCTTGGTGTGGCCGTTCACTAGATGCAGAACACCCTGCCTCGAGAAGTTGATTCAGGGAAGCAACAACTGTGTACTCTGTGTCTGATTTGACTTGTTAAAAACCACAGAGATGTATGCTGCCTGTGCCCATGGAAATGGGGTCATGAGGGTACTAGCCTTGCTTTCCGTTTGGAAACCTCCATTCTTGCTTCCGTGAAGCTCCCTGAAATTCTCTGCTGTTGACAGTCCTCTGGCCACTGTAGGCATGTGTCTGGGAAGAAAATGAGTTTTCTCTGGCTACACACGGAACTTCATTGGCCGGGGTGGGACGCACCTTGCCATGCTCTAGAGCTAAAGGGAATCTAAACGTGAGCCCTTGGCTCGAGGTAAGGCCCTGAGTAGCCCTGCAGAACGGGAGGCATGCAGCTCTTTCCATTAGCTCTTAGTCTCTCTTCTGGTTTACTTTAAATGAAGTACCTTTTTTCAGGACTCCTAGGCCCCTCGGTTGAGCATCATTTTTGTTCCAAGGTCTCTGAGTATCTCCACACCCCTGTAGGCCTGCTGAGCAACAACGAGGCACATTGGTCCTCGGAGGTCCTCTGTGTCTGCTGAGTCATGGGCAACACACTGCACTCTTTCTTGTGATATCTTGATTCACAGCACTCGCACAGGTTCAAGAGCAATGTTCAACAAGTTCCAACATGCCGTGGAAGTCGCTCTCATTCCCTAGTTTGAGCTGTACAGAGAGAAACAGTAAGCTTCTCCTTCCATTCAGGACCTCCTACCTGAAGTCACCCTGCCTCTTGAAGAAAGACGACCTTCTTTGTATTGCAACTAAAGCACAGTTTTTCCTGTAGCACGGCAGGCTTTTGAAGCGGCACGGGTCCAGAGTCCTAGCCAGGGATTTCCTTGGTGAGGCCGTTCACTAGTTGCAGAACACCGTGCCTCGAGAAGTTGATTCAGGGAAGCAACAACTGTGTACTCTGTGTCTCATTTGACTTGTTAAAAACCACAGAGATGAATGCTGCCTGTGCCCATGGAAATGGGGTCATGAGGGTACTAGCCTTGCTTTCCGTTTGGAAACCTCCATTCTTGCTTCCGTGAAGCTCCCTGAAATTCTCTGCTGTTGACAGTCCTCTGGCCACTGTAGGCATGTGTCTGGGAAAAAAATGAGTTTTCTCTGGGTACAGACGGAGCTTCATTGGCCGGGGTGGGGCTCTCCTTGCCATCCTCTAGAGCTAAAGGGAATCTCAACGTGAGTCCCTGCCTCGAGGTAAGGCCCTGAGTAGCCCTGCAGAAAGGGAGGCATGCAGCTCTTTCCATGAGCTCTTAGTGGAGGTCTGTTTTATTGAAAAGAATTACCCCTTTCAGTACTCCTACGCCCTTCGGGTGAGCATCATTTTGGTTCCAAGATCACTGACTCCCTCCACACCCCTGTGGGCCTGCTGAGCAGCATTGAGTCCCATACGTCCCACGGAGGCTCTCTGTGTCTGCAGAGTCTCGGGCAACACACTATACGTTACTTCAGGAGAGCTACATTTCCAGAGCACTCGAACAGCATCAAAACTACATTTCTAGGCAGTCCAACATGCCCTGGAAGTCTTCGACATTGCCCTCGTCAGAGCTGCCCAGAGAAAACACTCTGCTTAGAATTTATCGAGGACCTCGTACCTGAAGTCACTCTATTCAAGGAGAAATACAGCATCTTAACATGCTGTGTCGTTCACAGGGCAAGAAACGTGAGAACTTGCCTCGAGGTAAGGCCATGAAATGCTTTGCAGAAGCAGAGGCGTGTAGCAGTTTCCATGTGGCCGTAGACGCATATCTTCAGCATTTTAAAGCCAGTACGCTTTTCAGGACACCCAGGTGCCTCGCCTGGAAACCCTATTCCCTGCAAGAACACTGAGTACCCTCAGGCTATCCTGGCCCTTCTAAGCAAAATCCAGGCCAAGAGCTTTCAGACTCAGAGTGTGTATGTCGAGTGTAGGGTAACAAAGTGCACTCTTATTGGGACATCTTGATATAGCCAGCAATCGCCCAGGTTCACGAGCACCTTTAAGCAAGTTCCAATAGGCCGTGGAATTCGTTCTCATTCCCTAGTTTGAGCTGTACAGAGAGAAACAGTAAGCTTCTCCTTCCATTCAGGACCTCCTACCTGAAGTCACCCTGCCTCTTGAAGAAAGACGACCTTCTTTGTATTGCAACTAAAGCACAGTTTTTCCTGTAGCACGGCAGGCTTTTGAAGCGGCACGGGTCCAGAGTCCTAGCCAGGAATTTCCTTGGTGAGGCCGTTCACTAGTTGCAGAACATCGTGCCTCGAGAAGTTGATTCAGGGAAGCAACAACTGTGTACTCTGTGTCTCATTTGACTTGTTAAAAACCACAGAGATGTATGCTGCCTGTGCCCATGGAAATGGGGGCATGATGGGACTAGGCTTGCTTTTCGTTTGGAAACCTCCATTCTAGCTTCGGTGAAGCTCCCTGAAATTCTCTGCTGTTGACAGGCCTCTGGCCACTGTAGGCATGTGTCTGGGAAGAAAATGAGTTTTCTCTGGCTACACATGGAACTTCATTGGCCGAGGTGGGACGCACCTTGCCATGCTCTAGAGCTAAAGGGAATCTAAACGTGAGCCCTTGGCTCGAGGTAAGGCCCTGAGTAGCCCTGCAGAACGGGAGGCATGCAGCTCTTTCCATTAGCTCTTAGTCGCTCTTCTGGTTTACTTTAAATGAAGTACCTTTTTTCAGGACTCCTAGGCCCCTCGGTTGAGCATCATTTTTGTTCCAAGGTCTCTGAGTATCTCCACACCCCTGTAGGCCTGCTGAGCAACAACGAGGCACATTGGTCCTCGGAGGTCCTCTGTGTCTGCTGAGTCATGGGCAACACACTGCACTCTTTCTTGTGATATCTTGATTCACAGCACTCGCACAGGTTCAAGAGCAATGTTCAACAAGTTCCAACATGCCGTGGAAGTCGCTCTCATTCCCTAGTTTGAGCTGTACAGAGAGAAACAGTAAGCTTCTCCTTCCATTCAGGACCTCCTACCTGAAGTCACCCTGCCTCTTGAAGAAAGACGACCTTCTTTGTATTGCAACTAAAGCACAGTTTTTCCTGTAGCACGGCAGGCTTTTGAAGCGGCACGGGTCCAGAGTCCTAGCCAGGGATTTCCTTGGTGAGGCCGTTCACTAGTTGCAGAACACCGTGCCTCGAGAAGTTGATTCAGGGAAGCAACAACTGTGTACTCTGTGTCTCATTTGACTTGTTAAAAACCACAGAGATGAATGCTGCCTGTGCCCATGGAAATGGGGTCATGAGGGTACTAGCCTTGCTTTCCGTTTGGAAACCTCCATTCTTGCTTCCGTGAAGCTCCCTGAAATTCTCTGCTGTTGACAGTCCTCTGGCCACTGTAGGCATGTGTCTGGGAAAAAAATGAGTTTTCTCTGGGTACAGACGGAGCTTCATTGGCCGGGGTGGGGCTCTCCTTTCCATCCTCTAGAGCTAAAGGGAATCTCAACGTGAGTCCCTGCCTCGAGGTAAGGCCCTGAGTAGCCCTGCAGAAAGGGAGGCATGCAGCTCTTTCCATGAGCTCTTAGTGGAGGTCTGTTTTATTGAAAAGAATTACCCCTTTCAGGACTCCTACGCCCTTCGGGTGAGCATCATTTTCGTTCCAAGATCACTGACTCCCTCCACACCCCTGTGGGCCTGCTGAGCAGCATTGAGTCCCATACGTCCCACGGAGGCTCTCTGTGTCTGCAGAGTCTCGGGCAACACACTATACGTTACTTCAGGAGAGCTACATTTCCAGAGCACTCGAACAGCATCAAAACTACATTTCTAGGC
Organism: Balaenoptera physalus; assembly: GCF_965194825.1. Taxonomy (NCBI): domain Eukaryota; kingdom Metazoa; phylum Chordata; class Mammalia; order Artiodactyla; family Balaenopteridae; genus Balaenoptera; species Balaenoptera physalus. The sequence goes on from NC_138888.1 coordinate 110,155,713, forward strand.
AGTCCAACATGCCCTGGAAGTCTTCGACATTGCCCTCGTCAGAGCTGCCCAGAGAAAACACTCTGCTTAGAATTTATCGAGGACCTCGTACCTGAAGTCACTCTATTCAAGGAGAAATACAGCATCTTAACATGCTGTGTCGTTCACAGGGCAAGAAACGTGAGAACTTGCCTCGAGGTAAGGCCATGAAATGCTATGCAGAAGCGGAGGCGTGTGGCAGTTTCCATGTGGCCGTAGACGCATATCTTCAGCATTTTAAAGCCAGTACGCTTTTCAGGACACCCAGGTGCCTCGCCTGGAAACCCTATTCCCTGCAAGAACACTGAGTACCCTCAGGCTATCCTGGCCCTTCTAAGCAAAATCCAGGCCAAGAGCTTTCAGACTCAGAGTGTGTATGTCGAGTGTAGGGTAACAAAGTGCACTCTTATTGGGACATCTTGATATAGCCAGCAATCGCCCAGGTTCACGAGCACCTTTAAGCAAGTTCCAATAGGCCGTGGAATTCGTTCTCATTCCCTAGTTTGAGCTGTACAGAGAGAAACAGTAAGCTTCTCCTTCCATTCAGGACCTCCTACCTGAAGTCACCCTGCCTCCTGAAGAAAGACGACCTCGTTTCTATTGAAACTAAAGCACAGTTTTTCCTGTAGCACGGCAGGCTTTTGAAGAGGCAAGGGCCCAGAGGCCTAGCTAGGGCTTTCCTTGGTGTGGCCGTTCACTAGATGCAGAACACCCTGCCTCGAGAAGTTGATTCAGGGAAGCAACAACTGTGTACTCTGTGTCTGATTTGACTTGTTAAAAACCACAGAGATGTATGCTGCCTGTGCCCATGGAAATGGGGTCATGAGGGTACTAGCCTTGCTTTCCGTTTGGAAACCTCCATTCTTGCTTCCGTGAAGCTCCCTGAAATTCTCTGCTGTTGACAGTCCTCTGGCCACTGTAGGCATGTGTCTGGGAAGAAAATGAGTTTTCTCTGGCTACACACGGAACTTCATTGGCCGGGGTGGGACGCACCTTGCCATGCTCTAGAGCTAAAGGGAATCTAAACGTGAGCCCTTGGCTCGAGGTAAGGCCCTGAGTAGCCCTGCAGAACGGGAGGCATGCAGCTCTTTCCATTAGCTCTTAGTCTCTCTTCTGGTTTACTTTAAATGAAGTACCTTTTTTCAGGACTCCTAGGCCCCTCGGTTGAGCATCATTTTTGTTCCAAGGTCTCTGAGTATCTCCACACCCCTGTAGGCCTGCTGAGCAACAACGAGGCACATTGGTCCTCGGAGGTCCTCTGTGTCTGCTGAGTCATGGGCAACACACTGCACTCTTTCTTGTGATATCTTGATTCACAGCACTCGCACAGGTTCAAGAGCAATGTTCAACAAGTTCCAACATGCCGTGGAAGTCGCTCTCATTCCCTAGTTTGAGCTGTACAGAGAGAAACAGTAAGCTTCTCCTTCCATTCAGGACCTCCTACCTGAAGTCACCCTGCCTCTTGAAGAAAGACGACCTTCTTTGTATTGCAACTAAAGCACAGTTTTTCCTGTAGCACGGCAGGCTTTTGAAGCGGCACGGGTCCAGAGTCCTAGCCAGGGATTTCCTTGGTGAGGCCGTTCACTAGTTGCAGAACACCGTGCCTCGAGAAGTTGATTCAGGGAAGCAACAACTGTGTACTCTGTGTCTCATTTGACTTGTTAAAAACCACAGAGATGAATGCTGCCTGTGCCCATGGAAATGGGGTCATGAGGGTACTAGCCTTGCTTTCCGTTTGGAAACCTCCATTCTTGCTTCCGTGAAGCTCCCTGAAATTCTCTGCTGTTGACAGTCCTCTGGCCACTGTAGGCATGTGTCTGGGAAAAAAATGAGTTTTCTCTGGGTACAGACGGAGCTTCATTGGCCGGGGTGGGGCTCTCCTTTCCATCCTCTAGAGCTAAAGGGAATCTCAACGTGAGTCCCTGCCTCGAGGTAAGGCCCTGAGTAGCCCTGCAGAAAGGGAGGCATGCAGCTCTTTCCATGAGCTCTTAGTGGAGGTCTGTTTTATTGAAAAGAATTACCCCTTTCAGGACTCCTACGCCCTTCGGGTGAGCATCATTTTCGTTCCAAGATCACTGACTCCCTCCACACCCCTGTGGGCCTGCTGAGCAGCATTGAGTCCCATACGTCCCACGGAGGCTCTCTGTGTCTGCAGAGTCTCGGGCAACACACTATACGTTACTTCAGGAGAGCTACATTTCCAGAGCACTCGAACAGCATCAAAACTACATTTCTAGGCAGTCCAACATGCCCTGGAAGTCTTCGACATTGCCCTCGTCAGAGCTGCCCAGAGAAAACACTCTGCTTAGAATTTATCGAGGACCTCGTACCTGAAGTCACTCTATTCAAGGAGAAATACAGCATCTTAACATGCTGTGTCGTTCACAGGGCAAGAAACGTGAGAACTTGCCTCGAGGTAAGGCCATGAAATGCTATGCAGAAGCGGAGGCGTGTGGCAGTTTCCATGTGGCCGTAGACGCATATCTTCAGCATTTTAAAGCCAGTACGCTTTTCAGGACACCCAGGTGCCTCGCCTGGAAACCCTATTCCCTGCAAGAACACTGAGTACCCTCAGGCTATCCTGGCCCTTCTAAGCAAAATCCAGGCCAAGAGCTTTCAGACTCAGAGTGTGTATGTCGAGTGTAGGGTAACAAAGTGCACTCTTATTGGGACATCTTGATATAGCCAGCAATCGCCCAGGTTCACGAGCACCTTTAAGCAAGTTCCAATAGGCCGTGGAATTCGTTCTCATTCCCTAGTTTGAGCTGTACAGAGAGAAACAGTAAGCTTCTCCTTCCATTCAGGACCTCCTACCTGAAGTCACCCTGCCTCCTGAAGAAAGACGACCTCGTTTCTATTGAAACTAAAGCACAGTTTTTCCTGTAGCACGGCAGGCTTTTGAAGAGGCAAGGGCCCAGAGGCCTAGCTAGGGCTTTCCTTGGTGTGGCCGTTCACTAGATGCAGAACACCCTGCCTCGAGAAGTTGATTCAGGGAAGCAACAACTGTGTACTCTGTGTCTGATTTGACTTGTTAAAAACCACAGAGATGTATGCTGCCTGTGCCCATGGAAATGGGGTCATGAGGGTACTAGCCTTGCTTTCCGTTTGGAAACCTCCATTCTTGCTTCCGTGAAGCTCCCTGAAATTCTCTGCTGTTGACAGTCCTCTGGCCACTGTAGGCATGTGTCTGGGAAGAAAATGAGTTTTCTCTGGCTACACACGTAACTTCATTGGCCGGGGTGGGACGCACCTTGCCATGCTCTAGAGCTAAAGGGAATCTAAACGTGAGCCCTTGGCTCGAGGTAAGGCCCTGAGTAGCCCTGCAGAACGGGAGGCATGCAGCTCTTTCCATTAGCTCTTAGTCGCTCTTCTGGTTTACTTTAAATGAAGTACCTTTTTTCAGGACTCCTAGGCCCCTCGGTTGAGCATCATTTTTGTTCCAAGGTCTCTGAGTATCTCCACACCCCTGTAGGCCTGCTGAGCAACAAGGAGGCACATTGGTCCTCGGAGGTCCTCTGTGTCTGCTGAGTCATGGGCAACACACTGCACTCTTTCTTGTGATATCTTGATTCACAGCACTCGCACAGGTTCAAGAGCAATGTTCAACAAGTTCCAACATGCCGTGGAAGTCGCTCTCATTCCCTAGTTTGAGCTGTACAGAGAGAAACACTAAGCTTCTCCTTCCATTCAGGACCTCCTACCTGAAGTCACCCTGCCTCTTGAAGAAAGACGACCTTCTTTCTATTGCAACTAAAGCACAGTTTTTCCTGTAGCACGGCAGGCTTTTGAAGCGGCACGGGTCCAGAGTCCTAGCCAGGGATTTCCTTGGTGAGGCCGTTCACTAGTTGCAGAACACCGTGCCTCGAGAAGTTGATTCAGGGAAGCAACAACTGTGTACTCTGTGTCTCATTTGACTTGTTAAAAACCACAGAGATGAATGCTGCCTGTGCCCATGGAAATGGGGTCATGAGGGTACTAGCCTTGCTTTCCGTTTGGAAACCTCCATTCTTGCTTCCGTGAAGCTCCCTGAAATTCTCGGCTGTTGACAGTCCTCTGGCCACTGTAGGCATGTGTCTGGGAAAAAAATGAGTTTTCTCTGGGTACACAGGGAGCTTCATTGGCCGGGGTGGGGCTCTCCTTGCCATCCTCTAGTACTAAAGGGAATCTCAACGTGAGTCCCTGCCTCGAGGTAAGGCCCTGAGTAGCCCTGCAGAAAGGGAGGCATGCAGCTCTTTCCATGAGCTCTTAGTGGAGGTCTGTTTTATTTAAAAGAATTACCCCTTTCAGGACTCCTACGCCCTTCGGGTGAGCATCATTTTGGTTCCAAGATCACTGACTCCCTCCACACCCCTGTGGGCCTGCTGAGCAGCATTGAGTCCCATACGTCCCACGGAGGCTCTCTGTGTCTGCAGAGTCTCGGGCAACACACTATACGTTACTTCAGGAGAGCTACATTTCCAGAGCACTCGAACAGCATCAAAACTACATTTCTAGGCAGTCCACCATGCCCTGGAAGTCTTCGACATTGCCCTCCTCAGAGCTGCCCAGAGAAAACACTCTGCTTAGAATTTATCGAGGACCTCGTACCTGAAGTCACTCTATTCAAGGAGAAATACAGCATCTTAACATGCTGTGTCGTTCACAGGGCAAGAAACGTGAGAACTTGCCTCGAGGTAAGGCCATGAAATGCTTTGCAGAAGCGGAGGCGTGTAGCAGTTTCCATGTGGCCGTAGACGCATATCTTCAGCATTTTAAAGCCAGTACGCTTTTCAGGACACCCAGGTGCCTCGCCTGGAAACCCTATTCCCTGCAAGAACACTGAGTACCCTCAGGCTCCCCTGGCCCTTCTAAGCAATATCCAGGCCAGGAGCTTTCAGACTCAGTGTGTGTTTGTCGAGTGTAGGGTAACACAGTGCACTCTTATTGGGACATCTTGATATAGCCAGCTATCGCCCAGGTTCACGAGCACCTTTAAGCAAGTTCCAATAGGCCGTGGAATTCGTTCTCATTCCCTAGTTTGATCTGTACAGAGAGAAACAGTAAGCTTCTCCTTCCATTCAGGACCTCCTACCTGAAGTCACCCTGCCTCCTGAAGAAAGACGACCTCGTTTCTATTGAAACTAAAGCACAGTTTTTCCTGTAGCACGGCAGGCTTTTGAAGAGGCACGGGCCCAGAGGCCTAGCTAGGGCTTTCCTTGGTGTGGCCGTTCACTAGATGCAGAACACACTGCCTCGAGAAGTAGATTCAGGGAAGCAACAACTGTGTACTCTGTGTCTCATTTGACTTGTTAAAAACCACAGAGATGTATGCTGCCTGTGCCCATGGAAATGGGGGCATGATGGGACTAGCCTTGCTTTTCGTTTGGAAATCTCCGTTCTAGCTTCGGTGAAGCTCCCTGAAATTCTCTGCTGTTGACAGGCCTCTGGCCACTGTAGGCATGTGTCTGGGAAGAAAATGAGTTTTCTCTGGCTACACACGGAACTTCATTGGCCGGGGTGGGGCGCACCTTGCCATGCTCTAGAGCTAAAGGGAATCTAAACGTGAGCCCTTGGCTCGAGGTAAGGCCCTGAGTAGCCCTGCAGATAGGGAGGCATGCAACTCTTTCCATTAGCTCTTAGTCCCTCTTCTGGTTTACTTTAAATGAAGTACCTTTTTTCAGGACTCCTAGGCCCCTCGGTTGAGCATCATTTTTGTTCCAAGGTCTCTGAGTATCTCCACACCCCTGTAGGCCTGCTGAGCAACAACGAGGCACATTGGTCCTCGGAGGTCCTCTGTGTCTGCTGAGTCATGGGCAACACACTGCACTCTTTCTTGTGATATCTTGATTCACAGCACTCGCACAGGTTCAAGAGCAATGTTCAACAAGTTCCAACATGCCGTGGAAGTCGCTCTCATTCCCTAGTTTGAGCTGTACAGAGAGAAACAGTAAGCTTCTCCTTCCATTCAGGACCTCCTACCTGAAGTCACCCTGCCTCTTGAAGAAAGACGACCTTCTTTGTATTGCAACTAAAGCACAGTTTTTCCTGTAGCACGGCAGGCTTTTGAAGCGGCACGGGTCCAGAGTCCTAGCCAGGGATTTCCTTGGTGAGGCCGTTCACTAGTTGCAGAACACCGTGCCTCGAGAAGTTGATTCAGGGAAGCAACAACTGTGTACTCTGTGTCTCATTTGACTTGTTAAAAACCACAGAGATGAATGCTGCCTGTGCCCATGGAAATGGGGTCATGAGGGTACTAGCCTTGCTTTCCGTTTGGAAACCTCCATTCTTGCTTCCGTGAAGCTCCCTGAAATTCTCTGCTGTTGACAGTCCTCTGGCCACTGTAGGCATGTGTCTGGGAAAAAAATGAGTTTTCTCTGGGTACACACGGAGCTTCATTGGCCGGGGTGGGGCTCTCCTTGCCATCCTCTAGAGCTAAAGGGAATCTCAACGTGAGTCCCTGCCTCGAGGTAAGGCCCTGAGTAGCCCTGCAGAAAGGGAGGCATGCAGCTCTTTCCATGAGCTCTTAGTGGAGGTCTGTTTTATTGAAAAGAATTACCCCTTTCAGGACTCCTACGCCCTTCGGGTGAGCATCATTTTGGTTCCAAGATCACTGACTCCCTCCACACCCCTGTGGGCCTGCTGAGCAGCATTGAGTCCCATACGTCCCACGGAGGCTCTCTGTGTCTGCAGAGTCTCGGGCAACACACTATACGTTACTTCAGGAGAGCTACATTTCCAGAGCACTCGAACAGCATCAAAACTACATTTCTAGGCAGTCCAACATGCCCTGGAAGTCTTCGACATTGCCCTCGTCAGAGCTGCCCAGAGAAAACACTCTGCTTAGAATTTATCGAGGACCTCGTACCTGAAGTCACTCTATTCAAGGAGAAATACAGCATCTTAACATGCTGTGTCGTTCACAGGGCAAGAAACGTGAGAACTTGCCTCGAGGTAAGGCCATGAAATGCTTTGCAGAAGCAGAGGCGTGTAGCAGTTTCCATGTGGCCGTAGACGCATATCTTCAGCATTTTAAAGCCAGTACGCTTTTCAGGACACCCAGGTGCCTCGCCTGGAAACCCTATTCCCTGCAAGAACATTGAGTACCCTCAGGCTCCCCTGGCCCTTCTAAGGAAAATCCAGGCCAAGAGCTTTCAGACTCAGAGTGTGTATGTCGAGTGTAGGGTAACAAAGTGCACTCTTATTGGGACATCTTGATATAGCCAGCAATCGCCCAGGTTCACGAGCACCTTTAAGCAAGTTCCAGTAGGCCGTGGAATTCGTTCTCATTCCCTAGTTTGAGCTGTACAGAGAGAAACAGTAAGCTTCTCCTTCCATTCAGGACCTCCTACCTGAAGTCACCCTGCCTCCTGAAGAAAGACGACCTCGTTTCTATTGAAACTAAAGCACAGTTTTTCCTGTAGCACGGCAGGCTTTTGAAGAGGCACGGGCCCAGAGTCCTAGCTAGGGCTTTCCTTGGTGTGGCCTTTCACTAGATGCAGAACACCCTGCCTCGAGAAGTTGATTCAGGGAAGCAACAACTGTGTACTCTGTGTCTCATTTGACTTGTTAAAAACCACAGAGATGTATGCTGCCTGTGCCCATGGAAATGGGGGCATGATGGGACTAGCCTTGCTTTTCGTTTGGAAACCTCCATTCTAGCTTCCGTGAAGCTCCCTGAAATTCTCTGCTGTTGACAGGCCTCTGGCCACTGTAGGCATGTGTCTGGGAAGAAAATGAGTTTTCTCTGGCTACACACGGAACTTCATTGGCCGGGGTGGGACGCACCTTGCCATGCTCTAGAGCTAAAGGGAATCTAAACGTGAGCCCTTGGCTCGAGGTAAGGCCCTGAGTAGCCCTGCAGATAGGGAGGCATGCAACTCTTTCCATTAGCTCTTAGTCCCTCTTCTGGTTTACTTTAAATGAAGTACCTTTTTTCAGGACTCCTAGGCCCCTCGGTTGAGCATCATTTTTGTTCCAAGGTCTCTGAGTATCTCCACACCCCTGTAGGCCTGCTGAGCAACAACGAGGCACATTGGTCCTCGGAGGTCCTCTGTGTCTGCTGAGTCATGGGCAACACACTGCACTCTTTCTTGTGATATCTTGATTCACAGCACTCGCACAGGTTCAAGAGCAATGTTCAACAAGTTCCAACATGCCGTGGAAGTCGCTCTCATTCCCTAGTTTGAGCTGTACAGAGAGAAACAGTAAGCTTCTCCTTCCATTCAGGACCTCCTACCTGAAGTCACCCTGCCTCTTGAAGAAAGACGACCTTCTTTGTATTGCAACTAAAGCACAGTTTTTCCTGTAGCACGGCAGGCTTTTGAAGCGGCACGGGTCCAGAGTCCTAGCCAGGGATTTCCTTGGTGAGGCCGTTCACTAGTTGCAGAACACCGTGCCTCGAGAAGTTGATTCAGGGAAGCAACAACTGTGTACTCTGTGTCTCATTTGACTTGTTAAAAACCACAGAGATGAATGCTGCCTGTGCCCATGGAAATGGGGTCATGAGGGTACTAGCCTTGCTTTCCGTTTGGAAACCTCCATTCTTGCTTCCGTGAAGCTCCCTGAAATTCTCTGCTGTTGACAGTCCTCTGGCCACTGTAGGCATGTGTCTGGGAAAAAAATGAGTTTTCTCTGGGTACACACGGAGCTTCATTGGCCGGGGTGGGGCTCTCCTTGCCATCCTCTAGAGCTAAAGGGAATCTCAACGTGAGTCCCTGCCTCGAGGTAAGGCCCTGAGTAGCCCTGCAGAAAGGGAGGCATGCAGCTCTTTCCATGAGCTCTTAGTGGAGGTCTGTTTTATTGAAAAGAATTACCCCTTTCAGGACTCCTACGCCCTTCGGGTGAGCATCATTTTGGTTCCAAGATCACTGACTCCCTCCACACCCCTGTGGGCCTGCTGAGCAGCATTGAGTCCCATACGTCCCACGGAGGCTCTCTGTGTCTGCAGAGTCTCGGGCAACACACTATACGTTACTTCAGGAGAGCTACATTTCCAGAGCACTCGAACAGCATCAAAACTACATTTCTAGGCAGTCCAACATGCCCTGGAAGTCTTCGACATTGCCCTCGTCAGAGCTGCCCAGAGAAAACACTCTGCTTAGAATTTATCGAGGACCTCGTACCTGAAGTCACTCTATTCAAGGAGAAATACAGCATCTTAACATGCTGTGTCGTTCACAGGGCAAGAAACGTGAGAACTTGCCTCGAGGTAAGGCCATGAAATGCTTTGCAGAAGCAGAGGCGTGTAGCAGTTTCCATGTGGCCGTAGACGCATATCTTCAGCATTTTAAAGCCAGTACGCTTTTCAGGACACCCAGGTGCCTCGCCTGGAAACCCTATTCCCTGCAAGAACACTGAGTACCCTCAGGCTCCCCTGGCCCTTCTAAGGAAAATCCAGGCCAAGAGCTTTCAGACTCAGAGTGTGTATGTCGAGTGTAGGGTAACAAAGTGCACTCTTATTGGGACATCTTGATATAGCCAGCAATCGCCCAGGTTCACGAGCACCTTTAAGCAAGTTCCAGTAGGCCGTGGAATTCGTTCTCATTCCCTAGTTTGAGCTGTACAGAGAGAAACAGTAAGCTTCTCCTTCCATTCAGGACCTCCTACCTGAAGTCACCCTGCCTCCTGAAGAAAGACGACCTCGTTTCTATTGAAACTAAAGCACAGTTTTTCCTGTAGCACGGCAGGCTTTTGAAGAGGCACGGGCCCAGAGTCCTAGCTAGGGCTTTCCTTGGTGTGGCCTTTCACTAGATGCAGAACACCCTGCCTCGAGAAGTTGATTCAGGGAAGCAACAACTGTGTACTCTGTGTCTCATTTGACTTGTTAAAAACCACAGAGATGTATGCTGCCTGTGCCCATGGAAATGGGGGCATGATGGGACTAGCCTTGCTTTTCGTTTGGAAACCTCCATTCTAGCTTCGGTGAAGCTCCCTGAAATTCTCTGCTGTTGACAGGCCTCTGGCCACTGTAGGCATGTGTCTGGGAAGAAAATGAGTTTTCTCTGGCTACACACGGAACTTCATTGGCCGGGGTGGGACGCACCTTGCCATGCTCTAGAGCTAAAGGGAATCTAAACGTGAGCCCTTGGCTCGAGGTAAGGCCCTGAGTAGCCCTGCAGATAGGGAGGCATGCAACTCTTTCCATTAGCTCTTAGTCGCTCTTCTGGTTTACTTTAAATGAAGTACCTTTTTTCAGGACTCCTAGGCCCCTCGGTTGAGCATCATTTTTGTTCCAAGGTCTCTGAGTATCTCCACACCCCTGTAGGCCTGCTGAGCAACAACGAGGCACATTGGTCCTCGGAGGTCCTCTGTGTCTGCTGAGTCATGGGCAACACACTGCACTCTTTCTTGTGATATCTTGATTCACAGCACTCGCACAGGTTCAAGAGCAATGTTCAACAAGTTCCAACATGCCGTGGAAGTCGCTCTCATTCCCTAGTTTGAGCTGTACAGAGAGAAACACTAAGCTTCTCCTTCCATTCAGGACCTCCTACCTGAAGTCACCCTGCCTCTTGAAGAAAGACGACCTTCTTTGTATTGCAACTAAAGCACAGTTTTTCCTGTAGCACGGCAGGCTTTTGAAGCGGCACGGGTCCAGAGTCCTAGCCAGGGATTTCCTTGGTGAGGCCGTTCACTAGTTGCAGAACACCGTGCCTCGAGAAGTTGATTCAGGGAAGCAACAACTGTGTACTCTGTGTCTCATTTGACTTGTTAAAAACCACAGAGATGAATGCTGCCTGTGCCCATGGAAATGGGGTCATGACGGTACTAGCCTTGCTTTCCGTTTGGAAACCTCCATTCTTGCTTCCGTGAAGCTCCCTGAAATTCTCGGCTGTTGACAGTCCTCTGGCCACTGTAGGCATGTGTCTGGGAAAAAAATGAGTTTTCTCTGGGTACACACGGAGCTTCATTGGCCGGGGTGGGGCTCTCCTTGCCATCCTCTAGAGCTAAAGGGAATCTCAACGTGAGTCCCTGCCTCGAGGTAAGGCCCTGAGTAGCCCTGCAGAAAGGGAGGCATGCAGCTCTTTCCATGAGCTCTTAGTGGAGGTCTGTTTTATTGAAAAGAATTACCCCTTTCAGGACTCCTACGCCCTTCGGGTGAGCATCATTTTGGTTCCAAGATCACTGACTCCCTCCACACCCCTGTGGGCCTGCTGAGCAGCATTGAGTCCCATACGTCCCACGGAGGCTCTCTGTGTCTGCAGAGTCTCGGGCAACACACTATACGTTACTTCAGGAGAGCTACATTTCCAGAGCACTCGAACAGCATCACAACTACATTTCTAGGCAGTCCACCATGCCCTGGAAGTCTTCGACATTGCCCTCCTCAGAGCTGCCCAGAGAAAACACTCTGCTTAGAATTTATCGAGGACCTCGTACCTGAAGTCACTCTATTCAAGGAGAAATACAGCATCTTAACATGCTGTGTCGTTCACAGGGCAAGAAACGTGAGAACTTGCCTCGAGGTAAGGCCATGAAATGCTTTGCAGAAGCAGAGGCGTGTAGCAGTTTCCATGTGGCCGTAGACGCATATCTTCAGCATTTTAAAGCCAGTACGCTTTTCAGGACACCCAGGTGCCTCGCCTGGAAACCCTATTCCCTGCAAGAACACTGAGTACCCTCAGGCTCCCCTGGCCCTTCTAAGGAAAATCCAGGCCAAGAGCTTTCAGACTCAGAGTGTGTATGTCGAGTGTAGGGTAACAAAGTGCACTCTTATTGGGACATCTTGATATAGCCAGCTATCGCCCAGGTTCACGAGCACCTTTAAGCAAGTTCCAGTAGGCCGTGGAATTCGTTCTCATTCCCTAGTTTGAGCTGTACAGAGAGAAACAGTAAGCTTCTCCTTCCATTCAGGACCTCCTACCTGAAGTCACCCTGCCTCCTGAAGAAAGACGACCTCGTTTCTATTGAAACTAAAGCACAGTTTTTCCTGTAGCACGGCAGGCTTTTGAAGAGGCACGGGCCCAGAGTCCTAGCTAGGGCTTTCCTTGGTGTGGCCTTTCACTAGATGCAGAACACCCTGCCTCGAGAAGTTGATTCAGGGAAGCAACAACTGTGTACTCTGTGTCTCATTTGACTTGTTAAAAACCACAGAGATGTATGCTGCCTGTGCCCATGGAAATGGGGGCATGATGGGACTAGCCTTGCTTTTCGTTTGGAAACCTCCATTCTAGCTTCGGTGAAGCTCCCTGAAATTCTCTGCTGTTGACAGGCCTCTGGCCACTGTAGGCATGTGTCTGGGAAGAAAATGAGTTTTCTCTGGCTACACATGGAACTTCATTGGCCGAGGTGGGACGCACCTTGCCATGCTCTAGAGCTAAAGGGAATCTAAACGTGAGCCCTTGGCTCGAGGTAAGGCCCTGAGTAGCCCTGCAGAACGGGAGGCATGCAGCTCTTTCCATTAGCTCTTAGTCGCTCTTCTGGTTTACTTTAAATGAAGTACCTTTTTTCAGGACTCCTAGGCCCCTCGGTTGAGCATCATTTTTGTTCCAAGGTCTCTGAGTATCTCCACACCCCTGTAGGCCTGCTGAGCAACAAGGAGGCACATTGGTCCTCGGAGGTCCTCTGTGTCTGCTGAGTCATGGGCAACACACTGCACTCTTTCTTGTGATATCTTGATTCACAGCACTCGCACAGGTTCAAGAGCAATGTTCAACAAGTTCCAACATGCCGTGGAAGTCGCTCTCATTCCCTAGTTTGAGCTGTACAGAGAGAAACAGTAAGCTTCTCCTTCCATTCAGGACCTCCTACCTGAAGTCACCCTGCCTCTTGAAGAAAGACGACCTTCTTTGTATTGCAACTAAAGCACAGTTTTTCCTGTAGCACGGCAGGCTTTTGAAGCGGCACGGGTCCAGAGTCCTAGCCAGGGATTTCCTTGGTGAGGCCGTTCACTAGTTGCAGAACACCGTGCCTCGAGAAGTTGATTCAGGGAAGCAACAACTGTGTACTCTGTGTCTCATTTGACTTGTTAAAAACCACAGAGATGAATGCTGCCTGTGCCCATGGAAATGGGGTCATGAGGGTACTAGCCTTGCTTTCCGTTTGGAAACCTCCATTCTTGCTTCCGTGAAGCTCCCTGAAATTCTCTGCTGTTGACAGTCCTCTGGCCACTGTAGGCATGTGTCTGGGAAAAAAATGAGTTTTCTCTGGGTACACACGGAGCTTCATTGGCCGGGGTGGGGCTCTCCTTGCCATCCTCTAGAGCTAAAGGGAATCTCAACGTGAGTCCCTGCCTCGAGGTAAGGCCCTGAGTAGCCCTGCAGAAAGGGAGGCATGCAGCTCTTTCCATGAGCTCTTAGTGGAGGTCTGTTTTATTGAAAAGAATTACCCCTTTCAGGACTCCTACGCCCTTCGGGTGAGCATCATTTTGGTTCCAAGATCACTGACTCCCTCCACACCCCTGTGGGCCTGCTGAGCAGCATTGAGTCCCATACGTCCCACGGAGGCTCTCTGTGTCTGCAGAGTCTCGGGCAACACACTATACGTTACTTCAGGAGAGCTACATTTCCAGAGCACTCGAACAGCATCAGAACTACATTTCTAGGCAGTCCACCATGCCCTGGAAGTCTTCGACATTGCCCTCGTCAGAGCTGCCCAGAGAAAACACTCTGCTTAGAATTTATCGAGGACCTCGTACCTGAAGTCACTCTATTCAAGGAGAAATACAGCATCTTAACATGCTGTGTCGTTCACAGGGCAAGAAACGTGAGAACTTGCCTCGAGGTAAGGCCATGAAATGCTTTGCAGAAGCAGAGGCGTGTAGCAGTTTCCATGTGGCCGTAGACGCATATCTTCAGCATTTTAAAGCCAGTACGCTTTTCAGGACACCCAGGTGCCTCGCCTGGAAACCCTATTCCCTGCAAGAACACTGAGTACCCTCAGGCTCCCCTGGCCCTTCTAAGGAAAATCCAGGCCAAGAGCTTTCAGACTCAGAGTGTGTATGTCGAGTGTAGGGTAACAAAGTGCACTCTTATTGGGACATCTTGATATAGCCAGCAATCGCCCAGGTTCACGAGCACCTTTAAGCAAGTTCCAGTAGGCCGTGGAATTCGTTCTCATTCCCTAGTTTGAGCTGTACAGAGAGAAACAGTAAGCTTCTCCTTCCATTCAGGACCTCCTACCTGAAGTCACCCTGCCTCCTGAAGAAAGACGACCTCGTTTCTATTGAAACTAAAGCACAGTTTTTCCTGTAGCACGGCAGGCTTTTGAAGAGGCACGGGCCCAGAGGCCTAGCTAGGGCTTTCCTTGGTGTGGCCGTTCACTAGATGCAGAACACCCTGCCTCGAGAAGTTGATTCAGGGAAGCAACAACTGTGTACTCTGTGTCTCATTTGACTTGTTAAAAACCACAGAGATGTATGCTGCCTGTGCCCATGGAAATGGGGGCATGATGGGACTAGCCTTGCTTTTCGTTTGGAAACCTCCATTCTAGCTTCGGTGAAGCTCCCTGAAATTCTCTGCTGTTGACAGTCCTCTGGCCACTGTAGGCATGTGTCTGGGAAGAAAATGAGTTTTCTCTGGCTACACACGGAACTTCATTGGCCGGGGTGGGAAGCACCTTGCCATGCTCTAGAGCTAAAGGGAATCTAAACGTGAGCCCTTGGCTCGAGGTAAGGCCCTGAGTAGCCCTGCAGAACGGGAGGCATGCAGCTCTTTCCATTAGCTCTTAGTCGCTCTTCTGGTTTACTTTAAATGAAGTACCTTTTTTCAGGACTCCTAGGCCCCTCGGTTGAGCATCATTTTTGTTCCAAGGTCTCTGAGTATCTCCACACCCCTGTAGGCCTGCTGAGCAACAACGAGGCACATTGGTCCTCGGAGGTCCTCTGTGTCTGCTGAGTCATGGGCAACACACTGCACTCTTTCTTGTGATATCTTGATTCACAGCACTCGCACAGTTTCAAGAGCAATGTTCAACAAGTTCCAACATGCCGTGGAAGTCGCTCTCATTCCCTAGTTTGAGCTGTACAGAGAGAAACAGTAAGCTTCTCCTTCCATTCAGGACCTCCTACCTGAAGTCACCCTGCCTCTTGAAGAAAGACGACCTTCTTTGTATTGCAACTAAAGCACAGTTTTTCCTGTAGCACGGCAGGCTTTTGAAGCGGCACGGGTCCAGAGTCCTAGCCAGGGATTTCCTTGGTGAGGCCGTTCACTAGTTGCAGAACACCGTGCCTCGAGAAGTTGATTCAGGGAAGCAACAACTGTGTACTCTGTGTCTCATTTGACTTGTTAAAAACCACAGAGATGAATGCTGCCTGTGCCCATGGAAATGGGGTCATGAGGGTACTAGCCTTGCTTTCCGTTTGGAAACCTCCATTCTTGCTTCCGTGAAGCTCCCTGAAATTCTCTGCTGTTGACAGTCCTCTGGCCACTGTAGGCATGTGTCTGGGAAAAAAATGAGTTTTCTCTGGGTACACACGGAGCTTCATTGGCCGGGGTGGGGCTCTCCTTGCCATCCTCTAGAGCTAAAGGGAATCTCAACGTGAGTCCCTGCCTCGAGGTAAGGCCCTGAGTAGCCCTGCAGAAAGGGAGGCATTCAGCTCTTTCCATGAGCTCTTAGTGGAGGTCTGTTTTATTTAAAAGAATTACCCCTTTCAGGACTCCTACGCCCTTCGGGTGAGCATCATTTTGGTTCCAAGATCACTGACTCCCTCCACACCCCTGTGGGCCTGCTGAGCAGCATTGAGTCCCATACGTCCCACGGAGGCTCTCTGTGTCTGCAGAGTCTCGGGCAACACACTATACGTTACTTCAGGAGAGCTACATTTCCAGAGCACTCGAACAGCATCAAAACTACATTTCTAGGCAGTCCAGCTTGCCCTGGAAGTCTTCGACATTGCCCTCGTCAGAGCTGCCCAGAGAAAACACTCTGCTTAGAATTTATCGAGGACCTCGTACCTGAAGTCACTCTATTCAAGGAGAAATACAGCATCTTAACATGCTGTGTCGTTCACAGGGCAAGAAACGTGAGAACTTGCCTCGAGGTAAGGCCATGAAATGCTATGCAGAAGCGGAGGCGTGTGGCAGTTTCCATGTGGCCGTAGACGCATATCTTCAGCATTTTAAAGCCAGTACGCTTTTCAGGACACCCAGGTGCCTCGCCTGGAAACCCTATTCCCTGCAAGAACACTGAGTACCCTCAGGCTATCCTGGCCCTTCTAAGCAAAATCCAGGCCAAGAGCTTTCAGACTCAGAGTGTGTATGTCGAGTGTAGGGTAACAAAGTGCACTCTTATTGGGACATCTTGATATAGCCAGCAATCGCCCAGGTTCACGAGCACCTTTAAGCAAGTTCCAATAGGCCGTGGAATTCGTTCTCATTCCCTAGTTTGAGCTGTACAGAGAGAAACAGTAAGCTTCTCCTTCCATTCAGGACCTCCTACCTGAAGTCACCCTGCCTCCTGAAGAAAGACGACCTCGTTTCTATTGAAACTAAAGCACAGTTTTTCCTGTAGCACGGCAGGCTTTTGAAGAGGCACGGGCCCAGAGGCCTAGCTAGGGCTTTCCTTGGTGTGGCCGTTCACTAGATGCAGAACACCCTGCCTCGAGAAGTTGATTCAGGGAAGCAACAACTGTGTACTCTGTGTCTGATTTGACTTGTTAAAAACCACAGAGATGTATGCTGCCTGTGCCCATGGAAATGGGGGCATGATGGGACTAGCCTTGCTTTTCGTTTGGAAACCTCCATTCTAGCTTCGGTGAAGCTCCCTGAAATTCTCTGCTGTTGACAGTCCTCTGGCCACTGTAGGCATGTGTCTGGGAAGAAAATGAGTTTTCTCTGGCTACACACGGAACTTCATTGGCCGGGGTGGGACGCACCTTGCCATGCTCTAGAGCTAAAGGGAATCTAAACGTGAGCCCTTGGCTCGAGGTAAGGCCCTGAGTAGCCCTGCAGAACGGGAGGCATGCAGCTCTTTCCATTAGCTCTTAGTCGCTCTTCTGGTTTACTTTAAATGAAGTACCTTTTTTCAGGACTCCTAGGCCCCTCGGTTGAGCATCATTTTTGTTCCAAGGTCTCTGAGTATCTCCACACCCCTGTAGGCCTGCTGAGCAACAACGAGGCACATTGGTCCTCGGAGGTCCTCTGTGTCTGCTGAGTCATGGGCAACACACTGCACTCTTTCTTGTGATATCTTGATTCACAGCACTCGCACAGGTTCAAGAGCAATGTTCAACAAGTTCCAACATGCCGTGGAAGTCGCTCTCATTCCCTAGTTTGAGCTGTACAGAGAGAAACAGTAAGCTTCTCCTTCCATTCAGGACCTCCTACCTGAAGTCACCCTGCCTCTTGAAGAAAGACGACCTTCTTTGTATTGCAACTAAAGCACAGTTTTTCCTGTACCACGGCAGGCTTTTGAAGCGGCACGGGTCCAGAGTCCTAGCCAGGGATTTCCTTGGTGAGGCCGTTCACTAGTTGCAGAACACCGTGCCTCGAGAAGTTGATTCAGGGAAGCAACAACTGTGTACTCTGTGTCTCATTTGACTTGTTAAAAACCACAGAGATGAATGCTGCCTGTGCCCATGGAAATGGGGTCATGAGGGTACTAGCCTTGCTTTCCGTTTGGAAACCTCCATTCTTGCTTCCGTGAAGCTCCCTGAAATTCTCTGCTGTTGACAGTCCTCTGGGCACTGTAGGCATGTGTCTGGGAAAAAAATGAGTTTTCTCTGGGTACACACGGAGCTTCATTGGCCGGGGTGGGGCTCTCCTTGCCATCCTCTAGAGCTAAAGGGAATCTCAACGTGAGTCCCTGCCTCGAGGTAAGGCCCTGAGTAGCCCTGCAGAAAGGGAGGCATGCAGCTCTTTCCATGAGCTCTTAGTGGAGGTCTGTTTTATTTAAAAGAATTACCCCTTTCAGGACTCCTACGCCCTTCGGGTGAGCATCATTTTGGTTCCAAGATCACTGACTCCCTCCACACCCCTGTGGGCCTGCTGAGCAGCATTGAGTCCCATACGTCCCACGGAGGCTCTCTGTGTCTGCAGAGTCTCGGGCAACACACTATACGTTACTTCAGGAGAGCTACATTTCCAGAGCACTCGAACAGCATCAAAACTACATTTCTAGGCAGTCCAGCTTGCCCTGGAAGTCTTCGACATTGCCCTCGTCAGAGCTGCCCAGAGAAAACACTCTGCTTAGAATTTATCGAGGACCTCGTACCTGAAGTCACTCTATTCAAGGAGAAATACAGCATCTTAACATGCTGTGTCGTTCACAGGGCAAGAAACGTGAGAACTTGCCTCGAGGTAAGGCCATGAAATGCTATGCAGAAGCGGAGGCGTGTGGCAGTTTCCATGTGGCCGTAGACGCATATCTTCAGCATTTTAAAGCCAGTACGCTTTTCAGGACACCCAGGTGCCTCGCCTGGAAACCCTATTCCCTGCAAGAACACTGAGTACCCTCAGGCTATCCTGGCCCTTCTAAGCAAAATCCAGGCCAAGAGCTTTCAGACTCAGAGTGTGTATGTCGAGTGTAGGGTAACAAAGTGCACTCTTATTGGGACATCTTGATATAGCCAGCAATCGCCCAGGTTCACGAGCACCTTTAAGCAAGTTCCAATAGGCCGTGGAATTCGTTCTCATTCCCTAGTTTGAGCTGTACAGAGAGAAACAGTAAGCTTCTCCTTCCATTCAGGACCTCCTACCTGAAGTCACCCTGCCTCCTGAAGAAAGACGACCTCGTTTCTATTGAAACTAAAGCACAGTTTTTCCTGTAGCACGGCAGGCTTTTGAAGAGGCACGGGCCCAGAGGCCTAGCTAGGGCTTTCCTTGGTGTGGCCGTTCACTAGATGCAGAACACCCTGCCTCGAGAAGTTGATTCAGGGAAGCAACAACTGTGTACTCTGTGTCTGATTTGACTTGTTAAAAACCACAGAGATGTATGCTGCCTGTGCCCATGGAAATGGGGGCATGATGGGACTAGCCTTGCTTTTCGTTTGGAAACCTCCATTCTAGCTTCGGTGAAGCTCCCTGAAATTCTCTGCTGTTGACAGTCCTCTGGCCACTGTAGGCATGTGTCTGGGAAGAAAATGAGTTTTCTCTGGCTACACACGGAACTTCATTGGCCGGGGTGGGACGCACCTTGCCATGCTCTAGAGCTAAAGGGAATCTAAACGTGAGCCCATGGCTCGAGGTAAGGCCCTGAGTAGCCCTGCAGAACGGGAGGCATGCAGCTCTTTCCATTAGCTCTTAGTCGCTCTTCTGGTTTACTTTAAATGAAGTACCTTTTTTCAGGACTCCTAGGCCCCTCGGTTGAGCATCATTTTTGTTCCAAGGTCTCTGAGTATCTCCACACCCCTGTAGGCCTGCTGAGCAACAACGAGGCACATTGGTCCTCGGAGGTCCTCTGTGTCTGCTGAGTCATGGGCAACACACTGCACTCTTTCTTGTGATATCTTGATTCACAGCACTCGCACAGTTTCAAGAACAATGTTCAACAAGTTCCAACATGCCGTGGAAGTCGCTCTCATTCCCTAGTTTGAGCTGTACAGAGAGAAACAGTAAGCTTCTCCTTCCATTCAGGACCTCCTACCTGAAGTCACCCTGCCTCTTGAAGAAAGACGACCTTCTTTGTATTGCAACTAAAGCACAGTTTTTCCTGTAGCACGGCAGGCTTTTGAAGCGGCACGGGTCCAGAGTCCTAGCCAGGGATTTCCTTGGTGAGGCCGTTCACTAGTTGCAGAACACCGTGCCTCGAGAAGTTGATTCAGGGAAGCAACAACTGTGTACTCTGTGTCTCATTTGACTTGTTAAAAACCACAGAGATGAATGCTGCCTGTGCCCATGGAAATGGGGTCATGAGGGTACTAGCCTTGCTTTCCGTTTGGAAACCTCCATTCTTGCTTCCGTGAAGCTCCCTGAAATTCTCTGCTGTTGACAGTCCTCTGGGCACTGTAGGCATGTGTCTGGGAAAAAAATGAGTTTTCTCTGGGTACACACGGAGCTTCATTGGCCGGGGTGGGGCTCTCCTTGCCATCCTCTAGAGCTAAAGGGAATCTCAACGTGAGTCCCTGCCTCGAGGTAAGGCCCTGAGTAGCCCTGCAGAAAGGGAGGCATGCAGCTCTTTCCATGAGCTCTTAGTGGAGGTCTGTTTTATTGAAAAGAATTACCCCTTTCAGGACTCCTACGCCCTTCGGGTGAGCATCATTTTGGTTCCAAGATCACTGACTCCCTCCACACCCCTGTGGGCCTGCTGAGCAGCATTGAGTCCCATACGTCCCACGGAGGCTCTCTGTGTCTGCAGAGTCTCGGGCAACACACTATACGTTACTTCAGGAGAGCTACATTTCCAGAGCACTTGAACAGCATCAAAACTACATTTCTAGGCAGTCCAACTTGCCCTGGAAGTCTTCGACATTGCCCTCGTCAGAGCTGCCCAGAGAAAACACTCTGCTTAGAATTTATCGAGAACCTCGTACCTGAAGTCACTCTATTCAAGGAGAAATACAGCATCTTAACATGCTGTGTCGTTCACAGGGCAAGAAACGTGAGAACTTGCCTCGAGGTAAGGCCATGAAATGCTATGCAGAAGCGGAGGCGTGTGGCAGTTTCCATGTGGCCGTAGACGCATATCTTCAGCATTTTAAAGCCAGTACGCTTTTCAGGACACCCAGGTGCCTCGCCTGGAAACCCTATTCCCTGCAAGAACACTGAGTACCCTCAGGCTATCCTGGCCCTTCTAAGCAAAATCCAGGCCAAGAGCTTTCAGACTCAGAGTGTGTATGTCGAGTGTAGGGTAACAAAGTGCACTCTTATTGGGACATCTTGATATAGCCAGCAATCGCCCAGGTTCACGAGCACCTTTAAGCAAGTTCCAATAGGCCGTGGAATTCGTTCTCATTCCCTAGTTTGAGCTGTACAGAGAGAAACAGTAAGCTTCTCCTTCCATTCAGGACCTCCTACCTGAAGTCACCCTGCCTCCTGAAGAAAGACGACCTCGTTTCTATTGAAACTAAAGCACAGTTTTTCCTGTAGCACGGCAGGCTTTTGAAGAGGCACGGGCCCAGAGGCCTAGCTAGGGCTTTCCTTGGTGTGGCCGTTCACTAGATGCAGAACACCCTGCCTCGAGAAGTTGATTCAGGGAAGCAACAACTGTGTACTCTGTGTCTGATTTGACTTGTTAAAAACCACAGAGATGTATGCTGCCTGTGCCCATGGAAATGGGGGCATGATGGGACTAGCCTTGCTTTTCGTTTGGAAACCTCCATTCTAGCTTCGGTGAAGCTCCCTGAAATTCTCTGCTGTTGACAGTCCTCTGGCCACTGTAGGCATGTGTCTGGGAAGAAAATGAGTTTTCTCTGGCTACACACGGAACTTCATTGGCCGGGGTGGGACGCACCTTGCCATGCTCTAGAGCTAAAGGGAATCTAAACGTGAGCCCTTGGCTCGAGGTAAGGCCCTGAGTAGCCCTGCAGAACGGGAGGCATGCAGCTCTTTCCATTAGCTCTTAGTCGCTCTTCTGGTTTACTTTAAATGAAGTACCTTTTTTCAGGACTCCTAGGCCCCTCGGTTGAGCATCATTTTTGTTCCAAGGTCTCTGAGTATCTCCACACCCCTGTAGGCCTGCTGAGCAACAACGAGGCACATTGGTCCTCGGAGGTCCTCTGTGTCTGCTGAGTCATGGGCAACACACTGCACTCTTTCTTGTGATATCTTGATTCACAGCACTCGCACAGGTTCAAGAGCAATGTTCAACAAGTTCCAACATGCCGTGGAAGTCGCTCTCATTCCCTAGTTTGAGCTGTACAGAGAGAAACAGTAAGCTTCTCCTTCCATTCAGGACCTCCTACCTGAAGTCACCCTGCCTCTTGAAGAAAGACGACCTTCTTTGTATTGCAACTAAAGCACAGTTTTTCCTGTAGCACGGCAGGCTTTTGAAGCGGCACGGGTCCAGAGTCCTAGCCAGGGATTTCCTTGGTGAGGCCGTTCACTAGTTGCAGAACACCGTGCCTCGAGAAGTTGATTCAGGGAAGCAACAACTGTGTACTCTGTGTCTCATTTGACTTGTTAAAAACCACAGAGATGAATGCTGCCTGTGCCCATGGAAATGGGGTCATGAGGGTACTAGCCTTGCTTTCCGTTTGGAAACCTCCATTCTTGCTTCCGTGAAGCTCCCTGAAATTCTCTGCTGTTGACAGTCCTCTGGGCACTGTAGGCATGTGTCTGGGAAAAAAATGAGTTTTCTCTGGGTACACACGGAGCTTCATTGGCCGGGGTGGGGCTCTCCTTGCCATCCTCTAGAGCTAAAGGGAATCTCAACGTGAGTCCCTGCCTCGAGGTAAGGCCCTGAGTAGCCCTGCAGAAAGGGAGGCATGCAGCTCTTTCCATGAGCTCTTAGTGGAGGTCTGTTTTATTTAAAAGAATTACCCCTTTCAGGACTCCTACGCCCTTCGGGTGAGCATCATTTTGGTTCCAAGATCACTGACTCCCTCCACACCCCTGTGGGCCTGCTGAGCAGCATTGAGTCCCATACGTCCCACGGAGGCTCTCTGTGTCTGCAGAGTCTCGGGCAACACACTATACGTTACTTCAGGAGAGCTACATTTCCAGAGCACTCGAACAGCATCAAAACTACATTTCTAGGCAGTCCAACTTGCCCTGGAAGTCTTCGACATTGCCCTCGTCAGAGCTGCCCAGAGAAAACACTCTGCTTAGAATTTATCGAGAACCTCGTACCTGAAGTCACTCTATTCAAGGAGAAATACAGCATCTTAACATGCTGTGTCGTTCACAGGGCAAGAAACGTGAGAACTTGCCTCGAGGTAAGGCCATGAAATGCTATGCAGAAGCGGAGGCGTGTGGCAGTTTCCATGTGGCCGTAGACGCATATCTTCAGCATTTTAAAGCCAGTACGCTTTTCAGGACACCCAGGTGCCTCGCCTGGAAACCCTATTCCCTGCAAGAACACTGAGTACCCTCAGGCTATCCTGGCCCTTCTAAGCAAAATCCAGGCCAAGAGCTTTCAGACTCAGAGTGTGTATGTCGAGTGTAGGGTAACAAAGTGCACTCTTATTGGGACATCTTGATATAGCCAGCAATCGCCCAGGTTCACGAGCACCTTTAAGCAAGTTCCAATAGGCCGTGGAATTCGTTCTCATTCCCTAGTTTGAGCTGTACAGAGAGAAACAGTAAGCTTCTCCTTCCATTCAGGACCTCCTACCTGAAGTCACCCTGCCTCCTGAAGAAAGACGACCTCGTTTCTATTGAAACTAAAGCACAGTTTTTCCTGTAGCACGGCAGGCTTTTGAAGAGGCACGGGCCCAGAGGCCTAGCTAGGGCTTTCCTTGGTGTGGCCGTTCACTAGATGCAGAACACCCTGCCTCGAGAAGTTGATTCAGGGAAGCAACAACTGTGTACTCTGTGTCTGATTTGACTTGTTAAAAACCACAGAGATGTATGCTGCCTGTGCCCATGGAAATGGGGGCATGATGGGACTAGCCTTGCTTTTCGTTTGGAAACCTCCATTCTAGCTTCGGTGAAGCTCCCTGAAATTCTCTGCTGTTGACAGTCCTCTGGCCACTGTAGGCATGTGTCTGGGAAGAAAATGAGTTTTCTCTGGCTACACACGGAACTTCATTGGCCGGGGTGGGACGCACCTTGCCATGCTCTAGAGCTAAAGGGAATCTAAACGTGAGCCCATGGCTCGAGGTAAGGCCCTGAGTAGCCCTGCAGAACGGGAGGCATGCAGCTCTTTCCATTAGCTCTTAGTCGCTCTTCTGGTTTACTTTAAATGAAGTACCTTTTTTCAGGACTCCTAGGCCCCTCGGTTGAGCATCATTTTTGTTCCAAGGTCTCTGAGTATCTCCACACCCCTGTAGGCCTGCTGAGCAACAACGAGGCACATTGGTCCTCGGAGGTCCTCTGTGTCTGCTGAGTCATGGGCAACACACTGCACTCTTTCTTGTGATATCTTGATTCACAGCACTCGCACAGTTTCAAGAACAATGTTCAACAAGTTCCAACATGCCGTGGAAGTCGCTCTCATTCCCTAGTTTGAGCTGTACAGAGAGAAACAGTAAGCTTCTCCTTCCATTCAGGACCTCCTACCTGAAGTCACCCTGCCTCTTGAAGAAAGACGACCTTCTTTGTATTGCAACTAAAGCACAGTTTTTCCTGTAGCACGGCAGGCTTTTGAAGCGGCACGGGTCCAGAGTCCTAGCCAGGGATTTCCTTGGTGAGGCCGTTCACTAGTTGCAGAACACCGTGCCTCGAGAAGTTGATTCAGGGAAGCAACAACTGTGTACTCTGTGTCTCATTTGACTTGTTAAAAACCACAGAGATGAATGCTGCCTGTGCCCATGGAAATGGGGTCATGAGGGTACTAGCCTTGCTTTCCGTTTGGAAACCTCCATTCTTGCTTCCGTGAAGCTCCCTGAAATTCTCTGCTGTTGACAGTCCTCTGGCCACTGTAGGCATGTGTCTGGGAAAAAAATGAGTTTTCTCTGGGTACACACGGAGCTTCATTGGCCGGGGTGGGGCTCTCCTTGCCATCCTCTAGAGCTAAAGGGAATCTCAACGTGAGTCCCTGCCTCGAGGTAAGGCCCTGAGTAGCCCTGCAGAAAGGGAGGCATGCAGCTCTTTCCATGAGCTCTTAGTGGAGGTCTGTTTTATTGAAAAGAATTACCCCTTTCAGGACTCCTACGCCCTTCGGGTGAGCATCATTTTGGTTCCAAGATCACTGACTCCCTCCACACCCCTGTGGGCCTGCTGAGCAGCATTGAGTCCCATACGTCCCACGGAGGCTCTCTGTGTCTGCAGAGTCTCGGGCAACACACTATACGTTACTTCAGGAGAGCTACATTTCCAGAGCACTCGAACAGCATCAAAACTACATTTCTAGGCAGTCCAACTTGCCCTGGAAGTCTTCGACATTGCCCTCGTCAGAGCTGCCCAGAGAAAACACTCTGCTTAGAATTTATCGAGAACCTCGTACCTGAAGTCACTCTATTCAAGGAGAAATACAGCATCTTAACATGCTGTGTCGTTCACAGGGCAAGAAACGTGAGAACTTGCCTCGAGGTAAGGCCATGAAATGCTATGCAGAAGCGGAGGCGTGTGGCAGTTTCCATGTGGCCGTAGACGCATATCTTCAGCATTTTAAAGCCAGTACGCTTTTCAGGACACCCAGGTGCCTCGCCTGGAAACCCTATTCCCTGCAAGAACACTGAGTACCCTCAGGCTATCCTGGCCCTTCTAAGCAAAATCCAGGCCAAGAGCTTTCAGACTCAGAGTGTGTATGTCGAGTGTAGGGTAACAAAGTGCACTCTTATTGGGACATCTTGATATAGCCAGCAATCGCCCAGGTTCACGAGCACCTTTAAGCAAGTTCCAATAGGCCGTGGAATTCGTTCTCATTCCCTAGTTTGAGCTGTACAGAGAGAAACAGTAAGCTTCTCCTTCCATTCAGGACCTCCTACCTGAAGTCACCCTGCCTCCTGAAGAAAGACGACCTCGTTTCTATTGAAACTAAAGCACAGTTTTTCCTGTAGCACGGCAGGCTTTTGAAGAGGCACGGGCCCAGAGGCCTAGCTAGGGCTTTCCTTGGTGTGGCCGTTCACTAGATGCAGAACACCCTGCCTCGAGAAGTTGATTCAGGGAAGCAACAACTGTGTACTCTGTGTCTCATTTGACTTGTTAAAAACCACAGAGATGTATGCTGCCTGTGCCCATGGAAATGGGGGCATGATGGGACTAGCCTTGCTTTTCGTTTGGAAACCTCCATTCTAGCTTCGGTGAAGCTCCCTGAAATTCTCTGCTGTTGACAGTCCTCTGGCCACTGTAGGCATGTGTCTGGGAAGAAAATGAGTTTTCTCTGGCTACACACGGAACTTCATTGGCCGGGGTGGGACGCACCTTGCCATGCTCTAGAGCTAAAGGGAATCTAAACGTGAGCCCATGGCTCGAGGTAAGGCCCTGAGTAGCCCTGCAGAACGGGAGGCATGCAGCTCTTTCCATTAGCTCTTAGTCGCTCTTCTGGTTTACTTTAAATGAAGTACCTTTTTTCAGGACTCCTAGGCCCCTCGGTTGAGCATCATTTTTGTTCCAAGGTCTCTGAGTATCTCCACACCCCTGTAGGCCTGCTGAGCAACAACGAGGCACATTGGTCCTCGGAGGTCCTCTGTGTCTGCTGAGTCATGGGCAACACACTGCACTCTTTCTTGTGATATCTTGATTCACAGCACTCGCACAGTTTCAAGAACAATGTTCAACAAGTTCCAACATGCCGTGGAAGTCGCTCTCATTCCCTAGTTTGAGCTGTACAGAGAGAAACAGTAAGCTTCTCCTTCCATTCAGGACCTCCTACCTGAAGTCACCCTGCCTCTTGAAGAAAGACGACCTTCTTTGTATTGCAACTAAAGCACAGTTTTTCCTGTAGCACGGCAGGCTTTTGAAGCGGCACGGGTCCAGAGTCCTAGCCAGGGATTTCCTTGGTGAGGCCGTTCACTAGTTGCAGAACACCGTGCCTCGAGAAGTTGATTCAGGGAAGCAACAACTGTGTACTCTGTGTCTCATTTGACTTGTTAAAAACCACAGAGATGAATGCTGCCTGTGCCCATGGAAATGGGGTCATGAGGGTACTAGCCTTGCTTTCCGTTTGGAAACCTCCATTCTTGCTTCCGTGAAGCTCCCTGAAATTCTCTGCTGTTGACAGTCCTCTGGCCACTGTAGGCATGTGTCTGGGAAAAAAATGAGTTTTCTCTGGGTACAGACGGAGCTTCATTGGCCGGGGTGGGGCTCTCCTTGCCATCCTCTAGAGCTAAAGGGAATCTCAACGTGAGTCCCTGCCTCGAGGTAAGGCCCTGAGTAGCCCTGCAGAAAGGGAGGCATGCAGCTCTTTCCATGAGCTCTTAGTGGAGGTCTGTTTTATTGAAAAGAATTACCCCTTTCAGGACTCCTACGCCCTTCGGGTGAGCATCATTTTGGTTCCAAGATCACTGACTCCCTCCACACCCCTGTGGGCCTGCTGAGCAGCATTGAGTCCCATACGTCCCACGGAGGCTCTCTGTGTCTGCAGAGTCTCGGGCAACACACTATACGTTACTTCAGGAGAGCTACATTTCCAGAGCACTCGAACAGCATCAAAACTACATTTCTAGGCAGTCCAACTTGCCCTGGAAGTCTTCGACATTGCCCTCGTCAGAGCTGCCCAGAGAAAACACTCTGCTTAGAATTTATCGAGGACCTCGTACCTGAAGTCACTCTATTCAAGGAGAAATACAGCATCTTAACATGCTGTGTCGTTCACAGGGCAAGAAACGTGAGAACTTGCCTCGAGGTAAGGCCATGAAATGCTATGCAGAAGCGGAGGCGTGTGGCAGTTTCCATGTGGCCGTAGACGCATATCTTCAGCATTTTAAAGCCAGTACGCTTTTCAGGACACCCAGGTGCCTCGCCTGGAAACCCTATTCCCTGCAAGAACACTGAGTACCCTCAGGCTCCCCTGGCCCTTCTAAGGAAAATCCAGGCCAAGAGCTTTCAGACTCAGAGTGTGTATGTCGAGTGTAGGGTAACAAAGTGCACTCTTATTGGGACATCTTGATATAGCCAGCAATCGCCCAGGTTCACGAGCACCTTTAAGCAAGTTCCAGTAGGCCGTGGAATTCGTTCTCATTCCCTAGTTTGAGCTGTACAGAGAGAAACAGTAAGCTTCTCCTTCCATTCAGGACCTCCTACCTGAAGTCACCCTGCCTCCTGAAGAAAGACGACCTCGTTTCTATTGAAACTAAAGCACAGTTTTTCCTGTAGCACGGCAGGCTTTTGAAGAGGCACGGGCCCAGAGGCCTAGCTAGGGCTTTCCTTGGTGTGGCCGTTCACTAGATGCAGAACACCCTGCCTCGAGAAGTTGATTCAGGGAAGCAACAACTGTGTACTCTGTGTCTCATTTGACTTGTTAAAAACCACAGAGATGTATGCTGCCTGTGCCCATGGAAATGGGGGCATGATGGGACTAGCCTTGCTTTTCGTTTGGAAACCTCCGTTCTAGCTTCGGTGAAGCTCCCTGAAATTCTCTGCTGTTGACAGGCCTCTGGCCACTGTAGGCATGTGTCTGGGAAGAAAATGAGTTTTCTCTGGCTACACACGGAACTTCATTGGCCGGGGTGGGGCGCACCTTGCCATGCTCTAGAGCTAAAGGGAATCTAAACGTGAGCCCTTGGCTCGAGGTAAGGCCCTGAGTAGCCCTGCAGATAGGGAGGCATGCAACTCTTTCCATTAGCTCTTAGTCCCTCTTCTGGTTTACTTTAAATGAAGTACCTTTTTTCAGGACTCCTAGGCCCCTCGGTTGAGCATCATTTTTGTTCCAAGGTCTCTGAGTATCTCCACACCCCTGTAGGCCTGCTGAGCAACAACGAGGCACATTGGTCCTCGGAGGTCCTCTGTGTCTGCTGAGTCATGGGCAACACACTGCACTCTTTCTTGTGATATCTTGATTCACAGCACTCGCACAGGTTCAAGAGCAATGTTCAACAAGTTCCAACATGCCGTGGAAGTCGCTCTCATTCCCTAGTTTGAGCTGTACAGAGAGAAACAGTAAGCTTCTCCTTCCATTCAGGACCTCCTACCTGAAGTCACCCTGCCTCTTGAAGAAAGACGACCTTCTTTGTATTGCAACTAAAGCACAGTTTTTCCTGTAGCACGGCAGGCTTTTGAAGCGGCACGGGTCCAGAGTCCTAGCCAGGGATTTCCTTGGTGAGGCCGTTCACTAGTTGCAGAACACCGTGCCTCGAGAAGTTGATTCAGGGAAGCAACAACTGTGTACTCTGTGTCTCATTTGACTTGTTAAAAACCACAGAGATGAATGCTGCCTGTGCCCATGGAAATGGGGTCATGAGGGTACTAGCCTTGCTTTCCGTTTGGAAACCTCCATTCTTGCTTCCGTGAAGCTCCCTGAAATTCTCTGCTGTTGACAGTCCTCTGGCCACTGTAGGCATGTGTCTGGGAAAAAAATGAGTTTTCTCTGGGTACACACGGAGCTTCATTGGCCGGGGTGGGGCTCTCCTTGCCATCCTCTAGAGCTAAAGGGAATCTCAACGTGAGTCCCTGCCTCGAGGTAAGGCCCTGAGTAGCCCTGCAGAAAGGGAGGCATGCAGCTCTTTCCATGAGCTCTTAGTGGAGGTCTGTTTTAATGAAAAGAATTACCCCTTTCAGGACTCCTACGCCCTTCGGGTGAGCATCATTTTGGTTCCAAGATCACTGACTCCCTCCACACCCCTGTGGGCCTGCTGAGCAGCATTGAGTCCCATACGTCCCACGGAGGCTCTCTGTGTCTGCAGAGTCTCGGGCAACACACTATACGTTACTTCAGGAGAGCTACATTTCCAGAGCACTCGAACAGCATCAGAACTACATTTCTAGGCAGTCCACCATGCCCTGGAAGTCTTCGACATTGCCCTCGTCAGAGCTGCCCAGAGAAAACACTCTGCTTAGAATTTATCGAGGACCTCGTACCTGAAGTCACTCTATTCAAGGAGAAATACAGCATCTTAACATGCTGTGTCGTTCACAGGGCAAGAAACGTGAGAACTTGCCTCGAGGTAAGGCCATGAAATGCTTTGCAGAAGCAGAGGCGTGTAGCAGTTTCCATGTGGCCGTAGACGCATATCTTCAGCATTTTAAAGCCAGTACGCTTTTCAGGACACCCAGGTGCCTCGCCTGGAAACCCTATTCCCTGCAAGAACACTGAGTACCCTCAGGCTCCCCTGGCCCTTCTAAGGAAAATCCAGGCCAAGAGCTTTCAGACTCAGAGTGTGTATGTCGAGTGTAGGGTAACAAAGTGCACTCTTATTGGGACATCTTGATATAGCCAGCAATCGCCCAGGTTCACGAGCACCTTTAAGCAAGTTCCAGTAGGCCGTGGAATTCGTTCTCATTCCCTAGTTTGAGCTGTACAGAGAGAAACAGTAAGCTTCTCCTTCCATTCAGGACCTCCTACCTGAAGTCACCCTGCCTCCTGAAGAAAGACGACCTCGTTTCTATTGAAACTAAAGCACAGTTTTTCCTGTAGCATGGCAGGCTTTTGAAGAGGCACGGGCCCAGAGGCCTAGCTAGGGCTTTCCTTGGTGTGGCCGTTCACTAGATGCAGAACACCCTGCCTCGAGAAGTTGATTCAGGGAAGCAACAACTGTGTACTCTGTGTCTCATTTGACTTGTTAAAAACCACAGAGATGTATGCTGCCTGTGCCCATGGAAATGGGGGCATGATGGGACTAGCCTTGCTTTTCGTTTGGAAACCTCCATTCTAGCTTCGGTGAAGCTCCCTGAAATTCTCTGCTGTTGACAGGCCTCTGGCCACTGTAGGCATGTGTCTGGGAAGAAAATGAGTTTTCTCTGGCTACACACGGAACTTCATTGGCCGGGGTGGGACGCACCTTGCCATGCTCTAGAGCTAAAGGGAATCTAAACGTGAGCCCTTGGCTCGAGGTAAGGCCCTGAGTAGCCCTGCAGAACGGGAGGCATGCAGCTCTTTTCATTAGCTCTTAGTCGCTCTTCGGGTTTACTTTAAATGAAGTACCTTTTTTCAGGACTCCTAGGCCCCTCGGTTGAGCATCATTTTTGTTCCAAGGTCTCTGAGTATCTCCACACCCCTGTAGGCATGCTGAGCAACAACGAGGCACATTGGTCCTCGGAGGTCCTCTGTGTCTGCTGAGTCATGGGCAACACACTGCACTCTTTCTTGTGATATCTTGATTCACAGCACTCGCACAGGTTCAAGAGCAATGTTCAACAAGTTCCAACATGCCGTGGAAGTCGCTCTCATTCCCTAGTTTGAGCTGTACAGAGAGAAACAGTAAGCTTCTCCTTCCATTCAGGACCTCCTACCTGAAGTCACCCTGCCTCTTGAAGAAAGACGACCTTCTTTGTATTGCAACTAAAGCACAGTTTTTCCTGTAGCACGGCAGGCTTTTGAAGCGGCACGGGTCCAGAGTCCTAGCCAGGGATTTCCTTGGTGAGGCCGTTCACTAGTTGCAGAACACCGTGCCTCGAGAAGTTGATTCAGGGAAGCAACAACTGTGTACTCTGTGTCTCATTTGACTTGTTAAAAACCACAGAGATGAATGCTGCCTGTGCCCATGGAAATGGGGTCATGAGGGTACTAGCCTTGCTTTCCGTTTGGAAACCTCCATTCTTGCTTCCGTGAAGCTCCCTGAAATTCTCTGCTGTTGACAGTCCTCTGGCCACTGTAGGCATGTGTCTGGGAAAAAAATGAGTTTTCTCTGGGTACACACGGAGCTTCATTGGCCGGGGTGGGGCTCTCCTTGCCATCCTCTAGAGCTAAAGGGAATCTCAACGTGAGTCCCTGCCTCGAGGTAAGGCCCTGAGTAGCCCTGCAGAAAGGGAGGCATGCAGCTCTTTCCATGAGCTCTTAGTGGAGGTCTGTTTTAATGAAAAGAATTACCCCTTTCAGGACTCCTACGCCCTTCGGGTGAGCATCATTTTGGTTCCAAGATCACTGACTCCCTCCACACCCCTGTGGGCCTGCTGAGCAGCATTGAGTCCCATACGTCCCACGGAGGCTCTCTGTGTCTGCAGAGTCTCGGGCAACACACTATACGTTACTTCAGGAGAGCTACATTTCCAGAGCACTCGAACAGCATCAGAACTACATTTCTAGGCAGTCCACCATGCCCTGGAAGTCTTCGACATTGCCCTCGTCAGAGCTGCCCAGAGAAAACACTCTGCTTAGAATTTATCGAGGACCTCGTACCTGAAGTCACTCTATTCAAGGAGAAATACAGCATCTTAACATGCTGTGTCGTTCACAGGGCAAGAAACGTGAGAACTTGCCTCGAGGTAAGGCCATGAAATGCTTTGCAGAAGCAGAGGCGTGTAGCAGTTTCCATGTGGCCGTAGACGCATATCTTCAGCATTTTAAAGCCAGTACGCTTTTCAGGACACCCAGGTGCCTCGCCTGGAAACCCTATTCCCTGCAAGAACACTGAGTACCCTCAGGCTCCCCTGGCCCTTCTAAGGAAAATCCAGGCCAAGAGCTTTCAGACTCAGAGTGTGTATGTCGAGTGTAGGGTAACAAAGTGCACTCTTATTGGGACATCTTGATATAGCCAGCAATCGCCCAGGTTCACGAGCACCTTTAAGCAAGTTCCAGTAGGCCGTGGAATTCGTTCTCATTCCCTAGTTTGAGCTGTACAGAGAGAAACAGTAAGCTTCTCCTTCCATTCAGGACCTCCTACCTGAAGTCACCCTGCCTCCTGAAGAAAGACGACCTCGTTTCTATTGAAACTAAAGCACAGTTTTTCCTGTAGCACGGCAGGCTTTTGAAGAGGCACGGGCCCAGAGGCCTAGCTAGGGCTTTCCTTGGTGTGGCCGTTCACTAGATGCAGAACACCCTGCCTCGAGAAGTTGATTCAGGGAAGCAACAACTGTGTACTCTGTGTCTCATTTGACTTGTTAAAAACCACAGAGATGTATGCTGCCTGTGCCCATGGAAATGGGGGCATGATGGGACTAGCCTTGCTTTTCGTTTGGAAACCTCCGTTCTAGCTTCGGTGAAGCTCCCTGAAATTCTCTGCTGTTGACAGGCCTCTGGCCACTGTAGGCATGTGTCTGGGAAGAAAATGAGTTTTCTCTGGCTACACACGGAACTTCATTGGCCGGGGTGGGGCGCACCTTGCCATGCTCTAGAGCTAAAGGGAATCTAAACGTGAGCCCTTGGCTCGAGGTAAGGCCCTGAGTAGCCCTGCAGATAGGGAGGCATGCAACTCTTTCCATTAGCTCTTAGTCCCTCTTCTGGTTTACTTTAAATGAAGTACCTTTTTTCAGGACTCCTAGGCCCCTCGGTTGAGCATCATTTTTGTTCCAAGGTCTCTGAGTATCTCCACACCCCTGTAGGCCTGCTGAGCAACAACGAGGCACATTGGTCCTCGGAGGTCCTCTGTGTCTGCTGAGTCATGGGCAACACACTGCACTCTTTCTTGTGATATCTTGATTCACAGCACTCGCACAGGTTCAAGAGCAATGTTCAACAAGTTCCAACATGCCGTGGAAGTCGCTCTCATTCCCTAGTTTGAGCTGTACAGAGAGAAACAGTAAGCTTCTCCTTCCATTCAGGACCTCCTACCTGAAGTCACCCTGCCTCTTGAAGAAAGACGACCTTCTTTGTATTGCAACTAAAGCACAGTTTTTCCTGTAGCACGGCAGGCTTTTGAAGCGGCACGGGTCCAGAGTCCTAGCCAGGGATTTCCTTGGTGAGGCCGTTCACTAGTTGCAGAACACCGTGCCTCGAGAAGTTGATTCAGGGAAGCAACAACTGTGTACTCTGTGTCTCATTTGACTTGTTAAAAACCACAGAGATGAATGCTGCCTGTGCCCATGGAAATGGGGTCATGAGGGTACTAGCCTTGCTTTCCGTTTGGAAACCTCCATTCTTGCTTCCGTGAAGCTCCCTGAAATTCTCTGCTGTTGACAGTCCTCTGGCCACTGTAGGCATGTGTCTGGGAAAAAAATGAGTTTTCTCTGGGTACACACGGAGCTTCATTGGCCGGGGTGGGGCTCTCCTTGCCATCCTCTAGAGCTAAAGGGAATCTCAACGTGAGTCCCTGCCTCGAGGTAAGGCCCTGAGTAGCCCTGCAGAAAGGGAGGCATGCAGCTCTTTCCATGAGCTCTTAGTGGAGGTCTGTTTTAATGAAAAGAATTACCCCTTTCAGGACTCCTACGCCCTTCGGGTGAGCATCATTTTGGTTCCAAGATCACTGACTCCCTCCACACCCCTGTGGGCCTGCTGAGCAGCATTGAGTCCCATACGTCCCACGGAGGCTCTCTGTGTCTGCAGAGTCTCGGGCAACACACTATACGTTACTTCAGGAGAGCTACATTTCCAGAGCACTCGAACAGCATCAGAACTACATTTCTAGGCAGTCCACCATGCCCTGGAAGTCTTCGACATTGCCCTCGTCAGAGCTGCCCAGAGAAAACACTCTGCTTAGAATTTATCGAGGACCTCGTACCTGAAGTCACTCTATTCAAGGAGAAATACAGCATCTTAACATGCTGTGTCGTTCACAGGGCAAGAAACGTGAGAACTTGCCTCGAGGTAAGGCCATGAAATGCTTTGCAGAAGCAGAGGCGTGTAGCAGTTTCCATGTGGCCGTAGACGCATATCTTCAGCATTTTAAAGCCAGTACGCTTTTCAGGACACCCAGGTGCCTCGCCTGGAAACCCTATTCCCTGCAAGAACACTGAGTACCCTCAGGCTCCCCTGGCCCTTCTAAGGAAAATCCAGGCCAAGAGCTTTCAGACTCAGAGTGTGTATGTCGAGTGTAGGGTAACAAAGTGCACTCTTATTGGGACATCTTGATATAGCCAGCAATCGCCCAGGTTCACGAGCACCTTTAAGCAAGTTCCAGTAGGCCGTGGAATTCGTTCTCATTCCCTAGTTTGAGCTGTACAGAGAGAAACAGTAAGCTTCTCCTTCCATTCAGGACCTCCTACCTGAAGTCACCCTGCCTCCTGAAGAAAGACGACCTCGTTTCTATTGAAACTAAAGCACAGTTTTTCCTGTAGCACGGCAGGCTTTTGAAGAGGCACGGGCCCAGAGGCCTAGCTAGGGCTTTCCTTGGTGTGGCCGTTCACTAGATGCAGAACACCCTGCCTCGAGAAGTTGATTCAGGGAAGCAACAACTGTGTACTCTGTGTCTCATTTGACTTGTTAAAAACCACAGAGATGTATGCTGCCTGTGCCCATGGAAATGGGGGCATGATGGGACTAGCCTTGCTTTTCGTTTGGAAACCTCCGTTCTAGCTTCGGTGAAGCTCCCTGAAATTCTCTGCTGTTGACAGGCCTCTGGCCACTGTAGGCATGTGTCTGGGAAGAAAATGAGTTTTCTCTGGCTACACACGGAACTTCATTGGCCGGGGTGGGGCGCACCTTGCCATGCTCTAGAGCTAAAGGGAATCTAAACGTGAGCCCTTGGCTCGAGGTAAGGCCCTGAGTAGCCCTGCAGATAGGGAGGCATGCAACTCTTTCCATTAGCTCTTAGTCCCTCTTCTGGTTTACTTTAAATGAAGTACCTTTTTTCAGGACTCCTAGGCCCCTCGGTTGAGCATCATTTTTGTTCCAAGGTCTCTGAGTATCTCCACACCCCTGTAGGCCTGCTGAGCAACAACGAGGCACATTGGTCCTCGGAGGTCCTCTGTGTCTGCTGAGTCATGGGCAACACACTGCACTCTTTCTTGTGATATCTTGATTCACAGCACTCGCACAGGTTCAAGAGCAATGTTCAACAAGTTCCAACATGCCGTGGAAGTCGCTCTCATTCCCTAGTTTGAGCTGTACAGAGAGAAACAGTAAGCTTCTCCTTCCATTCAGGACCTCCTACCTGAAGTCACCCTGCCTCTTGAAGAAAGACGACCTTCTTTGTATTGCAACTAAAGCACAGTTTTTCCTGTAGCACGGCAGGCTTTTGAAGCGGCACGGGTCCAGAGTCCTAGCCAGGGATTTCCTTGGTGAGGCCGTTCACTAGTTGCAGAACACCGTGCCTCGAGAAGTTGATTCAGGGAAGCAACAACTGTGTACTCTGTGTCTCATTTGACTTGTTAAAAACCACAGAGATGAATGCTGCCTGTGCCCATGGAAATGGGGTCATGAGGGTACTAGCCTTGCTTTCCGTTTGGAAACCTCCATTCTTGCTTCCGTGAAGCTCCCTGAAATTCTCTGCTGTTGACAGTCCTCTGGCCACTGTAGGCATGTGTCTGGGAAAAAAATGAGTTTTCTCTGGGTACACACGGAGCTTCATTGGCCGGGGTGGGGCTCTCCTTGCCATCCTCTAGAGCTAAAGGGAATCTCAACGTGAGTCCCTGCCTCGAGGTAAGGCCCTGAGTAGCCCTGCAGAAAGGGAGGCATGCAGCTCTTTCCATGAGCTCTTAGTGGAGGTCTGTTTTAATGAAAAGAATTACCCCTTTCAGGACTCCTACGCCCTTCGGGTGAGCATCATTTTGGTTCCAAGATCACTGACTCCCTCCACACCCCTGTGGGCCTGCTGAGCAGCATTGAGTCCCATACGTCCCACGGAGGCTCTCTGTGTCTGCAGAGTCTCGGGCAACACACTATACGTTACTTCAGGAGAGCTACATTTCCAGAGCACTCGAACAGCATCAGAACTACATTTCTAGGCAGTCCACCATGCCCTGGAAGTCTTCGACATTGCCCTCGTCAGAGCTGCCCAGAGAAAACACTCTGCTTAGAATTTATCGAGGACCTCGTACCTGAAGTCACTCTATTCAAGGAGAAATACAGCATCTTAACATGCTGTGTCGTTCACAGGGCAAGAAACGTGAGAACTTGCCTCGAGGTAAGGCCATGAAATGCTTTGCAGAAGCAGAGGCGTGTAGCAGTTTCCATGTGGCCGTAGACGCATATCTTCAGCATTTTAAAGCCAGTACGCTTTTCAGGACACCCAGGTGCCTCGCCTGGAAACCCTATTCCCTGCAAGAACACTGAGTACCCTCAGGCTCCCCTGGCCCTTCTAAGGAAAATCCAGGCCAAGAGCTTTCAGACTCAGAGTGTGTATGTCGAGTGTAGGGTAACAAAGTGCACTCTTATTGGGACATCTTGATATAGCCAGCAATCGCCCAGGTTCACGAGCACCTTTAAGCAAGTTCCAGTAGGCCGTGGAATTCGTTCTCATTCCCTAGTTTGAGCTGTACAGAGAGAAACAGTAAGCTTCTCCTTCCATTCAGGACCTCCTACCTGAAGTCACCCTGCCTCCTGAAGAAAGACGACCTCGTTTCTATTGAAACTAAAGCACAGTTTTTCCTGTAGCACGGCAGGCTTTTGAAGAGGCACGGGCCCAGAGGCCTAGCTAGGGCTTTCCTTGGTGTGGCCGTTCACTAGATGCAGAACACCCTGCCTCGAGAAGTTGATTCAGGGAAGCAACAACTGTGTACTCTGTGTCTCATTTGACTTGTTAAAAACCACAGAGATGTATGCTGCCTGTGCCCATGGAAATGGGGGCATGATGGGACTAGCCTTGCTTTTCGTTTGGAAACCTCCGTTCTAGCTTCGGTGAAGCTCCCTGAAATTCTCTGCTGTTGACAGGCCTCTGGCCACTGTAGGCATGTGTCTGGGAAGAAAATGAGTTTTCTCTGGCTACACACGGAACTTCATTGGCCGGGGTGGGGCGCACCTTGCCATGCTCTAGAGCTAAAGGGAATCTAAACGTGAGCCCTTGGCTCGAGGTAAGGCCCTGAGTAGCCCTGCAGATAGGGAGGCATGCAACTCTTTCCATTAGCTCTTAGTCCCTCTTCTGGTTTACTTTAAATGAAGTACCTTTTTTCAGGACTCCTAGGCCCCTCGGTTGAGCATCATTTTTGTTCCAAGGTCTCTGAGTATCTCCACACCCCTGTAGGCCTGCTGAGCAACAACGAGGCACATTGGTCCTCGGAGGTCCTCTGTGTCTGCTGAGTCATGGGCAACACACTGCACTCTTTCTTGTGATATCTTGATTCACAGCACTCGCACAGGTTCAAGAGCAATGTTCAACAAGTTCCAACATGCCGTGGAAGTCGCTCTCATTCCCTAGTTTGAGCTGTACAGAGAGAAACAGTAAGCTTCTCCTTCCATTCAGGACCTCCTACCTGAAGTCACCCTGCCTCTTGAAGAAAGACGACCTTCTTTGTATTGCAACTAAAGCACAGTTTTTCCTGTAGCACGGCAGGCTTTTGAAGCGGCACGGGTCCAGAGTCCTAGCCAGGGATTTCCTTGGTGAGGCCGTTCACTAGTTGCAGAACACCGTGCCTCGAGAAGTTGATTCAGGGAAGCAACAACTGTGTACTCTGTGTCTCATTTGACTTGTTAAAAACCACAGAGATGAATGCTGCCTGTGCCCATGGAAATGGGGTCATGAGGGTACTAGCCTTGCTTTCCGTTTGGAAACCTCCATTCTTGCTTCCGTGAAGCTCCCTGAAATTCTCTGCTGTTGACAGTCCTCTGGCCACTGTAGGCATGTGTCTGGGAAAAAAATGAGTTTTCTCTGGGTACACACGGAGCTTCATTGGCCGGGGTGGGGCTCTCCTTGCCATCCTCTAGAGCTAAAGGGAATCTCAACGTGAGTCCCTGCCTCGAGGTAAGGCCCTGAGTAGCCCTGCAGAAAGGGAGGCATGCAGCTCTTTCCATGAGCTCTTAGTGGAGGTCTGTTTTAATGAAAAGAATTACCCCTTTCAGGACTCCTACGCCCTTCGGGTGAGCATCATTTTGGTTCCAAGATCACTGACTCCCTCCACACCCCTGTGGGCCTGCTGAGCAGCATTGAGTCCCATACGTCCCACGGAGGCTCTCTGTGTCTGCAGAGTCTCGGGCAACACACTATACGTTACTTCAGGAGAGCTACATTTCCAGAGCACTCGAACAGCATCAGAACTACATTTCTAGGCAGTCCACCATGCCCTGGAAGTCTTCGACATTGCCCTCGTCAGAGCTGCCCAGAGAAAACACTCTGCTTAGAATTTATCGAGGACCTCGTACCTGAAGTCACTCTATTCAAGGAGAAATACAGCATCTTAACATGCTGTGTCGTTCACAGGGCAAGAAACGTGAGAACTTGCCTCGAGGTAAGGCCATGAAATGCTTTGCAGAAGCAGAGGCGTGTAGCAGTTTCCATGTGGCCGTAGACGCATATCTTCAGCATTTTAAAGCCAGTACGCTTTTCAGGACACCCAGGTGCCTCGCCTGGAAACCCTATTCCCTGCAAGAACACTGAGTACCCTCAGGCTCCCCTGGCCCTTCTAAGGAAAATCCAGGCCAAGAGCTTTCAGACTCAGAGTGTGTATGTCGAGTGTAGGGTAACAAAGTGCACTCTTATTGGGACATCTTGATATAGCCAGCAATCGCCCAGGTTCACGAGCACCTTTAAGCAAGTTCCAGTAGGCCGTGGAATTCGTTCTCATTCCCTAGTTTGAGCTGTACAGAGAGAAACAGTAAGCTTCTCCTTCCATTCAGGACCTCCTACCTGAAGTCACCCTGCCTCCTGAAGAAAGACGACCTCGTTTCTATTGAAACTAAAGCACAGTTTTTCCTGTAGCACGGCAGGCTTTTGAAGAGGCACGGGCCCAGAGGCCTAGCTAGGGCTTTCCTTGGTGTGGCCGTTCACTAGATGCAGAACACCCTGCCTCGAGAAGTTGATTCAGGGAAGCAACAACTGTGTACTCTGTGTCTCATTTGACTTGTTAAAAACCACAGAGATGTATGCTGCCTGTGCCCATGGAAATGGGGGCATGATGGGACTAGCCTTGCTTTTCGTTTGGAAACCTCCGTTCTAGCTTCGGTGAAGCTCCCTGAAATTCTCTGCTGTTGACAGGCCTCTGGCCACTGTAGGCATGTGTCTGGGAAGAAAATGAGTTTTCTCTGGCTACACACGGAACTTCATTGGCCGGGGTGGGGCGCACCTTGCCATGCTCTAGAGCTAAAGGGAATCTAAACGTGAGCCCTTGGCTCGAGGTAAGGCCCTGAGTAGCCCTGCAGATAGGGAGGCATGCAACTCTTTCCATTAGCTCTTAGTCCCTCTTCTGGTTTACTTTAAATGAAGTACCTTTTTTCAGGACTCCTAGGCCCCTCGGTTGAGCATCATTTTTGTTCCAAGGTCTCTGAGTATCTCCACACCCCTGTAGGCCTGCTGAGCAACAACGAGGCACATTGGTCCTCGGAGGTCCTCTGTGTCTGCTGAGTCATGGGCAACACACTGCACTCTTTCTTGTGATATCTTGATTCACAGCACTCGCACAGGTTCAAGAGCAATGTTCAACAAGTTCCAACATGCCGTGGAAGTCGCTCTCATTCCCTAGTTTGAGCTGTACAGAGAGAAACAGTAAGCTTCTCCTTCCATTCAGGACCTCCTACCTGAAGTCACCCTGCCTCTTGAAGAAAGACGACCTTCTTTGTATTGCAACTAAAGCACAGTTTTTCCTGTAGCACGGCAGGCTTTTGAAGCGGCACGGGTCCAGAGTCCTAGCCAGGGATTTCCTTGGTGAGGCCGTTCACTAGTTGCAGAACACCGTGCCTCGAGAAGTTGATTCAGGGAAGCAACAACTGTGTACTCTGTGTCTCATTTGACTTGTTAAAAACCACAGAGATGAATGCTGCCTGTGCCCATGGAAATGGGGTCATGAGGGTACTAGCCTTGCTTTCCGTTTGGAAACCTCCATTCTTGCTTCCGTGAAGCTCCCTGAAATTCTCTGCTGTTGACAGTCCTCTGGCCACTGTAGGCATGTGTCTGGGAAAAAAATGAGTTTTCTCTGGGTACACACGGAGCTTCATTGGCCGGGGTGGGGCTCTCCTTGCCATCCTCTAGAGCTAAAGGGAATCTCAACGTGAGTCCCTGCCTCGAGGTAAGGCCCTGAGTAGCCCTGCAGAAAGGGAGGCATGCAGCTCTTTCCATGAGCTCTTAGTGGAGGTCTGTTTTAATGAAAAGAATTACCCCTTTCAGGACTCCTACGCCCTTCGGGTGAGCATCATTTTGGTTCCAAGATCACTGACTCCCTCCACACCCCTGTGGGCCTGCTGAGCAGCATTGAGTCCCATACGTCCCACGGAGGCTCTCTGTGTCTGCAGAGTCTCGGGCAACACACTATACGTTACTTCAGGAGAGCTACATTTCCAGAGCACTCGAACAGCATCAGAACTACATTTCTAGGCAGTCCACCATGCCCTGGAAGTCTTCGACATTGCCCTCGTCAGAGCTGCCCAGAGAAAACACTCTGCTTAGAATTTATCGAGGACCTCGTACCTGAAGTCACTCTATTCAAGGAGAAATACAGCATCTTAACATGCTGTGTCGTTCACAGGGCAAGAAACGTGAGAACTTGCCTCGAGGTAAGGCCATGAAATGCTTTGCAGAAGCAGAGGCGTGTAGCAGTTTCCATGTGGCCGTAGACGCATATCTTCAGCATTTTAAAGCCAGTACGCTTTTCAGGACACCCAGGTGCCTCGCCTGGAAACCCTATTCCCTGCAAGAACACTGAGTACCCTCAGGCTCCCC
Organism: Balaenoptera physalus; assembly: GCF_965194825.1. Classification (NCBI taxonomy): domain Eukaryota; kingdom Metazoa; phylum Chordata; class Mammalia; order Artiodactyla; family Balaenopteridae; genus Balaenoptera; species Balaenoptera physalus. Next base: position 110,196,682 of record NC_138888.1, read on the forward strand.
TGGCCCTTCTAAGGAAAATCCAGGCCAAGAGCTTTCAGACTCAGAGTGTGTATGTCGAGTGTAGGGTAACAAAGTGCACTCTTATTGGGACATCTTGATATAGCCAGCAATCGCCCAGGTTCACGAGCACCTTTAAGCAAGTTCCAGTAGGCCGTGGAATTCGTTCTCATTCCCTAGTTTGAGCTGTACAGAGAGAAACAGTAAGCTTCTCCTTCCATTCAGGACCTCCTACCTGAAGTCACCCTGCCTCCTGAAGAAAGACGACCTCGTTTCTATTGAAACTAAAGCACAGTTTTTCCTGTAGCACGGCAGGCTTTTGAAGAGGCACGGGCCCAGAGGCCTAGCTAGGGCTTTCCTTGGTGTGGCCGTTCACTAGATGCAGAACACCCTGCCTCGAGAAGTTGATTCAGGGAAGCAACAACTGTGTACTCTGTGTCTCATTTGACTTGTTAAAAACCACAGAGATGTATGCTGCCTGTGCCCATGGAAATGGGGGCATGATGGGACTAGCCTTGCTTTTCGTTTGGAAACCTCCGTTCTAGCTTCGGTGAAGCTCCCTGAAATTCTCTGCTGTTGACAGGCCTCTGGCCACTGTAGGCATGTGTCTGGGAAGAAAATGAGTTTTCTCTGGCTACACACGGAACTTCATTGGCCGGGGTGGGGCGCACCTTGCCATGCTCTAGAGCTAAAGGGAATCTAAACGTGAGCCCTTGGCTCGAGGTAAGGCCCTGAGTAGCCCTGCAGATAGGGAGGCATGCAACTCTTTCCATTAGCTCTTAGTCCCTCTTCTGGTTTACTTTAAATGAAGTACCTTTTTTCAGGACTCCTAGGCCCCTCGGTTGAGCATCATTTTTGTTCCAAGGTCTCTGAGTATCTCCACACCCCTGTAGGCCTGCTGAGCAACAACGAGGCACATTGGTCCTCGGAGGTCCTCTGTGTCTGCTGAGTCATGGGCAACACACTGCACTCTTTCTTGTGATATCTTGATTCACAGCACTCGCACAGGTTCAAGAGCAATGTTCAACAAGTTCCAACATGCCGTGGAAGTCGCTCTCATTCCCTAGTTTGAGCTGTACAGAGAGAAACAGTAAGCTTCTCCTTCCATTCAGGACCTCCTACCTGAAGTCACCCTGCCTCTTGAAGAAAGACGACCTTCTTTGTATTGCAACTAAAGCACAGTTTTTCCTGTAGCACGGCAGGCTTTTGAAGCGGCACGGGTCCAGAGTCCTAGCCAGGGATTTCCTTGGTGAGGCCGTTCACTAGTTGCAGAACACCGTGCCTCGAGAAGTTGATTCAGGGAAGCAACAACTGTGTACTCTGTGTCTCATTTGACTTGTTAAAAACCACAGAGATGAATGCTGCCTGTGCCCATGGAAATGGGGTCATGAGGGTACTAGCCTTGCTTTCCGTTTGGAAACCTCCATTCTTGCTTCCGTGAAGCTCCCTGAAATTCTCTGCTGTTGACAGTCCTCTGGCCACTGTAGGCATGTGTCTGGGAAAAAAATGAGTTTTCTCTGGGTACACACGGAGCTTCATTGGCCGGGGTGGGGCTCTCCTTGCCATCCTCTAGAGCTAAAGGGAATCTCAACGTGAGTCCCTGCCTCGAGGTAAGGCCCTGAGTAGCCCTGCAGAAAGGGAGGCATGCAGCTCTTTCCATGAGCTCTTAGTGGAGGTCTGTTTTAATGAAAAGAATTACCCCTTTCAGGACTCCTACGCCCTTCGGGTGAGCATCATTTTGGTTCCAAGATCACTGACTCCCTCCACACCCCTGTGGGCCTGCTGAGCAGCATTGAGTCCCATACGTCCCACGGAGGCTCTCTGTGTCTGCAGAGTCTCGGGCAACACACTATACGTTACTTCAGGAGAGCTACATTTCCAGAGCACTCGAACAGCATCAGAACTACATTTCTAGGCAGTCCACCATGCCCTGGAAGTCTTCGACATTGCCCTCGTCAGAGCTGCCCAGAGAAAACACTCTGCTTAGAATTTATCGAGGACCTCGTACCTGAAGTCACTCTATTCAAGGAGAAATACAGCATCTTAACATGCTGTGTCGTTCACAGGGCAAGAAACGTGAGAACTTGCCTCGAGGTAAGGCCATGAAATGCTTTGCAGAAGCGGAGGCGTGTAGCAGTTTCCATGTGGCCGTAGACGCATATCTTCAGCATTTTAAAGCCAGTACGCTTTTCAGGACACCCAGGTGCCTCGCCTGGAAACCCTATTCCCTGCAAGAACACTGAGTACCCTCAGGCTCCCCTGGCCCTTCTAAGGAAAATCCAGGCCAAGAGCTTTCAGACTCAGAGTGTGTATGTCGAGTGTAGGGTAACAAAGTGCACTCTTATTGGGACATCTTGATATAGCCAGCAATCGCCCAGGTTCACGAGCACCTTTAAGCAAGTTCCAGTAGGCCGTGGAATTCGTTCTCATTCCCTAGTTTGAGCTGTACAGAGAGAAACAGTAAGCTTCTCCTTCCATTCAGGACCTCCTACCTGAAGTCACCCTGCCTCCTGAAGAAAGACGACCTCGTTTCTATTGAAACTAAAGCACAGTTTTTCCTGTAGCACGGCAGGCTTTTGAAGAGGCACGGGCCCAGAGGCCTAGCTAGGGCTTTCCTTGGTGTGGCCGTTCACTAGATGCAGAACACCCTGCCTCGAGAAGTTGATTCAGGGAAGCAACAACTGTGTACTCTGTGTCTCATTTGACTTGTTAAAAACCACAGAGATGTATGCTGCCTGTGCCCATGGAAATGGGGGCATGATGGGACTAGCCTTGCTTTTCGTTTGGAAACCTCCGTTCTAGCTTCGGTGAAGCTCCCTGAAATTCTCTGCTGTTGACAGGCCTCTGGCCACTGTAGGCATGTGTCTGGGAAGAAAATGAGTTTTCTCTGGCTACACACGGAACTTCATTGGCCGGGGTGGGGCGCACCTTGCCATGCTCTAGAGCTAAAGGGAATCTAAACGTGAGCCCTTGGCTCGAGGTAAGGCCCTGAGTAGCCCTGCAGATAGGGAGGCATGCAACTCTTTCCATTAGCTCTTAGTCCCTCTTCTGGTTTACTTTAAATGAAGTACCTTTTTTCAGGACTCCTAGGCCCCTCGGTTGAGCATCATTTTTGTTCCAAGGTCTCTGAGTATCTCCACACCCCTGTAGGCCTGCTGAGCAACAACGAGGCACATTGGTCCTCGGAGGTCCTCTGTGTCTGCTGAGTCATGGGCAACACACTGCACTCTTTCTTGTGATATCTTGATTCACAGCACTCGCACAGGTTCAAGAGCAATGTTCAACAAGTTCCAACATGCCGTGGAAGTCGCTCTCATTCCCTAGTTTGAGCTGTACAGAGAGAAACAGTAAGCTTCTCCTTCCATTCAGGACCTCCTACCTGAAGTCACCCTGCCTCTTGAAGAAAGACGACCTTCTTTGTATTGCAACTAAAGCACAGTTTTTCCTGTAGCACGGCAGGCTTTTGAAGCGGCACGGGTCCAGAGTCCTAGCCAGGGATTTCCTTGGTGAGGCCGTTCACTAGTTGCAGAACACCGTGCCTCGAGAAGTTGATTCAGGGAAGCAACAACTGTGTACTCTGTGTCTCATTTGACTTGTTAAAAACCACAGAGATGAATGCTGCCTGTGCCCATGGAAATGGGGTCATGAGGGTACTAGCCTTGCTTTCCGTTTGGAAACCTCCATTCTTGCTTCCGTGAAGCTCCCTGAAATTCTCTGCTGTTGACAGTCCTCTGGCCACTGTAGGCATGTGTCTGGGAAAAAAATGAGTTTTCTCTGGGTACACACGGAGCTTCATTGGCCGGGGTGGGGCTCTCCTTGCCATCCTCTAGAGCTAAAGGGAATCTCAACGTGAGTCCCTGCCTCGAGGTAAGGCCCTGAGTAGCCCTGCAGAAAGGGAGGCATGCAGCTCTTTCCATGAGCTCTTAGTGGAGGTCTGTTTTAATGAAAAGAATTACCCCTTTCAGGACTCCTACGCCCTTCGGGTGAGCATCATTTTGGTTCCAAGATCACTGACTCCCTCCACACCCCTGTGGGCCTGCTGAGCAGCATTGAGTCCCATACGTCCCACGGAGGCTCTCTGTGTCTGCAGAGTCTCGGGCAACACACTATACGTTACTTCAGGAGAGCTACATTTCCAGAGCACTCGAACAGCATCAGAACTACATTTCTAGGCAGTCCACCATGCCCTGGAAGTCTTCGACATTGCCCTCGTCAGAGCTGCCCAGAGAAAACACTCTGCTTAGAATTTATCGAGGACCTCGTACCTGAAGTCACTCTATTCAAGGAGAAATACAGCATCTTAACATGCTGTGTCGTTCACAGGGCAAGAAACGTGAGAACTTGCCTCGAGGTAAGGCCATGAAATGCTTTGCAGAAGCAGAGGCGTGTAGCAGTTTCCATGTGGCCGTAGACGCATATCTTCAGCATTTTAAAGCCAGTACGCTTTTCAGGACACCCAGGTGCCTCGCCTGGAAACCCTATTCCCTGCAAGAACACTGAGTACCCTCAGGCTCCCCTGGCCCTTCTAAGGAAAATCCAGGCCAAGAGCTTTCAGACTCAGAGTGTGTATGTCGAGTGTAGGGTAACAAAGTGCACTCTTATTGGGACATCTTGATATAGCCAGCAATCGCCCAGGTTCACGAGCACCTTTAAGCAAGTTCCAGTAGGCCGTGGAATTCGTTCTCATTCCCTAGTTTGAGCTGTACAGAGAGAAACAGTAAGCTTCTCCTTCCATTCAGGACCTCCTACCTGAAGTCACCCTGCCTCCTGAAGAAAGACGACCTCGTTTCTATTGAAACTAAAGCACAGTTTTTCCTGTAGCACGGCAGGCTTTTGAAGAGGCACGGGCCCAGAGGCCTAGCTAGGGCTTTCCTTGGTGTGGCCGTTCACTAGATGCAGAACACCCTGCCTCGAGAAGTTGATTCAGGGAAGCAACAACTGTGTACTCTGTGTCTCATTTGACTTGTTAAAAACCACAGAGATGTATGCTGCCTGTGCCCATGGAAATGGGGGCATGATGGGACTAGCCTTGCTTTTCGTTTGGAAACCTCCGTTCTAGCTTCGGTGAAGCTCCCTGAAATTCTCTGCTGTTGACAGGCCTCTGGCCACTGTAGGCATGTGTCTGGGAAGAAAATGAGTTTTCTCTGGCTACACACGGAACTTCATTGGCCGGGGTGGGGCGCACCTTGCCATGCTCTAGAGCTAAAGGGAATCTAAACGTGAGCCCTTGGCTCGAGGTAAGGCCCTGAGTAGCCCTGCAGATAGGGAGGCATGCAACTCTTTCCATTAGCTCTTAGTCCCTCTTCTGGTTTACTTTAAATGAAGTACCTTTTTTCAGGACTCCTAGGCCCCTCGGTTGAGCATCATTTTTGTTCCAAGGTCTCTGAGTATCTCCACACCCCTGTAGGCCTGCTGAGCAACAACGAGGCACATTGGTCCTCGGAGGTCCTCTGTGTCTGCTGAGTCATGGGCAACACACTGCACTCTTTCTTGTGATATCTTGATTCACAGCACTCGCACAGGTTCAAGAGCAATGTTCAACAAGTTCCAACATGCCGTGGAAGTCGCTCTCATTCCCTAGTTTGAGCTGTACAGAGAGAAACAGTAAGCTTCTCCTTCCATTCAGGACCTCCTACCTGAAGTCACCCTGCCTCTTGAAGAAAGACGACCTTCTTTGTATTGCAACTAAAGCACAGTTTTTCCTGTAGCACGGCAGGCTTTTGAAGCGGCACGGGTCCAGAGTCCTAGCCAGGGATTTCCTTGGTGAGGCCGTTCACTAGTTGCAGAACACCGTGCCTCGAGAAGTTGATTCAGGGAAGCAACAACTGTGTACTCTGTGTCTCATTTGACTTGTTAAAAACCACAGAGATGAATGCTGCCTGTGCCCATGGAAATGGGGTCATGAGGGTACTAGCCTTGCTTTCCGTTTGGAAACCTCCATTCTTGCTTCCGTGAAGCTCCCTGAAATTCTCTGCTGTTGACAGTCCTCTGGCCACTGTAGGCATGTGTCTGGGAAAAAAATGAGTTTTCTCTGGGTACACACGGAGCTTCATTGGCCGGGGTGGGGCTCTCCTTGCCATCCTCTAGAGCTAAAGGGAATCTCAACGTGAGTCCCTGCCTCGAGGTAAGGCCCTGAGTAGCCCTGCAGAAAGGGAGGCATGCAGCTCTTTCCATGAGCTCTTAGTGGAGGTCTGTTTTAATGAAAAGAATTACCCCTTTCAGGACTCCTACGCCCTTCGGGTGAGCATCATTTTGGTTCCAAGATCACTGACTCCCTCCACACCCCTGTGGGCCTGCTGAGCAGCATTGAGTCCCATACGTCCCACGGAGGCTCTCTGTGTCTGCAGAGTCTCGGGCAACACACTATACGTTACTTCAGGAGAGCTACATTTCCAGAGCACTCGAACAGCATCAGAACTACATTTCTAGGCAGTCCACCATGCCCTGGAAGTCTTCGACATTGCCCTCGTCAGAGCTGCCCAGAGAAAACACTCTGCTTAGAATTTATCGAGGACCTCGTACCTGAAGTCACTCTATTCAAGGAGAAATACAGCATCTTAACATGCTGTGTCGTTCACAGGGCAAGAAACGTGAGAACTTGCCTCGAGGTAAGGCCATGAAATGCTTTGCAGAAGCAGAGGCGTGTAGCAGTTTCCATGTGGCCGTAGACGCATATCTTCAGCATTTTAAAGCCAGTACGCTTTTCAGGACACCCAGGTGCCTCGCCTGGAAACCCTATTCCCTGCAAGAACACTGAGTACCCTCAGGCTCCCCTGGCCCTTCTAAGGAAAATCCAGGCCAAGAGCTTTCAGACTCAGAGTGTGTATGTCGAGTGTAGGGTAACAAAGTGCACTCTTATTGGGACATCTTGATATAGCCAGCAATCGCCCAGGTTCACGAGCACCTTTAAGCAAGTTCCAGTAGGCCGTGGAATTCGTTCTCATTCCCTAGTTTGAGCTGTACAGAGAGAAACAGTAAGCTTCTCCTTCCATTCAGGACCTCCTACCTGAAGTCACCCTGCCTCCTGAAGAAAGACGACCTCGTTTCTATTGAAACTAAAGCACAGTTTTTCCTGTAGCACGGCAGGCTTTTGAAGAGGCACGGGCCCAGAGGCCTAGCTAGGGCTTTCCTTGGTGTGGCCGTTCACTAGATGCAGAACACCCTGCCTCGAGAAGTTGATTCAGGGAAGCAACAACTGTGTACTCTGTGTCTCATTTGACTTGTTAAAAACCACAGAGATGTATGCTGCCTGTGCCCATGGAAATGGGGGCATGATGGGACTAGCCTTGCTTTTCGTTTGGAAACCTCCGTTCTAGCTTCGGTGAAGCTCCCTGAAATTCTCTGCTGTTGACAGGCCTCTGGCCACTGTAGGCATGTGTCTGGGAAGAAAATGAGTTTTCTCTGGCTACACACGGAACTTCATTGGCCGGGGTGGGGCGCACCTTGCCATGCTCTAGAGCTAAAGGGAATCTAAACGTGAGCCCTTGGCTCGAGGTAAGGCCCTGAGTAGCCCTGCAGATAGGGAGGCATGCAACTCTTTCCATTAGCTCTTAGTCCCTCTTCTGGTTTACTTTAAATGAAGTACCTTTTTTCAGGACTCCTAGGCCCCTCGGTTGAGCATCATTTTTGTTCCAAGGTCTCTGAGTATCTCCACACCCCTGTAGGCCTGCTGAGCAACAACGAGGCACATTGGTCCTCGGAGGTCCTCTGTGTCTGCTGAGTCATGGGCAACACACTGCACTCTTTCTTGTGATATCTTGATTCACAGCACTCGCACAGGTTCAAGAGCAATGTTCAACAAGTTCCAACATGCCGTGGAAGTCGCTCTCATTCCCTAGTTTGAGCTGTACAGAGAGAAACAGTAAGCTTCTCCTTCCATTCAGGACCTCCTACCTGAAGTCACCCTGCCTCTTGAAGAAAGACGACCTTCTTTGTATTGCAACTAAAGCACAGTTTTTCCTGTAGCACGGCAGGCTTTTGAAGCGGCACGGGTCCAGAGTCCTAGCCAGGGATTTCCTTGGTGAGGCCGTTCACTAGTTGCAGAACACCGTGCCTCGAGAAGTTGATTCAGGGAAGCAACAACTGTGTACTCTGTGTCTCATTTGACTTGTTAAAAACCACAGAGATGAATGCTGCCTGTGCCCATGGAAATGGGGTCATGAGGGTACTAGCCTTGCTTTCCGTTTGGAAACCTCCATTCTTGCTTCCGTGAAGCTCCCTGAAATTCTCTGCTGTTGACAGTCCTCTGGCCACTGTAGGCATGTGTCTGGGAAAAAAATGAGTTTTCTCTGGGTACACACGGAGCTTCATTGGCCGGGGTGGGGCTCTCCTTGCCATCCTCTAGAGCTAAAGGGAATCTCAACGTGAGTCCCTGCCTCGAGGTAAGGCCCTGAGTAGCCCTGCAGAAAGGGAGGCATGCAGCTCTTTCCATGAGCTCTTAGTGGAGGTCTGTTTTAATGAAAAGAATTACCCCTTTCAGGACTCCTACGCCCTTCGGGTGAGCATCATTTTGGTTCCAAGATCACTGACTCCCTCCACACCCCTGTGGGCCTGCTGAGCAGCATTGAGTCCCATACGTCCCACGGAGGCTCTCTGTGTCTGCAGAGTCTCGGGCAACACACTATACGTTACTTCAGGAGAGCTACATTTCCAGAGCACTCGAACAGCATCAGAACTACATTTCTAGGCAGTCCACCATGCCCTGGAAGTCTTCGACATTGCCCTCGTCAGAGCTGCCCAGAGAAAACACTCTGCTTAGAATTTATCGAGGACCTCGTACCTGAAGTCACTCTATTCAAGGAGAAATACAGCATCTTAACATGCTGTGTCGTTCACAGGGCAAGAAACGTGAGAACTTGCCTCGAGGTAAGGCCATGAAATGCTTTGCAGAAGCAGAGGCGTGTAGCAGTTTCCATGTGGCCGTAGACGCATATCTTCAGCATTTTAAAGCCAGTACGCTTTTCAGGACACCCAGGTGCCTCGCCTGGAAACCCTATTCCCTGCAAGAACACTGAGTACCCTCAGGCTCCCCTGGCCCTTCTAAGGAAAATCCAGGCCAAGAGCTTTCAGACTCAGAGTGTGTATGTCGAGTGTAGGGTAACAAAGTGCACTCTTATTGGGACATCTTGATATAGCCAGCAATCGCCCAGGTTCACGAGCACCTTTAAGCAAGTTCCAGTAGGCCGTGGAATTCGTTCTCATTCCCTAGTTTGAGCTGTACAGAGAGAAACAGTAAGCTTCTCCTTCCATTCAGGACCTCCTACCTGAAGTCACCCTGCCTCCTGAAGAAAGACGACCTCGTTTCTATTGAAACTAAAGCACAGTTTTTCCTGTAGCACGGCAGGCTTTTGAAGAGGCACGGGCCCAGAGGCCTAGCTAGGGCTTTCCTTGGTGTGGCCGTTCACTAGATGCAGAACACCCTGCCTCGAGAAGTTGATTCAGGGAAGCAACAACTGTGTACTCTGTGTCTCATTTGACTTGTTAAAAACCACAGAGATGTATGCTGCCTGTGCCCATGGAAATGGGGGCATGAAGGGACTAGCCTTGCTTTTCGTTTGGAAACCTCCGTTCTAGCTTCGGTGAAGCTCCCTGAAATTCTCTGCTGTTGACAGGCCTCTGGCCACTGTAGGCATGTGTCTGGGAAGAAAATGAGTTTTCTCTGGCTACACACGGAACTTCATTGGCCGGGGTGGGGCGCACCTTGCCATGCTCTAGAGCTAAAGGGAATCTAAACGTGAGCCCTTGGCTCGAGGTAAGGCCCTGAGTAGCCCTGCAGATAGGGAGGCATGCAACTCTTTCCATTAGCTCTTAGTCCCTCTTCTGGTTTACTTTAAATGAAGTACCTTTTTTCAGGACTCCTAGGCCCCTCGGTTGAGCATCATTTTTGTTCCAAGGTCTCTGAGTATCTCCACACCCCTGTAGGCCTGCTGAGCAACAACGAGGCACATTGGTCCTCGGAGGTCCTCTGTGTCTGCTGAGTCATGGGCAACACACTGCACTCTTTCTTGTGATATCTTGATTCACAGCACTCGCACAGGTTCAAGAGCAATGTTCAACAAGTTCCAACATGCCGTGGAAGTCGCTCTCATTCCCTAGTTTGAGCTGTACAGAGAGAAACAGTAAGCTTCTCCTTCCATTCAGGACCTCCTACCTGAAGTCACCCTGCCTCTTGAAGAAAGACGACCTTCTTTGTATTGCAACTAAAGCACAGTTTTTCCTGTAGCACGGCAGGCTTTTGAAGCGGCACGGGTCCAGAGTCCTAGCCAGGGATTTCCTTGGTGAGGCCGTTCACTAGTTGCAGAACACCGTGCCTCGAGAAGTTGATTCAGGGAAGCAACAACTGTGTACTCTGTGTCTCATTTGACTTGTTAAAAACCACAGAGATGAATGCTGCCTGTGCCCATGGAAATGGGGTCATGAGGGTACTAGCCTTGCTTTCCGTTTGGAAACCTCCATTCTTGCTTCCGTGAAGCTCCCTGAAATTCTCTGCTGTTGACAGTCCTCTGGCCACTGTAGGCATGTGTCTGGGAAAAAAATGAGTTTTCTCTGGGTACACACGGAGCTTCATTGGCCGGGGTGGGGCTCTCCTTGCCATCCTCTAGAGCTAAAGGGAATCTCAACGTGAGTCCCTGCCTCGAGGTAAGGCCCTGAGTAGCCCTGCAGAAAGGGAGGCATGCAGCTCTTTCCATGAGCTCTTAGTGGAGGTCTGTTTTAATGAAAAGAATTACCCCTTTCAGGACTCCTACGCCCTTCGGGTGAGCATCATTTTGGTTCCAAGATCACTGACTCCCTCCACACCCCTGTGGGCCTGCTGAGCAGCATTGAGTCCCATACGTCCCACGGAGGCTCTCTGTGTCTGCAGAGTCTCGGGCAACACACTATACGTTACTTCAGGAGAGCTACATTTCCAGAGCACTCGAACAGCATCAGAACTACATTTCTAGGCAGTCCACCATGCCCTGGAAGTCTTCGACATTGCCCTCGTCAGAGCTGCCCAGAGAAAACACTCTGCTTAGAATTTATCGAGGACCTCGTACCTGAAGTCACTCTATTCAAGGAGAAATACAGCATCTTAACATGCTGTGTCGTTCACAGGGCAAGAAACGTGAGAACTTGCCTCGAGGTAAGGCCATGAAATGCTTTGCAGAAGCAGAGGCGTGTAGCAGTTTCCATGTGGCCGTAGACGCATATCTTCAGCATTTTAAAGCCAGTACGCTTTTCAGGACACCCAGGTGCCTCGCCTGGAAACCCTATTCCCTGCAAGAACACTGAGTACCCTCAGGCTCCCCTGGCCCTTCTAAGGAAAATCCAGGCCAAGAGCTTTCAGACTCAGAGTGTGTATGTCGAGTGTAGGGTAACAAAGTGCACTCTTATTGGGACATCTTGATATAGCCAGCAATCGCCCAGGTTCACGAGCACCTTTAAGCAAGTTCCAGTAGGCCGTGGAATTCGTTCTCATTCCCTAGTTTGAGCTGTACAGAGAGAAACAGTAAGCTTCTCCTTCCATTCAGGACCTCCTACCTGAAGTCACCCTGCCTCCTGAAGAAAGACGACCTCGTTTCTATTGAAACTAAAGCACAGTTTTTCCTGTAGCACGGCAGGCTTTTGAAGAGGCACGGGCCCAGAGGCCTAGCTAGGGCTTTCCTTGGTGTGGCCGTTCACTAGATGCAGAACACCCTGCCTCGAGAAGTTGATTCAGGGAAGCAACAACTGTGTACTCTGTGTCTCATTTGACTTGTTAAAAACCACAGAGATGTATGCTGCCTGTGCCCATGGAAATGGGGGCATGATGGGACTAGCCTTGCTTTTCGTTTGGAAACCTCCGTTCTAGCTTCGGTGAAGCTCCCTGAAATTCTCTGCTGTTGACAGGCCTCTGGCCACTGTAGGCATGTGTCTGGGAAGAAAATGAGTTTTCTCTGGCTACACACGGAACTTCATTGGCCGGGGTGGGGCGCACCTTGCCATGCTCTAGAGCTAAAGGGAATCTAAACGTGAGCCCTTGGCTCGAGGTAAGGCCCTGAGTAGCCCTGCAGATAGGGAGGCATGCAACTCTTTCCATTAGCTCTTAGTCCCTCTTCTGGTTTACTTTAAATGAAGTACCTTTTTTCAGGACTCCTAGGCCCCTCGGTTGAGCATCATTTTTGTTCCAAGGTCTCTGAGTATCTCCACACCCCTGTAGGCCTGCTGAGCAACAACGAGGCACATTGGTCCTCGGAGGTCCTCTGTGTCTGCTGAGTCATGGGCAACACACTGCACTCTTTCTTGTGATATCTTGATTCACAGCACTCGCACAGGTTCAAGAGCAATGTTCAACAAGTTCCAACATGCCGTGGAAGTCGCTCTCATTCCCTAGTTTGAGCTGTACAGAGAGAAACAGTAAGCTTCTCCTTCCATTCAGGACCTCCTACCTGAAGTCACCCTGCCTCTTGAAGAAAGACGACCTTCTTTGTATTGCAACTAAAGCACAGTTTTTCCTGTAGCACGGCAGGCTTTTGAAGCGGCACGGGTCCAGAGTCCTAGCCAGGGATTTCCTTGGTGAGGCCGTTCACTAGTTGCAGAACACCGTGCCTCGAGAAGTTGATTCAGGGAAGCAACAACTGTGTACTCTGTGTCTCATTTGACTTGTTAAAAACCACAGAGATGAATGCTGCCTGTGCCCATGGAAATGGGGTCATGAGGGTACTAGCCTTGCTTTCCGTTTGGAAACCTCCATTCTTGCTTCCGTGAAGCTCCCTGAAATTCTCTGCTGTTGACAGTCCTCTGGCCACTGTAGGCATGTGTCTGGGAAAAAAATGAGTTTTCTCTGGGTACACACGGAGCTTCATTGGCCGGGGTGGGGCTCTCCTTGCCATCCTCTAGAGCTAAAGGGAATCTCAACGTGAGTCCCTGCCTCGAGGTAAGGCCCTGAGTAGCCCTGCAGAAAGGGAGGCATGCAGCTCTTTCCATGAGCTCTTAGTGGAGGTCTGTTTTAATGAAAAGAATTACCCCTTTCAGGACTCCTACGCCCTTCGGGTGAGCATCATTTTGGTTCCAAGATCACTGACTCCCTCCACACCCCTGTGGGCCTGCTGAGCAGCATTGAGTCCCATACGTCCCACGGAGGCTCTCTGTGTCTGCAGAGTCTCGGGCAACACACTATACGTTACTTCAGGAGAGCTACATTTCCAGAGCACTCGAACAGCATCAGAACTACATTTCTAGGCAGTCCACCATGCCCTGGAAGTCTTCGACATTGCCCTCGTCAGAGCTGCCCAGAGAAAACACTCTGCTTAGAATTTATCGAGGACCTCGTACCTGAAGTCACTCTATTCAAGGAGAAATACAGCATCTTAACATGCTGTGTCGTTCACAGGGCAAGAAACGTGAGAACTTGCCTCGAGGTAAGGCCATGAAATGCTTTGCAGAAGCAGAGGCGTGTAGCAGTTTCCATGTGGCCGTAGACGCATATCTTCAGCATTTTAAAGCCAGTACGCTTTTCAGGACACCCAGGTGCCTCGCCTGGAAACCCTATTCCCTGCAAGAACACTGAGTACCCTCAGGCTCCCCTGGCCCTTCTAAGGAAAATCCAGGCCAAGAGCTTTCAGACTCAGAGTGTGTATGTCGAGTGTAGGGTAACAAAGTGCACTCTTATTGGGACATCTTGATATAGCCAGCAATCGCCCAGGTTCACGAGCACCTTTAAGCAAGTTCCAGTAGGCCGTGGAATTCGTTCTCATTCCCTAGTTTGAGCTGTACAGAGAGAAACAGTAAGCTTCTCCTTCCATTCAGGACCTCCTACCTGAAGTCACCCTGCCTCCTGAAGAAAGACGACCTCGTTTCTATTGAAACTAAAGCACAGTTTTTCCTGTAGCACGGCAGGCTTTTGAAGAGGCACGGGCCCAGAGGCCTAGCTAGGGCTTTCCTTGGTGTGGCCGTTCACTAGATGCAGAACACCCTGCCTCGAGAAGTTGATTCAGGGAAGCAACAACTGTGTACTCTGTGTCTCATTTGACTTGTTAAAAACCACAGAGATGTATGCTGCCTGTGCCCATGGAAATGGGGGCATGATGGGACTAGCCTTGCTTTTCGTTTGGAAACCTCCGTTCTAGCTTCGGTGAAGCTCCCTGAAATTCTCTGCTGTTGACAGGCCTCTGGCCACTGTAGGCATGTGTCTGGGAAGAAAATGAGTTTTCTCTGGCTACACACGGAACTTCATTGGCCGGGGTGGGGCGCACCTTGCCATGCTCTAGAGCTAAAGGGAATCTAAACGTGAGCCCTTGGCTCGAGGTAAGGCCCTGAGTAGCCCTGCAGATAGGGAGGCATGCAGCTCTTTCCATTAGCTCTTAGTCCCTCTTCGGGTTTACTTTAAATGAAGTACCTTTTTTCAGGACTCCTAGGCCCCTCGGTTGAGCATCATTTTTGTTCCAAGGTCTCTGAGTATCTCCACACCCCTGTAGGCCTGCTGAGCAACAACGAGGCACATTGGTCCTCGGAGGTCCTCTGTGTCTGCTGAGTCATGGGCAACACACTGCACTCTTTCTTGTGATATCTTGATTCACAGCACTCGCACAGGTTCAAGAGCAATGTTCAACAAGTTCCAACATGCCGTGGAAGTCGCTCTCATTCCCTAGTTTGAGCTGTACAGAGAGAAACAGTAAGCTTCTCCTTCCATTCAGGACCTCCTACCTGAAGTCACCCTGCCTCTTGAAGAAAGACGACCTTCTTTGTATTGCAACTAAAGCACAGTTTTTCCTGTAGCACGGCAGGCTTTTGAAGCGGCACGGGTCCAGAGTCCTAGCCAGGGATTTCCTTGGTGAGGCCGTTCACTAGTTGCAGAACACCGTGCCTCGAGAAGTTGATTCAGGGAAGCAACAACTGTGTACTCTGTGTCTCATTTGACTTGTTAAAAACCACAGAGATGAATGCTGCCTGTGCCCATGGAAATGGGGTCATGAGGGTACTAGCCTTGCTTTCCGTTTGGAAACCTCCATTCTTGCTTCCGTGAAGCTCCCTGAAATTCTCTGCTGTTGACAGTCCTCTGGCCACTGTAGGCATGTGTCTGGGAAAAAAATGAGTTTTCTCTGGGTACACACGGAGCTTCATTGGCCGGGGTGGGGCTCTCCTTGCCATCCTCTAGAGCTAAAGGGAATCTCAACGTGAGTCCCTGCCTCGAGGTAAGGCCCTGAGTAGCCCTGCAGAAAGGGAGGCATGCAGCTCTTTCCATGAGCTCTTAGTGGAGGTCTGTTTTAATGAAAAGAATTACCCCTTTCAGGACTCCTACGCCCTTCGGGTGAGCATCATTTTGGTTCCAAGATCACTGACTCCCTCCACACCCCTGTGGGCCTGCTGAGCAGCATTGAGTCCCATACGTCCCACGGAGGCTCTCTGTGTCTGCAGAGTCTCGGGCAACACACTATACGTTACTTCAGGAGAGCTACATTTCCAGAGCACTCGAACAGCATCAGAACTACATTTCTAGGCAGTCCACCATGCCCTGGAAGTCTTCGACATTGCCCTCGTCAGAGCTGCCCAGAGAAAACACTCTGCTTAGAATTTATCGAGGACCTCGTACCTGAAGTCACTCTATTCAAGGAGAAATACAGCATCTTAACATGCTGTGTCGTTCACAGGGCAAGAAACGTGAGAACTTGCCTCGAGGTAAGGCCATGAAATGCTTTGCAGAAGCAGAGGCGTGTAGCAGTTTCCATGTGGCCGTAGACGCATATCTTCAGCATTTTAAAGCCAGTACGCTTTTCAGGACACCCAGGTGCCTCGCCTGGAAACCCTATTCCCTGCAAGAACACTGAGTACCCTCAGGCTCCCCTGGCCCTTCTAAGGAAAATCCAGGCCAAGAGCTTTCAGACTCAGAGTGTGTATGTCGAGTGTAGGGTAACAAAGTGCACTCTTATTGGGACATCTTGATATAGCCAGCAATCGCCCAGGTTCACGAGCACCTTTAAGCAAGTTCCAGTAGGCCGTGGAATTCGTTCTCATTCCCTAGTTTGAGCTGTACAGAGAGAAACAGTAAGCTTCTCCTTCCATTCAGGACCTCCTACCTGAAGTCACCCTGCCTCCTGAAGAAAGACGACCTCGTTTCTATTGAAACTAAAGCACAGTTTTTCCTGTAGCACGGCAGGCTTTTGAAGAGGCACGGGCCCAGAGGCCTAGCTAGGGCTTTCCTTGGTGTGGCCGTTCACTAGATGCAGAACACCCTGCCTCGAGAAGTTGATTCAGGGAAGCAACAACTGTGTACTCTGTGTCTGATTTGACTTGTTAAAAACCACAGAGATGTATGCTGCCTGTGCCCATGGAAATGGGGGCATGATGGGACTAGCCTTGCTTTTCGTTTGGAAACCTCCGTTCTAGCTTCGGTGAAGCTCCCTGAAATTCTCTGCTGTTGACAGGCCTCTGGCCACTGTAGGCATGTGTCTGGGAAGAAAATGAGTTTTCTCTGGCTACACACGGAACTTCATTGGCCGGGGTGGGGCGCACCTTGCCATGCTCTAGAGCTAAAGGGAATCTAAACGTGAGCCCTTGGCTCGAGGTAAGGCCCTGAGTAGCCCTGCAGAACGGGAGGCATGCAGCTCTTTCCATTAGCTCTTAGTCGCTCTTCGGGTTTACTTTAAATGAAGTACCTTTTTTCAGGACTCTTAGGCCCCTCGGTTGAGCATCATTTTTGTTCCAAGGTCTCTGAGTATCTCCACACCCCTGTAGGCCTGCTGAGCAACAACGAGGCACATTGGTCCTCGGAGGTCCTCTGTGTCTGCTGAGTCATGGGCAACACACTGCACTCTTTCTTGTGATATCTTGATTCACAGCACTCGCACAGGTTCAAGAGCAATGTTCAACAAGTTCCAACATGCCGTGGAAGTCGCTCTCATTCCCTAGTTTGAGCTGTACAGAGAGAAACAGTAAGCTTCTCCTTCCATTCAGGACCTCCTACCTGAAGTCACCCTGCCTCTTGAAGAAAGACGACCTTCTTTGTATTGCAACTAAAGCACAGTTTTTCCTGTAGCACGGCAGGCTTTTGAAGCGGCACGGGTCCAGAGTCCTAGCCAGGGATTTCCTTGGTGAGGCCGTTCACTAGTTGCAGAACACCGTGCCTCGAGAAGTTGATTCAGGGAAGCAACAACTGTGTACTCTGTGTCTCATTTGACTTGTTAAAAACCACAGAGATGAATGCTGCCTGTGCCCATGGAAATGGGGTCATGAGGGTACTAGCCTTGCTTTCCGTTTGGAAACCTCCATTCTTGCTTCCGTGAAGCTCCCTGAAATTCTCTGCTGTTGACAGTCCTCTGGCCACTGTAGGCATGTGTCTGGGAAAAAAATGAGTTTTCTCTGGGTACACACGGAGCTTCATTGGCCGGGGTGGGGCTCTCCTTGCCATCCTCTAGAGCTAAAGGGAATCTCAACGTGAGTCCCTGCCTCGAGGTAAGGCCCTGAGTAGCCCTGCAGAAAGGGAGGCATGCAGCTCTTTCCATGAGCTCTTAGTGGAGGTCTGTTTTAATGAAAAGAATTACCCCTTTCAGGACTCCTACGCCCTTCGGGTGAGCATCATTTTGGTTCCAAGATCACTGACTCCCTCCACACCCCTGTGGGCCTGCTGAGCAGCATTGAGTCCCATACGTCCCACGGAGGCTCTCTGTGTCTGCAGAGTCTCGGGCAACACACTATACGTTACTTCAGGAGAGCTACATTTCCAGAGCACTCGAACAGCATCAGAACTACATTTCTAGGCAGTCCACCATGCCCTGGAAGTCTTCGACATTGCCCTCGTCAGAGCTGCCCAGAGAAAACACTCTGCTTAGAATTTATCGAGGACCTCGTACCTGAAGTCACTCTATTCAAGGAGAAATACAGCATCTTAACATGCTGTGTCGTTCACAGGGCAAGAAACGTGAGAACTTGCCTCGAGGTAAGGCCATGAAATGCTTTGCAGAAGCAGAGGCGTGTAGCAGTTTCCATGTGGCCGTAGACGCATATCTTCAGCATTTTAAAGCCAGTACGCTTTTCAGGACACCCAGGTGCCTCGCCTGGAAACCCTATTCCCTGCAAGAACACTGAGTACCCTCAGGCTCCCCTGGCCCTTCTAAGGAAAATCCAGGCCAAGAGCTTTCAGACTCAGAGTGTGTATGTCGAGTGTAGGGTAACAAAGTGCACTCTTATTGGGACATCTTGATATAGCCAGCAATCGCCCAGGTTCACGAGCACCTTTAAGCAAGTTCCAGTAGGCCGTGGAATTCGTTCTCATTCCCTAGTTTGAGCTGTACAGAGAGAAACAGTAAGCTTCTCCTTCCATTCAGGACCTCCTACCTGAAGTCACCCTGCCTCCTGAAGAAAGACGACCTCGTTTCTATTGAAACTAAAGCACAGTTTTTCCTGTAGCACGGCAGGCTTTTGAAGAGGCACGGGCCCAGAGGCCTAGCTAGGGCTTTCCTTGGTGTGGCCGTTCACTAGATGCAGAACACCCTGCCTCGAGAAGTTGATTCAGGGAAGCAACAACTGTGTACTCTGTGTCTGATTTGACTTGTTAAAAACCACAGAGATGTATGCTGCCTGTGCCCATGGAAATGGGGGCATGAAGGGACTAGCCTTGCTTTTCGTTTGGAAACCTCCGTTCTAGCTTCGGTGAAGCTCCCTGAAATTCTCTGCTGTTGACAGGCCTCTGGCCACTGTAGGCATGTGTCTGGGAAGAAAATGAGTTTTCTCTGGCTACACACGGAACTTCATTGGCCGGGGTGGGGCGCACCTTGCCATGCTCTAGAGCTAAAGGGAATCTAAACGTGAGCCCTTGGCTCGAGGTAAGGCCCTGAGTAGCCCTGCAGATAGGGAGGCATGCAACTCTTTCCATTAGCTCTTAGTCCCTCTTCTGGTTTACTTTAAATGAAGTACCTTTTTTTAGGACTCCTAGGCCCCTCGGTTGAGCATCATTTTTGTTCCAAGGTCTCTGAGTATCTCCACACCCCTGTAGGCCTGCTGAGCAACAACGAGGCACATTGGTCCTCGGAGGTCCTCTGTGTCTGCTGAGTCATGGGCAACACACTGCACTCTTTCTTGTGATATCTTGATTCACAGCACTCGCACAGGTTCAAGAGCAATGTTCAACAAGTTCCAACATGCCGTGGAAGTCGCTCTCATTCCCTAGTTTGAGCTGTACAGAGAGAAACAGTAAGCTTCTCCTTCCATTCAGGACCTCCTACCTGAAGTCACCCTGCCTCTTGAAGAAAGACGACCTTCTTTGTATTGCAACTAAAGCACAGTTTTTCCTGTAGCACGGCAGGCTTTTGAAGCGGCACGGGTCCAGAGTCCTAGCCAGGGATTTCCTTGGTGAGGCCGTTCACTAGTTGCAGAACACCGTGCCTCGAGAAGTTGATTCAGGGAAGCAACAACTGTGTACTCTGTGTCTCATTTGACTTGTTAAAAACCACAGAGATGAATGCTGCCTGTGCCCATGGAAATGGGGTCATGAGGGTACTAGCCTTGCTTTCCGTTTGGAAACCTCCATTCTTGCTTCCGTGAAGCTCCCTGAAATTCTCTGCTGTTGACAGTCCTCTGGCCACTGTAGGCATGTGTCTGGGAAAAAAATGAGTTTTCTCTGGGTACACACGGAGCTTCATTGGCCGGGGTGGGGCTCTCCTTGCCATCCTCTAGAGCTAAAGGGAATCTCAACGTGAGTCCCTGCCTCGAGGTAAGGCCCTGAGTAGCCCTGCAGAAAGGGAGGCATGCAGCTCTTTCCATGAGCTCTTAGTGGAGGTCTGTTTTAATGAAAAGAATTACCCCTTTCAGGACTCCTACGCCCTTCGGGTGAGCATCATTTTGGTTCCAAGATCACTGACTCCCTCCACACCCCTGTGGGCCTGCTGAGCAGCATTGAGTCCCATACGTCCCACGGAGGCTCTCTGTGTCTGCAGAGTCTCGGGCAACACACTATACGTTACTTCAGGAGAGCTACATTTCCAGAGCACTCGAACAGCATCAGAACTACATTTCTAGGCAGTCCACCATGCCCTGGAAGTCTTCGACATTGCCCTCGTCAGAGCTGCCCAGAGAAAACACTCTGCTTAGAATTTATCGAGGACCTCGTACCTGAAGTCACTCTATTCAAGGAGAAATACAGCATCTTAACATGCTGTGTCGTTCACAGGGCAAGAAACGTGAGAACTTGCCTCGAGGTAAGGCCATGAAATGCTTTGCAGAAGCAGAGGCGTGTAGCAGTTTCCATGTGGCCGTAGACGCATATCTTCAGCATTTTAAAGCCAGTACGCTTTTCAGGACACCCAGGTGCCTCGCCTGGAAACCCTATTCCCTGCAAGAACACTGAGTACCCTCAGGCTCCCCTGGCCCTTCTAAGGAAAATCCAGGCCAAGAGCTTTCAGACTCAGAGTGTGTATGTCGAGTGTAGGGTAACAAAGTGCACTCTTATTGGGACATCTTGATATAGCCAGCAATCGCCCAGGTTCACGAGCACCTTTAAGCAAGTTCCAGTAGGCCGTGGAATTCGTTCTCATTCCCTAGTTTGAGCTGTACAGAGAGAAACAGTAAGCTTCTCCTTCCATTCAGGACCTCCTACCTGAAGTCACCCTGCCTCCTGAAGAAAGACGACCTCGTTTCTATTGAAACTAAAGCACAGTTTTTCCTGTAGCACGGCAGGCTTTTGAAGAGGCACGGGCCCAGAGGCCTAGCTAGGGCTTTCCTTGGTGTGGCCGTTCACTAGATGCAGAACACCCTGCCTCGAGAAGTTGATTCAGGGAAGCAACAACTGTGTACTCTGTGTCTCATTTGACTTGTTAAAAACCACAGAGATGTATGCTGCCTGTGCCCATGGAAATGGGGGCATGAAGGGACTAGCCTTGCTTTTCGTTTGGAAACCTCCGTTCTAGCTTCGGTGAAGCTCCCTGAAATTCTCTGCTGTTGACAGGCCTCTGGCCACTGTAGGCATGTGTCTGGGAAGAAAATGAGTTTTCTCTGGCTACACACGGAACTTCATTGGCCGGGGTGGGGCGCACCTTGCCATGCTCTAGAGCTAAAGGGAATCTAAACGTGAGCCCTTGGCTCGAGGTAAGGCCCTGAGTAGCCCTGCAGATAGGGAGGCATGCAACTCTTTCCATTAGCTCTTAGTCCCTCTTCTGGTTTACTTTAAATGAAGTACCTTTTTTCAGGACTCCTAGGCCCCTCGGTTGAGCATCATTTTTGTTCCAAGGTCTCTGAGTATCTCCACACCCCTGTAGGCCTGCTGAGCAACAACGAGGCACATTGGTCCTCGGAGGTCCTCTGTGTCTGCTGAGTCATGGGCAACACACTGCACTCTTTCTTGTGATATCTTGATTCACAGCACTCGCACAGGTTCAAGAGCAATGTTCAACAAGTTCCAACATGCCGTGGAAGTCGCTCTCATTCCCTAGTTTGAGCTGTACAGAGAGAAACAGTAAGCTTCTCCTTCCATTCAGGACCTCCTACCTGAAGTCACCCTGCCTCTTGAAGAAAGACGACCTTCTTTGTATTGCAACTAAAGCACAGTTTTTCCTGTAGCACGGCAGGCTTTTGAAGCGGCACGGGTCCAGAGTCCTAGCCAGGGATTTCCTTGGTGAGGCCGTTCACTAGTTGCAGAACACCGTGCCTCGAGAAGTTGATTCAGGGAAGCAACAACTGTGTACTCTGTGTCTCATTTGACTTGTTAAAAACCACAGAGATGAATGCTGCCTGTGCCCATGGAAATGGGGTCATGAGGGTACTAGCCTTGCTTTCCGTTTGGAAACCTCCATTCTTGCTTCCGTGAAGCTCCCTGAAATTCTCTGCTGTTGACAGTCCTCTGGCCACTGTAGGCATGTGTCTGGGAAAAAAATGAGTTTTCTCTGGGTACACACGGAGCTTCATTGGCCGGGGTGGGGCTCTCCTTGCCATCCTCTAGAGCTAAAGGGAATCTCAACGTGAGTCCCTGCCTCGAGGTAAGGCCCTGAGTAGCCCTGCAGAAAGGGAGGCATGCAGCTCTTTCCATGAGCTCTTAGTGGAGGTCTGTTTTAATGAAAAGAATTACCCCTTTCAGGACTCCTACGCCCTTCGGGTGAGCATCATTTTGGTTCCAAGATCACTGACTCCCTCCACACCCCTGTGGGCCTGCTGAGCAGCATTGAGTCCCATACGTCCCACGGAGGCTCTCTGTGTCTGCAGAGTCTCGGGCAACACACTATACGTTACTTCAGGAGAGCTACATTTCCAGAGCACTCGAACAGCATCAGAACTACATTTCTAGGCAGTCCACCATGCCCTGGAAGTCTTCGACATTGCCCTCGTCAGAGCTGCCCAGAGAAAACACTCTGCTTAGAATTTATCGAGGACCTCGTACCTGAAGTCACTCTATTGAAGGAGAAATACAGCATCTTAACATGCTGTGTCGTTCACAGGGCAAGAAACGTGAGAACTTGCCTCGAGGTAAGGCCATGAAATGCTTTGCAGAAGCAGAGGCGTGTAGCAGTTTCCATGTGGCCGTAGACGCATATCTTCAGCATTTTAAAGCCAGTACGCTTTTCAGGACACCCAGGTGCCTCGCCTGGAAACCCTATTCCCTGCAAGAACACTGAGTACCCTCAGGCTCCCCTGGCCCTTCTAAGGAAAATCCAGGCCAAGAGCTTTCAGACTCAGAGTGTGTATGTCGAGTGTAGGGTAACAAAGTGCACTCTTATTGGGACATCTTGATATAGCCAGCAATCGCCCAGGTTCACGAGCACCTTTAAGCAAGTTCCAGTAGGCCGTGGAATTCGTTCTCATTCCCTAGTTTGAGCTGTACAGAGAGAAACAGTAAGCTTCTCCTTCCATTCAGGACCTCCTACCTGAAGTCACCCTGCCTCCTGAAGAAAGACGACCTCGTTTCTATTGAAACTAAAGCACAGTTTTTCCTGTAGCACGGCAGGCTTTTGAAGAGGCACGGGCCCAGAGGCCTAGCTAGGGCTTTCCTTGGTGTGGCCGTTCACTAGATGCAGAACACCCTGCCTCGAGAAGTTGATTCAGGGAAGCAACAACTGTGTACTCTGTGTCTCATTTGACTTGTTAAAAACCACAGAGATGTATGCTGCCTGTGCCCATGGAAATGGGGGCATGAAGGGACTAGCCTTGCTTTTCGTTTGGAAACCTCCGTTCTAGCTTCGGTGAAGCTCCCTGAAATTCTCTGCTGTTGACAGGCCTCTGGCCACTGTAGGCATGTGTCTGGGAAGAAAATGAGTTTTCTCTGGCTACACACGGAACTTCATTGGCCGGGGTGGGGCGCACCTTGCCATGCTCTAGAGCTAAAGGGAATCTAAACGTGAGCCCTTGGCTCGAGGTAAGGCCCTGAGTAGCCCTGCAGATAGGGAGGCATGCAACTCTTTCCATTAGCTCTTAGTCCCTCTTCTGGTTTACTTTAAATGAAGTACCTTTTTTCAGGACTCCTAGGCCCCTCGGTTGAGCATCATTTTTGTTCCAAGGTCTCTGAGTATCTCCACACCCCTGTAGGCCTGCTGAGCAACAACGAGGCACATTGGTCCTCGGAGGTCCTCTGTGTCTGCTGAGTCATGGGCAACACACTGCACTCTTTCTTGTGATATCTTGATTCACAGCACTCGCACAGGTTCAAGAGCAATGTTCAACAAGTTCCAACATGCCGTGGAAGTCGCTCTCATTCCCTAGTTTGAGCTGTACAGAGAGAAACAGTAAGCTTCTCCTTCCATTCAGGACCTCCTACCTGAAGTCACCCTGCCTCTTGAAGAAAGACGACCTTCTTTGTATTGCAACTAAAGCACAGTTTTTCCTGTAGCACGGCAGGCTTTTGAAGCGGCACGGGTCCAGAGTCCTAGCCAGGGATTTCCTTGGTGAGGCCGTTCACTAGTTGCAGAACACCGTGCCTCGAGAAGTTGATTCAGGGAAGCAACAACTGTGTACTCTGTGTCTCATTTGACTTGTTAAAAACCACAGAGATGAATGCTGCCTGTGCCCATGGAAATGGGGTCATGAGGGTACTAGCCTTGCTTTCCGTTTGGAAACCTCCATTCTTGCTTCCGTGAAGCTCCCTGAAATTCTCTGCTGTTGACAGTCCTCTGGCCACTGTAGGCATGTGTCTGGGAAAAAAATGAGTTTTCTCTGGGTACACACGGAGCTTCATTGGCCGGGGTGGGGCTCTCCTTGCCATCCTCTAGAGCTAAAGGGAATCTCAACGTGAGTCCCTGCCTCGAGGTAAGGCCCTGAGTAGCCCTGCAGAAAGGGAGGCATGCAGCTCTTTCCATGAGCTCTTAGTGGAGGTCTGTTTTAATGAAAAGAATTACCCCTTTCAGGACTCCTACGCCCTTCGGGTGAGCATCATTTTGGTTCCAAGATCACTGACTCCCTCCACACCCCTGTGGGCCTGCTGAGCAGCATTGAGTCCCATACGTCCCACGGAGGCTCTCTGTGTCTGCAGAGTCTCGGGCAACACACTATACGTTACTTCAGGAGAGCTACATTTCCAGAGCACTCGAACAGCATCAGAACTACATTTCTAGGCAGTCCACCATGCCCTGGAAGTCTTCGACATTGCCCTCGTCAGAGCTGCCCAGAGAAAACACTCTGCTTAGAATTTATCGAGGACCTCATACCTGAAGTCACTCTATTCAAGGAGAAATACAGCATCTTAACATGCTGTGTCGTTCACAGGGCAAGAAACGTGAGAACTTGCCTCGAGGTAAGGCCATGAAATGCTTTGCAGAAGCAGAGGCGTGTAGCAGTTTCCATGTGGCCGTAGACGCATATCTTCAGCATTTTAAAGCCAGTACGCTTTTCAGGACACCCAGGTGCCTCGCCTGGAAACCCTATTCCCTGCAAGAACACTGAGTACCCTCAGGCTCCCCTGGCCCTTCTAAGGAAAATCCAGGCCAAGAGCTTTCAGACTCAGAGTGTGTATGTCGAGTGTAGGGTAACAAAGTGCACTCTTATTGGGACATCTTGATATAGCCAGCAATCGCCCAGGTTCACGAGCACCTTTAAGCAAGTTCCAGTAGGCCGTGGAATTCGTTCTCATTCCCTAGTTTGAGCTGTACAGAGAGAAACAGTAAGCTTCTCCTTCCATTCAGGACCTCCTACCTGAAGTCACCCTGCCTCCTGAAGAAAGACGACCTCGTTTCTATTGAAACTAAAGCACAGTTTTTCCTGTAGCACGGCAGGCTTTTGAAGAGGCACGGGCCCAGAGGCCTAGCTAGGGCTTTCCTTGGTGTGGCCGTTCACTAGATGCAGAACACCCTGCCTCGAGAAGTTGATTCAGGGAAGCAACAACTGTGTACTCTGTGTCTCATTTGACTTGTTAAAAACCACAGAGATGTATGCTGCCTGTGCCCATGGAAATGGGGGCATGAAGGGACTAGCCTTGCTTTTCGTTTGGAAACCTCCGTTCTAGCTTCGGTGAAGCTCCCTGAAATTCTCTGCTGTTGACAGGCCTCTGGCCACTGTAGGCATGTGTCTGGGAAGAAAATGAGTTTTCTCTGGCTACACACGGAACTTCATTGGCCGGGGTGGGGCGCACCTTGCCATGCTCTAGAGCTAAAGGGAATCTAAACGTGAGCCCTTGGCTCGAGGTAAGGCCCTGAGTAGCCCTGCAGATAGGGAGGCATGCAACTCTTTCCATTAGCTCTTAGTCCCTCTTCTGGTTTACTTTAAATGAAGTACCTTTTTTCAGGACTCCTAGGCCCCTCGGTTGAGCATCATTTTTGTTCCAAGGTCTCTGAGTATCTCCACACCCCTGTAGGCCTGCTGAGCAACAACGAGGCACATTGGTCCTCGGAGGTCCTCTGTGTCTGCTGAGTCATGGGCAACACACTGCACTCTTTCTTGTGATATCTTGATTCACAGCACTCGCACAGGTTCAAGAGCAATGTTCAACAAGTTCCAACATGCCGTGGAAGTCGCTCTCATTCCCTAGTTTGAGCTGTACAGAGAGAAACAGTAAGCTTCTCCTTCCATTCAGGACCTCCTACCTGAAGTCACCCTGCCTCTTGAAGAAAGACGACCTTCTTTGTATTGCAACTAAAGCACAGTTTTTCCTGTAGCACGGCAGGCTTTTGAAGCGGCACGGGTCCAGAGTCCTAGCCAGGGATTTCCTTGGTGAGGCCGTTCACTAGTTGCAGAACACCGTGCCTCGAGAAGTTGATTCAGGGAAGCAACAACTGTGTACTCTGTGTCTCATTTGACTTGTTAAAAACCACAGAGATGAATGCTGCCTGTGCCCATGGAAATGGGGTCATGAGGGTACTAGCCTTGCTTTCCGTTTGGAAACCTCCATTCTTGCTTCCGTGAAGCTCCCTGAAATTCTCTGCTGTTGACAGTCCTCTGGCCACTGTAGGCATGTGTCTGGGAAAAAAATGAGTTTTCTCTGGGTACACACGGAGCTTCATTGGCCGGGGTGGGGCTCTCCTTGCCATCCTCTAGAGCTAAAGGGAATCTCAACGTGAGTCCCTGCCTCGAGGTAAGGCCCTGAGTAGCCCTGCAGAAAGGGAGGCATGCAGCTCTTTCCATGAGCTCTTAGTGGAGGTCTGTTTTAATGAAAAGAATTACCCCTTTCAGGACTCCTACGCCCTTCGGGTGAGCATCATTTTGGTTCCAAGATCACTGACTCCCTCCACACCCCTGTGGGCCTGCTGAGCAGCATTGAGTCCCATACGTCCCACGGAGGCTCTCTGTGTCTGCAGAGTCTCGGGCAACACACTATACGTTACTTCAGGAGAGCTACATTTCCAGAGCACTCGAACAGCATCAGAACTACATTTCTAGGCAGTCCACCATGCCCTGGAAGTCTTCGACATTGCCCTCGTCAGAGCTGCCCAGAGAAAACACTCTGCTTAGAATTTATCGAGGACCTCGTACCTGAAGTCACTCTATTCAAGGAGAAATACAGCATCTTAACATGCTGTGTCGTTCACAGGGCAAGAAACGTGAGAACTTGCCTCGAGGTAAGGCCATGAAATGCTTTGCAGAAGCAGAGGCGTGTAGCAGTTTCCATGTGGCCGTAGACGCATATCTTCAGCATTTTAAAGCCAGTACGCTTTTCAGGACACCCAGGTGCCTCGCCTGGAAACCCTATTCCCTGCAAGAACACTGAGTACCCTCAGGCTCCCCTGGCCCTTCTAAGGAAAATCCAGGCCAAGAGCTTTCAGACTCAGAGTGTGTATGTCGAGTGTAGGGTAACAAAGTGCACTCTTATTGGGACATCTTGATATAGCCAGCAATCGCCCAGGTTCACGAGCACCTTTAAGCAAGTTCCAGTAGGCCGTGGAATTCGTTCTCATTCCCTAGTTTGAGCTGTACAGAGAGAAACAGTAAGCTTCTCCTTCCATTCAGGACCTCCTACCTGAAGTCACCCTGCCTCCTGAAGAAAGACGACCTCGTTTCTATTGAAACTAAAGCACAGTTTTTCCTGTAGCACGGCAGGCTTTTGAAGAGGCACGGGCCCAGAGGCCTAGCTAGGGCTTTCCTTGGTGTGGCCGTTCACTAGATGCAGAACACCCTGCCTCGAGAAGTTGATTCAGGGAAGCAACAACTGTGTACTCTGTGTCTCATTTGACTTGTTAAAAACCACAGAGATGTATGCTGCCTGTGCCCATGGAAATGGGGGCATGAAGGGACTAGCCTTGCTTTTCGTTTGGAAACCTCCGTTCTAGCTTCGGTGAAGCTCCCTGAAATTCTCTGCTGTTGACAGGCCTCTGGCCACTGTAGGCATGTGTCTGGGAAGAAAATGAGTTTTCTCTGGCTACACACGGAACTTCATTGGCCGGGGTGGGGCGCACCTTGCCATGCTCTAGAGCTAAAGGGAATCTAAACGTGAGCCCTTGGCTCGAGGTAAGGCCCTGAGTAGCCCTGCAGATAGGGAGGCATGCAACTCTTTCCATTAGCTCTTAGTCCCTCTTCTGGTTTACTTTAAATGAAGTACCTTTTTTCAGGACTCCTAGGCCCCTCGGTTGAGCATCATTTTTGTTCCAAGGTCTCTGAGTATCTCCACACCCCTGTAGGCCTGCTGAGCAACAACGAGGCACATTGGTCCTCGGAGGTCCTCTGTGTCTGCTGAGTCATGGGCAACACACTGCACTCTTTCTTGTGATATCTTGATTCACAGCACTCGCACAGGTTCAAGAGCAATGTTCAACAAGTTCCAACATGCCGTGGAAGTCGCTCTCATTCCCTAGTTTGAGCTGTACAGAGAGAAACAGTAAGCTTCTCCTTCCATTCAGGACCTCCTACCTGAAGTCACCCTGCCTCTTGAAGAAAGACGACCTTCTTTGTATTGCAACTAAAGCACAGTTTTTCCTGTAGCACGGCAGGCTTTTGAAGCGGCACGGGTCCAGAGTCCTAGCCAGGGATTTCCTTGGTGAGGCCGTTCACTAGTTGCAGAACACCGTGCCTCGAGAAGTTGATTCAGGGAAGCAACAACTGTGTACTCTGTGTCTCATTTGACTTGTTAAAAACCACAGAGATGAATGCTGCCTGTGCCCATGGAAATGGGGTCATGAGGGTACTAGCCTTGCTTTCCGTTTGGAAACCTCCATTCTTGCTTCCGTGAAGCTCCCTGAAATTCTCTGCTGTTGACAGTCCTCTGGCCACTGTAGGCATGTGTCTGGGAAAAAAATGAGTTTTCTCTGGGTACACACGGAGCTTCATTGGCCGGGGTGGGGCTCTCCTTGCCATCCTCTAGAGCTAAAGGGAATCTCAACGTGAGTCCCTGCCTCGAGGTAAGGCCCTGAGTAGCCCTGCAGAAAGGGAGGCATGCAGCTCTTTCCATGAGCTCTTAGTGGAGGTCTGTTTTAATGAAAAGAATTACCCCTTTCAGGACTCCTACGCCCTTCGGGTGAGCATCATTTTGGTTCCAAGATCACTGACTCCCTCCACACCCCTGTGGGCCTGCTGAGCAGCATTGAGTCCCATACGTCCCACGGAGGCTCTCTGTGTCTGCAGAGTCTCGGGCAACACACTATACGTTACTTCAGGAGAGCTACATTTCCAGAGCACTCGAACAGCATCAGAACTACATTTCTAGGCAGTCCACCATGCCCTGGAAGTCTTCGACATTGCCCTCGTCAGAGCTGCCCAGAGAAAACACTCTGCTTAGAATTTATCGAGGACCTCGTACCTGAAGTCACTCTATTCAAGGAGAAATACAGCATCTTAACATGCTGTGTCGTTCACAGGGCAAGAAACGTGAGAACTTGCCTCGAGGTAAGGCCATGAAATGCTTTGCAGAAGCAGAGGCGTGTAGCAGTTTCCATGTGGCCGTAGACGCATATCTTCAGCATTTTAAAGCCAGTACGCTTTTCAGGACACCCAGGTGCCTCGCCTGGAAACCCTATTCCCTGCAAGAACACTGAGTACCCTCAGGCTCCCCTGGCCCTTCTAAGGAAAATCCAGGCCAAGAGCTTTCAGACTCAGAGTGTGTATGTCGAGTGTAGGGTAACAAAGTGCACTCTTATTGGGACATCTTGATATAGCCAGCAATCGCCCAGGTTCACGAGCACCTTTAAGCAAGTTCCAGTAGGCCGTGGAATTCGTTCTCATTCCCTAGTTTGAGCTGTACAGAGAGAAACAGTAAGCTTCTCCTTCCATTCAGGACCTCCTACCTGAAGTCACCCTGCCTCCTGAAGAAAGACGACCTCGTTTCTATTGAAACTAAAGCACAGTTTTTCCTGTAGCACGGCAGGCTTTTGAAGAGGCACGGGCCCAGAGGCCTAGCTAGGGCTTTCCTTGGTGTGGCCGTTCACTAGATGCAGAACACCCTGCCTCGAGAAGTTGATTCAGGGAAGCAACAACTGTGTACTCTGTGTCTCATTTGACTTGTTAAAAACCACAGAGATGTATGCTGCCTGTGCCCATGGAAATGGGGGCATGATGGGACTAGCCTTGCTTTTCGTTTGGAAACCTCCGTTCTAGCTTCGGTGAAGCTCCCTGAAATTCTCTGCTGTTGACAGGCCTCTGGCCACTGTAGGCATGTGTCTGGGAAGAAAATGAGTTTTCTCTGGCTACACACGGAACTTCATTGGCCGGGGTGGGGCGCACCTTGCCATGCTCTAGAGCTAAAGGGAATCTAAACGTGAGCCCTTGGCTCGAGGTAAGGCCCTGAGTAGCCCTGCAGATAGGGAGGCATGCAACTCTTTCCATTAGCTCTTAGTCCCTCTTCTGGTTTACTTTAAATGAAGTACCTTTTTTCAGGACTCCTAGGCCCCTCGGTTGAGCATCATTTTTGTTCCAAGGTCTCTGAGTATCTCCACACCCCTGTAGGCCTGCTGAGCAACAACGAGGCACATTGGTCCTCGGAGGTCCTCTGTGTCTGCTGAGTCATGGGCAACACACTGCACTCTTTCTTGTGATATCTTGATTCACAGCACTCGCACAGGTTCAAGAGCAATGTTCAACAAGTTCCAACATGCCGTGGAAGTCGCTCTCATTCCCTAGTTTGAGCTGTACAGAGAGAAACAGTAAGCTTCTCCTTCCATTCAGGACCTCCTACCTGAAGTCACCCTGCCTCTTGAAGAAAGACGACCTTCTTTGTATTGCAACTAAAGCACAGTTTTTCCTGTAGCACGGCAGGCTTTTGAAGCGGCACGGGTCCAGAGTCCTAGCCAGGGATTTCCTTGGTGAGGCCGTTCACTAGTTGCAGAACACCGTGCCTCGAGAAGTTGATTCAGGGAAGCAACAACTGTGTACTCTGTGTCTCATTTGACTTGTTAAAAACCACAGAGATGAATGCTGCCTGTGCCCATGGAAATGGGGTCATGAGGGTACTAGCCTTGCTTTCCGTTTGGAAACCTCCATTCTTGCTTCCGTGAAGCTCCCTGAAATTCTCTGCTGTTGACAGTCCTCTGGCCACTGTAGGCATGTGTCTGGGAAAAAAATGAGTTTTCTCTGGGTACACACGGAGCTTCATTGGCCGGGGTGGGGCTCTCCTTGCCATCCTCTAGAGCTAAAGGGAATCTCAACGTGAGTCCCTGCCTCGAGGTAAGGCCCTGAGTAGCCCTGCAGAAAGGGAGGCATGCAGCTCTTTCCATGAGCTCTTAGTGGAGGTCTGTTTTATTGAAAAGAATTACCCCTTTCAGGACTCCTACGCCCTTCGGGTGAGCATCATTTTGGTTCCAAGATCACTGACTCCCTCCACACCCCTGTGGGCCTGCTGAGCAGCATTGAGTCCCATACGTCCCACGGAGGCTCTCTGTGTCTGCAGAGTCTCGGGCAACACACTATACGTTACTTCAGGAGAGCTACATTTCCAGAGCACTCGAACAGCATCAGAACTACATTTCTAGGCAGTCCACCATGCCCTGGAAGTCTTCGACATTGCCCTCGTCAGAGCTGCCCAGAGAAAACACTCTGCTTAGAATTTATCGAGGACCTCGTACCTGAAGTCACTCTATTCAAGGAGAAATACAGCATCTTAACATGCTGTGTCGTTCACAGGGCAAGAAACGTGAGAACTTGCCTCGAGGTAAGGCCATGAAATGCTTTGCAGAAGCAGAGGCGTGTAGCAGTTTCCATGTGGCCGTAGACGCATATCTTCAGCATTTTAAAGCCAGTACGCTTTTCAGGACACCCAGGTGCCTCGCCTGGAAACCCTATTCCCTGCAAGAACACTGAGTACCCTCAGGCTCCCCTGGCCCTTCTAAGGAAAATCCAGGCCAAGAGCTTTCAGACTCAGAGTGTGTATGTCGAGTGTAGGGTAACAAAGTGCACTCTTATTGGGACATCTTGATATAGCCAGCAATCGCCCAGGTTCACGAGCACCTTTAAGCAAGTTCCAGTAGGCCGTGGAATTCATTCTCATTCCCTAGTTTGAGCTGTACAGAGAGAAACAGTAAGCTTCTCCTTCCATTCAGGACCTCCTACCTGAAGTCACCCTGCCTCCTGAAGAAAGACGACCTCGTTTCTATTGAAACTAAAGCACAGTTTTTCCTGTAGCACGGCAGGCTTTTGAAGAGGCACGGGCCCAGAGGCCTAGCTAGGGCTTTCCTTGGTGTGGCCGTTCACTAGATGCAGAACACCCTGCCTCGAGAAGTTGATTCAGGGAAGCAACAACTGTGTACTCTGTGTCTCATTTGACTTGTTAAAAACCACAGAGATGTATGCTGCCTGTGCCCATGGAAATGGGGGCATGATGGGACTAGCCTTGCTTTTCGTTTGGAAACCTCCGTTCTAGCTTCGGTGAAGCTCCCTGAAATTCTCTGCTGTTGACAGGCCTCTGGCCACTGTAGGCATGTGTCTGGGAAGAAAATGAGTTTTCTCTGGCTACACACGGAACTTCATTGGCCGGGGTGGGGCGCACCTTGCCATGCTCTAGAGCTAAAGGGAATCTAAACGTGAGCCCTTGGCTCGAGGTAAGGCCCTGAGTAGCCCTGCAGATAGGGAGGCATGCAACTCTTTCCATTAGCTCTTAGTCCCTCTTCTGGTTTACTTTAAATGAAGTACCTTTTTTCAGGACTCCTAGGCCCCTCGGTTGAGCATCATTTTTGTTCCAAGGTCTCTGAGTATCTCCACACCCCTGTAGGCCTGCTGAGCAACAACGAGGCACATTGGTCCTCGGAGGTCCTCTGTGTCTGCTGAGTCATGGGCAACACACTGCACTCTTTCTTGTGATATCTTGATTCACAGCACTCGCACAGGTTCAAGAGCAATGTTCAACAAGTTCCAACATGCCGTGGAAGTCGCTCTCATTCCCTAGTTTGAGCTGTACAGAGAGAAACAGTAAGCTTCTCCTTCCATTCAGGACCTCCTACCTGAAGTCACCCTGCCTCTTGAAGAAAGACGACCTTCTTTGTATTGCAACTAAAGCACAGTTTTTCCTGTAGCACGTCAGGCTTTTGAAGCGGCACGGGTCCAGAGTCCTAGCCAGGGATTTCCTTGGTGAGGCCGTTCACTAGTTGCAGAACACCGTGCCTCGAGAAGTTGATTCAGGGAAGCAACAACTGTGTACTCTGTGTCTCATTTGACTTGTTAAAAACCACAGAGATGAATGCTGCCTGTGCCCATGGAAATGGGGTCATGAGGGTACTAGCCTTGCTTTCCGTTTGGAAACCTCCATTCTTGCTTCCGTGAAGCTCCCTGAAATTCTCTGCTGTTGACAGTCCTCTGGCCACTGTAGGCATGTGTCTGGGAAAAAAATGAGTTTTCTCTGGGTACACACGGAGCTTCATTGGCCGGGGTGGGGCTCTCCTTGCCATCCTCTAGAGCTAAAGGGAATCTCAACGTGAGTCCCTGCCTCGAGGTAAGGCCCTGAGTAGCCCTGCAGAAAGGGAGGCATGCAGCTCTTTCCATGAGCTCTTAGTGGAGGTCTGTTTTATTGAAAAGAATTACCCCTTTCAGGACTCCTACGCCCTTCGGGTGAGCATCATTTTGGTTCCAAGATCACTGACTCCCTCCACACCCCTGTGGGCCTGCTGAGCAGCATTGAGTCCCATACGTCCCACGGAGGCTCTCTGTGTCTGCAGAGTCTCGGGCAACACACTATACGTTACTTCAGGAGAGCTACATTTCCAGAGCACTCGAACAGCATCAGAACTACATTTCTAGGCAGTCCAACATGCCCTGGAAGTCTTCGACATTGCCCTCGTCAGAGCTGCCCAGAGAAAACACTCTGCTTAGAATTTATCGAGGACCTCGTACCTGAAGTCACTCTATTCAAGGAGAAATACAGCATCTTAACATGCTGTGTCGTTCACAGGGCAAGAAACGTGAGAACTTGCCTCGAGGTAAGGCCATGAAATGCTATGCAGAAGCGGAGGCGTGTGGCAGTTTCCATGTGGCCGTAGACGCATATCTTCAGCATTTTAAAGCCAGTACGCTTTTCAGGACACCCAGGTGCCTCGCCTGGAAACCCTATTCCCTGCAAGAACACTGAGTACCCTCAGGCTATCCTGGCCCTTCTAAGCAAAATCCAGGCCAAGAGCTTTCAGACTCAGAGTGTGTATGTCGAGTGTAGGGTAACAAAGTGCACTCTTATTGGGACATCTTGATATAGCCAGCAATCGCCCAGGTTCACGAGCACCTTTAAGCAAGTTCCAATAGGCCGTGGAATTCGTTCTCATTCCCTAGTTTGAGCTGTACAGAGAGAAACAGTAAGCTTCTCCTTCCATTCAGGACCTCCTACCTGAAGTCACCCTGCCTCCTGAAGAAAGACGACCTCGTTTCTATTGAAACTAAAGCACAGTTTTTCCTGTAGCACGGCAGGCTTTTGAAGAGGCACGGGCCCAGAGGCCTAGCTAGGGCTTTCCTTGGTGTGGCCGTTCACTAGATGCAGAAGACCCTGCCTCGAGAAGTTGATTCAGGGAAGCAACAACTGTGTACTCTGTGTCTGATTTGACTTGTTAAAAACCACAGAGATGTATGCTGCCTGTGCCCATGGAAATGGGGGCATGATGGGACTAGCCTTGCTTTTCGTTTGGAAACCTCCATTCTAGCTTCGGTGAAGCTCCCTGAAATTCTCTGCTGTTGACAGGCCTCTGGCCACTGTAGGCATGTGTCTGGGAAGAAAATGAGTTTTCTCTGGCTACACACGGAACTTCATTGGCCGGGGTGGGACGCACCTTGCCATGCTCTAGAGCTAAAGGGAATCTAAACGTGAGCCCTTGGCTCGAGGTAAGGCCCTGAGTAGCCCTGCAGAACGGGAGGCATGCAGCTCTTTCCATTAGCTCTTAGTCGCTCTTCTGGTTTACTTTAAATGAAGTACCTTTTTTCAGGACTCCTAGGCCCCTCGGTTGAGCATCATTTTTGTTCCAAGGTCTCTGAGTATCTCCACACCCCTGTAGGCCTGCTGAGCAACAACGAGGCACATTGGTCCTCGGAGGTCCTCTGTGTCTGCTGAGTCATGGGCAACACACTGCACTCTTTCTTGTGATATCTTGATTCACAGCACTCGCACAGGTTCAAGAGCAATGTTCAACAAGTTCCAACATGCCGTGGAAGTCGCTCTCATTCCCTAGTTTGAGCTGTACAGAGAGAAACAGTAAGCTTCTCCTTCCATTCAGGACCTCCTACCTGAAGTCACCCTGCCTCTTGAAGAAAGACGACCTTCTTTGTATTGCAACTAAAGCACAGTTTTTCCTGTAGCACGGCAGGCTTTTGAAGCGGCACGGGTCCAGAGTCCTAGCCAGGGATTTCCTTGGTGAGGCCGTTCACTAGTTGCAGAACACCGTGCCTCGAGAAGTTGATTCAGGGAAGCAACAACTGTGTACTCTGTGTCTCATTTGACTTGTTAAAAACCACAGAGATGAATGCTGCCTGTGCCCATGGAAATGGGGTCATGAGGGTACTAGCCTTGCTTTCCGTTTGGAAACCTCCATTCTTGCTTCCGTGAAGCTCCCTGAAATTCTCTGCTGTTGACAGTCCTCTGGCCACTGTAGGCATGTGTCTGGGAAAAAAAT
The DNA here is from genome assembly GCF_965194825.1 of Balaenoptera physalus. NCBI lineage: Eukaryota > Metazoa > Chordata > Mammalia > Artiodactyla > Balaenopteridae > Balaenoptera > Balaenoptera physalus. Next base: position 110,232,042 of record NC_138888.1, read on the forward strand.
GAGTTTTCTCTGGGTACACACGGAGCTTCATTGGCCGGGGTGGGGCTCTCCTTGCCATCCTCTAGAGCTAAAGGGAATCTCAACGTGAGTCCCTGCCTCGAGGTAAGGCCCTGAGTAGCCCTGCAGAAAGGGAGGCATGCAGCTCTTTCCATGAGCTCTTAGTGGAGGTCTGTTTTATTGAAAAGAATTACCCCTTTCAGGACTCCTACGCCCTTCGGGTGAGCATCATTTTGGTTCCAAGATCACTGACTCCCTCCACACCCCTGTGGGCCTGCTGAGCAGCATTGAGTCCCATACGTCCCACGGAGGCTCTCTGTGTCTGCAGAGTCTCGGGCAACACACTATACGTTACTTCAGGAGAGCTACATTTCCAGAGCACTCGAACAGCATCAAAACTACATTTCTAGGCAGTCCAACTTGCCCTGGAAGTCTTCGACATTGCCCTCGTCAGAGCTGCCCAGAGAAAACACTCTGCTTAGAATTTATCGAGGACCTCGTACCTGAAGTCACTCTATTCAAGGAGAAATACAGCATCTTAACATGCTGTGTCGTTCACAGGGCAAGAAACGTGAGAACTTGCCTCGAGGTAAGGCCATGAAATGCTATGCAGAAGCGGAGGCGTGTGGCAGTTTCCATGTGGCCGTAGACGCATATCTTCAGCATTTTAAAGCCAGTACGCTTTTCAGGACACCCAGGTGCCTCGCCTGGAAACCCTATTCCCTGCAAGAACACTGAGTACCCTCAGGCTATCCTGGCCCTTCTAAGCAAAATCCAGGCCAAGAGCTTTCAGACTCAGAGTGTGTATGTCGAGTGTAGGGTAACAAAGTGCACTCTTATTGGGACATCTTGATATAGCCAGCAATCGCCCAGGTTCACGAGCACCTTTAAGCAAGTTCCAATAGGCCGTGGAATTCGTTCTCATTCCCTAGTTTGAGCTGTACAGAGAGAAACAGTAAGCTTCTCCTTCCATTCAGGACCTCCTACCTGAAGTCACCCTGCCTCCTGAAGAAAGACGACCTCGTTTCTATTGAAACTAAAGCACAGTTTTTCCTGTAGCACGGCAGGCTTTTGAAGAGGCACGGGCCCAGAGGCCTAGCTAGGGCTTTCCTTGGTGTGGCCGTTCACTAGATGCAGAACACCCTGCCTCGAGAAGTTGATTCAGGGAAGCAACAACTGTGTACTCTGTGTCTGATTTGACTTGTTAAAAACCACAGAGATGTATGCTGCCTGTGCCCATGGAAATGGGGGCATGATGGGACTAGCCTTGCTTTTCGTTTGGAAACCTCCGTTCTAGCTTCGGTGAAGCTCCCTGAAATTCTCTGCTGTTGACAGGCCTCTGGCCACTGTAGGCATGTGTCTGGGAAGAAAATGAGTTTTCTCTGGCTACACACGGAACTTCATTGGCCGGGGTGGGGCGCACCTTGCCATGCTCTAGAGCTAAAGGGAATCTAAACGTGAGCCCTTGGCTCGAGGTAAGGCCCTGAGTAGCCCTGCAGATAGGGAGGCATGCAACTCTTTCCATTAGCTCTTAGTCCCTCTTCTGGTTTACTTTAAATGAAGTACCTTTTTTCAGGACTCCTAGGCCCCTCGGTTGAGCATCATTTTTGTTCCAAGGTCTCTGAGTATCTCCACACCCCTGTAGGCCTGCTGAGCAACAACGAGGCACATTGGTCCTCGGAGGTCCTCTGTGTCTGCTGAGTCATGGGCAACACACTGCACTCTTTCTTGTGATATCTTGATTCACAGCACTCGCACAGGTTCAAGAGCAATGTTCAACAAGTTCCAACATGCCGTGGAAGTCGCTCTCATTCCCTAGTTTGAGCTGTACAGAGAGAAACAGTAAGCTTCTCCTTCCATTCAGGACCTCCTACCTGAAGTCACCCTGCCTCTTGAAGAAAGACGACCTTCTTTCTATTGCAACTAAAGCACAGTTTTTCCTGTAGCACGGCAGGCTTTTGAAGCGGCACGGGTCCAGAGTCCTAGCCAGGGATTTCCTTGGTGAGGCCGTTCACTAGTTGCAGAACACCGTGCCTCGAGAAGTTGATTCAGGGAAGCAACAACTGTGTACTCTGTGTCTCATTTGACTTGTTAAAAACCACAGAGATGAATGCTGCCTGTGCCCATGGAAATGGGGTCATGAGGGTACTAGCCTTGCTTTCCGTTTGGAAACCTCCATTCTTGCTTCCGTGAAGCTCCCTGAAATTCTCGGCTGTTGACAGTCCTCTGGCCACTGTAGGCATGTGTCTGGGAAAAAAATGAGTTTTCTCTGGGTACACACGGAGCTTCATTGGCCGGGGTGGGGCTCTCCTTGCCATCCTCTAGAGCTAAAGGGAATCTCAACGTGAGTCCCTGCCTCGAGGTAAGGCCCTGAGTAGCCCTGCAGAAAGGGAGGCATGCAGCTCTTTCCATGAGCTCTTAGTGGAGGTCTGTTTTATTGAAAAGAACTACCCCTTTCAGGACTCCTACGCCCTTCGGGTGAGCATCATTTTGGTTCCAAGATCACTGACTCCCTCCACACCCCTGTGGGCCTGCTGAGCAGCATTGAGTCCCATACGTCCCACGGAGGCTCTCTGTGTCTGCAGAGTCTCGGGCAACACACTATACGTTACTTCAGGAGAGCTACATTTCCAGAGCACTCGAACAGCATCAAAACTACATTTCTAGGCAGTCCAACATGCCCTGGAAGTCTTCGACATTGCCCTCGTCAGAGCTGCCCAGAGAAAACACTCTGCTTAGAATTTATCGAGGACCTCGTACCTGAAGTCACTCTATTCAAGGAGAAATACAGCATCTTAACATGCTGTGTCGTTCACAGGGCAAGAAACGTGAGAACTTGCCTCGAGGTAAGGCCATGAAATGCTTTGCAGAAGCAGAGGCGTGTAGCAGTTTCCATGTGGCCGTAGACGCATATCTTCAGCATTTTAAAGCCAGTACGCTTTTCAGGACACCCAGGTGCCTCGCCTGGAAACCCTATTCCCTGCAAGAACACTGAGTACCCTCAGGCTCCCCTGGCCCTTCTAAGGAAAATCCAGGCCAAGAGCTTTCAGACTCAGAGTGTGTATGTCGAGTGTAGGGTAACAAAGTGCACTCTTATTGGGACATCTTGATATAGCCAGCAATCGCCCAGGTTCACGAGCACCTTTAAGCAAGTTCCAGTAGGCCGTGGAATTCGTTCTCATTCCCTAGTTTGAGCTGTACAGAGAGAAACAGTAAGCTTCTCCTTCCATTCAGGACCTCCTACCTGAAGTCACCCTGCCTCCTGAAGAAAGACGACCTCGTTTCTATTGAAACTAAAGCACAGTTTTTCCTGTAGCACGGCAGGCTTTTGAAGAGGCACGGGCCCAGAGTCCTAGCTAGGGCTTTCCTTGGTGTGGCCATTCACTAGATGCAGAACACCCTGCCTCGAGAAGTTGATTCAGGGAAGCAACAACTGTGTACTCTGTGTCTCATTTGACTTGTTAAAAACCACAGAGATGTATGCTGCCTGTGCCCATGGAAATGGGGGCATGATGGGACTAGCCTTGCTTTTCGTTTGGAAACCTCCATTCTAGCTTCGGTGAAGCTCCCTGAAATTCTCTGCTGTTGACAGGCCTCTGGCCACTGTAGGCATGTGTCTGGGAAGAAAATGAGTTTTCTCTGGCTACACACGGAACTTCATTGGCCGGGGTGGGACGCACCTTGCCATGCTCTAGAGCTAAAGGGAATCTAAACGTGAGCCCTTGGCTCGAGGTAAGGCCCTGAGTAGCCCTGCAGAACGGGAGGCATGCAGCTCTTTCCATTAGCTCTTAGTCGCTCTTCTGGTTTACTTTAAATGAAGTACCTTTTTTCAGGACTCCTAGGCCCCTCGGTTGAGCATCATTTTTGTTCCAAGGTCTCTGAGTATCTCCACACCCCTGTAGGCCTGCTGAGCAACAAGGAGGCACATTGGTCCTCGGAGGTCCTCTGTGTCTGCTGAGTCATGGGCAACACACTGCACTCTTTCTTGTGATATCTTGATTCACAGCACTCGCACAGGTTCAAGAGCAATGTTCAACAAGTTCCAACATGCCGTGGAAGTCGCTCTCATTCCCTAGTTTGAGCTGTACAGAGAGAAACACTAAGCTTCTCCTTCCATTCAGGACCTCCTACCTGAAGTCACCCTGCCTCTTGAAGAAAGACGACCTTCTTTCTATTGCAACTAAAGCACAGTTTTTCCTGTAGCACGGCAGGCTTTTGAAGCGGCACGGGTCCAGAGTCCTAGCCAGGGATTTCCTTGGTGAGGCCGTTCACTAGTTGCAGAACACCGTGCCTCGAGAAGTTGATTCAGGGAAGCAACAACTGTGTACTCTGTGTCTCATTTGACTTGTTAAAAACCACAGAGATGAATGCTGCCTGTGCCCATGGAAATGGGGTCATGAGGGTACTAGCCTTGCTTTCCGTTTGGAAACCTCCATTCTTGCTTCCGTGAAGCTCCCTGAAATTCTCTGCTGTTTACAGTCCTCTGGCCACTGTAGGCATGTGTCTGGGAAAAAAATGAGTTTTCTCTGGGTACACACGGAGCTTCATTGGCCGGGGTGGGGCTCTCCTTGCCATCCTCTAGAGCTAAAGGGAATCTCAACGTGAGTCCCTGCCTCGAGGTAAGGCCCTGAGTAGCCCTGCAGAAAGGGAGGCATGCAGCTCTTTCCATGAGCTCTTAGTGGAGGTCTGTTTTATTGAAAAGAATTACCCCTTTCAGGACTCCTACGCCCTTCGGGTGAGCATCATTTTGGTTCCAAGATCACTGACTCCCTCCACACCCCTGTGGGCCTGCTGAGCAGCATTGAGTCCCATACGTCCCATGGAGGCTCTCTGTGTCTGCAGAGTCTCGGGCAACACACTATACGTTACTTCAGGAGAGCTACATTTCCAGAGCACTCGAACAGCATCAGAACTACATTTCTAGGCAGTCCACCATGCCCTGGAAGTCTTCGACATTGCCCTCGTCAGAGCTGCCCAGAGAAAACACTCTGCTTAGAATTTATCGAGGACCTCGTACCTGAAGTCACTCTATTCAAGGAGAAATACAGCATCTTAACATGCTGTGTCGTTCACAGGGCAAGAAACGTGAGAACTTGCCTCGAGGTAAGGCCATGAAATGCTTTGCAGAAGCGGAGGCGTGTGGCAGTTTCCATGTGGCCGTAGACGCATATCTTCAGCATTTTAAAGCCAGTACGCTTTTCAGGACACCCAGGTGCCTCGCCTGGAAACCCTATTCCCTGCAAGAACACTGAGTACCCTCAGGCTATCCTGGCCCTTCTAAGCAAAATCCAGGCCAAGAGCTTTCAGACTCAGAGTGTGTATGTCGAGTGTAGGGTAACAAAGTGCACTCTTATTGGGACATCTTGATATAGCCAGCAATCGCCCAGGTTCACGAGCACCTTTAAGCAAGTTCCAGTAGGCCGTGGAATTCGTTCTCATTCCCTAGTTTGAGCTGTACAGAGAGAAACAGTAAGCTTCTCCTTCCATTCAGGACCTCCTACCTGAAGTCACCCTGCCTCCTGAAGAAAGACGACCTCGTTTCTATTGAAACTAAAGCACAGTTTTTCCTGTAGCACGGCAGGCTTTTGAAGAGGCACGGGCCCAGAGGCCTAGCTAGGGCTTTCCTTGGTGTGGCCGTTCACTACATGCAGAACACCCTGCCTCGAGAAGTTGATTCAGGGAAGCAACAACTGTGTACTCTGTGTCTCATTTGACTTGTTAAAAACCACAGAGATGTATGCTGCCTGTGCCCATGGAAATGGGGGCATGATGGGACTAGCCTTGCTTTTCGTTTGGAAACCTCCGTTCTAGCTTCGGTGAAGCTCCCTGAAATTCTCTGCTGTTGACAGGCCTCTGGCCACTGTAGGCATGTGTCTGGGAAGAAAATGAGTTTTCTCTGGCTACACACGGAACTTCATTGGCCGGGGTGGGGCGCACCTTGCCATGCTCTAGAGCTAAAGGGAATCTAAACGTGAGCCCTTGGCTCGAGGTAAGGCCCTGAGTAGCCCTGCAGATAGGGAGGCATGCAACTCTTTCCATTAGCTCTTAGTCCCTCTTCTGGTTTACTTTAAATGAAGTACCTTTTTTCAGGACTCCTAGGCCCCTCGGTTGAGCATCATTTTTGTTCCAAGGTCTCTGAGTATCTCCACACCCCTGTAGGCCTGCTGAGCAACAACGAGGCACATTGGTCCTCGGAGGTCCTCTGTGTCTGCTGAGTCATGGGCAACACACTGCACTCTTTCTTGTGATATCTTGATTCACAGCACTCGCACAGGTTCAAGAGCAATGTTCAACAAGTTCCAACATGCCGTGGAAGTCGCTCTCATTCCCTAGTTTGAGCTGTACAGAGAGAAACAGTAAGCTTCTCCTTCCATTCAGGACCTCCTACCTGAAGTCACCCTGCCTCTTGAAGAAAGACGACCTTCTTTGTATTGCAACTAAAGCACAGTTTTTCCTGTAGCACGGCAGGCTTTTGAAGCGGCACGGGTCCAGAGTCCTAGCCAGGGATTTCCTTGGTGAGGCCGTTCACTAGTTGCAGAACACCGTGCCTCGAGAAGTTGATTCAGGGAAGCAACAACTGTGTACTCTGTGTCTCATTTGACTTGTTAAAAACCACAGAGATGAATGCTGCCTGTGCCCATGGAAATGGGGTCATGAGGGTACTAGCCTTGCTTTCCGTTTGGAAACCTCCATTCTTGCTTCCGTGAAGCTCCCTGAAATTCTCTGCTGTTGACAGTCCTCTGGCCACTGTAGGCATGTGTCTGGGAAAAAAATGAGTTTTCTCTGGGTACACACGGAGCTTCATTGGCCGGGGTGGGGCTCTCCTTGCCATCCTCTAGAGCTAAAGGGAATCTCAACGTGAGTCCCTGCCTCGAGGTAAGGCCCTGAGTAGCCCTGCAGAAAGGGAGGCATGCAGCTCTTTCCATGAGCTCTTAGTGGAGGTCTGTTTTATTGAAAAGAATTACCCCTTTCAGGACTCCTACGCCCTTCGGGTGAGCATCATTTTGGTTCCAAGATCACTGACTCCCTCCACACCCCTGTGGGCCTGCTGAGCAGCATTGAGTCCCATACGTCCCACGGAGGCTCTCTGTGTCTGCAGAGTCTCGGGCAACACACTATACGTTACTTCAGGAGAGCTACATTTCCAGAGCACTCGAACAGCATCAAAACTACATTTCTAGGCAGTCCAACATGCCCTGGAAGTCTTCGACATTGCCCTCGTCAGAGCTGCCCAGAGAAAACACTCTGCTTAGAATTCATCGAGGACCTCGTACCTGAAGTCACTCTATTCAAGGAGAAATACAGCATCTTAACATGCTGTGTCGTTCACAGGGCAAGAAACGTGAGAACTTGCCTCGAGGTAAGGCCATGAAATGCTTTGCAGAAGCAGAGGCGTGTAGCAGTTTCCATGTGGCCGTAGACGCATATCTTCAGCATTTTAAAGCCAGTACGCTTTTCAGGACACCCAGGTGCCTCGCCTGGAAACCCTATTCCCTGCAAGAACACTGAGTACCCTCAGGCTATCCTGGCCCTTCTAAGCAAAATCCAGGCCAAGAGCTTTCAGACTCAGAGTGTGTATGTCGAGTGTAGGGTAACAAAGTGCACTCTTATTGGGACATCTTGATATAGCCAGCAATCGCCCAGGTTCACGAGCACCTTTAAGCAAGTTCCAATAGGCCGTGGAATTCGTTCTCATTCCCTAGTTTGAGCTGTACAGAGAGAAACAGTAAGCTTCTCCTTCCATTCAGGACCTCCTACCTGAAGTCACCCTGCCTCCTGAAGAAAGACGACCTCGTTTCTATTGAAACTAAAGCACAGTTTTTCCTGTAGCACGGCAGGCTTTTGAAGAGGCACGGGCCCAGAGGCCTAGCTAGGGCTTTCCTTGGTGTGGCCGTTCACTAGATGCAGAACACCCTGCCTCGAGAAGTTGATTCAGGGAAGCAACAACTGTGTACTCTGTGTCTGATTTGACTTGTTAAAAACCACAGAGATGTATGCTGCCTGTGCCCATGGAAATGGGGGCATGATGGGACTAGCCTTGCTTTTCGTTTGGAAACCTCCATTCTAGCTTCGGTGAAGCTCCCTGAAATTCTCTGCTGTTGACAGTCCTCTGGCCACTGTAGGCATGTGTCTGGGAAGAAAATGAGTTTTCTCTGGCTACACACCGAACTTCATTGGCCGGGGTGGGACGCACCTTGCCATGCTCTAGAGCTAAAGGGAATCTAAACGTGAGCCCTTGGCTCGAGGTAAGGCCCTGAGTAGCCCTGCAGAACGGGAGGCATGCAGCTCTTTCCATTAGCTCTTAGTCGCTCTTCTGGTTTACTTTAAATGAACTACCTTTTTTCAGGACTCCTAGGCCCCTCGGTTGAGCATCATTTTTGTTCCAAGGTCTCTGAGTATCTCCACACCCCTGTAGGCCTGCTGAGCAACAACGAGGCACATTGGTCCTCGGAGGTCCTCTGTGTCTGCTGAGTCATGGGCAACACACTGCACTCTTTCTTGTGATATCTTGATTCACAGCACTCGCACAGGTTCAAGAGCAATGTTCAACAAGTTCCAACATGCCGTGGAAGTCGCTCTCATTCCCTAGTTTGAGCTGTACAGAGAGAAACAGTAAGCTTCTCCTTCCATTCAGGACCTCCTACCTGAAGTCACCCTGCCTCTTGAAGAAAGACGACCTTCTTTGTATTGCAACTAAAGCACAGTTTTTCCTGTAGCACGGCAGGCTTTTGAAGCGGCACGGGTCCAGAGTCCTAGCCAGGGATTTCCTTGGTGAGGCCGTTCACTAGTTGCAGAACACCGTGCCTCGAGAAGTTGATTCAGGGAAGCAACAACTGTGTACTCTGTGTCTCATTTGACTTGTTAAAAACCACAGAGATGAATGCTGCCTGTGCCCATGGAAATGGGGTCATGAGGGTACTAGCCTTGCTTTCCGTTTGGAAACCTCCATTCTTGCTTCCGTGAAGCTCCCTGAAATTCTCTGCTGTTGACAGTCCTCTGGCCACTGTAGGCATGTGTCTGGGAAAAAAATGAGTTTTCTCTGGGTACACACGGAGCTTCATTGGCCGGGGTGGGGCTCTCCTTGCCATCCTCTAGAGCTAAAGGGAATCTCAACGTGAGTCCCTGCCTCGAGGTAAGGCCCTGAGTAGCCCTGCAGAAAGGGAGGCATGCAGCTCTTTCCATGAGCTCTTAGTGGAGGTCTGTTTTATTGAAAAGAATTACCCCTTTCAGGACTCCTACGCCCTTCGGGTGAGCATCATTTTGGTTCCAAGATCACTGACTCCCTCCACACCCCTGTGGGCCTGCTGAGCAGCATTGAGTCCCATACGTCCCACGGAGGCTCTCTGTGTCTGCAGAGTCTCGGGCAACACACTATACGTTACTTCAGGAGAGCTACATTTCCAGAGCACTCGAACAGCATCAAAACTACATTTCTAGGCAGTCCAACATGCCCTGGAAGTCTTCGACATTGCCCTCGTCAGAGCTGCCCAGAGAAAACACTCTGCTTAGAATTCATCGAGGACCTCGTACCTGAAGTCACTCTATTCAAGGAGAAATACAGCATCTTAACATGCTGTGTCGTTCACAGGGCAAGAAACGTGAGAACTTGCCTCGAGGTAAGGCCATGAAATGCTTTGCAGAAGCAGAGGCGTGTAGCAGTTTCCATGTGGCCGTAGACGCATATCTTCAGCATTTTAAAGCCAGTACGCTTTTCAGGACACCCAGGTGCCTCGCCTGGAAACCCTATTCCCTGCAAGAACACTGAGTACCCTCAGGCTATCCTGGCCCTTCTAAGCAAAATCCAGGCCAAGAGCTTTCAGACTCAGAGTGTGTATGTCGAGTGTAGGGTAACAAAGTGCACTCTTATTGGGACATCTTGATATAGCCAGCAATCGCCCAGGTTCACGAGCACCTTTAAGCAAGTTCCAATAGGCCGTGGAATTCGTTCTCATTCCCTAGTTTGAGCTGTACAGAGAGAAACAGTAAGCTTCTCCTTCCATTCAGGACCTCCTACCTGAAGTCACCCTGCCTCCTGAAGAAAGACGACCTCGTTTCTATTGAAACTAAAGCACAGTTTTTCCTGTAGCACGGCAGGCTTTTGAAGAGGCACGGGCCCAGAGGCCTAGCTAGGGCTTTCCTTGGTGTGGCCGTTCACTAGATGCAGAACACCCTGCCTCGAGAAGTTGATTCAGGGAAGCAACAACTGTGTACTCTGTGTCTGATTTGACTTGTTAAAAACCACAGAGATGTATGCTGCCTGTGCCCATGGAAATGGGGGCATGATGGGACTAGCCTTGCTTTTCGTTTGGAAACCTCCATTCTAGCTTCGGTGAAGCTCCCTGAAATTCTCTGCTGTTGACAGTCCTCTGGCCACTGTAGGCATGTGTCTGGGAAGAAAATGAGTTTTCTCTGGCTACACACCGAACTTCATTGGCCGGGGTGGGACGCACCTTGCCATGCTCTAGAGCTAAAGGGAATCTAAACGTGAGCCCTTGGCTCGAGGTAAGGCCCTGAGTAGCCCTGCAGAACGGGAGGCATGCAGCTCTTTCCATTAGCTCTTAGTCGCTCTTCTGGTTTACTTTAAATGAAGTACCTTTTTTCAGGACTCCTAGGCCCCTCGGTTGAGCATCATTTTTGTTCCAAGGTCTCTGAGTATCTCCACACCCCTGTAGGCCTGCTGAGCAACAACGAGGCACATTGGTCCTCGGAGGTCCTCTGTGTCTGCTGAGTCATGGGCAACACACTGCACTCTTTCTTGTGATATCTTGATTCACAGCACTCGCACAGTTTCAAGAGCAATGTTCAACAAGTTCCAACATGCCGTGGAAGTCGCTCTCATTCCCTAGTTTGAGCTGTACAGAGAGAAACAGTAAGCTTCTCCTTCCATTCAGGACCTCCTACCTGAAGTCACCCTGCCTCTTGAAGAAAGACGACCTTCTTTGTATTGCAACTAAAGCACAGTTTTTCCTGTAGCACGGCAGGCTTTTGAAGCGGCACGGGTCCAGAGTCCTAGCCAGGGATTTCCTTGGTGAGGCCGTTCACTAGTTGCAGAACACCGTGCCTCGAGAAGTTGATTCAGGGAAGCAACAACTGTGTACTCTGTGTCTCATTTGACTTGTTAAAAACCACAGAGATGTATGCTGCCTGTGCCCATGGAAATGGGGGCATGATGGGACTAGCCTTGCTTTTCGTTTGGAAACCTCCATTCTAGCTTCGGTGAAGCTCCCTGAAATTCTCTGCTGTTGACAGGCCTCTGGCCACTGTAGGCATGTGTCTGGGAAGAAAATGAGTTTTCTCTGGCTACACATGGAACTTCATTGGCCGAGGTGGGACGCACCTTGCCATGCTCTAGAGCTAAAGGGAATCTAAACGTGAGCCCTTGGCTCGAGGTAAGACCCTGAGTAGCCCTGCAGAACGGGAGGCATGCAGCTCTTTCCATTAGCTCTTAGTCGCTCTTCTGGTTTACTTTAAATGAAGTACCTTTTTTCAGGACTCCTAGGCCCCTCGGTTGAGCATCATTTTTGTTCCAAGGTCTCTGAGTATCTCCACACCCCTGTAGGCCTGCTGAGCAACAACGAGGCACATTGGTCCTCGGAGGTCCTCTGTGTCTGCTGAGTCATGGGCAACACACTGCACTCTTTCGTGTGATATCTTGATTCACAGCACTCGCACAGGTTCAAGAGCAATGTTCAACAAGTTCCAACATGCCGTGGAAGTCGCTCTCATTCCCTAGTTTGAGCTGTACAGAGAGAAACAGTAAGCTTCTCCTTCCATTCAGGACCTCCTACCTGAAGTCACCCTGCCTCTTGAAGAAAGACGACCTTCTTTCTATTGCAACTAAAGCACAGTTTTTCCTGTAGCACGGCAGGCTTTTGAAGCGGCACGGGTCCAGAGTCCTAGCCAGGGATTTCCTTGGTGAGGCCGTTCACTAGTTGCAGAACACCGTGCCTCGAGAAGTTGATTCAGGGAAGCAACAACTGTGTACTCTGTGTCTCATTTGACTTGTTAAAAACCACAGAGATGAATGCTGCCTGTGCCCATGGAAATGGGGTCATGAGGGTACTAGCCTTGCTTTCCGTTTGGAAACCTCCATTCTTGCTTCCGTGAAGCTCCCTGAAATTCTCTGCTGTTGACAGTCCTCTGGCCACTGTAGGCATGTGTCTGGGAAAAAAATGAGTTTTCTCTGGGTACAGACGGAGCTTCATTGGCCGGGGTGGGGCTCTCCTTGCCATCCTCTAGAGCTAAAGGGAATCTCAACGTGAGTCCCTGCCTCGAGGTAAGGCCCTGAGTAGCCCTGCAGAAAGGGAGGCATGCAGCTCTTTCCATGAGCTCTTAGTGGAGGTCTGTTTTATTTAAAAGAATTACCCCTTTCAGGACTCCTACGCCCTTCGGGTGAGCATCATTTTGGTTCCAAGATCACTGACTCCCTCCACACCCCTGTGGGCCTGCTGAGCAGCATTGAGTCCCATAAGTCCCACGGAGGCTCTCTGTGTCTGCAGAGTCTCGGGCAACACACTATACGTTACTTCAGGAGAGCTACATTTCCAGAGCACTCGAACAGCATCAAAACTACATTTCTAGGCAGTCCAACATGCCCTGGAAGTCTTCGACATTGCCCTCGTCAGAGCTGCCCAGAGAAAACACTCTGCTTAGAATTTATCGAGGACCTCGTACCTGAAGTCACTCTATTCAAGGAGAAATACAGCATCTTAACATGCTGTGTCGTTCACAGGGCAAGAAACGTGAGAACTTGCCTCGAGGTAAGGCCATGAAATGCTATGCAGAAGCGGAGGCGTGTGGCAGTTTCCATGTGGCCGTAGACGCATATCTTCAGCATTTTAAAGCCAGTACGCTTTTCAGGACACCCAGGTGCCTCGCCTGGAAACCCTATTCCCTGCAAGAACACTGAGTACCCTCAGGCTATCCTGGCCCTTCTAAGCAAAATCCAGGCCAAGAGCTTTCAGACTCAGAGTGTGTATGTCGAGTGTAGGGTAACAAAGTGCACTCTTATTGGGACATCTTGATATAGCCAGCAATCGCCCAGGTTCACGAGCACCTTTAAGCAAGTTCCAATAGGCCGTGGAATTCGTTCTCATTCCCTAGTTTGAGCTGTACAGAGAGAAACAGTAAGCTTCTCCTTCCATTCAGGACCTCCTACCTGAAGTCACCCTGCCTCCTGAAGAAAGACGACCTCGTTTCTATTGAAACTAAAGCACAGTTTTTCCTGTAGCACGGCAGGCTTTTGAAGAGGCACGGGCCCAGAGGCCTAGCTAGGGCTTTCCTTGGTGTGGCCGTTCACTAGATGCAGAACACCCTGCCTCGAGAAATTGATTCAGGGAAGCAACAACTGTGTACTCTGTGTCTGATTTGACTTGTTAAAAACCACAGAGATGTATGCTGCCTGTGCCCATGGAAATGGGGGCATGATGGGACTAGCCTTGCTTTTCGTTTGGAAACCTCCATTCTAGCTTCGGTGAAGCTCCCTGAAATTCTCTGCTGTTGACAGTCCTCTGGCCACTGTAGGCATGTGTCTGGGAAGAAAATGAGTTTTCTCTGGCTACACACGGAACTTCATTGGCCGGGGTGGGACGCACCTTGCCATGCTCTAGAGCTAAAGGGAATCTAAACGTGAGCCCTTGGCTCGAGGTAAGGCCCTGAGTAGCCCTGCAGAACGGGAGGCATGCAGCTCTTTCCATTAGCTCTTAGTCGCTCTTCTGGTTTACTTTAAATGAAGTACCTTTTTTCAGGACTCCTAGGCCCCTCGGTTGAGCATCATTTTTGTTCCAAGGTCTCTGAGTATCTCCACACCCCTGTAGGCCTGCTGAGCAACAACGAGGCACATTGGTCCTCGGAGGTCCTCTGTGTCTGCTGAGTCATGGGCAACACACTGCACTCTTTCTTGTGATATCTTGATTCACAGCACTCGCACAGGTTCAAGAGCAATGTTCAACAAGTTCCAACATGCCGTGGATGTCGCTCTCATTCCCTAGTTTGAGCTGTACAGAGAGAAACAGTAAGCTTCTCCTTCCATTCAGGACCTCCTACCTGAAGTCACCCTGCCTCTTGAAGAAAGACGACCTTCTTTGTATTGCAACTAAAGCACAGTTTTTCCTGTAGCACGGCAGGCTTTTGAAGCGGCACGGGTCCAGAGTCCTAGCCAGGGATTTCCTTGGTGAGGCCGTTCACTAGTTGCAGAACACCGTGCCTCGAGAAGTTGATTCAGGGAAGCAACAACTGTGTACTCTGTGTCTCATTTGACTTGTTAAAAACCACAGAGATGTATGCTGCCTGTGCCCATGGAAATGGGGGCATGATGGGACTAGCCTTGCTTTTCGTTTGGAAACCTCCATTCTAGCTTCGGTGAAGCTCCCTGAAATTCTCTGCTGTTGACAGGCCTCTGGCCACTGTAGGCATGTGTCTGGGAAGAAAATGAGTTTTCTCTTGCTACACATGGAACTTCATTGGCCGAGGTGGGACGCACCTTGCCATGCTCTAGAGCTAAAGGGAATCTAAACGTGAGCCCTTGGCTCGAGGTAAGGCCCTGAGTAGCCCTGCAGAACGGGAGGCATGCAGCTCTTTCCATTAGCTCTTAGTCGCACTTCTGGTTTACTTTAAATGAAGTACCTTTTTTCAGGACTCCTAGGCCCCTCGGTTGAGCATCATTTTTGTTCCAAGGTCTCTGAGTATCTCCACACCCCTGTAGGCCTGCTGAGCAACAACGAGGCACATTGGTCCTCGGAGGTCCTCTGTGTCTGCTGAGTCATGGGCAACACACTGCACTCTTTCTTGTGATATCTTGATTCACAGCACTCGCACAGGTTCAAGAGCAATGTTCAACAAGTTCCAACATGCCGTGGATGTCGCTCTCATTCCCTAGTTTGAGCTGTACAGAGAGAAACAGTAAGCTTCTCCTTCCATTCAGGACATCCTACCTGAAGTCACCCTGCCTCTTGAAGAAAGACGACCTTCTTTGTATTGCAACTAAAGCACAGTTTTTCCTGTAGCACGGCAGGCTTTTGAAGCGGCACGGGTCCAGAGTCCTAGCCAGGAATTTCCTTGGTGAGGCCGTTCACTAGTTGCAGAACACCGTGCCTCGAGAAGTTGATTCAGGGAAGCAACAACTGTGTACTCTGTGTCTCATTTGACTTGTTAAAAACCACAGAGATGTATGCTGCCTGTGCCCATGGAAATGGGGGCATGATGGGACTAGCCTTGCTTTTCGTTTGGAAACCTCCATTCTAGCTTCGGTGAAGCTCCCTGAAATTCTCTGCTGTTGACAGGCCTCTGGCCACTGTAGGCATGTGTCTGGGAAGAAAATGAGTTTTCTCTGGCTACACACGGAACTTCATTGGCCGGGGTGGGGCGCACCTTGCCATGCTCTAGAGCTAAAGGGAATCTAAACGTGAGCCCTTGGCTCGAGGTAAGGCCCTGAGTAGCCCTGCAGATAGGGAGGCATGCAACTCTTTCCATTAGCTCTTAGTCCCTCTTCTGGTTTACTTTAAATGAAGTACCTTTTTTCAGGACTCCTAGGCCCCTCGGTTGAGCATCATTTTTGTTCCAAGGTCTCTGAGTATCTCCACACCCCTGTAGGCCTGCTGAGCAACAACGAGGCACATTGGTCCTCGGAGGTCCTCTGTGTCTGCTGAGTCATGGGCAACACACTGCACTCTTTCTTGTGATATCTTGATTCACAGCACTCGCACAGGTTCAAGAGCAATGTTCAACAAGTTCCAACATGCCGTGGAAGTCGCTCTCATTCCCTAGTTTGAGCTGTACAGAGAGAAACAGTAAGCTTCTCCTTCCATTCAGGACCTCCTACCTGAAGTCACCCTGCCTCTTGAAGAAAGACGACCTTCTTTGTATTGCAACTAAAGCACAGTTTTTCCTGTAGCACGGCAGGCTTTTGAAGCGGCACGGGTCCAGAGTCCTAGCCAGGGATTTCCTTGGTGAGGCCGTTCACTAGTTGCAGAACACCGTGCCTCGAGAAGTTGATTCAGGGAAGCAACAACTGTGTACTCTGTGTCTCATTTGACTTGTTAAAAACCACAGAGATGAATGCTGCCTGTGCCCATGGAAATGGGGTCATGAGGGTACTAGCCTTGCTTTCCGTTTGGAAACCTCCATTCTTGCTTCCGTGAAGCTCCCTGAAATTCTCTGCTGTTGACAGTCCTCTGGCCACTCTAGGCATGTGTCTGGGAAGAAAATGAGTTTTCTCTGGCTACACACGGAACTTCATTGGCCGGGGTGGGACGCACCTTGCCATGCTCTAGAGCTAAAGGGAATCTAAACGTGAGCCCTTGGCTCGAGGTAAGGCCCTGAGTAGCCCTGCAGAACGGGAGGCATGCAGCTCTTTCCATTAGCTCTTAGTCGCTCTTCTGGTTTACTTTAAATGAAGTACCTTTTTTCAGGACTCCTAGGCCCCTCGGTTGAGCATCATTTTTGTTCCAAGGTCTCTGAGTATCTCCACACCCCTGTAGGCCTGCTGAGCAACAACGAGGCACATTGGTCCTCGGAGGTCCTCTGTGTCTGCTGAGTCATGGGCAACACACTGCACTCTTTCTTGTGATATCTTGATTCACAGCACTCGCACAGGTTCAAGAGCAATGTTCAACAAGTTCCAACATGCCGTGGATGTCGCTCTCATTCCCTAGTTTGAGCTGTACAGAGAGAAACAGTAAGCTTCTCCTTCCATTCAGGACCTCCTACCTGAAGTCACCCTGCCTCTTGAAGAAAGACGACCTTCTTTGTATTGCAACTAAAGCACAGTTTTTCCTGTAGCACGGCAGGCTTTTGAAGCGGCACGGGTCCAGAGTCCTAGCCAGGAATTTCCTTGGTGAGGCCGTTCACTAGTTGCAGAACACCGTGCCTCGAGAAGTTGATTCAGGGAAGCAACAACTGTGTACTCTGTGTCTCATTTGACTTGTTAAAAACCACAGAGATGTATGCTGCCTGTGCCCATGGAAATGGGGGCATGATGGGACTAGCCTTGCTTTTCGTTTGGAAACCTCCATTCTAGCTTCGGTGAAGCTCCCTGAAATTCTCTGCTGTTGACAGGCCTCTGGCCACTGTAGGCATGTGTCTGGGAAGAAAATGAGTTTTCTCTGGCTACACATGGAACTTCATTGGCCGAGGTGGGACGCACCTTGCCATGCTCTAGAGCTAAAGGGAATCTAAACGTGAGCCCTTGGCTCGAGGTAAGGCCCTGAGTAGCCCTGCAGAACGGGAGGCATGCAGCTCTTTCCATTAGCTCTTAGTCGCTCTTCTGGTTTACTTTAAATGAAGTACCTTTTTTCAGGACTCCTAGGCCCCTCGGTTGAGCATCATTTTTGTTCCAAGGTCTCTGAGTATCTCCACACCCCTGTAGGCCTGCTGAGCAACAACGAGGCACATTGGTCCTCGGAGGTCCTCTGTGTCTGCTGAGTCATGGGCAACACACTGCACTCTTTCTTGTGATATCTTGATTCACAGCACTCGCACAGGTTCAAGAGCAATGTTCAACAAGTTCCAACATGCCGTGGAAGTCGCTCTCATTCCCTAGTTTGAGCTGTACAGAGAGAAACAGTAAGCTTCTCCTTCCATTCAGGACCTCCTACCTGAAGTCACCCTGCCTCTTGAAGAAAGACGACCTTCTTTGTATTGCAACTAAAGCACAGTTTTTCCTGTAGCACGGCAGGCTTTTGAAGCGGCACGGGTCCAGAGTCCTAGCCAGGGATTTCCTTGGTGAGGCCGTTCACTAGTTGCAGAACACCGTGCCTCGAGAAGTTGATTCAGGGAAGCAACAACTGTGTACTCTGTGTCTCATTTGACTTGTTAAAAACCACAGAGATGAATGCTGCCTGTGCCCATGGAAATGGGGTCATGAGGGTACTAGCCTTGCTTTCCGTTTGGAAACCTCCATTCTTGCTTCCGTGAAGCTCCCTGAAATTCTCTGCTGTTGACAGTCCTCTGGCCACTGTAGGCATGTGTCTGGGAAAAAAATGAGTTTTCTCTGGGTACACACGGAGCTTCATTGGCCGGGGTGGGGCTCTCCTTGCCATCCTCTAGAGCTAAAGGGAATCTCAACGTGAGTCCCTGCCTCGAGGTAAGGCCCTGAGTAGCCCTGCAGAAAGGGAGGCATGCAGCTCTTTCCATGAGCTCTTAGTGGAGGTCTGTTTTATTTAAAAGAATTACCCCTTTCAGGACTCCTACGCCCTTCGGGTGAGCATCATTTTGGTTCCAAGATCACTGACTCCCTCCACACCCCTGTGGGCCTGCTGAGCAGCATTGAGTCCCATAAGTCCCACGGAGGCTCTCTGTGTCTGCAGAGTCTCGGGCAACACACTATACGTTACTTCAGGAGAGCTACATTTCCAGAGCACTCGAACAGCTTCAAAACTACATTTCTAGGCAGTCCAACATGCCCTGGAAGTCTTCGACATTGCCCTCGTCAGAGCTGCCCAGAGAAAACACTCTGCTTAGAATTTATCGAGTACCTCGTACCTGAAGTCACTCTATTCAAGGAGAAATACAGCATCTTAACATGCTGTGTCGTTCACAGGGCAAGAAACGTGAGAACTTGCCTCGAGGTAAGGCCATGAAATGCTATGCAGAAGCGGAGGCGTGTGGCAGTTTCCATGTGGCCGTAGACGCATATCTTCAGCATTTTAAAGCCAGTACGCTTTTCAGGACACCCAGGTGCCTCGCCTGGAAACCCTATTCCCTGCAAGAACACTGAGTACCCTCAGGCTATCCTGGCCCTTCTAAGCAAAATCCAGGCCAAGAGCTTTCAGACTCAGAGTGTGTATGTCGAGTGTAGGGTAACAAAGTGCACTCTTATTGGGACATCTTGATATAGCCAGCAATCGCCCAGGTTCACGAGCACCTTTAAGCAAGTTCCAATAGGCCGTGGAATTCGTTCTCATTCCCTAGTTTGAGCTGTACAGAGAGAAACAGTAAGCTTCTCCTTCCATTCAGGACCTCCTACCTGAAGTCACCCTGCCTCCTGAAGAAAGACGACCTCGTTTCTATTGAAACTAAAGCACAGTTTTTCCTGTAGCACGGCAGGCTTTTGAAGAGGCACGGGCCCAGAGGCCTAGCTAGGGCTTTCCTTGGTGTGGCCGTTCACTAGATGCAGAACACCCTGCCTCGAGAAATTGATTCAGGGAAGCAACAACTGTGTACTCTGTGTCTGATTTGACTTGTTAAAAACCACAGAGATGTATGCTGCCTGTGCCCATGGAAATGGGGGCATGATGGGACTAGCCTTGCTTTTCGTTTGGAAACCTCCATTCTAGCTTCGGTGAAGCTCCCTGAAATTCTCTGCTGTTGACAGTCCTCTGGCCACTGTAGGCATGTGTCTGGGAAGAAAATGAGTTTTCTCTGGCTACACACGGAACTTCATTGGCCGGGGTGGGACGCACCTTGCCATGCTCTAGAGCTAAAGGGAATCTAAACGTGAGCCCTTGGCTCGAGGTAAGGCCCTGAGTAGCCCTGCAGAACGGGAGGCATGCAGCTCTTTCCATTAGCTCTTAGTCGCTCTTCTGGTTTACTTTAAATGAAGTACCTTTTTTCAGGACTCCTAGGCCCCTCGGTTGAGCATCATTTTTGTTCCAAGGTCTCTGAGTATCTCCACACCCCTGTAGGCCTGCTGAGCAACAACGAGGCACATTGGTCCTCGGAGGTCCTCTGTGTCTGCTGAGTCATGGGCAACACACTGCACTCTTTCTTGTGATATCTTGATTCACAGCACTCGCACAGGTTCAAGAGCAATGTTCAACAAGTTCCAACATGCCGTGGAAGTCGCTCTCATTCCCTAGTTTGAGCTGTACAGAGAGAAACAGTAAGCTTCTCCTTCCATTCAGGACCTCCTACCTGAAGTCACCCTGCCTCTTGAAGAAAGACGACCTTCTTTGTATTGCAACTAAAGCACAGTTTTTCCTGTAGCACGGCAGGCTTTTGAAGCGGCACGGGTCCAGAGTCCTAGCCAGGGATTTCCTTGGTGAGGCCGTTCACTAGTTGCAGAACACCGTGCCTCGAGAAGTTGATTCAGGGAAGCAACAACTGTGTACTCTGTGTCTCATTTGACTTGTTAAAAACCACAGAGATGAATGCTGCCTGTGCCCATGGAAATGGGGTCATGAGGGTACTAGCCTTGCTTTCCGTTTGGAAACCTCCATTCTTGCTTCCGTGAAGCTCCCTGAAATTCTCTGCTGTTGACAGTCCTCTGGCCACTGTAGGCATGTGTCTGGGAAAAAAATGAGTTTTCTCTGGGTACACACGGAGCTTCATTGGCCGGGGTGGGGCTCTCCTTGCCATCCTCTAGAGCTAAAGGGAATCTCAACGTGAGTCCCTGCCTCGAGGTAAGGCCCTGAGTAGCCCTGCAGAAAGGGAGGCATGCAGCTCTTTCCATGAGCTCTTAGTGGAGGTCTGTTTTATTTAAAAGAATTACCCCTTTCAGGACTCCTACGCCCTTCGGGTGAGCATCATTTTGGTTCCAAGATCACTGACTCCCTCCACACCCCTGTGGGCCTGCTGAGCAGCATTGAGTCCCATAAGTCCCACGGAGGCT
This sequence comes from Balaenoptera physalus, assembly GCF_965194825.1. Lineage (NCBI taxonomy): Eukaryota > Metazoa > Chordata > Mammalia > Artiodactyla > Balaenopteridae > Balaenoptera > Balaenoptera physalus. The sequence goes on from NC_138888.1 coordinate 110,252,587, forward strand.
CTCTGTGTCTGCAGAGTCTCGGGCAACACACTATACGTTACTTCAGGAGAGCTACATTTCCAGAGCACTCGAACAGCTTCAAAACTACATTTCTAGGCAGTCCAACATGCCCTGGAAGTCTTCGACATTGCCCTCGTCAGAGCTGCCCAGAGAAAACACTCTGCTTAGAATTTATCGAGGACCTCGTACCTGAAGTCACTCTATTCAAGGAGAAATACAGCATCTTAACATGCTGTGTCGTTCACAGGGCAAGAAACGTGAGAACTTGCCTCGAGGTAAGGCCATGAAATGCTATGCAGAAGCGGAGGCGTGTGGCAGTTTCCATGTGGCCGTAGACGCATATCTTCAGCATTTTAAAGCCAGTACGCTTTTCAGGACACCCAGGTGCCTCGCCTGGAAACCCTATTCCCTGCAAGAACACTGAGTACCCTCAGGCTATCCTGGCCCTTCTAAGCAAAATCCAGGCCAAGAGCTTTCAGACTCAGAGTGTGTATGTCGAGTGTAGGGTAACAAAGTGCACTCTTATTGGGACATCTTGATATAGCCAGCAATCGCCCAGGTTCACGAGCACCTTTAAGCAAGTTCCAATAGGCCGTGGAATTCGTTCTCATTCCCTAGTTTGAGCTGTACAGAGAGAAACAGTAAGCTTCTCCTTCCATTCAGGACCTCCTACCTGAAGTCACCCTGCCTCCTGAAGAAAGACGACCTCGTTTCTATTGAAACTAAAGCACAGTTTTTCCTGTAGCACGGCAGGCTTTTGAAGAGGCACGGGCCCAGAGGCCTAGCTAGGGCTTTCCTTGGTGTGGCCGTTCACTAGATGCAGAACACCCTGCCTCGAGAAATTGATTCAGGGAAGCAACAACTGTGTACTCTGTGTCTGATTTGACTTGTTAAAAACCACAGAGATGTATGCTGCCTGTGCCCATGGAAATGGGGGCATGATGGGACTAGCCTTGCTTTTCGTTTGGAAACCTCCATTCTAGCTTCGGTGAAGCTCCCTGAAATTCTCTGCTGTTGACAGTCCTCTGGCCACTGTAGGCATGTGTCTGGGAAGAAAATGAGTTTTCTCTGGCTACACACGGAACTTCATTGGCCGGGGTGGGACGCACCTTGCCATGCTCTAGAGCTAAAGGGAATCTAAACGTGAGCCCTTGGCTCGAGGTAAGGCCCTGAGTAGCCCTGCAGAACGGGAGGCATGCAGCTCTTTCCATTAGCTCTTAGTCGCTCTTCTGGTTTACTTTAAATGAAGTACCTTTTTTCAGGACTCCTAGGCCCCTCGGTTGAGCATCATTTTTGTTCCAAGGTCTCTGAGTATCTCCACACCCCTGAAGGCCTGCTGAGCAACAACGAGGCACATTGGTCCTCGGAGGTCCTCTGTGTCTGCTGAGTCATGGGCAACACACTGCACTCTTTCTTGTGATATCTTGATTCACAGCACTCGCACAGGTTCAAGAGCAATGTTCAACAAGTTCCAACATGCCGTGGATGTCGCTCTCATTCCCTAGTTTGAGCTGTACAGAGAGAAACAGTAAGCTTCTCCTTCCATTCAGGACCTCCTACCTGAAGTCACCCTGCCTCTTGAAGAAAGACGACCTTCTTTGTATTGCAACTAAAGCACAGTTTTTCCTGTAGCACGGCAGGCTTTTGAAGCGGCACGGGTCCAGAGTCCTAGCCAGGAATTTCCTTGGTGAGGCCGTTCACTAGTTGCAGAACACCGTGCCTCGAGAAGTTGATTCAGGGAAGCAACAACTGTGTACTCTGTGTCTCATTTGACTTGTTAAAAACCACAGAGATGTATGCTGCCTGTGCCCATGGAAATGGGGGCATGATGGGACTAGCCTTGCTTTTCGTTTGGAAACCTCCATTCTAGCTTCGGTGAAGCTCCCTGAAATTCTCTGCTGTTGACAGGCCTCTGGCCACTGTAGGCATGTGTCTGGGAAGAAAATGAGTTTTCTCTGGCTACACACGGAACTTCATTGGCCGGGGTGGGGCGCACCTTGCCATGCTCTAGAGCTAAAGGGAATCTAAACGTGAGCCCTTGGCTCGAGGTAAGGCCCTGAGTAGCCCTGCAGATAGGGAGGCATGCAACTCTTTCCATTAGCTCTTAGTCCCTCTTCTGGTTTACTTTAAATGAAGTACCTTTTTTCAGGACTCCTAGGCCCCTCGGTTGAGCATCATTTTTGTTCCAAGGTCTCTGAGTATCTCCACACCCCTGTAGGCCTGCTGAGCAACAACGAGGCACATTGGTCCTCGGAGGTCCTCTGTGTCTGCTGAGTCATGGGCAACACACTGCACTCTTTCTTGTGATATCTTGATTCACAGCACTCGCACAGGTTCAAGAGCAATGTTCAACAAGTTCCAACATGCCGTGGAAGTCGCTCTCATTCCCTAGTTTGAGCTGTACAGAGAGAAACAGTAAGCTTCTCCTTCCATTCAGGACCTCCTACCTGAAGTCACCCTGCCTCTTGAAGAAAGACGACCTTCTTTGTATTGCAACTAAAGCACAGTTTTTCCTGTAGCACGGCAGGCTTTTGAAGCGGCACGGGTCCAGAGTCCTAGCCAGGGATTTCCTTGGTGAGGCCGTTCACTAGTTGCAGAACACCGTGCCTCGAGAAGTTGATTCAGGGAAGCAACAACTGTGTACTCTGTGTCTCATTTGACTTGTTAAAAACCACAGAGATGAATGCTGCCTGTGCCCATGGAAATGGGGTCATGAGGGTACTAGCCTTGCTTTCCGTTTGGAAACCTCCATTCTTGCTTCCGTGAAGCTCCCTGAAATTCTCTGCTGTTGACAGTCCTCTGGCCACTGTAGGCATGTGTCTGGGAAAAAAATGAGTTTTCTCTGGGTACACACGGAGCTTCATTGGCCGGGGTGGGGCTCTCCTTGCCATCCTCTAGAGCTAAAGGGAATCTCAACGTGAGTCCCTGCCTCGAGGTAAGGCCCTGAGTAGCCCTGCAGAAAGGGAGGCATGCAGCTCTTTCCATGAGCTCTTAGTGGAGGTCTGTTTTATTTAAAAGAATTACCCCTTTCAGGACTCCTACGCCCTTCGGGTGAGCATCATTTTGGTTCCAAGATCACTGACTCCCTCCACACCCCTGTGGGCCTGCTGAGCAGCATTGAGTCCCATACGTCCCACGGAGGCTCTCTGTGTCTGCAGAGTCTCGGGCAACACACTATACGTTACTTCAGGAGAGCTACATTTCCAGAGCACTCGAACAGCATCAAAACTACATTTCTAGGCAGTCCAACTTGCCCTGGAAGTCTTCGACATTGCCCTCGTCAGAGCTGCCCAGAGAAAACACTCTGCTTAGAATTTATCGAGGACCTCGTACCTGAAGTCACTCTATTCAAGGAGAAATACAGCATCTTAACATGCTGTGTCGTTCACAGGGCAAGAAACGTGAGAACTTGCCTCGAGGTAAGGCCATGAAATGCTATGCAGAAGCGGAGGCGTGTGGCAGTTTCCATGTGGCCGTAGACGCATATCTTCAGCATTTTAAAGCCAGTACGCTTTTCAGGACACCCAGGTGCCTCGCCTGGAAACCCTATTCCCTGCAAGAACACTGAGTACCCTCAGGCTATCCTGGCCCTTCTAAGCAAAATCCAGGCCAAGAGCTTTCAGACTCAGAGTGTGTATGTCGAGTGTAGGGTAACAAAGTGCACTCTTATTGGGACATCTTGATATAGCCAGCAATCGCCCAGGTTCACGAGCACCTTTAAGCAAGTTCCAGTAGGCCGTGGAATTCGTTCTCATTCCCTAGTTTGAGCTGTACAGAGAGAAACAGTAAGCTTCTCCTTCCATTCAGGACCTCCTACCTGAAGTCACCCTGCCTCCTGAAGAAAGACGACCTCGTTTCTATTGAAACTAAAGCACAGTTTTTCCTGTAGCACGGCAGGCTTTTGAAGAGGCACGGGCCCAGAGGCCTAGCTAGGGCTTTCCTTGGTGTGGCCGTTCACCAGATGCAGAACACCCTGCCTCGAGAAGTTGATTCAGGGAAGCAACAACTGTGTACTCTGTGTCTGATTTGACTTGTTAAAAACCACAGAGATGTATGCTGCCTGTGCCCATGGAAATGGGGGCATGATGGGACTAGCCTTGCTTTTCGTTTGGAAACCTCCATTCTAGCTTCGGTGAAGCTCCCTGAAATTCTCTGCTGTTGACAGGCCTCTGGCCACTGTAGGCATGTGTCTGGGAAGAAAATGAGTTTTCTCTGGCTACACATGGAACTTCATTGGCCGGGGTGGGACGCACCTTGCCATGCTCTAGAGCTAAAGGGAATCTAAACGTGAGCCCTTGGCTCGAGGTAAGGCCCTGAGTAGCCCTGCAGAACGGGAGGCATGCAGCTCTTTCCATTAGCTCTTAGTCGCTCTTCTGGTTTACTTTAAATGAAGTACCTTTTTTCAGGACTCCTAGGCCCCTCGGTTGAGCATTATTTTTGTTCCAAGGTCTCTGAGTATCTCCACACCCCTGTAGGCCTGCTGAGCAACAACGAGGCACATTGGTCCTCGGAGGTCCTCTCTGTCTGCTGAGTCATGGGCAACACACTGCACTCTTTCTTGTGATATCTTGATTCATAGCACTCGCACAGGTTCAAGAGCAATGTTCAACAAGTTCCAACATGCCGTGGAAGTCGCTCTCATTCCCTAGTTTGAGCTGTACAGAGAGAAACAGTAAGCTTCTCCTTCCATTCAGGACCTCCTACCTGAAGTCACCCTGCCTCTTGAAGAAAGACGACCTTCTTTCTATTGCAACTAAAGCACAGTTTTTCCTGTAGCACGGCAGGCTTTTGAAGCGGCACGGGTCCAGAGTCCTAGCCAGGGATTTCCTTGGTGAGGCCGTTCACTAGTTGCAGAACACCGTGCCTCGAGAAGTTGATTCAGGGAAGCAACAACTGTGTACTCTGTGTCTCATTTGACTTGTTAAAAACCACAGAGATGAATGCTGCCTGTGCCCATGGAAATGGGGTCATGAGGGTACTAGCCTTGCTTTCCGTTTGGAAACCTCCATTCTTGCTTCCGTGAAGCTCCCTGAAATTCTCTGCTGTTGACAGTCCTCTGGCCACTGTAGGCATGTGTCTGGGAAAAAAATGAGTTTTCTCTGGGAACACACGGAGCTTCATTGGCCGGGGTGGGGCTCTCCTTGCCATCCTCTAGAGCTAAAGGGAATCTCAACGTGAGTCCCTGCCTCGAGGTAAGGCCCTGAGTAGCCCTGCAGAAAGGGAGGCATGCAGCTCTTTCCATGAGCTCTTAGTGGAGGTCTGTTTTATTTAAAAGAATTACCCCTTTCAGGACTCCTACGCCCTTCGGGTGAGCATCATTTTGGTTCCAAGATCACTGACTCCCTCCACAACCCTGTGGGCCTGCTGAGCAGCATTGAGTCCCATAAGTCCCACGGAGGCTCTCTGTGTCTGCAGAGTCTCGGGCAACACACTATACGTTACTTCAGGAGAGCTACATTTCCAGAGCACTCGAACAGCATCAAAACTACATTTCTAGGCAGTCCAACATGCCCTGGAAGTCTTCGACATTGCCCTCGTCAGAGCTGCCCAGAGAAAACACTCTGCTTAGAATTTATTGAGGACCTCGTACCTGAAGTCACTCTATTCAAGGAGAAATACAGCATCTTAACATGCTGTGTCGTTCACAGGGCAAGAAACGTGAGAACTTGCCTCGAGGTAAGGCCATGAAATGCTTTGCAGAAGCGGAGGCGTGTAGCAGTTTCCATGTGGCCGTAGACGCATATCTTCAGCATTTTAAAGCCAGTACGCTTTTCAGGACACCCAGGTGCCTCTCCTGGAAACCCTATTCCCTGCAAGAACACTGAGTACCCTCAGGCTCCCCTGGCCCTTCTAAGCAATATCCAGGCCAGGAGCTTTCAGACTCACAGTGTGTATGTCGAGTGTAGGGTAACACAGTGCACTCTTATTGGGACATCTTGATATAGCCAGCTATCGCCCAGGTTCACGAGCACCTTTAAGCAAGTTCCAGTAGGCCGTGGAATTCGTTCTCATTCCCTAGTTTGAGCTGTACAGAGAGAAACAGTAAGCTTCTCCTTCCATTCAGGACCTCCTACCTGAAATCACCCTGCCTCCTGAAGAAAGACGACCTCGTTTCTATTGAAACTAAAGCACAGTTTTTCCTGTAGCACGGCAGGCTTTTGAAGAGGCACGGGCCCAGAGGCCTAGCTAGGGCTTTCCTTGGTGTGGCCGTTCACTAGATGCAGAACACCCTGCCTCGAGAAGTTGATTCAGGGAAGCAACAACTGTGTACTCTGTGTCTCATTTGACTTGTTAAAAACCACAGAGATGTATGCTGCCTGTGCCCATGGAAATGGGGGCATGATGGGACTAGCCTTGCTTTTCGTTTGGAAACCTCCATTCTAGCTTCGGTGAAGCTCCCTGAAATTCTCTGCTATTGACAGGCCTCTGGCCACTGTAGGCATGTGTCTGGGAAGAAAATGAGTTTTCTCTGGCTACACACGGAACTTCATTGGCCGGGGTGGGACGCACCTTGCCATGCTCTAGAGCTAAAGGGAATCTAAACGTGAGCCCTTGGCTCGAGGTAAGGCCCTGAGTAGCCCTGCAGAACGGGAGGCATGCAGCTCTTTCCATTAGCTCTTAGTCGCTCTTCTGGTTTACTTTAAATGAAGTACCTTTTTTCAGGACTCCTAGGCCCCTCGGTTGAGCATCATTTTTGTTCCAAGTTCTCTGAGTATCTCCACACCCCTGTAGGCCTGCTGAGCAACAACGAGGCACATTGGTCCTCGGAGGTCCTCTGTGTCTGCTGAGTCATGGGCAACACACTGCACTCTTTCTTGTGATATCTTGATTCACAGCACTCGCACAGTTTCAAGAGCAATGTTCAACAAGTTCCAACATGCCGTGGAAGTCGCTCTCATTCCCTAGTTTGAGCTGTACAGAGAGAAACAGTAAGCTTCTCCTTCCATTCAGGACCTCCTACCTGAAGTCACCCTGCCTCTTGAAGAAAGACGACCTTCTTTGTATTGCAACTAAAGCACAGTTTTTCCTGTAGCACGGCAGGCTTTTGAAGCGGCACGGGTCCAGAGTCCTAGCCAGGAATTTCCTTGGTGAGGCCGTTCACTAGTTGCAGAACACCGTGCCTCGAGAAGTTGATTCAGGGAAGCAACAATTGTGTACTCTGTGTCTCATTTGACTTGTTAAAAACCACAGAGATGTATGCTGCCTGTGCCCATGGAAATGGGGGCATGATGGGACTAGGCTTGCTTTTCGTTTGGAAACCTCCATTCTAGCTTCTGTGAAGCTCCCTGAAATTCTCTGCTGTTGACAGGCCTCTGGCCACAGTAGGCATGTGTCTGGGAAGAAAATGAGTTTTCTCTGGCTACACATGGAACTTCATTGGCCGAGGTGGGACGCACCTTGCCATGCTCTAGAGCTAAAGGGAATCTAAACGTGAGCCCTTGGCTCGAGGTAAGGCCCTGAGTAGCCCTGCAGAACGGGAGGCATGCAGCTCTTTCCATTAGCTCTTAGTCGCTCTTCTGGTTTACTTTAAATGAAGTACATTTTTTCAGGACTCCTAGGCCCCTCGGTTGAGCAACATTTTTGTTCCAAGGTCTCTGAGTATCTCCACACCCCTGTAGGCCTGCTGAGCAACAACGAGGCACATTGGTCCTCGGAGGTCCTCTGTGTCTGCTGAGTCATGGGCAACACACTGCACTCTTTCTTGTGATATCTTGATTCATAGCACTCGCACAGGTTCAAGAGCAATGTTCAACAAGTTCCAACATGCCGTGGAAGTCGCTCTCATTCCCTAGTTTGAGCTGTACAGAGAGAAACAGTAAGCTTCTCCTTCCATTCAGGACCTCCTACCTGAAGTCACCCTGCCTCTTGAAGAAAGACGACCTTCTTTCTATTGCAACTAAAGCACAGTTTTTCCTGTAGCACGGCAGGCTTTTGAAGCGGCACGGGTCCAGAGTCCTAGCCAGGGATTTCCTTGGTGAGGCCGTTCACTAGTTGCAGAACACCGTGCCTCGAGAAGTTGATTCAGGGAAGCAACAACTGTGTACTCTGTGTCTCATTTGACTTGTTAAAAACCACAGAGATGAATGCTGCCTGTGCCCATGGAAATGGGGTCATGAGGGTACTAGCCTTGCTTTCCGTTTGGAAACCTCCATTCTTGCTTCCGTGAAGCTCCCTGAAATTCTCTGCTGTTGACAGTCCTCTGGCCACTGTAGGCATGTGTCTGGGAAAAAAATGAGTTTTCTCTGGGTACAGACGGAGCTTCATTGGCCGGGGTGGGGCTCTCCTTGCCATCCTCTAGAGCTAAAGGGAATCTCAACGTGAGTCCCTGCCTCGAGGTAAGGCCCTGAGTAGCCCTGCAGAAAGGGAGGCATGCAGCTCTTTCCATGAGCTCTTAGTGGAGGTCTGTTTTATTGAAAAGAATTACCCCTTTCAGGACTCCTACGCCCTTCGGGTGAGCATCATTTTGGTTCCAAGATCACTGACTCCCTCCTCACCCCTGTGGGCCTGCTGAGCAGCATTGAGTCCCATACGTCCCACGGAGGCTCTCTGTGTCTGCAGAGTCTCGGGCAACACACTATACGTTACTTCAGGAGAGCTACATTTCCAGAGCACTCGAACAGCATCAAAACTACATTTCTAGGCAGTCCAACATGCCCTGGAAGTCTTCGACATTGCCCTCGTCAGAGCTGCCCAGAGAAAACACTCTGCTTAGAATTTATCGAGGACCTCGTACCTGAAGTCACTCTATTCAAGGAGAAATACAGCATCTTAACATGCTGTGTCGTTCACAGGGCAAGAAACGTGAGAACTTGCCTCGAGGTAAGGCCATGAAATGCTTTGCAGAAGCAGAGGCGTGTAGCAGTTTCCATGTGGCCGTAGACGCATATCTTCAGCATTTTAAAGCCAGTACGCTTTTCAGGACACCCAGGTGCCTCGCCTGGAAACCCTATTCCCTGCAAGAACACTGAGTACCCTCAGGCTATCCTGGCCCTTCTAAGCAAAATCCAGGCCAAGAGCTTTCAGACTCAGAGTGTGTATGTCGAGTGTAGGGTAACAAAGTGCACTCTTATTGGGACATCTTGATATAGCCAGCAATCGCCCAGGTTCACGAGCACCTTTAAGCAAGTTCCAATAGGCCGTGGAATTCGTTCTCATTCCCTAGTTTGAGCTGTACAGAGAGAAACAGTAAGCTTCTCCTTCCATTCAGGACCTCCTACCTGAAGTCACCCTGCCTCCTGAAGAAAGACGACCTCGTTTCTATTGAAACTAAAGCACAGTTTTTCCTGTAGCACGGCAGGCTTTTGAAGAGGCACGGGCCCAGAGGCCTAGCTAGGGCTTTCCTTGGTGTGGCCGTTCACTAGATGCAGAACACCCTGCCTCGAGAAGTTGATTCAGGGAAGCAACAACTGTGTACTCTGTGTCTGATTTGACTTGTTAAAAACCACAGAGATGTATGCTGCCTGTGCCCATGGAAATGGGGGCATGATGGGACTAGCCTTGCTTTTCGTTTGGAAACCTCCATTCTAGCTTCGGTGAAGCTCCCTGAAATTCTCTGCTGTTGACAGTCCTCTGGCCACTGTAGGCATGTGTCTGGGAAGAAAATGAGTTTTCTCTGGCTACACACGGAACTTCATTGGCCGGGGTGGGACGCACCTTGCCATGCTCTAGAGCTAAAGGGAATCTAAACGTGAGCCCTTGGCTCGAGGTAAGGCCCTGAGTAGCCCTGCAGAACGGGAGGCATGCAGCTCTTTCCATTAGCTCTTAGTCGCTCTTCTGGTTTACTTTAAATGAAGTACCTTTTTTCAGGACTCCTAGGCCCCTCGGTTGAGCATCATTTTTGTTCCAAGGTCTCTGAGTATCTCCACACCCCTGTAGGCCTGCTGAGCAACAACGAGGCACATTGGTCCTCGGAGGTCCTCTGTGTCTGCTGAGTCATGGGCAACACACTGCACTCTTTCTTGTGATATCTTGATTCACAGCACTCGCACAGGTTCAAGAGCAATGTTCAACAAGTTCCAACATGCCGTGGAAGTCGCTCTCATTCCCTAGTTTGAGCTGTACAGAGAGAAACAGTAAGCTTCTCCTTCCATTCAGGACCTCCTACCTGAAGTCACCCTGCCTCTTGAAGAAAGACGACCTTCTTTGTATTGCAACTAAAGCACAGTTTTTCCTGTAGCACGGCAGGCTTTTGAAGCGGCACGGGTCCAGAGTCCTAGCCAGGAATTTCCTTGGTGAGGCCGTTCACTAGTTGCAGAACACCGTGCCTCGAGAAGTTGATTCAGGGAAGCAACAACTGTGTACTCTGTGTCTCATTTGACTTGTTAAAAACCACAGAGATGAATGCTGCCTGTGCCCATGGAAATGGGGTCATGAGGGTACTAGCCTTGCTTTCCGTTTGGAAACCTCCATTCTTGCTTCCGTGAAGCTCCCTGAAATTCTCTGCTGTTGACAGTCCTCTGGCCACTGTAGGCATGTGTCTGGGAAAAAAATGAGTTTTCTCTGGGTACAGACGGAGCTTCATTGGCCGGGGTGGGGCTCTCCTTGCCATCCTCTAGAGCTAAAGGGAATCTCAACGTGAGTCCCTGCCTCGAGGTAAGGCCCTGAGTAGCCCTGCAGAAAGGGAGGCATGCAGCTCTTTCCATGAGCTCTTAGTGGAGGTCTGTTTTATTGAAAAGAATTACCCCTTTCAGGACTCCTACGCCCTTCGGGTGAGCATCATTTTGGTTCCAAGATCACTGACTCCCTCCACACCCCTGTGGGCCTGCTGAGCAGCATTGAGTCCCATACGTCCCACGGAGGCTCTCTGTGTCTGCAGAGTCTCGGGCAACACACTATACGTTACTTCAGGAGAGCTACATTTCCAGAGCACTCGAACAGCATCAAAACTACATTTCTAGGCAGTCCAACATGCCCTGGAAGTCTTCGACATTGCCCTCGTCAGAGCTGCCCAGAGAAAACACTCTGCTTAGAATTCATCGAGGACCTCGTACCTGAAGTCACTCTATTCAAGGAGAAATACAGCATCTTAACATGCTGTGTCGTTCACAGGGCAAGAAACGTGAGAACTTGCCTCGAGGTAAGGCCATGAAATGCTTTGCAGAAGCAGAGGCGTGTAGCAGTTTCCATGTGGCCGTAGACGCATATCTTCAGCATTTTAAAGCCAGTACGCTTTTCAGGACACCCAGGTGCCTCGCCTGGAAACCCTATTCCCTGCAAGAACACTGAGTACCCTCAGGCTCCCCTGGCCCTTCTAAGGAAAATCCAGGCCAAGAGCTTTCAGACTCAGAGTGTGTATGTCGAGTGTAGGGTAACAAAGTGCACTCTTATTGGGACATCTTGATATAGCCAGCAATCGCCCAGGTTCACGAGCACCTTTAAGCAAGTTCCAATAGGCCGTGGAATTCGTTCTCATTCCCTAGTTTGAGCTGTACAGAGAGAAACAGTAAGCTTCTCCTTCCATTCAGGACCTCCTACCTGAAGTCACCCTGCCTCCTGAAGAAAGACGACCTCGTTTCTATTGAAACTAAAGCACAGTTTTTCCTGTAGCACGGCAGGCTTTTGAAGAGGCACGGGCCCAGAGGCCTAGCTAGGGCTTTCCTTGGTGTGGCCGTTCACTAGATGCAGAACACCCTGCCTCGAGAAGTTGATTCAGGGAAGCAACAACTGTGTACTCTGTGTCTCATTTGACTTGTTAAAAACCACAGAGATGTATGCTGCCTGTGCCCATGGAAATGGGGGCATGATGGGACTAGCCTTGCTTTTCGTTTGGAAACCTCCATTCTAGCTTCGGTGAAGCTCCCTGAAATTCTCTGCTGTTGACAGGCCTCTGGCCACTGTAGGCATGTGTCTGGGAAGAAAATGAGTTTTCTCTGGCTACACATGGAACTTCATTGGCCGAGGTGGGACGCACCTTGCCATGCTCTAGAGCTAAAGGGAATCTAAACGTGAGCCCTTGGCTCGAGGTAAGGCCCTGAGTAGCCCTGCAGAACGGGAGGCATGCAGCTCTTTCCATTAGCTCTTAGTCGCACTTCTGGTTTACTTTAAATGAAGTACCTTTTTTCAGGACTCCTAGGCCCCTCGGTTGAGCATCATTTTTGTTCCAAGGTCTCTGAGTATCTCCACACCCCTGTAGGCCTGCTGAGCAACAACGAGGCACATTGGTCCTCGGAGGTCCTCTGTGTCTGCTGAGTCATGGGCAACACACTGCACTCTTTCTTGTGATATCTTGATTCACAGCACTCGCACAGGTTCAAGAGCAATGTTCAACAAGTTCCAACATGCCGTGGAAGTCGCTCTCATTCCCTAGTTTGAGCTGTACAGAGAGAAACAGTAAGCTTCTCCTTCCATTCAGGACCTCCTACCTGAAGTCACCCTGCCTCTTGAAGAAAGACGACCTTCTTTGTATTGCAACTAAAGCACAGTTTTTCCTGTAGCACGGCAGGCTTTTGAAGCGGCACGGGTCCAGAGTCCTAGCCAGGGATTTCCTTGGTGAGGCCGTTCACTAGTTGCAGAACACCGTGCCTCGAGAAGTTGATTCAGGGAAGCAACAACTGTGTACTCTGTGTCTCATTTGACTTGTTAAAAACCACAGAGATGAATGCTGCCTGTGCCCATGGAAATGGGGTCATGAGGGTACTAGCCTTGCTTTCCGTTTGGAAACCTCCATTCTTGCTTCCGTGAAGCTCCCTGAAATTCTCTGCTGTTGACAGTCCTCTGGCCACTCTAGGCATGTGTCTGGGAAGAAAATGAGTTTTCTCTGGCTACACACGGAACTTCATTGGCCGGGGTGGGACGCACCTTGCCATGCTCTAGAGCTAAAGGGAATCTAAACGTGAGCCCTTGGCTCGAGGTAAGGCCCTGAGTAGCCCTGCAGAACGGGAGGCATGCAGCTCTTTCCATTAGCTCTTAGTCGCTCTTCTGGTTTACTTTAAATGAAGTACCTTTTTTCACGACTCCTAGGCCCCTCGGTTGAGCATCATTTTTGTTCCAAGGTCTCTGAGTATCTCCACACCCCTGTAGGCCTGCTGAGCAACAACGAAGCACATTGGTCCTCGGAGGTCCTCTGTGTCTGCTGAGTCATGGGCAACACACTGCACTCTTTCTTGTGATATCTTGATTCACAGCACTCGCACAGGTTCAAGAGCAATGTTCAACAAGTTCCAACATGCCGTGGATGTCGCTCTCATTCCCTAGTTTGAGCTGTACAGAGAGAAACAGTAAGCTTCTCCTTCCATTCAGGACCTCCTACCTGAAGTCACCCTGCCTCTTGAAGAAAGACGACCTTCTTTGTATTGCAACTAAAGCACAGTTTTTCCTGTAGCACGGCAGGCTTTTGAAGCGGCACGGGTCCAGAGTCCTAGCCAGGAATTTCCTTGGTGAGGCCGTTCACTAGTTGCAGAACACCGTGCCTCGAGAAGTTGATTCAGGGAAGCAACAACTGTGTACTCTGTGTCTGATTTGACTTGTTAAAAACCACAGAGATGTATGCTGCCTGTGCCCATGGAAATGGGGGCATGATGGGACTAGCCTTGCTTTTCGTTTGGAAACCTCCATTCTAGCTTCGGTGAAGCTCCCTGAAATTCTCTGCTGTTGACAGGCCTCTGGCCACTGTAGGCATGTGTCTGGGAAGAAAATGAGTTTTCTCTGGCTACACTCGGAACTTCATTGGCCGGGGTGGGGCGCACCTTGCCATGCTCTAGAGCTAAAGGGAATCTAAACGTGAGCCCTTGGCTCGAGGTAAGGCCCTGAGTAGCCCTGCAGATAGGGAGGCATGCAACTCTTTCCATTAGCTCTTAGTCCCTCTTCTGGTTTACTTTAAATGAAGTACCTTTTTTCAGGACTCCTAGGCCCCTCGGTTGAGCATCATTTTTGTTCCAAGGTCTCTGAGTATCTCCACACCCCTGTAGGCCTGCTGAGCAACAACGAGGCACATTGGTCCTCGGAGGTCCTCTGTGTCTGCTGAGTCATGGGCAACACACTGCACTCTTTCTTGTGATATCTTGATTCACAGCACTCGCACAGGTTCAAGAGCAATGTTCAACAAGTTCCAACATGCCGTGGAAGTCGCTCTCATTCCCTAGTTTGAGCTGTACAGAGAGAAACAGTAAGCTTCTCCTTCCATTCAGGACCTCCTACCTGAAGTCACCCTGCCTCTTGAAGAAAGACGACCTTCTTTGTATTGCAACTAAAGCACAGTTTTTCCTGTAGCACGGCAGGCTTTTGAAGCGGCACGGGTCCAGAGTCCTAGCCAGGGATTTCCTTGGTGAGGCCGTTCACTAGTTGCAGAACACCGTGCCTCGAGAAGTTGATTCAGGGAAGCAACAACTGTGTACTCTGTGTCTCATTTGACTTGTTAAAAACCACAGAGATGAATGCTGCCTGTGCCCATGGAAATGGGGTCATGAGGGTACTAGCCTTGCTTTCCGTTTGGAAACCTCCATTCTTGCTTCCGTGAAGCTCCCTGAAATTCTCTGCTGTTGACAGTCCTCTGGCCACTGTAGGCATGTGTCTGGGAAAAAAATGAGTTTTCTCTGGGTACAGACGGAGCTTCATTGGCCGGGGTGGGGCTCTCCTTGCCATCCTCTAGAGCTAAAGGGAATCTCAACGTGAGTCCCTGCCTCGAGGTAAGGCCCTGAGTAGCCCTGCAGAAAGGGAGGCATGCAGCTCTTTCCATGAGCTCTTAGTGGAGGTCTGTTTTATTTAAAAGAATTACCCCTTTCAGGACTCCTACGCCCTTCGGGTGAGCATCATTTTGGTTCCAAGATCACTGACTCCCTCCACACCCCTGTGGGCCTGCTGAGCAGCATTGAGTCCCATACGTCCCACGGAGGCTCTCTGTGTCTGCAGAGTCTCGGGCAACACACTATACGTTACTTCAGGAGAGCTACATTTCCAGAGCACTCGAACAGCATCAAAACTACATTTCTAGGCAGTCCAACTTGCCCTGGAAGTCTTCGACATTGCCCTCGTCAGAGCTGCCCAGAGAAAACACTCTGCTTAGAATTTATCGAGGACCTCGTACCTGAAGTCACTCTATATAAGGAGAAATACAGCATCTTAACATGCTGTGTCGTTCACAGGGCAAGAAACGTGAGAACTTGCCTCGAGGTAAGGCCATGAAATGCTATGCAGAAGCGGAGGCGTGTGGCAGTTTCCATGTGGCCGTAGACGCATATCTTCAGCATTTTAAAGCCAGTACGCTTTTCAGGACACCCAGGTGCCTCGCCTGGAAACCCTATTCCCTGCAAGAACACTGAGTACCCTCAGGCTATCCTGGCCCTTCTAAGCAAAATCCAGGCCAAGAGCTTTCAGACTCAGAGTGTGTATGTCGAGTGTAGGGTAACAAAGTGCACTCTTATTGGGACATCTTGATATAGCCAGCAATCGCCCAGGTTCACGAGCACCTTTAAGCAAGTTCCAGTAGGCCGTGGAATTCGTTCTCATTCCCTAGTTTGAGCTGTACAGAGAGAAACAGTAAGCTTCTCCTTCCATTCAGGACCTCCTACCTGAAGTCACCCTGCCTCCTGAAGAAAGACGACCTCGTTTCTATTGAAACTAAAGCACAGTTTTTCCTGTAGCACGGCAGGCTTTTGAAGAGGCACGGGCCCAGAGGCCTAGCTAGGGCTTTCCTTGGTGTGGCCGTTCACCAGATGCAGAACACCCTGCCTCGAGAAGTTGATTCAGGGAAGCAACAACTGTGTACTCTGTGTCTGATTTGACTTGTTAAAAACCACAGAGATGTATGCTGCCTGTGCCCATGGAAATGGGGGCATGATGGGACTAGCCTTGCTTTTCGTTTGGAAACCTCCATTCTAGCTTCGGTGAAGCTCCCTGAAATTCTCTGCTGTTGACAGGCCTCTGGCCACTGTAGGCATGTGTCTGGGAAGAAAATGAGTTTTCTCTGGCTACACATGGAACTTCATTGGCCGGGGTGGGACGCACCTTGCCATGCTCTAGAGCTAAAGGGAATCTAAACGTGAGCCCTTGGCTCGAGGTAAGGCCCTGAGTAGCCCTGCAGAACGGGAGGCATGCAGCTCTTTCCATTAGCTCTTAGTCGCTCTTCTGGTTTACTTTAAATGAAGTACCTTTTTTCAGGACTCCTAGGCCCCTCGGTTGAGCATTATTTTTGTTCCAAGGTCTCTGAGTATCTCCACACCCCTGTAGGCCTGCTGAGCAACAACGAGGCACATTGGTCCTCGGAGGTCCTCTGTGTCTGCTGAGTCATGGGCAACACACTGCACTCTTTCTTGTGATATCTTGATTCATAGCACTCGCACAGGTTCAAGAGCAATGTTCAACAAGTTCCAACATGCCGTGGAAGTCGCTCTCATTCCCTAGTTTGAGCTGTACAGAGAGAAACAGTAAGCTTCTCCTTCCATTCAGGACCTCCTACCTGAAGTCACCCTGCCTCTTGAAGAAAGACGACCTTCTTTCTATTGCAACTAAAGCACAGTTTTTCCTGTAGCACGGCAGGCTTTTGAAGCGGCACGGGTCCAGAGTCCTAGCCAGGGATTTCCTTGGTGAGGCCGTTCACTAGTTGCAGAACACCGTGCCTCGAGAAGTTGATTCAGGGAAGCAACAACTGTGTACTCTGTGTCTCATTTGACTTGTTAAAAACCACAGAGATGAATGCTGCCTGTGCCCATGGAAATGGGGTCATGAGGGTACTAGCCTTGCTTTCCGTTTGGAAACCTCCATTCTTGCTTCCGTGAAGCTCCCTGAAATTCTCTGCTGTTGACAGTCCTCTGGCCACTGTAGGCATGTGTCTGGGAAAAAAATGAGTTTTCTCTGGGAACACACGGAGCTTCATTGGCCGGGGTGGGGCTCTCCTTGCCATCCTCTAGAGCTAAAGGGAATCTCAACGTGAGTCCCTGCCTCGAGGTAAGGCCCTGAGTAGCCCTGCAGAAAGGGAGGCATGCAGCTCTTTCCATGAGCTCTTAGTGGAGGTCTGTTTTATTTAAAAGAATTACCCCTTTCAGGACTCCTACGCCCTTCGGGTGAGCATCATTTTGGTTCCAAGATCACTGACTCCCTCCACAACCCTGTGGGCCTGCTGAGCAGCATTGAGTCCCATAAGTCCCACGGAGGCTCTCTGTGTCTGCAGAGTCTCGGGCAACACACTATACGTTACTTCAGGAGAGCTACATTTCCAGAGCACTCGAACAGCATCAAAACTACATTTCTAGGCAGTCCAACATGCCCTGGAAGTCTTCGACATTGCCCTCGTCAGAGCTGCCCAGAGAAAACACTCTGCTTAGAATTTATTGAGGACCTCGTACCTGAAGTCACTCTATTCAAGGAGAAATACAGCATCTTAACATGCTGTGTCGTTCACAGGGCAAGAAACGTGAGAACTTGCCTCGAGGTAAGGCCATGAAATGCTTTGCAGAAGCGGAGGCGTGTAGCAGTTTCCATGTGGCCGTAGACGCATATCTTCAGCATTTTAAAGCCAGTACGCTTTTCAGGACACCCAGGTGCCTCTCCTGGAAACCCTATTCCCTGCAAGAACACTGAGTACCCTCAGGCTCCCCTGGCCCTTCTAAGCAATATCCAGGCCAGGAGCTTTCAGACTCACAGTGTGTATGTCGAGTGTAGGGTAACACAGTGCACTCTTATTGGGACATCTTGATATAGCCAGCTATCGCCCAGGTTCACGAGCACCTTTAAGCAAGTTCCAGTAGGCCGTGGAATTCGTTCTCATTCCCTAGTTTGAGCTGTACAGAGAGAAACAGTAAGCTTCTCCTTCCATTCAGGACCTCCTACCTGAAATCACCCTGCCTCCTGAAGAAAGACGACCTCGTTTCTATTGAAACTAAAGCACAGTTTTTCCTGTAGCACGGCAGGCTTTTGAAGAGGCACGGGCCCAGAGGCCTAGCTAGGGCTTTCCTTGGTGTGGCCGTTCACTAGATGCAGAACACCCTGCCTCGAGAAGTTGATTCAGGGAAGCAACAACTGTGTACTCTGTGTCTCATTTGACTTGTTAAAAACCACAGAGATGTATGCTGCCTGTGCCCATGGAAATGGGGGCATGATGGGACTAGCCTTGCTTTTCGTTTGGAAACCTCCATTCTAGCTTCGGTGAAGCTCCCTGAAATTCTCTGCTATTGACAGGCCTCTGGCCACTGTAGGCATGTGTCTGGGAAGAAAATGAGTTTTCTCTGGCTACACACGGAACTTCATTGGCCGGGGTGGGACGCACCTTGCCATGCTCTAGAGCTAAAGGGAATCTAAACGTGAGCCCTTGGCTCGAGGTAAGGCCCTGAGTAGCCCTGCAGAACGGGAGGCATGCAGCTCTTTCCATTAGCTCTTAGTCGCTCTTCTGGTTTACTTTAAATGAAGTACCTTTTTTCAGGACTCCTAGGCCCCTCGGTTGAGCATCATTTTTGTTCCAAGGTCTCTGAGTATCTCCACACCCCTGTAGGCCTGCTGAGCAACAACGAGGCACATTGGTCCTCGGAGGTCCTCTGTGTCTGCTGAGTCATGGGCAACACACTGCACTCTTTCTTGTGATATCTTGATTCACAGCACTCGCACAGTTTCAAGAGCAATGTTCAACAAGTTCCAACATGCCGTGGAAGTTGCTCTCATTCCCTAGTTTGAGCTGTACAGAGAGAAACAGTAAGCTTCTCCTTCCATTCAGGACCTCCTACCTGAAGTCACCCTGCCTCTTGAAGAAAGACGACCTTCTTTGTATTGCAACTAAAGCACAGTTTTTCCTGTAGCACGGCAGGCTTTTGAAGCGGCACGGGTCCAGAGTCCTAGCCAGGAATTTCCTTGGTGAGGCCGTTCACTAGTTGCAGAACACCGTGCCTCGAGAAGTTGATTCAGGGAAGCAACAACTGTGTACTCTGTGTCTCATTTGACTTGTTAAAAACCACAGAGATGTATGCTGCCTGTGCCCATGGAAATGGGGGCATGATGGGACTAGGCTTGCTTTTCGTTTGGAAACCTCCATTCTAGCTTCTGTGAAGCTCCCTGAAATTCTCTGCTGTTGACAGGCCTCTGGCCACTGTAGGCATGTGTCTGGGAAGAAAATGAGTTTTCTCTGGCTACACATGGAACTTCATTGGCCGAGGTGGGACGCACCTTGCCATGCTCTAGAGCTAAAGGGAATCTAAACGTGAGCCCTTGGCTCGAGGTAAGGCCCTGAGTAGCCCTGCAGAACGGGAGGCATGCAGCTCTTTCCATTAGCTCTTAGTCGCTCTTCTGGTTTACTTTAAATGAAGTACATTTTTTCAGGACTCCTAGGCCCCTCGGTTGAGCAACATTTTTGTTCCAAGGTCTCTGAGTATCTCCACACCCCTGTAGGCCTGCTGAGCAACAACGAGGCACATTGGTCCTCGGAGGTCCTCTGTGTCTGCTGAGTCATGGGCAACACACTGCACTCTTTCTTGTGATATCTTGATTCACAGCACTCGCACAGGTTCAAGAGCAATGTTCAACAAGTTCCAACATGCCGTGGAAGTCGCTCTCATTCCCTAGTTTGAGCTGTACAGAGAGAAACAGTAAGCTTCTCCTTCCATTCAGGACCTCCTACCTGAAGTCACCCTGCCTCTTGAAGAAAGACGACCTTCTTTGTATTGCAACTAAAGCACAGTTTTTCCTGTAGCACGGCAGGCTTTTGAAGCGGCACGGGTCCAGAGTCCTAGCCAGGGATTTCCTTGGTGAGGCCGTTCACTAGTTGCAGAACACCGTGCCTCGAGAAGTTGATTCAGGGAAGCAACAACTGTGTACTCTGTGTCTCATTTGACTTGTTAAAAACCACAGAGATGAATGCTGCCTGTGCCCATGGAAATGGGGTCATGAGGGTACTAGCCTTGCTTTCCGTTTGGAAACCTCCATTCTTGCTTCCGTGAAGCTCCCTGAAATTCTCTGCTGTTGACAGTCCTCTGGCCACTGTAGGCATGTGTCTGGGAAAAAAATGAGTTTTCTCTGGGTACAGACGGAGCTTCATTGGCCGGGGTGGGGCTCTCCTTGCCATCCTCTAGAGCTAAAGGGAATCTCAACGTGAGTCCCTGCCTCGAGGTAAGGCCCTGAGTAGCCCTGCAGAAAGGGAGGCATGCAGCTCTTTCCATGAGCTCTTAGTGGAGGTCTGTTTTATTGAAAAGAATTACCCCTTTCAGGACTCCTACGCCCTTCGGGTGAGCATCATTTTGGTTCCAAGATCACTGACTCCCTCCTCACCCCTGTGGGCCTGCTGAGCAGCATTGAGTCCCATACGTCCCACGGAGGCTCTCTGTGTCTGCAGAGTCTCGGGCAACACACTATACGTTACTTCAGGAGAGCTACATTTCCAGAGCACTCGAACAGCATCAAAACTACATTTCTAGGCAGTCCAACATGCCCTGGAAGTCTTCGACATTGCCCTCGTCAGAGCTGCCCAGAGAAAACACTCTGCTTAGAATTTATCGAGGACCTCGTACCTGAAGTCACTCTATTCAAGGAGAAATACAGCATCTTAACATGCTGTGTCGTTCACAGGGCAAGAAACGTGAGAACTTGCCTCGAGGTAAGGCCATGAAATGCTTTGCAGAAGCAGAGGCGTGTAGCAGTTTCCATGTGGCCGTAGACGCATATCTTCAGCATTTTAAAGCCAGTACGCTTTTCAGGACACCCAGGTGCCTCGCCTGGAAACCCTATTCCCTGCAAGAACACTGAGTACCCTCAGGCTATCCTGGCCCTTCTAAGCAAAATCCAGGCCAAGAGCTTTCAGACTCAGAGTGTGTATGTCGAGTGTAGGGTAACAAAGTGCACTCTTATTGGGACATCTTGATATAGCCAGCAATCGCCCAGGTTCACGAGCACCTTTAAGCAAGTTCCAATAGGCCGTGGAATTCGTTCTCATTCCCTAGTTTGAGCTGTACAGAGAGAAACAGTAAGCTTCTCCTTCCATTCAGGACCTCCTACCTGAAGTCACCCTGCCTCCTGAAGAAAGACGACCTCGTTTCTATTGAAACTAAAGCACAGTTTTTCCTGTAGCACGGCAGGCTTTTGAAGAGGCACGGGCCCAGAGGCCTAGCCAGGGATTTCCTTGGTGAGGCCGTTCACTAGTTGCAGAACACCGTGCCTCGAGAAGTTGATTCAGGGAAGCAACAACTGTGTACTCTGTGTCTCATTTGACTTGTTAAAAACCACAGAGATGAATGCTGCCTGTGCCCATGGAAATGGGGTCATGAGGGTACTAGCCTTGCTTTCCGTTTGGAAACCTCCATTCTTGCTTCCGTGAAGCTCCCTGAAATTCTCTGCTGTTGACAGTCCTCTGGCCACTCTAGGCATGTGTCTGGGAAGAAAATGAGTTTTCTCTGGCTACACACGGAACTTCATTGGCCGGGGTGGGACGCACCTTGCCATGCTCTAGAGCTAAAGGGAATCTAAACGTGAGCCCTTGGCTCGAGGTAAGGCCCTGAGTAGCCCTGCAGAACGGGAGGCATGCAGCTCTTTCCATTAGCTCTTAGTCGCTCTTCTGGTTTACTTTAAATGAAGTACCTTTTTTCAGGACTCCTAGGCCCCTCGGTTGAGCATCATTTTTGTTCCAAGGTCTCTGAGTATCTCCACACCCCTGTAGGCCTGCTGAGCAACAACGAAGCACATTGGTCCTCGGAGGTCCTCTGTGTCTGCTGAGTCATGGGCAACACACTGCACTCTTTCTTGTGATATCTTGATTCACAGCACTCGCACAGGTTCAAGAGCAATGTTCAACAAGTTCCAACATGCCGTGGATGTCGCTCTCATTCCCTAGTTTGAGCTGTACAGAGAGAAACAGTAAGCTTCTCCTTCCATTCAGGACCTCCTACCTGAAGTCACCCTGCCTCTTGAAGAAAGACGACCTTCTTTGTATTGCAACTAAAGCACAGTTTTTCCTGTAGCACGGCAGGCTTTTGAAGCGGCACGGGTCCAGAGTCCTAGCCAGGAATTTCCTTGGTGAGGCCGTTCACTAGTTGCAGAACACCGTGCCTCGAGAAGTTGATTCAGGGAAGCAACAACTGTGTACTCTGTGTCTGATTTGACTTGTTAAAAACCACAGAGATGTATGCTGCCTGTGCCCATGGAAATGGGGGCATGATGGGACTAGCCTTGCTTTTCGTTTGGAAACCTCCATTCTAGCTTCGGTGAAGCTCCCTGAAATTCTCTGCTGTTGACAGGCCTCTGGCCACTGTAGGCATGTGTCTGGGAAGAAAATGAGTTTTCTCTGGCTACACTCGGAACTTCATTGGCCGGGGTGGGGCGCACCTTGCCATGCTCTAGAGCTAAAGGGAATCTAAACGTGAGCCCTTGGCTCGAGGTAAGGCCCTGAGTAGCCCTGCAGATAGGGAGTCATGCAACTCTTTCCATTAGCTCTTAGTCCCTCTTCTGGTTTACTTTAAATGAAGTACCTTTTTTCAGGACTCCTAGGCCCCTCGGTTGAGCATCATTTTTGTTCCAAGGTCTCTGAGTATCTCCACACCCCTGTAGGCCTGCTGAGCAACAACGAGGCACATTGGTCCTCGGAGGTCCTCTGTGTCTGCTGAGTCATGGGCAACACACTGCACTCTTTCTTGTGATATCTTGATTCACAGCACTCGCACAGGTTCAAGAGCAATGTTCAACAAGTTCCAACATGCCGTGGAAGTCGCTCTCATTCCCTAGTTTGAGCTGTACAGAGAGAAACAGTAAGCTTCTCCTTCCATTCAGGACCTCCTACCTGAAGTCACCCTGCCTCTTGAAGAAAGACGACCTTCTTTGTATTGCAACTAAAGCACAGTTTTTCCTGTAGCACGGCAGGCTTTTGAAGCGGCACGGGTCCAGAGTCCTAGCCAGGGATTTCCTTGGTGAGGCCGTTCACTAGTTGCAGAACACCGTGCCTCGAGAAGTTGATTCAGGGAAGCAACAACTGTGTACTCTGTGTCTCATTTGACTTGTTAAAAACCACAGAGATGAATGCTGCCTGTGCCCATGGAAATGGGGTCATGAGGGTACTAGCCTTGCTTTCCGTTTGGAAACCTCCATTCTTGCTTCCGTGAAGCTCCCTGAAATTCTCTGCTGTTGACAGTCCTCTGGCCACTCTAGGCATGTGTCTGGGAAGAAAATGAGTTTTCTCTGGCTACACACGGAACTTCATTGGCCGGGGTGGGACGCACCTTGCCATGCTCTAGAGCTAAAGGGAATCTAAACGTGAGCCCTTGGCTCGAGGTAAGGCCCTGAGTAGCCCTGCAGAACGGGAGGCATGCAGCTCTTTCCATTAGCTCTTAGTCGCTCTTCTGGTTTACTTTAAATGAAGTACCTTTTTTCAGGACTCCTAGGCCCCTCGGTTGAGCATCATTTTTGTTCCAAGGTCTCTGAGTATCTCCACACCCCTGTAGGCCTGCTGAGCAACAACGAAGCACATTGGTCCTCGGAGGTCCTCTGTGTCTGCTGAGTCATGGGCAACACACTGCACTCTTTCTTGTGATATCTTGATTCACAGCACTCGCACAGGTTCAAGAGCAATGTTCAACAAGTTCCAACATGCCGTGGATGTCGCTCTCATTCCCTAGTTTGAGCTGTACAGAGAGAAACAGTAAGCTTCTCCTTCCATTCAGGACCTCCTACCTGAAGTCACCCTGCCTCTTGAAGAAAGACGACCTTCTTTGTATTGCAACTAAAGCACAGTTTTTCCTGTAGCACGGCAGGCTTTTGAAGCGGCACGGGTCCAGAGTCCTAGCCAGGAATTTCCTTGGTGAGGCCGTTCACTAGTTGCAGAACACCGTGCCTCGAGAAGTTGATTCAGGGAAGCAACAACTGTGTACTCTGTGTCTCATTTGACTTGTTAAAAACCACAGAGATGTATGCTGCCTGTGCCCATGGAAATGGGGGCATGATGGGACTAGCCTTGCTTTTCGTTTGGAAACCTCCATTCTAGCTTCGGTGAAGCTCCCTGAAATTCTCTGCTGTTGACAGGCCTCTGGCCACTGTAGGCATGTGTCTGGGAAGAAAATGAGTTTTCTCTGGCTACACTCGGAACTTCATTGGCCGGGGTGGGGCGCACCTTGCCATGCTCTAGAGCTAAAGGGAATCTAAACGTGAGCCCTTGGCTCGAGGTAAGGCCCTGAGTAGCCCTGCAGATAGGGAGGCATGCAACTCTTTCCATTAGCTCTTAGTCCCTCTTCTGGTTTACTTTAAATGAAGTACCTTTTTTCAGGACTCCTAGGCCCCTCGGTTGAGCATGATTTTTGTTCCAAGGTCTCTGAGTATCTCCACACCCCTGTAGGCCTGCTGAGCAACAACGAGGCACATTGGTCCTCGGAGGTCCTCTGTGTCTGCTGAGTCATGGGCAACACACTGCACTCTTTCTTGTGATATCTTGATTCACAGCACTCGCACAGGTTCAAGAGCAATGTTCAACAAGTTCCAACATGCCGTGGAAGTCGCTCTCATTCCCTAGTTTGAGCTGTACAGAGAGAAACAGTAAGCTTCTCCTTCCATTCAGGACCTCCTACCTGAAGTCACCCTGCCTCTTGAAGAAAGACGACCTTCTTTGTATTGCAACTAAAGCACAGTTTTTCCTGTAGCACGGCAGGCTTTTGAAGCGGCACGGGTCCAGAGTCCTAGCCAGGGATTTCCTTGGTGAGGCCGTTCACTAGTTGCAGAACACCGTGCCTCGAGAAGTTGATTCAGGGAAGCAACAACTGTGTACTCTGTGTCTCATTTGACTTGTTAAAAACCACAGAGATGAATGCTGCCTGTGCCCATGGAAATGGGGTCATGAGGGTACTAGCCTTGCTTTCCGTTTGGAAACCTCCATTCTTGCTTCCGTGAAGCTCCGTGAAATTCTCTGCTGTTGACAGTCCTCTGGCCACTCTAGGCATGTGTCTGGGAAGAAAATGAGTTTTCTCTGGCTACACACGGAACTTCATTGGCCGGGGTGGGACGCACCTTGCCATGCTCTAGAGCTAAAGGGAATCTAAACGTGAGCCCTTGGCTCGAGGTAAGGCCCTGAGTAGCCCTGCAGAACGGGAGGCATGCAGCTCTTTCCATTAGCTCTTAGTCGCTCTTCTGGTTTACTTTAAATGAAGTACCTTTTTTCAGGACTCCTAGGCCCCTCGGTTGAGCATCATTTTTGTTCCAAGGTCTCTGAGTATCTCCACACCCCTGTAGGCCTGCTGAGCAACAACGAGGCACATTGGTCCTCGGAGGTCCTCTGTGTCTGCTGAGTCATGGGCAACACACTGCACTCTTTCTTGTGATATCTTGATTCACAGCACTCGCACAGGTTCAAGAGCAATGTTCAACAAGTTCCAACATGCCGTGGATGTCGCTCTCATTCCCTAGTTTGAGCTGTACAGAGAGAAACAGTAAGCTTCTCCTTCCATTCAGGACCTCCTACCTGAAGTCACCCTGCCTCTTGAAGAAAGACGACCTTCTTTGTATTGCAACTAAAGCACAGTTTTTCCTGTAGCACGGCAGGCTTTTGAAGCGGCACGGGTCCAGAGTCCTAGCCAGGAATTTCCTTGGTGAGGCCGTTCACTAGTTGCAGAACACCGTGCCTCGAGAAGTTGATTCAGGGAAGCAACAACTGTGTACTCTGTGTCTCATTTGACTTGTTAAAAACCACAGAGATGTATGCTGCCTGTGCCCATGGAAATGGGGGCATGATGGGACTAGCCTTGCTTTTCGTTTGGAAACCTCCATTCTAGCTTCGGTGAAGCTCCCTGAAATTCTCTGCTGTTGACAGGCCTCTGGCCACTGTAGGCATGTGTCTGGGAAGAAAATGAGTTTTCTCTGGCTACACATGGAACTTCATTGGCCGAGGTGGGACGCACCTTGCCATGCTCTAGAGCTAAAGGGAATCTAAACGTGAGCCCTTGGCTCGAGGTAAGGCCCTGAGTAGCCCTGCAGAACGGGAGGCATGCAGCTCTTTCCATTAGCTCTTAGTCGCTCTTCTGGTTTACTTTAAATGAAGTACCTTTTTTCAGGACTCCTAGGCCCCTCGGTTGAGCATGATTTTTGTTCCAAGGTCTCTGAGTATCTCCACACCCCTGTAGGCCTGCTGAGCAACAACGAGGCACATTGGTCCTCGGAGGTCCTCTGTGTCTGCTGAGTCATGGGCAACACACTGCACTCTTTCTTGTGATATCTTGATTCACAGCACTCGCACAGGTTCAAGAGCAATGTTCAACAAGTTCCAACATGCCGTGGAAGTCGCTCTCATTCCCTAGTTTGAGCTGTACAGAGAGAAACAGTAAGCTTCTCCTTCCATTCAGGACCTCCTACCTGAAGTCACCCTGCCTCTTGAAGAAAGACGACCTTCTTTGTATTGCAACTAAAGCACAGTTTTTCCTGTAGCACGGCAGGCTTTTGAAGCGGCACGGGTCCAGAGTCCTAGCCAGGGATTTCCTTGGTGAGGCCGTTCACTAGTTGCAGAACACCGTGCCTCGAGAAGTTGATTCAGGGAAGCAACAACTGTGTACTCTGTGTCTCATTTGACTTGTTAAAAACCACAGAGATGAATGCTGCCTGTGCCCATGGAAATGGGGTCATGAGGGTACTAGCCTTGCTTTCCGTTTGGAAACCTCCATTCTTGCTTCCGTGAAGCTCCCTGAAATTCTCTGCTGTTGACAGTCCTCTGGCCACTGTAGGCATGTGTCTGGGAAAAAAATGAGTTTTCTCTGGGTACACACGGAGCTTCATTGGCCGGGGTGGAGCTCTCCTTGCCATCCTCTAGAGCTAAAGGGAATCTCAACGTGAGTCCCTGCCTCGAGGTAAGGCCCTGAGTAGCCCTGCAGAAAGGGAGGCATGCAGCTCTTTCCATGAGCTCTTAGTGGAGGTCTGTTTTATTGAAAAGAATTACCCCTTTCAGGACTCCTACGCCCTTCGGGTGAGCATCATTTTGGTTCCAAGATCACTGACTCCCTCCACACCCCTGTGGGCCTGCTGAGCAGCATTGAGTCCCATAAGTCCCACGGAGGCTCTCTGTGTCTGCAGAGTCTCGGGCAACACACTATACGTTACTTCAGGAGAGCTACATTTCCAGAGCACTCGAACAGCATCAAAACTACATTTCTAGGCAGTCCAACATGCCCTGGAAGTCTTCGACATTGCCCTCGTCAGAGCTGCCCTGAGAAAACACTCTGCTTAGAATTTATCGAGGACCTCGTACCTGAAGTCACTCTATTCAAGGAGAAATACAGCATCTTAACATGCTGTGTCGTTCACAGGGCAAGAAACGTGAGAACTCGCCTCGAGGTAAGGCCATGAAATGCTTTGCAGAAGCAGAGGCGTGTAGCAGTTTCCATGTGGCCGTAGACGCATATCTTCAGCATTTTAAAGCCAGTACGCTTTTCAGGACACCCAGGTGCCTCGCCTGGAAACCCTATTCCCTGCAAGAACACTGAGTACCCTCAGGCTATCCTGGCCCTTCTAAGCAAAATCCAGGCCAAGAGCTTTCAGACTCAGAGTGTGTATGTCGAGTGTAGGGTAACAAAGTGCACTCTTATTGGGACATCTTGATATAGCCAGCAATCGCCCAGGTTCACGAGCACCTTTAAGCAAGTTCCAATAGGCCGTGGAATTCGTTCTCATTCCCTAGTTTGAGCTGTACAGAGAGAAACAGTAAGCTTCTCCTTCCATTCAGGACCTCCTACCTGAAGTCACCCTGCCTCCTGAAGAAAGACGACCTCGTTTCTATTGAAACTAAAGCACAGTTTTTCCTGTAGCACGGCAGGCTTTTGAAGAGGCACGGGCCCAGAGGCCTAGCTAGGGCTTTCCTTGGTGTCGCCGTTCACTAGATGCAGAACACCCTGCCTCGAGAAGTTGATTCAGGGAAGCAACAACTGTGTACTCTGTGTCTCATTTGACTTGTTAAAAACCACAGAGATGTATGCTGCCTGTGCCCATGGAAATGGGGGCATGATGGGACTAGCCTTGCTTTTCGTTTGGAAACCTCCATTCTAGCTTCGGTGAAGCTCCCTGAAATTCTCTGCTGTTGACAGGCCTCTGGCCACTGTAGGCATGTGTCTGGGAAGAAAATGAGTTTTCTCTGGCTACACATGGAACTTCATTGGCCGAGGTGGGACGCACCTTGCCATGCTCTAGAGCTAAAGGGAATCTAAACGTGAGCCCTTGGCTCGAGGTAAGGCCCTGAGTAGCCCTGCAGAACGGGAGGCATGCAGCTCTTTCCATTAGCTCTTAGTCGCACTTCTGGTTTACTTTAAATGAAGTACCTTTTTTCAGGACTCCTAGGCCCCTCGGTTGAGCATCATTTTTGTTCCAAGGTCTCTGAGTATCTCCACACCCCTGTAGGCCTGCTGAGCAACAACGAGGCACATTGGTCCTCGGAGGTCCTCTGTGTCTGCTGAGTCATGGGCAACACACTGCACTCTTTCTTGTGATATCTTGATTCACAGCACTCGCACAGGTTCAAGAGCAATGTTCAACAAGTTCCAACATGCCGTGGAAGTCGCTCTCATTCCCTAGTTTGAGCTGTACAGAGAGAAACAGTAAGCTTCTCCTTCCATTCAGGACCTCCTACCTGAAGTCACCCTGCCTCTTGAAGAAAGACGACCTTCTTTGTATTGCAACTAAAGCACAGTTTTTCCTGTAGCACGGCAGGCTTTTGAAGCGGCACGGGTCCAGAGTCCTAGCCAGGGATTTCCTTGGTGAGGCCGTTCACTAGTTGCAGAACACCGTGCCTCGAGAAGTTGATTCAGGGAAGCAACAACTGTGTACTCTGTGTCTCATTTGACTTGTTAAAAACCACAGAGATGAATGCTGCCTGTGCCCATGGAAATGGGGTCATGAGGGTACTAGCCTTGCTTTCCGTTTGGAAACCTCCATTCTTGCTTCCGTGAAGCTCCCTGAAATTCTCTGCTGTTGACAGTCCTCTGGCCACTCTAGGCATGTGTCTGGGAAGAAAATGAGTTTTCTCTGGCTACACACGGAACTTCATTGGCCGGGGTGGGACGCACCTTGCCATGCTCTAGAGCTAAAGGGAATCTAAACGTGAGCCCTTGGCTCGAGGTAAGGCCCTGAGTAGCCCTGCAGAACGGGAGGCATGCAGCTCTTTCCATTAGCTCTTAGTCGCTCTTCTGGTTTACTTTAAATGAAGTACCTTTTTTCAGGACTCCTAGGCCCCTCGGTTGAGCATCATTTTTGTTCCAAGGTCTCTGAGTATCTCCACACCCCTGTAGGCCTGCTGAGCAACAACGAAGCACATTGGTCCTCGGAGGTCCTCTGTGTCTGCTGAGTCATGGGCAACACACTGCACTCTTTCTTGTGATATCTTGATTCACAGCACTCGCACAGGTTCAAGAGCAATGTTCAACAAGTTCCAACATGCCGTGGATGTCGCTCTCATTCCCTAGTTTGAGCTGTACAGAGAGAAACAGTAAGCTTCTCCTTCCATTCAGGACCTCCTACCTGAAGTCACCCTGCCTCTTGAAGAAAGACGACCTTCTTTGTATTGCAACTAAAGCACAGTTTTTCCTGTAGCACGGCAGGCTTTTGAAGCGGCACGGGTCCAGAGTCCTAGCCAGGAATTTCCTTGGTGAGGCCGTTCACTAGTTGCAGAACACCGTGCCTCGAGAAGTTGATTCAGGGAAGCAACAACTGTGTACTCTGTGTCTCATTTGACTTGTTAAAAACCACAGAGATGTATGCTGCCTGTGCCCATGGAAATGGGGGCATGATGGGACTAGCCTTGCTTTTCGTTTGGAAACCTCCATTCTAGCTTCGGTGAAGCTCCCTGAAATTCTCTGCTGTTGACAGGCCTCTGGCCACTGTAGGCATGTGTCTGGGAAGAAAATGAGTTTTCTCTGGCTACACTCGGAACTTCATTGGCCGGGGTGGGGCGCACCTTGCCATGCTCTAGAGCTAAAGGGAATCTAAACGTGAGCCCTTGGCTCGAGGTAAGGCCCTGAGTAGCCCTGCAGATAGGGAGGCATGCAACTCTTTCCATTAGCTCTTAGTCCCTCTTCTGGTTTACTTTAAATGAAGTACCTTTTTTCAGGACTCCTAGGCCCCTCGGTTGAGCATCATTTTTGTTCCAAGGTCTCTGAGTATCTCCACACCCCTGTAGGCCTGCTGAGCAACAACGAGGCACATTGGTCCTCGGAGGTCCTCTGTGTCTGCTGAGTCATGGGCAACACACTGCACTCTTTCTTGTGATATCTTGATTCACAGCACTCGCACAGGTTCAAGAGCAATGTTCAACAAGTTCCAACATGCCGTGGAAGTCGCTCTCATTCCCTAGTTTGAGCTGTACAGAGAGAAACAGTAAGCTTCTCCTTCCATTCAGGACCTCCTACCTGAAGTCACCCTGCCTCTTGAAGAAAGACGACCTTCTTTGTATTGCAACTAAAGCACAGTTTTTCCTGTAGCACGGCAGGCTTTTGAAGCGGCACGGGTCCAGAGTCCTAGCCAGGGATTTCCTTGGTGAGGCCGTTCACTAGTTGCAGAACACCGTGCCTCGAGAAGTTGATTCAGGGAAGCAACAACTGTGTACTCTGTGTCTCATTTGACTTGTTAAAAACCACAGAGATGAATGCTGCCTGTGCCCATGGAAATGGGGTCATGAGGGTACTAGCCTTGCTTTCCGTTTGGAAACCTCCATTCTTGCTTCCGTGAAGCTCCCTGAAATTCTCTGCTGTTGACAGTCCTCTGGCCACTCTAGGCATGTGTCTGGGAAGAAAATGAGTTTTCTCTGGCTACACACGGAACTTCATTGGCCGGGGTGGGACGCACCTTGCCATGCTCTAGAGCTAAAGGGAATCTAAACGTGAGCCCTTGGCTCGAGGTAAGGCCCTGAGTAGCCCTGCAGAACGGGAGGCATGCAGCTCTTTCCATTAGCTCTTAGTCGCTCTTCTGGTTTACTTTAAATGAAGTACCTTTTTTCAGGACTCCTAGGCCCCTCGGTTGAGCATCATTTTTGTTCCAAGGTCTCTGAGTATCTCCACACCCCTGTAGGCCTGCTGAGCAACAACGAGGCACATTGGTCCTCGGAGGTCCTCTGTGTCTGCTGAGTCATGGGCAACACACTGCACTCTTTCTTGTGATATCTTGATTCACAGCACTCGCACAGGTTCAAGAGCAATGTTCAACAAGTTCCAACATGCCGTGGATGTCGCTCTCATTCCCTAGTTTGAGCTGTACAGAGAGAAACAGTAAGCTTCTCCTTCCATTCAGGACCTCCTACCTGAAGTCACCCTGCCTCTTGAAGAAAGACGACCTTCTTTGTATTGCAACTAAAGCACAGTTTTTCCTGTAGCACGGCAGGCTTTTGAAGCGGCACGGGTCCAGAGTCCTAGCCAGGAATTTCCTTGGTGAGGCCGTTCACTAGTTGCAGAACACCGTGCCTCGAGAAGTTGATTCAGGGAAGCAACAACTGTGTACTCTGTGTCTCATTTGACTTGTTAAAAACCACAGAGATGTATGCTGCCTGTGCCCATGGAAATGGGGGCATGATGGGACTAGCCTTGCTTTTCGTTTGGAAACCTCCATTCTAGCTTCGGTGAAGCTCCCTGAAATTCTCTGCTGTTGACAGGCCTCTGGCCACTGTAGGCATGTGTCTGGGAAGAAAATGAGTTTTCTCTGGCTACACATGGAACTTCATTGGCCGAGGTGGGACGCACCTTGCCATGCTCTAGAGCTAAAGGGAATCTAAACGTGAGCCCTTGGCTCGAGGTAAGGCCCTGAGTAGCCCTGCAGAACGGGAGGCATGCAGCTCTTTCCATTAGCTCTTAGTCGCTCTTCTGGTTTACTTTAAATGAAGTACCTTTTTTCAGGACTCCTTGGCCCCTCGGTTGAGCATCATTTTTGTTCCAAGGTCTCTGAGTATCTCCACACCCCTGTAGGCCTGCTGAGCAACAACGAGGCACATTGGTCCTCGGAGGTCCTCTGTGTCTGCTGAGTCATGGGCAACACACTGCACTCTTTCTTGTGATATCTTGATTCACAGCACTCGCACAGGTTCAAGAGCAATGTTCAACAAGTTCCAACATGCCGTGGAAGTCGCTCTCATTCCCTAGTTTGAGCTGTACAGAGAGAAACAGTAAGCTTCTCCTTCCATTCAGGACCTCCTACCTGAAGTCACCCTGCCTCTTGAAGAAAGACGACCTTCTTTGTATTGCAACTAAAGCACAGTTTTTCCTGTAGCACGGCAGGCTTTTGAAGCGGCACGGGTCCAGAGTCCTAGCCAGGGATTTCCTTGGTGAGGCCGTTCACTAGTTGCAGAACACCGTGCCTCGAGAAGTTGATTCAGGGAAGCAACAACTGTGTACTCTGTGTCTCATTTGACTTGTTAAAAACCACAGAGATGAATGCTGCCTGTGCCCATGGAAATGGGGTCATGAGGGTACTAGCCTTGCTTTCCGTTTGGAAACCTCCATTCTTGCTTCCGTGAAGCTCCCTGAAATTCTCTGCTGTTGACAGTCCTCTGGCCACTGTAGGCATGTGTCTGGGAAAAAAATGAGTTTTCTCTGGGTACACACGGAGCTTCATTGGCCGGGGTGGGGCTCTCCTTGCCATCCTCTAGAGCTAAAGGGAATCTCAACGTGAGTCCCTGCCTCGAGGTAAGGCCCTGAGTAGCCCTGCAGAAAGGGAGGCATGCAGCTCTTTCCATGAGCTCTTAGTGGAGGTCTGTTTTATTTAAAAGAATTACCCCTTTCAGGACTCCTACGCCCTTCGGGTGAGCATCATTTTGGTTCCAAGATCACTGACTCCCTCCACACCCCTGTGGGCCTGCTGAGCAGCATTGAGTCCCATAAGTCCCACGGAGGCTCTCTGTGTCTGCAGAGTCTCGGGCAACACACTATACGTTACTTCAGGAGAGCTACATTTCCAGAGCACTCGAACAGCTTCAAAACTACATTTCTAGGCAGTCCAACATGCCCTGGAAGTCTTCGACATTGCCCTCGTCAGAGCTGCCCAGAGAAAACACTCTGCTTAGAATTTATCGAGTACCTCGTACCTGAAGTCACTCTATTCAAGGAGAAATACAGCATCTTAACATGCTGTGTCGTTCACAGGGCAAGAAACGTGAGAACTTGCCTCGAGGTAAGGCCATGAAATGCTATGCAGAAGCGGAGGCGTGTGGCAGTTTCCATGTGGCCGTAGACGCATATCTTCAGCATTTTAAAGCCAGTACGCTTTTCAGGACACCCAGGTGCCTCGCCTGGAAACCCTATTCCCTGCAAGAACACTGAGTACCCTCAGGCTATCCTGGCCCTTCTAAGCAAAATCCAGGCCAAGAGCTTTCAGACTCAGAGTGTGTATGTCGAGTGTAGGGTAACAAAGTGCACTCTTATTGGGACATCTTGATATAGCCAGCAATCGCCCAGGTTCACGAGCACCTTTAAGCAAGTTCCAATAGGCCGTGGAATTCGTTCTCATTCCCTAGTTTGAGCTGTACAGAGAGAAACAGTAAGCTTCTCCTTCCATTCAGGACCTCCTACCTGAAGTCACCCTGCCTCCTGAAGAAAGACGACCTCGTTTCTATTGAAACTAAAGCACAGTTTTTCCTGTAGCACGGCAGGCTTTTGAAGAGGCACGGGCCCAGAGGCCTAGCTAGGGCTTTCCTTGGTGTGGCCGTTCACTAGATGCAGAACACCCTGCCTCGAGAAATTGATTCAGGGAAGCAACAACTGTGTACTCTGTGTCTGATTTGACTTGTTAAAAACCACAGAGATGTATGCTGCCTGTGCCCATGGAAATGGGGGCATGATGGGACTAGCCTTGCTTTTCGTTTGGAAACCTCCATTCTAGCTTCGGTGAAGCTCCCTGAAATTCTCTGCTGTTGACAGTCCTCTGGCCACTGTAGGCATGTGTCTGGGAAGAAAATGAGTTTTCTCTGGCTACACACGGAACTTCATTGGCCGGGGTGGGACGCACCTTGCCATGCTCTAGAGCTAAAGGGAATCTAAACGTGAGCCCTTGGCTCGAGGTAAGGCCCTGAGTAGCCCTGCAGAACGGGAGGCATGCAGCTCTTTCCATTAGCTCTTAGTCGCACTTCTGGTTTACTTTAAATGAAGTACCTTTTTTCAGGACTCCTAGGCCCCTCGGTTGAGCATCATTTTTGTTCCAAGGTCTCTGAGTATCTCCACACCCCTGTAGGCCTGCTGAGCAACAACGAGGCACATTGGTCCTCGGAGGTCCTCTGTGTCTGCTGAGTCATGGGCAACACACTGCACTCTTTCTTGTGATATCTTGATTCACAGCACTCGCACAGGTTCAAGAGCAATGTTCAACAAGTTCCAACATGCCGTGGAAGTCGCTCTCATTCCCTAGTTTGAGCTGTACAGAGAGAAACAGTAAGCTTCTCCTTCCATTCAGGACCTCCTACCTGAAGTCACCCTGCCTCTTGAAGAAAGACGACCTTCTTTGTATTGCAACTAAAGCACAGTTTTTCCTGTAGCACGGCAGGCTTTTGAAGCGGCACGGGTCCAGAGTCCTAGCCAGGGATTTCCTTGGTGAGGCCGTTCACTAGTTGCAGAACACCGTGCCTCGAGAAGTTGATTCAGGGAAGCAACAACTGTGTACTCTGTGTCTCATTTGACTTGTTAAAAACCACAGAGATGAATGCTGCCTGTGCCCATGGAAATGGGGTCATGAGGGTACTAGCCTTGCTTTCCGTTTGGAAACCTCCATTCTTGCTTCCGTGAAGCTCCCTGAAATTCTCTGCTGTTGACAGTCCTCTGGCCACTCTAGGCATGTGTCTGGGAAGAAAATGAGTTTTCTCTGGCTACACACGGAACTTCATTGGCCGGGGTGGGACGCACCTTGCCATGCTCTAGAGCTAAAGGGAATCTAAACGTGAGCCCTTGGCTCGAGGTAAGGCCCTGAGTAGCCCTGCAGAACGGGAGGCATGCAGCTCTTTCCATTAGCTCTTAGTCGCTCTTCTGGTTTACTTTAAATGAAGTACCTTTTTTCAGGACTCCTAGGCCCCTCGGTTGAGCATCATTTTTGTTCCAAGGTCTCTGAGTATCTCCACACCCCTGTAGGCCTGCTGAGCAACAACGAGGCACATTGGTCCTCGGAGGTCCTCTGTGTCTGCTGAGTCATGGGCAACACACTGCACTCTTTCTTGTGATATCTTGATTCACAGCACTCGCACAGGTTCAAGAGCAATGTTCAACAAGTTCCAACATGCCGTGGATGTCGCTCTCATTCCCTAGTTTGAGCTGTACAGAGAGAAACAGTAAGCTTCTCCTTCCATTCAGGACCTCCTACCTGAAGTCACCCTGCCTCTTGAAGAAAGACGACCTTCTTTGTATTGCAACTAAAGCACAGTTTTTCCTGTAGCACGGCAGGCTTTTGAAGCGGCACGGGTCCAGAGTCCTAGCCAGGAATTTCCTTGGTGAGGCCGTTCACTAGTTGCAGAACACCGTGCCTCGAGAAGTTGATTCAGGGAAGCAACAACTGTGTACTCTGTGTCTCATTTGACTTGTTAAAAACCACAGAGATGTATGCTGCCTGTGCCCATGGAAATGGGGGCATGATGGGACTAGCCTTGCTTTTCGTTTGGAAACCTCCATTCTAGCTTCGGTGAAGCTCCCTGAAATTCTCTGCTGTTGACAGGCCTCTGGCCACTGTAGGCATGTGTCTGGGAAGAAAATGAGTTTTCTCTGGCTACACTCGGAACTTCATTGGCCGGGGTGGGGCGCACCTTGCCATGCTCTAGAGCTAAAGGGAATCTAAACGTGAGCCCTTGGCTCGAGGTAAGGCCCTGAGTAGCCCTGCAGATAGGGAGGCATGCAACTCTTTCCATTAGCTCTTAGTCCCTCTTCTGGTTTACTTTAAATGAAGTACCTTTTTTCAGGACTCCTAGGCCCCTCGGTTGAGCATCATTTTTGTTCCAAGGTCTCTGAGTATCTCCACACCCCTGTAGGCCTGCTGAGCAACAACGAGGCACATTGGTCCTCGGAGGTCCTCTGTGTCTGCTGAGTCATGGGCAACACACTGCACTCTTTCTTGTGATATCTTGATTCACAGCACTCGCACAGGTTCAAGAGCAATGTTCAACAAGTTCCAACATGCCGTGGAAGTCGCTCTCATTCCCTAGTTTGAGCTGTACAGAGAGAAACAGTAAGCTTCTCCTTCCATTCAGGACCTCCTACCTGAAGTCACCCTGCCTCTTGAAGAAAGACGACCTTCTTTGTATTGCAACTAAAGCACAGTTTTTCCTGTAGCACGGCAGGCTTTTGAAGCGGCACGGGTCCAGAGTCCTAGCCAGGGATTTCCTTGGTGAGGCCGTTCACTAGTTGCAGAACACCGTGCCTCGAGAAGTTGATTCAGGGAAGCAACAACTGTGTACTCTGTGTCTCATTTGACTTGTTAAAAACCACAGAGATGAATGCTGCCTGTGCCCATGGAAATGGGGTCATGAGGGTACTAGCCTTGCTTTCCGTTTGGAAACCTCCATTCTTGCTTCCGTGAAGCTCCCTGAAATTCTCTGCTGTTGACAGTCCTCTGGCCACTGTAGGCATGTGTCTGGGAAAAAAATGAGTTTTCTCTGGGTACACACGGAGCTTCATTGGCCGGGGTGGGGCTCTCCTTGCCATCCTCTAGAGCTAAAGGGAATCTCAACGTGAGTCCCTGCCTCGAGGTAAGGCCCTGAGTAGCCCTGCAGAAAGGGAGGCATGCAGCTCTTTCCATGAGCTCTTAGTGGAGGTCTGTTTTATTTAAAAGAATTACCCCTTTCAGGACTCCTACGCCCTTCGGGTGAGCATCATTTTGGTTCCAAGATCACTGACTCCCTCCACACCCCTGTGGGCCTGCTGAGCAGCATTGAGTCCCATAAGTCCCACGGAGGCTCTCTGTGTCTGCAGAGTCTCGGGCAACACACTATACGTTACTTCAGGAGAGCTACATTTCCAGAGCACTCGAACAGCTTCAAAACTACATTTCTAGGCAGTCCAACATGCCCTGGAAGTCTTCGACATTGCCCTCGTCAGAGCTGCCCAGAGAAAACACTCTGCTTAGAATTTATCGAGTACCTCGTACCTGAAGTCACTCTATTCAAGGAGAAATACAGCATCTTAACATGCTGTGTCGTTCACAGGGCAAGAAACGTGAGAACTTGCCTCGAGGTAAGGCCATGAAATGCTATGCAGAAGCGGAGGCGTGTGGCAGTTTCCATGTGGCCGTAGACGCATATCTTCAGCATTTTAAAGCCAGTACGCTTTTCAGGACACCCAGGTGCCTCGCCTGGAAACCCTATTCCCTGCAAGAACACTGAGTACCCTCAGGCTATCCTGGCCCTTCTAAGCAAAATCCAGGCCAAGAGCTTTCAGACTCAGAGTGTGTATGTCGAGTGTAGGGTAACAAAGTGCACTCTTATTGGGACATCTTGATATAGCCAGCAATCGCCCAGGTTCACGAGCACCTTTAAGCAAGTTCCAATAGGCCGTGGAATTCGTTCTCATTCCCTAGTTTGAGCTGTACAGAGAGAAACAGTAAGCTTCTCCTTCCATTCAGGACCTCCTACCTGAAGTCACCCTGCCTCCTGAAGAAAGACGACCTCGTTTCTATTGAAACTAAAGCACAGTTTTTCCTGTAGCACGGCAGGCTTTTGAAGAGGCACGGGCCCAGAGGCCTAGCTAGGGCTTTCCTTGGTGTGGCCGTTCACTAGATGCAGAACACCCTGCCTCGAGAAATTGATTCAGGGAAGCAACAACTGTGTACTCTGTGTCTGATTTGACTTGTTAAAAACCACAGAGATGTATGCTGCCTGTGCCCATGGAAATGGGGGCATGATGGGACTAGCCTTGCTTTTCGTTTGGAAACCTCCATTCTAGCTTCGGTGAAGCTCCCTGAAATTCTCTGCTGTTGACAGTCCTCTGGCCACTGTAGGCATGTGTCTGGGAAGAAAATGAGTTTTCTCTGGCTACACACGGAACTTCATTGGCCGGGGTGGGACGCACCTTGCCATGCTCTAGAGCTAAAGGGAATCTAAACGTGAGCCCTTGGCTCGAGGTAAGGCCCTGAGTAGCCCTGCAGAACGGGAGGCATGCAGCTCTTTCCATTAGCTCTTAGTCGCTCTTCTGGTTTACTTTAAATGAAGTACCTTTTTTCAGGACTCCTAGGCCCCTCGGTTGAGCATCATTTTTGTTCCAAGGTCTCTGAGTATCTCCACACCCCTGTAGGCCTGCTGAGCAACAACGAAACACATTGGTCCTCGGAGGTCCTCTGTGTCTGCTGAGTCATGGGCAACACACTGCACTCTTTCTTGTGATATCTTGATTCACAGCACTCGCACAGGTTCAAGAGCAATGTTCAACAAGTTCCAACATGCCGTGGATGTCGCTCTCATTCCCTAGTTTGAGCTGTACAGAGAGAAACAGTAAGCTTCTCCTTCCATTCAGGACCTCCTACCTGAAGTCACCCTGCCTCTTGAAGAAAGACGACCTTCTTTGTATTGCAACTAAAGCACAGTTTTTCCTGTAGCACGGCAGGCTTTTGAAGCGGCACGGGTCCAGAGTCCTAGCCAGGAATTTCCTTGGTGAGGCCGTTCACTAGTTGCAGAACACCGTGCCTCGAGAAGTTGATTCAGGGAAGCAACAACTGTGTACTCTGTGTCTGATTTGACTTGTTAAAAACCACAGAGATGTATGCTGCCTGTGCCCATGGAAATGGGGGCATGATGGGACTAGCCTTGCTTTTCGTTTGGAAACCTCCATTCTAGCTTCGGTGAAGCTCCCTGAAATTCTCTGCTGTTGACAGGCCTCTGGCCACTGTAGGCATGTGTCTGGGAAGAAAATGAGTTTTCTCTGGCTACACTCGGAACTTCATTGGCCGGGGTGGGGCGCACCTTGCCATGCTCTAGAGCTAAAGGGAATCTAAACGTGAGCCCTTGGCTCGAGGTAAGGCCCTGAGTAGCCCTGCAGATAGGGAGGCATGCAACTCTTTCCATTAGCTCTTAGTCCCTCTTCTGGTTTACTTTAAATGAAGTACCTTTTTTCAGGACTCCTAGGCCCCTCGGTTGAGCATCATTTTTGTTCCAAGGTCTCTGAGTATCTCCACACCCCTGTAGGCCTGCTGAGCAACAACGAGGCACATTGGTCCTCGGAGGTCCTCTGTGTCTGCTGAGTCATGGGCAACACACTGCACTCTTTCTTGTGATATCTTGATTCACAGCACTCGCACAGGTTCAAGAGCAATGTTCAACAAGTTCCAACATGCCGTGGAAGTCGCTCTCATTCCCTAGTTTGAGCTGTACAGAGAGAAACAGTAAGCTTCTCCTTCCATTCAGGACCTCCTACCTGAAGTCACCCTGCCTCTTGAAGAAAGACGACCTTCTTTGTATTGCAACTAAAGCACAGTTTTTCCTGTAGCACGGCAGGCTTTTGAAGCGGCACGGGTCCAGAGTCCTAGCCAGGGATTTCCTTGGTGAGGCCGTTCACTAGTTGCAGAACACCGTGCCTCGAGAAGTTGATTCAGGGAAGCAACAACTGTGTACTCTGTGTCTCATTTGACTTGTTAAAAACCACAGAGATGAATGCTGCCTGTGCCCATGGAAATGGGGTCATGAGGGTACTAGCCTTGCTTTCCGTTTGGAAACCTCCATTCTTGCTTCCGTGAAGCTCCCTGAAATTCTCTGCTGTTGACAGTCCTCTGGCCACTCTAGGCATGTGTCTGGGAAGAAAATGAGTTTTCTCTGGCTACACACGGAACTTCATTGGCCGGGGTGGGACGCACCTTGCCATGCTCTAGAGCTAAAGGGAATCTAAACGTGAGCCCTTGGCTCGAGGTAAGGCCCTGAGTAGCCCTGCAGAACGGGAGGCATGCAGCTCTTTCCATTAGCTCTTAGTCGCTCTTCTGGTTTACTTTAAATGAAGTACCTTTTTTCAGGACTCCTAGGCCCCTCGGTTGAGCATCATTTTTGTTCCAAGGTCTCTGAGTATCTCCACACCCCTGTAGGCCTGCTGAGCAACAACGAAGCACATTGGTCCTCGGAGGTCCTCTGTGTCTGCTGAGTCATGGGCAACACACTGCACTCTTTCTTGTGATATCTTGATTCACAGCACTCGCACAGGTTCAAGAGCAATGTTCAACAAGTTCCAACATGCCGTGGATGTCGCTCTCATTCCCTAGTTTGAGCTGTACAGAGAGAAACAGTAAGCTTCTCCTTCCATTCAGGACCTCCTACCTGAAGTCACCCTGCCTCTTGAAGAAAGACGACCTTCTTTGTATTGCAACTAAAGCACAGTTTTTCCTGTAGCACGGCAGGCTTTTGAAGCGGCACGGGTCCAGAGTCCTAGCCAGGAATTTCCTTGGTGAGGCCGTTCACTAGTTGCAGAACACCGTGCCTCGAGAAGTTGATTCAGGGAAGCAACAACTGTGTACTCTGTGTCTCATTTGACTTGTTAAAAACCACAGAGATGTATGCTGCCTGTGCCCATGGAAATGGGGGCATGATGGGACTAGCCTTGCTTTTCGTTTGGAAACCTCCATTCTAGCTTCGGTGAAGCTCCCTGAAATTCTCTGCTGTTGACAGGCCTCTGGCCACTGTAGGCATGTGTCTGGGAAGAAAATGAGTTTTCTCTGGCTACACTCGGAACTTCATTGGCCGGGGTGGGGCGCACCTTGCCATGCTCTAGAGCTAAAGGGAATCTAAACGTGAGCCCTTGGCTCGAGGTAAGGCCCTGAGTAGCCCTGCAGATAGGGAGGCATGCAACTCTTTCCATTAGCTCTTAGTCCCTCTTCTGGTTTACTTTAAATGAAGTACCTTTTTTCAGGACTCCTAGGCCCCTCGGTTGAGCATCATTTTTGTTCCAAGGTCTCTGAGTATCTCCACACCCCTGTAGGCCTGCTGAGCAACAACGAGGCACATTGGTCCTCGGAGGTCCTCTGTGTCTGCTGAGTCATGGGCAACACACTGCACTCTTTCTTGTGATATCTTGATTCACAGCACTCGCACAGGTTCAAGAGCAATGTTCAACAAGTTCCAACATGCCGTGGAAGTCGCTCTCATTCCCTAGTTTGAGC
Source organism: Balaenoptera physalus (assembly GCF_965194825.1). NCBI lineage: Eukaryota > Metazoa > Chordata > Mammalia > Artiodactyla > Balaenopteridae > Balaenoptera > Balaenoptera physalus. Next base: position 110,293,522 of record NC_138888.1, read on the forward strand.
TGTACAGAGAGAAACAGTAAGCTTCTCCTTCCATTCAGGACCTCCTACCTGAAGTCACCCTGCCTCTTGAAGAAAGACGACCTTCTTTGTATTGCAACTAAAGCACAGTTTTTCCTGTAGCACGGCAGGCTTTTGAAGCGGCACGGGTCCAGAGTCCTAGCCAGGGATTTCCTTGGTGAGGCCGTTCACTAGTTGCAGAACACCGTGCCTCGAGAAGTTGATTCAGGGAAGCAACAACTGTGTACTCTGTGTCTCATTTGACTTGTTAAAAACCACAGAGATGAATGCTGCCTGTGCCCATGGAAATGGGGTCATGAGGGTACTAGCCTTGCTTTCCGTTTGGAAACCTCCATTCTTGCTTCCGTGAAGCTCCCTGAAATTCTCTGCTGTTGACAGTCCTCTGGCCACTCTAGGCATGTGTCTGGGAAGAAAATGAGTTTTCTCTGGCTACACACGGAACTTCATTGGCCGGGGTGGGACGCACCTTGCCATGCTCTAGAGCTAAAGGGAATCTAAACGTGAGCCCTTGGCTCGAGGTAAGGCCCTGAGTAGCCCTGCAGAACGGGAGGCATGCAGCTCTTTCCATTAGCTCTTAGTCGCTCTTCTGGTTTACTTTAAATGAAGTACCTTTTTTCAGGACTCCTAGGCCCCTCGGTTGAGCATCATTTTTGTTCCAAGGTCTCTGAGTATCTCCACACCCCTGTAGGCCTGCTGAGCAACAACGAGGCACATTGGTCCTCGGAGGTCCTCTGTGTCTGCTGAGTCATGGGCAACACACTGCACTCTTTCTTGTGATATCTTGATTCACAGCACTCGCACAGGTTCAAGAGCAATGTTCAACAAGTTCCAACATGCCGTGGATGTCGCTCTCATTCCCTAGTTTGAGCTGTACAGAGAGAAACAGTAAGCTTCTCCTTCCATTCAGGACCTCCTACCTGAAGTCACCCTGCCTCTTGAAGAAAGACGACCTTCTTTGTATTGCAACTAAAGCACAGTTTTTCCTGTAGCACGGCAGGCTTTTGAAGCGGCACGGGTCCAGAGTCCTAGCCAGGAATTTCCTTGGTGAGGCCGTTCACTAGTTGCAGAACACCGTGCCTCGAGAAGTTGATTCAGGGAAGCAACAACTGTGTACTCTGTGTCTCATTTGACTTGTTAAAAACCACAGAGATGTATGCTGCCTGTGCCCATGGAAATGGGGGCATGATGGGACTAGCCTTGCTTTTCGTTTGGAAACCTCCATTCTAGCTTCGGTGAAGCTCCCTGAAATTCTCTGCTGTTGACAGGCCTCTGGCCACTGTAGGCATGTGTCTGGGAAGAAAATGAGTTTTCTCTGGCTACACATGGAACTTCATTGGCCGAGGTGGGACGCACCTTGCCATGCTCTAGAGCTAAAGGGAATCTAAACGTGAGCCCTTGGCTCGAGGTAAGGCCCTGAGTAGCCCTGCAGAACGGGAGGCATGCAGCTCTTTCCATTAGCTCTTAGTCGCTCTTCTGGTTTACTTTAAATGAAGTACCTTTTTTCAGGACTCCTAGGCCCCTCGGTTGAGCATGATTTTTGTTCCAAGGTCTCTGAGTATCTCCACACCCCTGTAGGCCTGCTGAGCAACAACGAGGCACATTGGTCCTCGGAGGTCCTCTGTGTCTGCTGAGTCATGGGCAACACACTGCACTCTTTCTTGTGATATCTTGATTCACAGCACTCGCACAGGTTCAAGAGCAATGTTCAACAAGTTCCAACATGCCGTGGAAGTCGCTCTCATTCCCTAGTTTGAGCTGTACAGAGAGAAACAGTAAGCTTCTCCTTCCATTCAGGACCTCCTACCTGAAGTCACCCTGCCTCTTGAAGAAAGACGACCTTCTTTGTATTGCAACTAAAGCACAGTTTTTCCTGTAGCACGGCAGGCTTTTGAAGCGGCACGGGTCCAGAGTCCTAGCCAGGGATTTCCTTGGTGAGGCCGTTCACTAGTTGCAGAACACCGTGCCTCGAGAAGTTGATTCAGGGAAGCAACAACTGTGTACTCTGTGTCTCATTTGACTTGTTAAAAACCACAGAGATGAATGCTGCCTGTGCCCATGGAAATGGGGTCATGAGGGTACTAGCCTTGCTTTCCGTTTGGAAACCTCCATTCTTGCTTCCGTGAAGCTCCCTGAAATTCTCTGCTGTTGACAGTCCTCTGGCCACTGTAGGCATGTGTCTGGGAAAAAAATGAGTTTTCTCTGGGTACACACGGAGCTTCATTGGCCGGGGTGGGGCTCTCCTTGCCATCCTCTAGAGCTAAAGGGAATCTCAACGTGAGTCCCTGCCTCGAGGTAAGGCCCTGAGTAGCCCTGCAGAAAGGGAGGCATGCAGCTCTTTCCATGAGCTCTTAGTGGAGGTCTGTTTTATTTAAAAGAATTACCCCTTTCAGGACTCCTACGCCCTTCGGGTGAGCATCATTTTGGTTCCAAGATCACTGACTCCCTCCACACCCCTGTGGGCCTGCTGAGCAGCATTGAGTCCCATAAGTCCCACGGAGGCTCTCTGTGTCTGCAGAGTCTCGGGCAACACACTATACGTTACTTCAGGAGAGCTACATTTCCAGAGCACTCGAACAGCATCAAAACTACATTTCTAGGCAGTCCAACATGCCCTGGAAGTCTTCGACATTGCCCTCGTCAGAGCTGCCCTGAGAAAACACTCTGCTTAGAATTTATCGAGGACCTCGTACCTGAAGTCACTCTATTCAAGGAGAAATACAGCATCTTAACATGCTGTGTCGTTCACAGGGCAAGAAACGTGAGAACTCGCCTCGAGGTAAGGCCATGAAATGCTTTGCAGAAGCAGAGGCGTGTAGCAGTTTCCATGTGGCCGTAGACGCATATCTTCAGCATTTTAAAGCCAGTACGCTTTTCAGGACACCCAGGTGCCTCGCCTGGAAACCCTATTCCCTGCAAGAACACTGAGTACCCTCAGGCTATCCTGGCCCTTCTAAGCAAAATCCAGGCCAAGAGCTTTCAGACTCAGAGTGTGTATGTCGAGTGTAGGGTAACAAAGTGCACTCTTATTGGGACATCTTGATATAGCCAGCAATCGCCCAGGTTCACGAGCACCTTTAAGCAAGTTCCAATAGGCCGTGGAATTCGTTCTCATTCCCTAGTTTGAGCTGTACAGAGAGAAACAGTAAGCTTCTCCTTCCATTCAGGACCTCCTACCTGAAGTCACCCTGCCTCCTGAAGAAAGACGACCTCGTTTCTATTGAAACTAAAGCACAGTTTTTCCTGTAGCACGGCAGGCTTTTGAAGAGGCACGGGCCCAGAGGCCTAGCTAGGGCTTTCCTTGGTGTCGCCGTTCACTAGATGCAGAACACCCTGCCTCGAGAAGTTGATTCAGGGAAGCAACAACTGTGTACTCTGTGTCTCATTTGACTTGTTAAAAACCACAGAGATGTATGCTGCCTGTGCCCATGGAAATGGGGGCATGATGGGACTAGCCTTGCTTTTCGTTTGGAAACCTCCATTCTAGCTTCGGTGAAGCTCCCTGAAATTCTCTGCTGTTGACAGGCCTCTGGCCACTGTAGGCATGTGTCTGGGAAGAAAATGAGTTTTCTCTGGCTACACATGGAACTTCATTGGCCGAGGTGGGACGCACCTTGCCATGCTCTAGAGCTAAAGGGAATCTAAACGTGAGCCCTTGGCTCGAGGTAAGGCCCTGAGTAGCCCTGCAGAACGGGAGGCATGCAGCTCTTTCCATTAGCTCTTAGTCGCACTTCTGGTTTACTTTAAATGAAGTACCTTTTTTCAGGACTCCTAGGCCCCTCGGTTGAGCATCATTTTTGTTCCAAGGTCTCTGAGTATCTCCACACCCCTGTAGGCCTGCTGAGCAACAACGAGGCACATTGGTCCTCGGAGGTCCTCTGTGTCTGCTGAGTCATGGGCAACACACTGCACTCTTTCTTGTGATATCTTGATTCACAGCACTCGCACAGGTTCAAGAGCAATGTTCAACAAGTTCCAACATGCCGTGGAAGTCGCTCTCATTCCCTAGTTTGAGCTGTACAGAGAGAAACAGTAAGCTTCTCCTTCCATTCAGGACCTCCTACCTGAAGTCACCCTGCCTCTTGAAGAAAGACGACCTTCTTTGTATTGCAACTAAAGCACAGTTTTTCCTGTAGCACGGCAGGCTTTTGAAGCGGCACGGGTCCAGAGTCCTAGCCAGGGATTTCCTTGGTGAGGCCGTTCACTAGTTGCAGAACACCGTGCCTCGAGAAGTTGATTCAGGGAAGCAACAACTGTGTACTCTGTGTCTCATTTGACTTGTTAAAAACCACAGAGATGAATGCTGCCTGTGCCCATGGAAATGGGGTCATGAGGGTACTAGCCTTGCTTTCCGTTTGGAAACCTCCATTCTTGCTTCCGTGAAGCTCCCTGAAATTCTCTGCTGTTGACAGTCCTCTGGCCACTCTAGGCATGTGTCTGGGAAGAAAATGAGTTTTCTCTGGCTACACACGGAACTTCATTGGCCGGGGTGGGACGCACCTTGCCATGCTCTAGAGCTAAAGGGAATCTAAACGTGAGCCCTTGGCTCGAGGTAAGGCCCTGAGTAGCCCTGCAGAACGGGAGGCATGCAGCTCTTTCCATTAGCTCTTAGTCGCTCTTCTGGTTTACTTTAAATGAAGTACCTTTTTTCAGGACTCCTAGGCCCCTCGGTTGAGCATCATTTTTGTTCCAAGGTCTCTGAGTATCTCCACACCCCTGTAGGCCTGCTGAGCAACAACGAAGCACATTGGTCCTCGGAGGTCCTCTGTGTCTGCTGATTCATGGGCAACACACTGCACTCTTTCTTGTGATATCTTGATTCACAGCACTCGCACAGGTTCAAGAGCAATGTTCAACAAGTTCCAACATGCCGTGGATGTCGCTCTCATTCCCTAGTTTGAGCTGTACAGAGAGAAACAGTAAGCTTCTCCTTCCATTCAGGACCTCCTACCTGAAGTCACCCTGCCTCTTGAAGAAAGACGACCTTCTTTGTATTGCAACTAAAGCACAGTTTTTCCTGTAGCACGGCAGGCTTTTGAAGCGGCACGGGTCCAGAGTCCTAGCCAGGAATTTCCTTGGTGAGGCCGTTCACTAGTTGCAGAACACCGTGCCTCGAGAAGTTGATTCAGGGAAGCAACAACTGTGTACTCTGTGTCTCATTTGACTTGTTAAAAACCACAGAGATGTATGCTGCCTGTGCCCATGGAAATGGGGGCATGATGGGACTAGCCTTGCTTTTCGTTTGGAAACCTCCATTCTAGCTTCGGTGAAGCTCCCTGAAATTCTCTGCTGTTGACAGGCCTCTGGCCACTGTAGGCATGTGTCTGGGAAGAAAATGAGTTTTCTCTGGCTACACTCGGAACTTCATTGGCCGGGGTGGGGCGCACCTTGCCATGCTCTAGAGCTAAAGGGAATCTAAACGTGAGCCCTTGGCTCGAGGTAAGGCCCTGAGTAGCCCTGCAGATAGGGAGGCATGCAACTCTTTCCATTAGCTCTTAGTCCCTCTTCTGGTTTACTTTAAATGAAGTACCTTTTTTCAGGACTCCTAGGCCCCTCGGTTGAGCATCATTTTTGTTCCAAGGTCTCTGAGTATCTCCACACCCCTGTAGGCCTGCTGAGCAACAACGAGGCACATTGGTCCTCGGAGGTCCTCTGTGTCTGCTGAGTCATGGGCAACACACTGCACTCTTTCTTGTGATATCTTGATTCACAGCACTCGCACAGGTTCAAGAGCAATGTTCAACAAGTTCCAACATGCCGTGGAAGTCGCTCTCATTCCCTAGTTTGAGCTGTACAGAGAGAAACAGTAAGCTTCTCCTTCCATTCAGGACCTCCTACCTGAAGTCACCCTGCCTCTTGAAGAAAGACGACCTTCTTTGTATTGCAACTAAAGCACAGTTTTTCCTGTAGCACGGCAGGCTTTTGAAGCGGCACGGGTCCAGAGTCCTAGCCAGGGATTTCCTTGGTGAGGCCGTTCACTAGTTGCAGAACACCGTGCCTCGAGAAGTTGATTCAGGGAAGCAACAACTGTGTACTCTGTGTCTCATTTGACTTGTTAAAAACCACAGAGATGAATGCTGCCTGTGCCCATGGAAATGGGGTCATGAGGGTACTAGCCTTGCTTTCCGTTTGGAAACCTCCATTCTTGCTTCCGTGAAGCTCCCTGAAATTCTCTGCTGTTGACAGTCCTCTGGCCACTCTAGGCATGTGTCTGGGAAGAAAATGAGTTTTCTCTGGCTACACACGGAACTTCATTGGCCGGGGTGGGACGCACCTTGCCATGCTCTAGAGCTAAAGGGAATCTAAACGTGAGCCCTTGGCTCGAGGTAAGGCCCTGAGTAGCCCTGCAGAACGGGAGGCATGCAGCTCTTTCCATTAGCTCTTAGTCGCTCTTCTGGTTTACTTTAAATGAAGTACCTTTTTTCAGGACTCCTAGGCCCCTCGGTTGAGCATCATTTTTGTTCCAAGGTCTCTGAGTATCTCCACACCCCTGTAGGCCTGCTGAGCAACAACGAGGCACATTGGTCCTCGGAGGTCCTCTGTGTCTGCTGAGTCATGGGCAACACACTGCACTCTTTCTTGTGATATCTTGATTCACAGCACTCGCACAGGTTCAAGAGCAATGTTCAACAAGTTCCAACATGCCGTGGATGTCGCTCTCATTCCCTAGTTTGAGCTGTACAGAGAGAAACAGTAAGCTTCTCCTTCCATTCAGGACCTCCTACTTGAAGTCACCCTGCCTCTTGAAGAAAGACGACCTTCTTTGTATTGCAACTAAAGCACAGTTTTTCCTGTAGCACGGCAGGCTTTTGAAGCGGCACGGGTCCAGAGTCCTAGCCAGGAATTTCCTTGGTGAGGCCGTTCACTAGTTGCAGAACACCGTGCCTCGAGAAGTTGATTCAGGGAAGCAACAACTGTGTACTCTGTGTCTCATTTGACTTGTTAAAAACCACAGAGATGTATGCTGCCTGTGCCCATGGAAATGGGGGCATGATGGGACTAGCCTTGCTTTTCGTTTGGAAACCTCCATTCTAGCTTCGGTGAAGCTCCCTGAAATTCTCTGCTGTTGACAGGCCTCTGGCCACTGTAGGCATGTGTCTGGGAAGAAAATGAGTTTTCTCTGGCTACACATGGAACTTCATTGGCCGAGGTGGGACGCACCTTGCCATGCTCTAGAGCTAAAGGGAATCTAAACGTGAGCCCTTGGCTCGAGGTAAGGCCCTGAGTAGCCCTGCAGAACGGGAGGCATGCAGCTCTTTCCATTAGCTCTTAGTCGCTCTTCTGGTTTACTTTAAATGAAGTACCTTTTTTCAGGACTCCTTGGCCCCTCGGTTGAGCATCATTTTTGTTCCAAGGTCTCTGAGTATCTCCACACCCCTGTAGGCCTGCTGAGCAACAACGAGGCACATTGGTCCTCGGAGGTCCTCTGTGTCTGCTGAGTCATGGGCAACACACTGCACTCTTTCTTGTGATATCTTGATTCACAGCACTCGCACAGGTTCAAGAGCAATGTTCAACAAGTTCCAACATGCCGTGGAAGTCGCTCTCATTCCCTAGTTTGAGCTGTACAGAGAGAAACAGTAAGCTTCTCCTTCCATTCAGGACCTCCTACCTGAAGTCACCCTGCCTCTTGAAGAAAGACGACCTTCTTTGTATTGCAACTAAAGCACAGTTTTTCCTGTAGCACGGCAGGCTTTTGAAGCGGCACGGGTCCAGAGTCCTAGCCAGGGATTTCCTTGGTGAGGCCGTTCACTAGTTGCAGAACACCGTGCCTCGAGAAGTTGATTCAGGGAAGCAACAACTGTGTACTCTGTGTCTCATTTGACTTGTTAAAAACCACAGAGATGAATGCTGCCTGTGCCCATGGAAATGGGGTCATGAGGGTACTAGCCTTGCTTTCCGTTTGGAAACCTCCATTCTTGCTTCCGTGAAGCTCCCTGAAATTCTCTGCTGTTGACAGTCCTCTGGCCACTGTAGGCATGTGTCTGGGAAAAAAATGAGTTTTCTCTGGGTACACACGGAGCTTCATTGGCCGGGGTGGGGCTCTCCTTGCCATCCTCTAGAGCTAAAGGGAATCTCAACGTGAGTCCCTGCCTCGAGGTAAGGCCCTGAGTAGCCCTGCAGAAAGGGAGGCATGCAGCTCTTTCCATGAGCTCTTAGTGGAGGTCTGTTTTATTTAAAAGAATTACCCCTTTCAGGACTCCTACGCCCTTCGGGTGAGCATCATTTTGGTTCCAAGATCACTGACTCCCTCCACACCCCTGTGGGCCTGCTGAGCAGCATTGAGTCCCATAAGTCCCACGGAGGCTCTCTGTGTCTGCAGAGTCTCGGGCAACACACTATACGTTACTTCAGGAGAGCTACATTTCCAGAGCACTCGAACAGCTTCAAAACTACATTTCTAGGCAGTCCAACATGCCCTGGAAGTCTTCGACATTGCCCTCGTCAGAGCTGCCCAGAGAAAACACTCTGCTTAGAATTTATCGAGTACCTCGTACCTGAAGTCACTCTATTCAAGGAGAAATACAGCATCTTAACATGCTGTGTCGTTCACAGGGCAAGAAACGTGAGAACTTGCCTCGAGGTAAGGCCATGAAATGCTATGCAGAAGCGGAGGCGTGTGGCAGTTTCCATGTGGCCGTAGACGCATATCTTCAGCATTTTAAAGCCAGTACGCTTTTCAGGACACCCAGGTGCCTCGCCTGGAAACCCTATTCCCTGCAAGAACACTGAGTACCCTCAGGCTATCCTGGCCCTTCTAAGCAAAATCCAGGCCAAGAGCTTTCAGACTCAGAGTGTGTATGTCGAGTGTAGGGTAACAAAGTGCACTCTTATTGGGACATCTTGATATAGCCAGCAATCGCCCAGGTTCACGAGCACCTTTAAGCAAGTTCCAATAGGCCGTGGAATTCGTTCTCATTCCCTAGTTTGAGCTGTACAGAGAGAAACAGTAAGCTTCTCCTTCCATTCAGGACCTCCTACCTGAAGTCACCCTGCCTCCTGAAGAAAGACGACCTCGTTTCTATTGAAACTAAAGCACAGTTTTTCCTGTAGCACGGCAGGCTTTTGAAGAGGCACGGGCCCAGAGGCCTAGCTAGGGCTTTCCTTGGTGTGGCCGTTCACTAGATGCAGAACACCCTGCCTCGAGAAATTGATTCAGGGAAGCAACAACTGTGTACTCTGTGTCTGATTTGACTTGTTAAAAACCACAGAGATGTATGCTGCCTGTGCCCATGGAAATGGGGGCATGATGGGACTAGCCTTGCTTTTCGTTTGGAAACCTCCATTCTAGCTTCGGTGAAGCTCCCTGAAATTCTCTGCTGTTGACAGTCCTCTGGCCACTGTAGGCATGTGTCTGGGAAGAAAATGAGTTTTCTCTGGCTACACACGGAACTTCATTGGCCGGGGTGGGACGCACCTTGCCATGCTCTAGAGCTAAAGGGAATCTAAACGTGAGCCCTTGGCTCGAGGTAAGGCCCTGAGTAGCCCTGCAGAACGGGAGGCATGCAGCTCTTTCCATTAGCTCTTAGTCGCTCTTCTGGTTTACTTTAAATGAAGTACCTTTTTTCAGGACTCCTAGGCCCCTCGGTTGAGCATCATTTTTGTTCCAAGGTCTCTGAGTATCTCCACACCCCTGTAGGCCTGCTGAGCAACAACGAGGCACATTGGTCCTCGGAGGTCCTCTGTGTCTGCTGAGTCATGGGCAACACACTGCACTCTTTCTTGTGATATCTTGATTCACAGCACTCGCACAGGTTCAAGAGCAATGTTCAACAAGTTCCAACATGCCGTGGATGTCGCTCTCATTCCCTAGTTTGAGCTGTACAGAGAGAAACAGTAAGCTTCTCCTTCCATTCAGGACCTCCTACCTGAAGTCACCCTGCCTCTTGAAGAAAGACGACCTTCTTTGTATTGCAACTAAAGCACAGTTTTTCCTGTAGCACGGCAGGCTTTTGAAGCGGCACGGGTCCAGAGTCCTAGCCAGGAATTTCCTTGGTGAGGCCGTTCACTAGTTGCAGAACACCGTGCCTCGAGAAGTTGATTCAGGGAAGCAACAACTGTGTACTCTGTGTCTCATTTGACTTGTTAAAAACCACAGAGATGTATGCTGCCTGTGCCCATGGAAATGGGGGCATGATGGGACTAGCCTTGCTTTTCGTTTGGAAACCTCCATTCTAGCTTCGGTGAAGCTCCCTGAAATTCTCTGCTGTTGACAGGCCTCTGGCCACTGTAGGCATGTGTCTGGGAAGAAAATGAGTTTTCTCTGGCTACACACGGAACTTCATTGGCCGGGGTGGGGCGCACCTTGCCATGCTCTAGAGCTAAAGGGAATCTAAACGTGAGCCCTTGGCTCGAGGTAAGGCCCTGAGTAGCCCTGCAGATAGGGAGGCATGCAACTCTTTCCATTAGCTCTTAGTCCCTCTTCTGGTTTACTTTAAATGAAGTACCTTTTTTCAGGACTCCTAGGCCCCTCGGTTGAGCATCATTTTTGTTCCAAGGTCTCTGAGTATCTCCACACCCCTGTAGGCCTGCTGAGCAACAACGAGGCACATTGGTCCTCGGAGGTCCTCTGTGTCTGCTGAGTCATGGGCAACACACTGCACTCTTTCTTGTGATATCTTGATTCACAGCACTCGCACAGGTTCAAGAGCAATGTTCAACAAGTTCCAACATGCCGTGGAAGTCGCTCTCATTCCCTAGTTTGAGCTGTACAGAGAGAAACAGTAAGCTTCTCCTTCCATTCAGGACCTCCTACCTGAAGTCACCCTGCCTCTTGAAGAAAGACGACCTTCTTTGTATTGCAACTAAAGCACAGCTTTTCCTGTAGCACGGCAGGCTTTTGAAGCGGCACGGGTCCAGAGTCCTAGCCAGGGATTTCCTTGGTGAGGCCGTTCACTAGTTGCAGAACACCGTGCCTCGAGAAGTTGATTCAGGGAAGCAACAACTGTGTACTCTGTGTCTCATTTGACTTGTTAAAAACCACAGAGATGAATGCTGCCTGTGCCCATGGAAATGGGGTCATGAGGGTACTAGCCTTGCTTTCCGTTTGGAAACCTCCATTCTTGCTTCCGTGAAGCTCCCTGAAATTCTCTGCTGTTCACAGTCCTCTGGCCACTGTAGGCATGTGTCTGGGAAAAAAATGAGTTTTCTCTGGGTACACACGGAGCTTCATTGGCCGGGGTGGGGCTCTCCTTGCCATCCTCTAGAGCTAAAGGGAATCTCAACGTGAGTCCCTGCCTCGAGGTAAGGCCCTGAGTAGCCCTGCAGAAAGGGAGGCATGCAGCTCTTTCCATGAGCTCTTAGTGGAGGTCTGTTTTATTTAAAAGAATTACCCCTTTCAGGACTCCTACGCCCTTCGGGTGAGCATCATTTTGGTTCCAAGATCACTGACTCCCTCCACACCCCTGTGGGCCTGCTGAGCAGCATTGAGTCCCATACGTCCCACGGAGGCTCTCTGTGTCTGCAGAGTCTCGGGCAACACACTATACGTTACTTCAGGAGAGCTACATTTCCAGAGCACTCGAACAGCATCAAAACTACATTTCTAGGCAGTCCAACTTGCCCTGGAAGTCTTCGACATTGCCCTCGTCAGAGCTGCCCAGAGAAAACACTCTGCTTAGAATTTATCGAGGACCTCGTACCTGAAGTCACTCTATTCAAGGAGAAATACAGCATCTTAACATGCTGTGTCGTTCACAGGGCAAGAAACGTGAGAACTTGCCTCGAGGTAAGGCCATGAAATGCTATGCAGAAGCGGAGGCGTGTGGCAGTTTCCATGTGGCCGTAGACGCATATCTTCAGCATTTTAAAGCCAGTACGCTTTTCAGGACACCCAGGTGCCTCGCCTGGAAACCCTATTCCCTGCAAGAACACTGAGTACCCTCAGGCTATCCTGGCCCTTCTAAGCAAAATCCAGGCCAAGAGCTTTCAGACTCAGAGTGTGTATGTCGAGTGTAGGGTAACAAAGTGCACTCTTATTGGGACATCTTGATATAGCCAGCAATCGCCCAGGTTCACGAGCACCTTTAAGCAAGTTCCAATAGGCCGTGGAATTCGTTCTCATTCCCTAGTTTGAGCTGTACAGAGAGAAACAGTAAGCTTCTCCTTCCATTCAGGACCTCCTACCTGAAGTCACCCTGCCTCCTGAAGAAAGACGACCTCGTTTCTATTGAAACTAAAGCACAGTTTTTCCTGTAGCACGGCAGGCTTTTGAAGAGGCACGGGCCCAGAGGCCTAGCTAGGGCTTTCCTTGGTGTGGCCGTTCACCAGATGCAGAACACCCTGCCTCGAGAAGTTGATTCAGGGAAGCAACAACTGTGTACTCTGTGTCTGATTTGACTTGTTAAAAACCACAGAGATGTATGCTGCCTGTGCCCATGGAAATGGGGGCATGATGGGACTAGCCTTGCTTTTCGTTTGGAAACCTCCATTCTAGCTTCGGTGAAGCTCCCTGAAATTCTCTGCTGTTGACAGGCCTCTGGCCATTGTAGGCATGTGTCTGGGAAGAAAATGACTTTTCTCTGGCTACACATGGAACTTCATTGGCCGGGGTGGGACGCACCTTGCCATGCTCTAGAGCTAAAGGGAATCTAAACGTGAGCCCTTGGCTCGAGGTAAGGCCCTGAGTAGCCCTGCAGAACGGGAGGCATGCAGCTCTTTCCATTAGCTCTTAGTCGCTCTTCTGGTTTACTTTAAATGAAGTACCTTTTTTCAGGACTCCTAGGCCCCTCGGTTGAGCATTATTTTTGTTCCAAGGTCTCTGAGTATCTCCACACCCCTGTAGGCCTGCTGAGCAACAACGAGGCACATTGGTCCTCGGAGGTCCTCTGTGTCTGCTGAGTCATGGGCAACACACTGCACTCTTTCTTGTGATATCTTGATTCATAGCACTCGCACAGGTTCAAGAGCAATGTTCAACAAGTTCCAACATGCCGTGGAAGTCGCTCTCATTCCCTAGTTTGAGCTGTACAGAGAGAAACAGTAAGCTTCTCCTTCCATTCAGGACCTCCTACCTGAAGTCACCCTGCCTCTTGAAGAAAGACGACCTTCTTTCTATTGCAACTAAAGCACAGTTTTTCCTGTAGCACGGCAGGCTTTTGAAGCGGCACGGGTCCAGAGTCCTAGCCAGGGATTTCCTTGGTGAGGCCGTTCACTAGTTGCAGAACACCGTGCCTCGAGAAGTTGATTCAGGGAAGCAACAACTGTGTACTCTGTGTCTCATTTGACTTGTTAAAAACCACAGAGATGAATGCTGCCTGTGCCCATGGAAATGGGGTCATGAGGGTACTAGCCTTGCTTTCCGTTTGGAAACCTCCATTCTTGCTTCCGTGAAGCTCCCTGAAATTCTCTGCTGTTGACAGTCCTCTGGCCACTCTAGGCATGTGTCTGGGAAGAAAATGAGTTTTCTCTGGCTACACACGGAACTTCATTGGCCGGGGTGGGACGCACCTTGCCATGCTCTAGAGCTAAAGGGAATCTAAACGTGAGCCCTTGGCTCGAGGTAAGGCCCTGAGTAGCCCTGCAGAACGGGAGGCATGCAGCTCTTTCCATTAGCTCTTAGTCGCTCTTCTGGTTTACTTTAAATGAAGTACCTTTTTTCAGGACTCCTAGGCCCCTCGGTTGAGCATCATTTTTGTTCCAAGGTCTCTGAGTATCTCCACACCCCTGTAGGCCTGCTGAGCAACAACGAGGCACATTGGTCCTCGGAGGTCCTCTGTGTCTGCTGAGTCATGGGCAACACACTGCACTCTTTCTTGTGATATCTTGATTCACAGCACTCGCACAGGTTCAAGAGCAATGTTCAACAAGTTCCAACATGCCGTGGATGTCGCTCTCATTCCCTAGTTTGAGCTGTACAGAGAGAAACAGTAAGCTTCTCCTTCCATTCAGGACCTCCTACCTGAAGTCACCCTGCCTCTTGAAGAAAGACGACCTTCTTTGTATTGCAACTAAAGCACAGTTTTTCCTGTAGCACGGCAGGCTTTTGAAGCGGCACGGGTCCAGAGTCCTAGCCAGGAATTTCCTTGGTGAGGCCGTTCACTAGTTGCAGAACACCGTGCCTCGAGAAGTTGATTCAGGGAAGCAACAACTGTGTACTCTGTGTCTCATTTGACTTGTTAAAAACCACAGAGATGTATGCTGCCTGTGCCCATGGAAATGGGGGCATGATGGGACTAGCCTTGCTTTTCGTTTGGAAACCTCCATTCTAGCTTCGGTGAAGCTCCCTGAAATTCTCTGCTGTTGACAGGCCTCTGGCCACTGTAGGCATGTGTCTGGGAAGAAAATGAGTTTTCTCTGGCTACACATGGAACTTCATTGGCCGAGGTGGGACGCACCTTGCCATGCTCTAGAGCTAAAGGGAATCTAAACGTGAGCCCTTGGCTCGAGGTAAGGCCCTGAGTAGCCCTGCAGAACGGGAGGCATGCAGCTCTTTCCATTAGCTCTTAGTCGCTCTTCTGGTTTACTTTAAATGAAGTACCTTTTTTCAGGACTCCTTGGCCCCTCGGTTGAGCATCATTTTTGTTCCAAGGTCTCTGAGTATCTCCACACCCCTGTAGGCCTGCTGAGCAACAACGAGGCACATTGGTCCTCGGAGGTCCTCTGTGTCTGCTGAGTCATGGGCAACACACTGCACTCTTTCTTGTGATATCTTGATTCACAGCACTCGCACAGGTTCAAGAGCAATGTTCAACAAGTTCCAACATGCCGTGGAAGTCGCTCTCATTCCCTAGTTTGAGCTGTACAGAGAGAAACAGTAAGCTTCTCCTTCCATTCAGGACCTCCTACCTGAAGTCACCCTGCCTCTTGAAGAAAGACGACCTTCTTTGTATTGCAACTAAAGCACAGTTTTTCCTGTAGCACGGCAGGCTTTTGAAGCGGCACGGGTCCAGAGTCCTAGCCAGGGATTTCCTTGGTGAGGCCGTTCACTAGTTGCAGAACACCGTGCCTCGAGAAGTTGATTCAGGGAAGCAACAACTGTGTACTCTGTGTCTCATTTGACTTGTTAAAAACCACAGAGATGAATGCTGCCTGTGCCCATGGAAATGGGGTCATGAGGGTACTAGCCTTGCTTTCCGTTTGGAAACCTCCATTCTTGCTTCCGTGAAGCTCCCTGAAATTCTCGGCTGTTGACAGTCCTCTGGCCACTGTAGGCATGTGTCTGGGAAAAAAATGAGTTTTCTCTGGGTACACACGGAGCTTCATTGGCCGGGGTGGGGCTCTCCTTGCCATCCTCTAGAGCTAAAGGGAATCTCAACGTGAGTCCCTGCCTCGAGGTAAGGCCCTGAGTAGCCCTGCAGAAAGGGAGGCATGCAGCTCTTTCCATGAGCTCTTAGTGGAGGTCTGTTTTATTTAAAAGAATTACCCCTTTCAGGACTCCTACGCCCTTCGGGTGAGCATCATTTTGGTTCCAAGATCACTGACTCCCTCCACACCCCTGTGGGCCTGCTGAGCAGCATTGAGTCCCATACGTCCCACGGAGGCTCTCTGTGTCTGCAGAGTCTCGGGCAACACACTATACGTTACTTCAGGAGAGCTACATTTCCAGAGCACTCGAACAGCATCAAAACTACATTTCTAGGCAGTCCAACTTGCCCTGGAAGTCTTCGACATTGCCCTCGTCAGAGCTGCCCAGAGAAAACACTCTGCTTAGAATTTATCGAGGACCTCGTACCTGAAGTCACTCTATTCAAGGAGAAATACAGCATCTTAACATGCTGTGTCGTTCACAGGGCAAGAAACGTGAGAACTTGCCTCGAGGTAAGGCCATGAAATGCTATGCAGAAGCGGAGGCGTGTGGCAGTTTCCATGTGGCCGTAGACGCATATCTTCAGCATTTTAAAGCCAGTACGCTTTTCAGGACACCCAGGTGCCTCGCCTGGAAACCCTATTCCCTGCAAGAACACTGAGTACCCTCAGGCTATCCTGGCCCTTCTAAGCAAAATCCAGGCCAAGAGCTTTCAGACTCAGAGTGTGTATGTCGAGTGTAGGGTAACAAAGTGCACTCTTATTGGGACATCTTGATATAGCCAGCAATCGCCCAGGTTCACGAGCACCTTTAAGCAAGTTCCAATAGGCCGTGGAATTCGTTCTCATTCCCTAGTTTGAGCTGTACAGAGAGAAACAGTAAGCTTCTCCTTCCATTCAGGACCTCCTACCTGAAGTCACCCTGCCTCCTGAAGAAAGACGACCTCGTTTCTATTGAAACTAAAGCACAGTTTTTCCTGTAGCACGGCAGGCTTTTGAAGAGGCACGGGCCCAGAGGCCTAGCTAGGGCTTTCCTTGGTGTGGCCGTTCACCAGATGCAGAACACCCTGCCTCGAGAAGTTGATTCAGGGAAGCAACAACTGTGTACTCTGTGTCTGATTTGACTTGTTAAAAACCACAGAGATGTATGCTGCCTGTGCCCATGGAAATGGGGGCATGATGGGACTAGCCTTGCTTTTCGTTTGGAAACCTCCATTCTAGCTTCGGTGAAGCTCCCTGAAATTCTCTGCTGTTGACAGGCCTCTGGCCACTGTAGGCATGTGTCTGGGAAGAAAATGAGTTTTCTCTGGCTACACATGGAACTTCATTGGCCGGGGTGGGACGCACCTTGCCATGCTCTAGAGCTAAAGGGAATCTAAACGTGAGCCCTTGGCTCGAGGTAAGGCCCTGAGTAGCCCTGCAGAACGGGAGGCATGCAGCTCTTTCCATTAGCTCTTAGTCGCTCTTCTGGTTTACTTTAAATGAAGTACCTTTTTTCAGGACTCCTAGGCCCCTCGGTTGAGCATTATTTTTGTTCCAAGGTCTCTGAGTATCTCCACACCCCTGTAGGCCTGCTGAGCAACAACGAGGCACATTGGTCCTCGGAGGTCCTCTGTGTCTGCTGAGTCATGGGCAACACACTGCACTCTTTCTTGTGATATCTTGATTCATAGCACTCGCACAGGTTCAAGAGCAATGTTCAACAAGTTCCAACATGCCGTGGAAGTCGCTCTCATTCCCTAGTTTGAGCTGTACAGAGAGAAACAGTAAGCTTCTCCTTCCATTCAGGACCTCCTACCTGAAGTCACCCTGCCTCTTGAAGAAAGACGACCTTCTTTCTATTGCAACTAAAGCACAGTTTTTCCTGTAGCACGGCAGGCTTTTGAAGCGGCACGGGTCCAGAGTCCTAGCCAGGGATTTCCTTGGTGAGGCCGTTCACTAGTTGCAGAACACCGTGCCTCGAGAAGTTGATTCAGGGAAGCAACAACTGTGTACTCTGTGTCTCATTTGACTTGTTAAAAACCACAGAGATGAATGCTGCCTGTGCCCATGGAAATGGGGTCATGAGGGTACTAGCCTTGCTTTCCGTTTGGAAACCTCCATTCTTGCTTCCGTGAAGCTCCCTGAAATTCTCTGCTGTTGACAGTCCTCTGGCCACTGTAGGCATGTGTCTGGGAAAAAAATGAGTTTTCTCTAGGAACACACGGAGCTTCATTGGCCGGGGTGGGGCTCTCCTTGCCATCCTCTAGAGCTAAAGGGAATCTCAACGTGAGTCCCTGCCTCGAGGTAAGGCCCTGAGTAGCCCTGCAGAAAGGGAGGCATGCAGCTCTTTCCATGAGCTCTTAGTGGAGGTCTGTTTTATTGAAAAGAATTACCCCTTTCAGGACTCCTACGCCCTTCGGGTGAGCATCATTTTGGTTCCAAGATCACTGACTCCCTCCACAACCCTGTGGGCCTGCTGAGCAGCATTGAGTCCCATAAGTCCCACGGAGGCTCTCTGTGTCTGCAGAGTCTCGGGCAACACACTATACGTTACTTCAGGAGAGCTACATTTCCAGAGCACTCGAACAGCATCAAAACTACATTTCTAGGCAGTCCAACATGCCCTGGAAGTCTTCGACATTGCCCTCGTCAGAGCTGCCCAGAGAAAACACTCTGCTTAGAATTTATTGAGGACCTCGTACCTGGAGTCACTCTATTCAAGGAGAAATACAGCATCTTAACATGCTGTGTCGTTCACAGGGCAAGAAACGTGAGAACTTGCCTCGAGGTAAGGCCATGAAATGCTTTGCAGAAGCGGAGGCGTGTAGCAGTTTCCATGTGGCCGTAGACGCATATCTTCAGCATTTTAAAGCCAGTACGCTTTTCAGGACACCCAGGTGCCTCTCCTGGAAACCCTATTCCCTGCAAGAACACTGAGTACCCTCAGGCTCCCCTGGCCCTTCTAAGCAATATCCAGGCCAGGAGCTTTCAGACTCACAGTGTGTATGTCGAGTGTAGGGTAACACAGTGCACTCTTATTGGGACATCTTGATATAGCCAGCTATCGCCCAGGTTCACGAGCACCTTTAAGCAAGTTCCACTAGGCCGTGGAATTCGTTCTCATTCCCTAGTTTGAGCTGTACAGAGAGAAACAGTAAGCTTCTCCTTCCAATCAGGCCCTCCTACCTGAAATCACCCTGCCTCCTGAAGAAAGACGACCTCGTTTCTATTGAAACTAAAGCACAGTTTTTCCTGTAGCACGGCAGGCTTTTGAAGAGGCACGGGCCCAGAGGCCTAGCTAGGGCTTTCCTTGGTGTGGCCGTTCACTATATGCAGAACACCCTGCCTCGAGAAGTTGATTCAGGGAAGCAACAACTGTGTACTCTGTGTCTCATTTGACTTGTTAAAAACCACAGAGATGTATGCTGCCTGTGCCCATGGAAATGGGGGCATGATGGGACTAGCCTTGCTTTTCGTTTGGAAACCTCCATTCTAGCTTCGGTGAAGCTCCCTGAAATTCTCTGCTATTGACAGGCCTCTGGCCACTGTAGGCATGTGTCTGGGAAGAAAATGAGTTTTCTCTGGCTACACACGGAACTTCATTGGCCGGGGTGGGACGCACCTTGCCATGCTCTAGAGCTAAAGGGAATCTAAACGTGAGCCCTTGGCTCGAGGTAAGGCCCTGAGTAGCCCTGCAGAACGGGAGGCATGCAGCTCTTTCCATTAGCTCTTAGTCGCTCTTCTGGTTTACTTTAAATGAAGTACCTTTTTTCAGGACTCCTAGGCCCCTCGGTTGAGCATCATTTTTGTTCCAAGGTCTCTGAGTATCTCCACACCCCTGTAGGCCTGCTGAGCAACAACGAGGCACATTGGTCCTCGGAGGTCCTCTGTGTCTGCTGAGTCATGGGCAACACACTGCACTCTTTCTTGTGATATCTTGATTCACAGCACTCGCACAGTTTCAAGAGCAATGTTCAACAAGTTCCAACATGCCGTGGAAGTCGCTCTCATTCCCTAGTTTGAGCTGTACAGAGAGAAACAGTAAGCTTCTCCTTCCATTCAGGACCTCCTACCTGAAGTCACCCTGCCTCTTGAAGAAAGACGACCTTCTTTGTATTGCAACTAAAGCACAGTTTTTCCTGTAGCACGGCAGGCTTTTGAAGCGGCACGGGTCCAGAGTCCTAGCCAGGAATTTCCTTGGTGAGGCCGTTCACTAGTTGCAGAACACCGTGCCTCGAGAAGTTGATTCAGGGAAGCAACAACTGTGTACTCTGTGTCTCATTTGACTTGTTAAAAACCACAGAGATGTATGCTGCCTGTGCCCATGGAAATGGGGGCATGATGGGACTAGGCTTGCTTTTCGTTTGGAAACCTCCATTCTAGCTTCTGTGAAGCTCCCTGAAATTCTCTGCTGTTGACAGGCCTCTGGCCACTGTAGGCATGTGTCTGGGAAGAAAATGAGTTTTCTCTGGCTACACACGGAACTTCATTGGCCGAGGTGGGGCGCACCTTGCCATGCTCTAGAGCTAAAGGGAATCTAAACGTGAGCCCTTGGCTCGAGGTAAGGCCCTGAGTAGCCCTGCAGAACGGGAGGCATGCAGCTCTTTCCATTAGCTCTTAGTCGCTCTTCTGGTTTACTTTAAATGAAGTACCTTTTTTCAGGACTCCTAGGCCCCTCGGTTGAGCATCATTTTTGTTCCAAGGTCTCTGAGTATCTCCACACCCCTGTAGGCCTGCTGAGCAACAACGAGGCACATTGGTCCTCGGAGGTCCTCTGTGTCTGCTGAGTCATGGGCAACACACTGCACTCTTTCTTGTGATATCTTGATTCACAGCACTCGCACAGGTTCAAGAGCAATGTTCAACAAGTTCCAACATGCCGTGGAAGTCGCTCTCATTCCCTAGTTTGAGCTGTACAGAGAGAAACAGTAAGCTTCTCCTTCCATTCAGGACCTCCTACCTGAAGTCACCCTGCCTCTTGAAGAAAGACGACCTTCTTTGTATTGCAACTAAAGCACAGTTTTTCCTGTAGCACGGCAGGCTTTTGAAGCGGCACGGGTCCAGAGTCCTAGCCAGGGATTTCCTTGGTGAGGCCGTTCACTAGTTGCAGAACACCGTGCCTCGAGAAGTTGATTCAGGGAAGCAACAACTGTGTACTCTGTGTCTCATTTGACTTGTTAAAAACCACAGAGATGAATGCTGCCTGTGCCCATGGAAATGGGGTCATGAGGGTACTAGCCTTGCTTTCCGTTTGGAAACCTCCATTCTTGCTTCCGTGAAGCTCCCTGAAATTCTCTGCTGTTGACAGTCCTCTGGCCACTGTAGGCATGTGTCTGGGAAAAAAATGAGTTTTCTCTGGGTACAGACGGAGCTTCATTGGCCGGGGTGGGGCTCTCCTTGCCATCCTCTAGAGCTAAAGGGAATCTCAACGTGAGTCCCTGCCTCGAGGTAAGGCCCTGAGTAGCCCTGCAGAAAGGGAGGCATGCAGCTCTTTCCATGAGCTCTTAGTGGAGGTCTGTTTTATTGAAAAGAATTACCCCTTTCAGGACTCCTACGCCCTTCGGGTGAGCATCATTTTGGTTCCAAGATCACTGACTCCCTCCTCACCCCTGTGGGCCTGCTGAGCAGCATTGAGTCCCACACGTCCCACGGAGGCTCTCTGTGTCTGCAGAGTCTCGGGCAACACACTATACGTTACTTCAGGAGAGCTACATTTCCAGAGCACTCGAACAGCATCAAAACTACATTTCTAGGCAGTCCAACATGCCCTGGAAGTCTTCGACATTGCCCTCGTCAGAGCTGCCCAGAGAAAACACTCTGCTTAGAATTTATCGAGGACCTCGTACCTGAAGTCACTCTATTCAAGGAGAAATACAGCATCTTAACATGCTGTGTCGTTCACAGGGCAAGAAACGTGAGAACTCGCCTCGAGGTAAGGCCATGAAATGCTTTGCAGAAGCAGAGGCGTGTAGCAGTTTCCATGTGGCCGTAGACGCATATCTTCAGCATTTTAAAGCCAGTACGCTTTTCAGGACACCCAGGTGCCTCGCCTGGAAACCCTATTCCCTGCAAGAACACTGAGTACCCTCAGGCTATCCTGGCCCTTCTAAGCAAAATCCAGGCCAAGAGCTTTCAGACTCAGAGTGTGTATGTCGAGTGTAGGGTAACAAAGTGCACTCTTATTGGGACATCTTGATATAGCCAGCAATCGCCCAGGTTCACGAGCACCTTTAAGCAAGTTCCAATAGGCCGTGGAATTCGTTCTCATTCCCTAGTTTGAGCTGTACAGAGAGAAACAGTAAGCTTCTCCTTCCATTCAGGACCTCCTACCTGAAGTCACCCTGCCTCCTGAAGAAAGACGACCTCGTTTCTATTGAAACTAAAGCACAGTTTTTCCTGTAGCACGGCAGGCTTTTGAAGAGGCACGGGCCCAGAGGCCTAGCTAGGGCTTTCCTTGGTGTGGCCGTTCACTAGATGCAGAACACCCTGCCTCGAGAAGTTGATTCAGGGAAGCAACAACTGTGTACTCTGTGTCTGATTTGACTTGTTAAAAACCACAGAGATGTATGCTGCCTGTGCCCATGGAAATGGGGGCATGATGGGACTAGCCTTGCTTTTCGTTTGGAAACCTCCATTCTAGCTTCGGTGAAGCTCCCTGAAATTCTCTGCTGTTGACAGTCCTCTGGCCACTGTAGGCATGTGTCTGGGAAGAAAATGAGTTTTCTCTGGCTACACACGGAACTTCATTGGCCGGGGTGGGACGCACCTTGCCATGCTCTAGAGCTAAAGGGAATCTAAACGTGAGCCCTTGGCTCGAGGTAAGGCCCTGAGTAGCCCTGCAGAACGGGAGGCATGCAGCTCTTTCCATTAGCTCTTAGTCGCTCTTCTGGTTTACTTTAAATGAAGTACCTTTTTTCAGGACTCCTAGGCCCCTCGGTTGAGCATCATTTTTGTTCCAAGGTCTCTGAGTATCTCCACACCCCTGTAGGCCTGCTGAGCAACAACGAGGCACATTGGTCCTCGGAGGTCCTCTGTGTCTGCTGAGTCATGGGCAACACACTGCACTCTTTCGTGTGATATCTTGATTCACAGCACTCGTACAGGTTCAAGAGCAATGTTCAACAAGTTCCAACATGCCGTGGAAGTCGCTCTCATTCCCTAGTTTGAGCTGTACAGAGAGAAACAGTAAGCTTCTCCTTCCATTCAGGACCTCCTACCTGAAGTCACCCTGCCTCTTGAAGAAAGACGACCTTCTTTCTATTGCAACTAAAGCACAGTTTTTCCTGTAGCACGGCAGGCTTTTGAAGCGGCACGGGTCCAGAGTCCTAGCCAGGGATTTCCTTGGTGAGGCCGTTCACTAGTTGCAGAACACCGTGCCTCGAGAAGTTGATTCAGGGAAGCAACAACTGTGTACTCTGTGTCTCATTTGACTTGTTAAAAACCACAGAGATGAATGCTGCCTGTGCCCATGGAAATGGGGTCATGAGGGTACTAGCCTTGCTTTCCGTTTGGAAACCTCCATTCTTGCTTCCGTGAAGCTCCCTGAAATTCTCTGCTGTTGACAGTCCTCTGGCCACTGTAGGCATGTGTCTGGGAAAAAAATGAGTTTTCTCTGGGTACACACGGAGCTTCATTGGCCGGGGTGGGGCTCTCCTTGCCATCCTCTAGAGCTAAAGGGAATCTCAACGTGAGTCCCTGCCTCGAGGTAAGGCCCTGAGTAGCCCTGCAGAAAGGGAGGCATGCAGCTCTTTCCATGAGCTCTTAGTGGAGGTCTGTTTTATTGAAAAGAATTACCCCTTTCAGGACTCCTACGCCCTTCGGGTGAGCATCATTTTGGTTCCAAGATCACTGACTCCCTCCACACCCCTGTGGGCCTGCTGAGCAGCATTGAGTCCCATACGTCCCACGGAGGCTCTCTGTGTCTGCAGAGTCTCGGGCAACACACTATACGTTACTTCAGGAGAGCTACATTTCCAGAGCACTCGAACAGCATCAAAACTACATTTCTAGGCAGTCCAACATGCCCTGGAAGTCTTCGACATTGCCCTCGTCAGAGCTGCCCAGAGAAAACACTCTGCTTAGAATTCATCGAGGACCTCGTACCTGAAGTCACTCTATTCAAGGAGAAATACAGCATCTTAACATGCTGTGTCGTTCACAGGGCAAGAAACGTGAGAACTTGCCTCGAGGTAAGGCCATGAAATGCTTTGCAGAAGCAGAGGCGTGTAGCAGTTTCCATGTGGCCGTAGACGCATATCTTCAGCATTTTAAAGCCAGTACGCTTTTCAGGACACCCAGGTGCCTCGCCTGGAAACCCTATTCCCTGCAAGAACACTGAGTACCCTCAGGCTATCCTGGCCCTTCTAAGCAAAATCCAGGCCAAGAGCTTTCAGACTCAGAGTGTGTATGTCGAGTGTAGGGTAACAAAGTGCACTCTTATTGGGACATCTTGATATAGCCAGCAATCGCCCAGGTTCACGAGCACCTTTAAGCAAGTTCCAATAGGCCGTGGAATTCGTTCTCATTCCCTAGTTTGAGCTGTACAGAGAGAAACAGTAAGCTTCTCCTTCCATTCAGGACCTCCTACCTGAAGTCACCCTGCCTCCTGAAGAAAGACGACCTCGTTTCTATTGAAACTAAAGCACAGTTTTTCCTGTAGCACGGCAGGCTTTTGAAGAGGCACGGGCCCAGAGGCCTAGCTAGGGCTTTCCTTGGTGTGGCCGTTCACTAGATGCAGAACACCCTGCCTCGAGAAGTTGATTCAGGGAAGCAACAACTGTGTACTCTGTGTCTGATTTGACTTGTTAAAAACCACAGAGATGTATGCTGCCTGTGCCCATGGAAATGGGGGCATGATGGGACTAGCCTTGCTTTTCGTTTGGAAACCTCCATTCTAGCTTCGGTGAAGCTCCCTGAAATTCTCTGCTGTTGACAGTCCTCTGGCCACTGTAGGCATGTGTCTGGGAAGAAAATGAGTTTTCTCTGGCTACACACGGAACTTCATTGGCCGGGGTGGGACGCACCTTGCCATGCTCTAGAGCTAAAGGGAATCTAAACGTGAGCCCTTGGCTCGAGGTAAGGCCCTGAGTAGCCCTGCAGAACGGGAGGCATGCAGCTCTTTCCATTAGCTCTTAGTCGCTCTTCTGGTTTACTTTAAATGAAGTACCTTTTTTCAGGACTCCTAGGCCCCTCGGTTGAGCATCATTTTTGTTCCAAGGTCTCTGAGTATCTCCACACCCCTGTAGGCCTGCTGAGCAACAACGAGGCACATTGGTCCTCGGAGGTCCTCTGTGTCTGCTGAGTCATGGGCAACACACTGCACTCTTTCTTGTGATATCTTGATTCACAGCACTCGCACAGGTTCAAGAGCAATGTTCAACAAGTTCCAACATGCCGTGGAAGTCGCTCTCATTCCCTAGTTTGAGCTGTACAGAGAGAAACAGTAAGCTTCTCCTTCCATTCAGGACCTCCTACCTGAAGTCACCCTGCCTCTTGAAGAAAGACGACCTTCTTTGTATTGCAACTAAAGCACAGTTTTTCCTGTAGCACGGCAGGCTTTTGAAGCGCCACGGGTCCAGAGTCCTAGCCAGGGATTTCCTTGGTGAGGCCGTTCACTAGTTGCAGAACACCGTGCCTCGAGAAGTTGATTCAGGGAAGCAACAACTGTGTACTCTGTGTCTCATTTGACTTGTTAAAAACCACAGAGATGTATGCTGCCTGTGCCCATGGAAATGGGGGCATGATGGGACTAGCCTTGCTTTTCGTTTGGAAACCTCCATTCTAGCTTCGGTGAAGCTCCCTGAAATTCTCTGCTGTTGACAGGCCTCTGGCCACTGTAGGCATGTGTCTGGGAAGAAAATGAGTTTTCTCTGGCTACACATGGAACTTCATTGGCCGAGGTGGGACGCACCTTGCCATGCTCTAGAGCTAAAGGGAATCTAAACGTGAGCCCTTGGCTCGAGGTAAGGCCCTGAGTAGCCCTGCAGAACGGGAGGCATGCAGCTCTTTCCATTAGCTCTTAGTCGCTCTTCTGGTTTACTTTAAATGAAGTACCTTTTTTCAGGACTCCTAGGCCCCTCGGTTGAGCATCATTTTTGTTCCAAGGTCTCTGAGTATCTCCACACCCCTGTAGGCCTGCTGAGCAACAACGAGGCACATTGGTCCTCGGAGGTCCTCTGTGTCTGCTGAGTCATGGGCAACACACTGCACTCTTTCGTGTGATATCTTGATTCACAGCACTCGCACAGGTTCAAGAGCAATGTTCAACAAGTTCCAACATGCCGTGGAAGTCGCTCTCATTCCCTAGTTTGAGCTGTACAGAGAGAAACAGTAAGCTTCTCCTTCCATTCAGGACCTCCTACCTGAAGTCACCCTGCCTCTTGAAGAAAGACGACCTTCTTTCTATTGCAACTAAAGCACAGTTTTTCCTGTAGCACGGCAGGCTTTTGAAGCGGCACGGGTCCAGAGTCCTAGCCAGGGATTTCCTTGGTGAGGCCGTTCACTAGTTGCAGAACACCGTGCCTCGAGAAGTTGATTCAGGGAAGCAACAACTGTGTACTCTGTGTCTCATTTGACTTGTTAAAAACCACAGAGATGTATGCTGCCTGTGCCCATGGAAATGGGGTCATGAGGGTACTAGCCTTGCTTTCCGTTTGGAAACCTCCATTCTTGCTTCCGTGAAGCTCCCTGAAATTCTCTGCTGTTGACAGTCCTCTGGCCACTGTAGGCATGTGTCTGGGAAAAAAATGAGTTTTCTCTGGGTACACACGGAGCTTCATTGGCCGGGGTGGGGCTCTCCTTGCCATCCTCTAGAGCTAAAGGGAATCTCAACGTGAGTCCCTGCCTCGAGGTAAGGCCCTGAGTAGCCCTGCAGAAAGGGAGGCATGCAGCTCTTTCCATGAGGTCTTAGTGGAGGTCTGTTTTATTTAAAAGAATTACCCCTTTCAGGACTCCTACGCCCTTCGGGTGAGCATCATTTTGGTTCCAAGATCACTGACTCCCTCCACACCCCTGTGGGCCTGCTGAGCAGCATTGAGTCCCATACGTCCCACGGAGGCTCTCTGTGTCTGCAGAGTCTCGGGCAACACACTATACGTTACTTCAGGAGAGCTACATTTCCAGAGCACTCGAACAGCATCAAAACTACATTTCTAGGCAGTCCAACATGCCCTGGAAGTCTTCGACATTGCCCTCGTCAGAGCTGCCCAGAGAAAACACTCTGCTTAGAATTTATCGAGGACCTCGTACCTGAAGTCACTCTATTCAAGGAGAAATACAGCATCTTAACATGCTGTGTCGTTCACAGGGCAAGAAACGTGAGAACTTGCCTCGAGGTAAGGCCATGAAATGCTATGCAGAAGCGGAGGCGTGTGGCAGTTTCCATGTGGCCGTAGACGCATATCTTCAGCATTTTAAAGCCAGTACGCTTTTCAGGACACCCAGGTGCCTCGCCTGGAAACCCTATTCCCTGCAAGAACACTGAGTACCCTCAGGCTATCCTGGCCCTTCTAAGCAAAATCCAGGCCAAGAGCTTTCAGACTCAGAGTGTGTATGTCGAGTGTAGGGTAACAAAGTGCACTCTTATTGGGACATCTTGATATAGCCAGCAATCGCCCAGGTTCACGAGCACCTTTAAGCAAGTTCCAATAGGCCGTGGAATTCGTTCTCATTCCCTAGTTTGAGCTGTACAGAGAGAAACAGTAAGCTTCTCCTTCCATTCAGGACCTCCTACCTGAAGTCACCCTGCCTCCTGAAGAAAGACGACCTCGTTTCTATTGAAACTAAAGCACAGTTTTTCCTGTAGCACGGCAGGCTTTTGAAGAGGCACGGGCCCAGAGGCCTAGCTAGGGCTTTCCTTGGTGTGGCCGTTCACTAGATGCAGAACACCCTGCCTCGAGAAATTGATTCAGGGAAGCAACAACTGTGTACTCTGTGTCTGATTTGACTTGTTAAAAACCACAGAGATGTATGCTGCCTGTGCCCATGGAAATGGGGGCATGATGGGACTAGCCTTGCTTTTCGTTTGGAAACCTCCATTCTAGCTTCGGTGAAGCTCCCTGAAATTCTCTGCTGTTGACAGTCCTCTGGCCACTGTAGGCATGTGTCTGGGAAGAAAATGAGTTTTCTCTGGCTACACACGGAACTTCATTGGCCGGGGTGGGACGCACCTTGCCATGCTCTAGAGCTAAAGGGAATCTAAACGTGAGCCCTTGGCTCGAGGTAAGGCCCTGAGTAGCCCTGCAGAACGGGAGGCATGCAGCTCTTTCCATTAGCTCTTAGTCGCTCTTCTGGTTTACTTTAAATGAAGTACCTTTTTTCAGGACTCCTAGGCCCCTCGGTTGAGCATCATTTTTGTTCCAAGGTCTCTGAGTATCTCCACACCCCTGTAGGCCTGCTGAGCAACAACGAGGCACATTGGTCCTCGGAGGTCCTCTGTGTCTGCTGAGTCATGGGCAACACACTGCACTCTTTCTTGTGATATCTTGATTCACAGCACTCGCACAGGTTCAAGAGCAATGTTCAACAAGTTCCAACATGCCGTGGATGTCGCTCTCATTCCCTAGTTTGAGCTGTACAGAGAGAAACAGTAAGCTTCTCCTTCCATTCAGGACCTCCTACCTGAAGTCACCCTGCCTCTTGAAGAAAGACGACCTTCTTTGTATTGCAACTAAAGCACAGTTTTTCCTGTAGCACGGCAGGCTTTTGAAGCGGCACGGGTCCAGAGTCCTAGCCAGGAATTTCCTTGGTGAGGCCGTTCACTACTTGCAGAACACCGTGCCTCGAGAAGTTGATTCAGGGAAGCAACAACTGTGTACTCTGTGTCTCATTTGACTTGTTAAAAACCACAGAGATGTATGCTGCCTGTGCCCATGGAAATGGGGGCATGATGGGACTAGCCTTGCTTTTCGTTTGGAAACCTCCATTCTAGCTTCGGTGAAGCTCCCTGAAATTCTCTGCTGTTGACAGGCCTCTGGCCACTGTAGGCATATGTCTGGGAAGAAAATGAGTTTTCTCTGGCTACACATGGAACTTCATTGGCCGAGGTGGGACGCACCTTGCCATGCTCTAGAGCTAAAGGGAATCTAAACGTGAGCCCTTGGCTCGAGGTAAGGCCCTGAGTAGCCCTGCAGAACGGGAGGCATGCAGCTCTTTCCATTAGCTCTTAGTCGCTCTTCTGGTTTACTTTAAATGAAGTACCTTTTTTCAGGACTCCTAGGCCCCTCGGTTGAGCATCATTTTTGTTCCAAGGTCTCTGAGTATCTCCACACCCCTGTAGGCCTGCTGAGCAACAACGAGGCACATTGGTCCTCGGAGGTCCTCTGTGTCTGCTGAGTCATGGGCAACACACTGCACTCTTTCTTGTGATATCTTGATTCACAGCACTCGCACAGGTTCAAGAGCAATGTTCAACAAGTTCCAACATGCCGTGGAAGTCGCTCTCATTCCCTAGTTTGAGCTGTACAGAGAGAAACAGTAAGCTTCTCCTTCCATTCAGGACCTCCTACCTGAAGTCACCCTGCCTCTTGAAGAAAGACGACCTTCTTTGTATTGCAACTAAAGCACAGTTTTTCCTGTAGCATGGCAGGCTTTTGAAGCGGCACGGGTCCAGAGTCCTAGCCAGGGATTTCCTTGGTGAGGCCGTTCACTAGTTGCAGAACACCGTGCCTCGAGAAGTTGATTCAGGGAAGCAACAACCGTGTACTCTGTGTCTCATTTGACTTGTTAAAAACCACAGAGATGAATGCTGCCTGTGCCCATGGAAATGGGGTCATGAGGGTACTAGCCTTGCTTTCCGTTTGGAAACCTCCATTCTTGCTTCCGTGAAGCTCCCTGAAATTCTCTGCTGTTGACAGTCCTCTGGCCACTGTAGGCATGTGTCTGGGAAAAAAATGAGTTTTCTCTGGGTACACACGGAGCTTCATTGGCCGGGGTGGGGCTCTCCTTGCCATCCTCTAGAGCTAAAGGGAATCTCAACGTGAGTCCCTGCCTCGAGGTAAGGCCCTGAGTAGCCCTGCAGAAAGGGAGGCATGCAGCTCTTTCCATGAGCTCTTAGTGGAGGTCTGTTTTATTGAAAAGAATTACCCCTTTCAGGACTCCTACGCCCTTCGGGTGAGCATCATTTTGGTTCCAAGATCACTGACTCCCTCCACACCCCTGTGGGCCTGCTGAGCAGCATTGAGTCCCATACGTCCCACGGAGGCTCTCTGTGTCTGCAGAGTCTCGGGCAACACACTATACGTTACTTCAGGAGAGCTACATTTCCAGAGCACTCGAACAGCATCAAAACTACATTTCTAGGCAGTCCAACATGCCCTGGAAGTCTTCGACATTGCCCTCGTCAGAGCTGCCCAGAGAAAACACTCTGCTTAGAATTTATCGAGGACCTCGTACCTGAAGTCACTCTATTCAAGGAGAAATACAGCATCTTAACATGCTGTGTCGTTCACAGGGCAAGAAACGTGAGAACTTGCCTCGAGGTAAGGCCATGAAATGCTATGCAGAAGCGGAGGCGTGTGGCAGTTTCCATGTGGCCGTAGACGCATATCTTCAGCATTTTAAAGCCAGTACGCTTTTCAGGACACCCAGGTGCCTCGCCTGGAAACCCTATTCCCTGCAAGAACACTGAGTACCCTCAGGCTATCCTGGCCCTTCTAAGCAAAATCCAGGCCAAGAGCTTTCAGACTCAGAGTGTGTATGTCGAGTGTAGGGTAACAAAGTGCACTCTTATTGGGACATCTTGATATAGCCAGCAATCGCCCAGGTTCACGAGCACCTTTAAGCAAGTTCCAATAGGCCGTGGAATTCGTTCTCATTCCCTAGTTTGAGCTGTACAGAGAGAAACAGTAAGCTTCTCCTTCCATTCAGGACCTCCTACCTGAAGTCACCCTGCCTCCTGAAGAAAGACGACCTCGTTTCTATTGAAACTAAAGCACAGTTTTTCCTGTAGCACGGCAGGCTTTTGAAGAGGCACGGGCCCAGAGGCCTAGCTAGGGCTTTCCTTGGTGTGGCCGTTCACTAGATGCAGAACACCCTGCCTCGAGAAATTGATTCAGGGAAGCAACAACTGTGTACTCTGTGTCTGATTTGACTTGTTAAAAACCACAGAGATGTATGCTGCCTGTGCCCATGGAAATGGGGGCATGATGGGACTAGCCTTGCTTTTCGTTTGGAAACCTCCATTCTAGCTTCGGTGAAGCTCCCTGAAATTCTCTGCTGTTGACAGTCCTCTGGCCACTGTAGGCATGTGTCTGGGAAGAAAATGAGTTTTCTCTGGCTACACACGGAACTTCATTGGCCGGGGTGAGACGCACCTTGCCATGCTCTAGAGCTAAAGGGAATCTAAACGTGAGCCCTTGGCTCGAGGTAAGGCCCTGAGTAGCCCTGCAGAACGGGAGGCATGCAGCTCTTTCCATTAGCTCTTAGTCGCTCTTCTGGTTTACTTTAAATGAAGTACCTTTTTTCAGGACTCCTAGGCCCCTCGGTTGAGCATCATTTTTGTTCCAAGGTCTCTGAGTATCTCCACACCCCTGTAGGCCTGCTGAGCAACAACGAGGCACATTGGTCCTCGGAGGTCCTCTGTGTCTGCTGAGTCATGGGCAACACACTGCACTCTTTCTTGTGATATCTTGATTCACAGCACTCGCACAGGTTCAAGAGCAATGTTCAACAAGTTCCAACATGCCGTGGATGTCGCTCTCATTCCCTAGTTTGAGCTGTACAGAGAGAAACAGTAAGCTTCTCCTTCCATTCAGGACCTCCTACCTGAAGTCACCCTGCCTCTTGAAGAAAGACGACCTTCTTTCTATTGCAACTAAAGCACAGTTTTTCCTGTAGCACGGCAGGCTTTTGAAGCGGCACGGGTCCAGAGTCCTAGCCAGGAATTTCCTTGGTGAGGCCGTTCACTAGTTGCAGAACACCGTGCCTCGAGAAGTTGATTCAGGGAAGCAACAACTGTGTACTCTGTGTCTCATTTGACTTGTTAAAAACCACAGAGATGTATGCTGCCTGTGCCCATGGAAATGGGGGCATGATGGGACTAGCCTTGCTTTTCGTTTGGAAACCTCCATTCTAGCTTCGGTGAAGCTCCCTGAAATTCTCTGCTGTTGACAGGCCTCTGGCCACTGTAGGCATGTGTCTGGGAAGAAAATGAGTTTTCTCTGGCTACACATGGAACTTCATTGGCCGAGGTGGGACGCACCTTGCCATGCTCTAGAGCTAAAGGGAATCTAAACGTGAGCCCTTGGCTCGAGGTAAGGCCCTGAGTAGCCCTGCAGAACGGGAGGCATGCAGCTCTTTCCATTAGCTCTTAGTCGCTCTTCTGGTTTACTTTAAATGAAGTACCTTTTTTCAGGACTCCTAGGCCCCTCGGTTGAGCATCATTTTTGTTCCAAGGTCTCTGAGTATCTCCACACCCCTGTAGGCCTGCTGAGCAACAACGAGGCACATTGGTCCTCGGAGGTCCTCTGTGTCTGCTGAGTCATGGGCAACACACTGCACTCTTTCTTGTGATATCTTGATTCACAGCACTCGCACAGGTTCAAGAGCAATGTTCAACAAGTTCCAACATGCCGTGGAAGTCGCTCTCATTCCCTAGTTTGAGCTGTACAGAGAGATACAGTAAGCTTCTCCTTCCATTCAGGACCTCCTACCTGAAGTCACCCTGCCTCTTGAAGAAAGACGACCTTCTTTGTATTGCAACTAAAGCACAGTTTTTCCTGTAGCACGGCAGGCTTTTGAAGCGGCACGGGTCCAGAGTCCTAGCCAGGGATTTCCTTGGTGAGGCCGTTCACTAGTTGCAGAACACCGTGCCTCGAGAAGTTGATTCAGGGAAGCAACAACTGTGTACTCTGTGTCTCATTTGACTTGTTAAAAACCACAGAGATGAATGCTGCCTGTGCCCATGGAAATGGGGTCATGAGGGTACTAGCCTTGCTTTCCGTTTGGAAACCTCCATTCTTGCTTCCGTGAAGCTCCCTGAAATTCTCTGCTGTTGACAGTCCTCTGGCCACTGTAGGCATGTGTCTGGGAAAAAAATGAGTTTTCTCTGGGTACACACGGAGCTTCATTGGCCGGGGTGGGGCTCTCCTTGCCATCCTCTAGAGCTAAAGGGAATCTCAACGTGAGTCCCTGCCTCGAGGTAAGGCCCTGAGTAGCCCTGCAGAAAGGGAGGCATGCAGCTCTTTCCATGAGCTCTTAGTGGAGGTCTGTTTTATTGAAAAGAATTACCCCTTTCAGGACTCCTACGCCCTTCGGGTGAGCATCATTTTGGTTCCAAGATCACTGACTCCCTCCACACCCCTGTGGGCCTGCTGAGCAGCATTGAGTCCCATAAGTCCCACGGAGGCTCTCTGTGTCTGCAGAGTCTCGGGCAACACACTATACGTTACTTCAGGAGAGCTACATTTCCAGAGCACTCGAACAGCATCAAAACTACATTTCTAGGCAGTCCAACATGCCCTGGAAGTCTTCGACATTGCCCTCGTCAGAGCTGCCCAGAGAAAACACTCTGCTTAGAATTTATCGAGGACCTCGTACCTGAAGTCACTCTATTCAAGGAGAAATACAGCATCTTAACATGCTGTGTCGTTCACAGGGCAAGAAACGTGAGAACTTGCCTCGAGGTAAGGCCATGAAATGCTATGCAGAAGCGGAGGCGTGTGGCAGTTTCCATGTGGCCGTAGACGCATATCTTCAGCATTTTAAAGCCAGTACGCTTTTCAGGACACCCAGGTGCCTCGCCTGGAAACCCTATTCCCTGCAAGAACACTGAGTACCCTCAGGCTATCCTGGCCCTTCTAAGCAAAATCCAGGCCAAGAGCTTTCAGACTCAGAGTGTGTATGTCGAGTGTAGGGTAACAAAGTGCACTCTTATTGGGACATCTTGATATAGCCAGCAACCGCCCAGGTTCACGAGCACCTTTAAGCAAGTTCCAATAGGCCGTGGAATTCGTTCTCATTCCCTAGTTTGAGCTGTACAGAGAGAAACAGTAAGCTTCTCCTTCCATTCAGGACCTCCTACCTGAAGTCACCCTGCCTCCTGAAGAAAGACGACCTCGTTTCTATTGAAACTAAAGCACAGTTTTTCCTGTAGCACGGCAGGCTTTTGAAGAGGCACGGGCCCAGAGGCCTAGCTAGGGCTTTCCTTGGTGTGGCCGTTCACTAGATGCAGAACACCCTGCCTCGAGAAGTTGATTCAGGGAAGCAACAACTGTGTACTCTGTGTCTCATTTGACTTGTTAAAAACCACAGAGATGTATGCTGCCTGTGCCCATGGAAATGGGGGCATGATGGGACTAGCCTTGCTTTTCGTTTGGAAACCTCCATTCTAGCTTCGGTGAAGCTCCCTGAAATTCTCTGCTGTTGACAGGCCTCTGGCCACTGTAGGCATGTGTCTGGGAAGAAAATGAGTTTTCTCTGGCTACACACGGAACTTCATTGGCCTGGGTGGGGCGCACCTTGCCATGCTCTAGAGCTAAAGGGAATCTAAACGTGAGCCCTTGGCTCGAGGTAAGGCCCTGAGTAGCCCTGCAGAACGGGAGGCATGCAGCTCTTTCCATTAGCTCTTAGTCGCTCTTCTGGTTTACTTTAAATGAAGTACCTTTTTTCAGGACTCCTAGGCCCCTCGGTTGAGCATCATTTTTGTTCCAAGGTCTCTGAGTATCTCCACACCCCTGTAGGCCTGCTGAGCAACAACGAGGCACATTGGTCCTCGGAGGTCCTCTGTGTCTGCTGAGTCATGGGCAACACACTGCACTCTTTCTTGTGATATCTTGATTCACAGCACTCGCACAGTTTCAAGAACAATGTTCAACAAGTTCCAACATGCCGTGGAAGTCGCTCTCATTCCCTAGTTTGAGCTGTACAGAGAGAAACAGTAAGCTTCTCCTTCCATTCAGGACCTCCTACCTGAAGTCACCCTGCCTCTTGAAGAAAGACGACCTTCTTTGTATTGCAACTAAAGCACAGTTTTTCCTGTAGCACGGCAGGCTTTTGAAGCGGCACGGGTCCAGAGTCCTAGCCAGGGATTTCCTTGGTGAGGCCGTTCACTAGTTGCAGAACACCGTGCCTCGAGAAGTTGATTCAGGGAAGCAACAACTGTGTACTCTGTGTCTCATTTGACTTGTTAAAAACCACAGAGATGAATGCTGCCTGTGCCCATGGAAATGGGGTCATGAGGGTACTAGCCTTGCTTTCCGTTTGGAAACCTCCATTCTTGCTTCCGTGAAGCTCCCTGAAATTCTCTGCTGTTGACAGTCCTCTGGCCACTGTAGGCATGTGTCTGGGAAAAAAATGAGTTTTCTCTGGGTACACACGGAGCTTCATTGGCCGGGGTGGGGCTCTCCTTGCCATCCTCTAGAGCTAAAGGGAATCTCAACGTGAGTCCCTGCCTCGAGGTAAGGCCCTGAGTAGCCCTGCAGAAAGGGAGGCATGCAGCTCTTTCCATGAGCTCTTAGTGGAGGTCTGTTTTATTTAAAAGAAATACCCCTTTCAGGACTCCTACGCCCTTCGGGTGAGCATCATTTTGGTTCCAAGATCACTGACTCCCTCCACACCCCTGTGGGCCTGCTGAGCAGCATTGAGTCCCATACGTCCCACGGAGGCTCTCTGTGTCTGCAGAGTCTCGGGCAACACACTATACGTTACTTCAGGAGAGCTACATTTCCAGAGCACTCGAACAGCATCAAAACTACATTTCTAGGCAGTCCAACTTGCCCTGGAAGTCTTCGACATTGCCCTCGTCAGAGCTGCCCAGAGAAAACACTCTGCTTAGAATTTATCGAGGACCTCGTACCTGAAGTCACTCTATTCAAGGAGAAATACAGCATCTTAACATGCTGTGTCGTTCACAGGGCAAGAAACGTGAGAACTTGCCTCGAGGTAAGGCCATGAAATGCTATGCAGAAGCAGAGGTGTGTGGCAGTTTCCATGTGGCCGTAGACGCATATCTTCAGCATTTTAAAGCCAGTACGCTTTTTAGGACACCCAGGTGCCTCGCCTGGAAACCCTATTCCCTGCAAGAGCACTGAGTACCCTCAGGCTATCCTGGCCCTTCTAAGCAAAATCCAGGCCAAGAGCTTTCAGACTCAGAGTGTGTATGTCGAGTGTAGGGTAACAAAGTGCACTCTTATTGGGACATCTTGATATAGCCAGCAATCGCCCAGGTTCACGAGCACCTTTAAGCAAGTTCCAATAGGCCGTGGAATTCGTTCTCATTCCCTAGTTTGAGCTGTACAGAGAGAAACAGTAAGCTTCTCCTTCCATTCAGGACCTCCTACCTGAAGTCACCCTGCCTCCTGAAGAAAGACGACCTCGTTTCTATTGAAACTAAAGCACAGTTTTTCCTGTAGCACGGCAGGCTTTTGAAGAGGCACGGGCCCAGAGGCCTAGCTAGGGCTTTCCTTGGTGTGGCCGTTCACTAGATGCAGAACACCCTGCCTCGAGAAGTTGATTCAGGGAATCAACAACTGTGTACTCTGTGTCTGATTTGACTTGTTAAAAACCACAGAGATGTATGCTGCCTGTGCCCATGGAAATGGGGGCATGATGGGACTAGCCTTGCTTTTCGTTTGGAAACTTCCATTCTAGCTTCGGTGAAGCTCCCTGAAATTCTCTGCTGTTGACAGGCCTCTGGCCACTGTAGGCATGTGTCTGGGAAGAAAATGAGTTTTCTCTGGCTACACACGGAACTTCATTGGCCGGGGTGGGACGCACCTTGCCATGCTCTAGAGCTAAAGGGAATCTAAACGTGAGCCCTTGGCTCGAGGTAAGGCCCTGAGTAGCCCTGCAGAACGGGAGGCATGCAGCTCTTTTCATTAGCTCTTAGTCGCTCTTCGGGTTTACTTTAAATGAAGTACCTTTTTTCAGGACTCCTAGGCCCCTCGGTTGAGCATCATTTTTGTTCCAAGGTCTCTGAGTATCTCCACACCCCTGTAGGCCTGCTGAGCAACAACGAGGCACATTGGTCCTCGGAGGTCCTCTGTGTCTGCTGAGTCATGGGCAACACACTGCACTCTTTCTTGTGATATCTTGATTCACAGCACTCGCACAGGTTCAAGAGCAATGTTCAACAAGTTCCAACATGCCGTGGAAGTCGCTCTCATTCCCTAGTTTGAGCTGTACAGAGAGAAACAGTAAGCTTCTCCTTCCATTCAGGACCTCCTACATGAAGTCACCCTGCCTCTTGAAGAAAGGCGACCTTCTTTGTATTGCAACTAAAGCACAGTTTTTCCTGTAGCACGGCAGGCTTTTGAAGCGGCACGGGTCCAGAGTCCTAGCCAGGGATTTCCTTGGTGAGGCCGTTCACTAGTTGCAGAACACCGTGCCTCGAGAAATTGATTCAGGGAAGCAACAACTGTGTACTCTGTGTCTCATTT
Organism: Balaenoptera physalus; assembly: GCF_965194825.1. Lineage (NCBI taxonomy): Eukaryota > Metazoa > Chordata > Mammalia > Artiodactyla > Balaenopteridae > Balaenoptera > Balaenoptera physalus. The sequence goes on from NC_138888.1 coordinate 110,330,139, forward strand.
GACTTGTTAAAAACCACAGAGATGAATGCTGCCTGTGCCCATGGAAATGGGGTCATGAGGGTACTAGCCTTGCTTTCCGTTTGGAAACCTCCATTCTTGCTTCCGTGAAGCTCCCTGAAATTCTCGGCTGTTGACAGTCCTCTGGCCACTGTAGGCATGTGTCTGGGAAAAAAATGAGTTTTCTCTGGGTACACACGGAACTTCATTGGCCGGGGTGGGGCTCTCCTTGCCATCCTCTAGAGCTAAAGGGAATCTCAACGTGAGTCCCTGCCTCGAGGTAAGGCCCTGAGTAGACCTGCAGAAAGGGAGGCATGCAGCTCTTTCCATGAGCTCTTAGTGGAGGTCTGTTTTATTGAAAAGAATTACCCCTTTCAGGACTCCTACGCCCTTCGGGTGAGCATCATTTTGGTTCCAAGATCACTGACTCCCTCCACACCCCTGTGGGCCTGCTGAGCAGCATTGAGTCCCATAAGTCCCACGGAGGCTCTCTGTGTCTGCAGAGTCTCGGGCAACACACTATACGTTACTTCAGGAGAGCTACATTTCCAGAGCACTCGAACAGCATCAAAACTACATTTCTAGGCAGTCCAACATGCCCTGGAAGTCTTCGACATTGCCCTCGTCAGAGCTGCCCAGAGAAAACACTCTGCTTAGAATTTATCGAGGACCTCGTACCTGAAGTCACTCTATTCAAGGAGAAATACAGCATCTTAACATGCTGTGTCGTTCACAGGGCAAGAAACGTGAGAACTTGCCTCGAGGTAAGGCCATGAAATGCTTTGCAGAAGCAGAGGCGTGTAGCAGTTTCCATGTGGCCGTAGACGCATATCTTCAGCATTTTAAAGCCAGTACGCTTTTCAGGACACCCAGGTGCCTCGCCTGGAAACCCTATTCCCTGCAAGAACACTGAGTACCCTCAGGCTCCCCTGGCCCTTCTAAGGAAAATCCAGGCCAAGAGCTTTCAGACTCAGAGTGTGTATGTCGAGTGTAGGGTAACAAAGTGCACTCTTATTGGGACATCTTGATATAGCCAGCAATCGCCCAGGTTCACGAGCACCTTTAAGCAAGTTCCAGTAGGCCGTGGAATTCGTTCTCATTCCCTAGTTTGAGCTGTACAGAGAGAAACAGTAAGCTTCTCCTTCCATTCAGGACCTCCTACCTGAAGTCACCCTGCCTCCTGAAGAAAGACGACCTCGTTTCTATTGAAACTAAAGCACAGTTTTTCCTGTAGCACGGCAGGCTTTTGAAGAGGCACGGGCCCAGAGGCCTAGCTAGGGCTTTCCTTGGTGTGGCCGTTCACTAGATGCAGAACACCCTGCCTCGAGAAGTTGATTCAGGGAAGCAACAACTGTGTACTCTGTGTCTCATTTGACTTGTTAAAAACCACAGAGATGTATGCTGCCTGTGCCCATGGAAATGGGGGCATGATGGGACTAGCCTTGCTTTTCGTTTGGAAACCTCCGTTCTAGCTTCGGTGAAGCTCCCTGAAATTCTCTGCTGTTGACAGGCCTCTGGCCACTGTAGGCATGTGTCTGGGAAGAAAATGAGTTTTCTCTGGCTACACACGGAACTTCATTGGCCGGGGTGGGGCGCACCTTGCCATGCTCTAGAGCTAAAGGGAATCTAAACGTGAGCCCTTGGCTCGAGGTAAGGCCCTGAGTAGCCCTGCAGATAGGGAGGCATGCAACTCTTTCCATTAGCTCTTAGTCCCTCTTCTGGTTTACTTTAAATGAAGTACCTTTTTTCAGGACTCCTAGGCCCCTCGGTTGAGCATCATTTTTGTTCCAAGGTCTCTGAGTATCTCCACACCCCTGTAGGCCTGCTGAGCAACAACGAGGCACATTGGTCCTCGGAGGTCCTCTGTGTCTGCTGAGTCATGGGCAACACACTGCACTCTTTCTTGTGATATCTTGATTCACAGCACTCGCACAGGTTCAAGAGCAATGTTCAACAAGTTCCAACATGCCGTGGAAGTCGCTCTCATTCCCTAGTTTGAGCTGTACAGAGAGAAACAGTAAGCTTCTCCTTCCATTCAGGACCTCCTACCTGAAGTCACCCTGCCTCTTGAAGAAAGACGACCTTCTTTGTATTGCAACTAAAGCACAGTTTTTCCTGTAGCACGGCAGGCTTTTGAAGCGGCACGGGTCCAGAGTCCTAGCCAGGGATTTCCTTGGTGAGGCCGTTCACTAGTTGCAGAACACCGTGCCTCGAGAAGTTGATTCAGGGAAGCAACAACTGTGTACTCTGTGTCTCATTTGACTTGTTAAAAACCACAGAGATGTATGCTGCCTGTGCCCATGGAAATGGGGGCATGATGGGACTAGCCTTGCTTTTCGTTTGGAAACCTCCATTCTAGCTTCGGTGAAGCTCCCTGAAATTCTCTGCTGTTGACAGGCCTCTGGCCACTGTAGGCATGTGTCTGGGAAGAAAATGAGTTTTCTCTGGCTACACATGGAACTTCATTGGTCGAGGTGGGACGCACCTTGCCATGCTCTAGAGCTAAAGGGAATCTAAACGTGAGCCCTTGGCTCGAGGTAAGGCCCTGAGTAGCCCTGCAGAACGGGAGGCATGCAGCTCTTTCCATTAGCTCTTAGTCGCTCTTCTGGTTTACTTTAAATGAAGTACCTTTTTTCAGGACTCCTAGGCCCCTCGGTTGAGCATCATTTTTGTTCCAAGGTCTCTGAGTATCTCCACACCCCTGTAGGCCTGCTGAGCAACAACGAGGCACATTGGTCCTCGGAGGTCCTCTGTGTCTGCTGAGTCATGGGCAACACACTGCACTTTTTCGTGTGATATCTTGATTCACAGCACTCGCACAGGTTCAAGAGCAATGTTCAACAAGTTCCAACATGCCGTGGAAGTCGCTCTCATTCCCTAGTTTGAGCTGTACAGAGAGAAACAGTAAGCTTCTCCTTCCATTCAGGACCTCCTACCTGAAGTCACCCTGCCTCTTGAAGAAAGACGACCTTCTTTCTATTGCAACTAAAGCACAGTTTTTCCTGTAGCACGGCAGGCTTTTGAAGCGGCACGGGTCCAGAGTCCTAGCCAGGGATTTCCTTGGTGAGGCCGTTCACTAGTTGCAGAACACCGTGCCTCGAGAAGTTGATTCAGGGAAGCAACAACTGTGTACTCTGTGTCTCATTTGACTTGTTAAAAACCACAGAGATGAATGCTGCCTGTGCCCATGGAAATGGGGTCATGAGGGTACTAGCCTTGCTTTCCGTTTGGAAACCTCCATTCTTGCTTCCGTGAAGCTCCCTGAAATTCTCTGCTGTTGACAGTCCTCTGGCCACTGTAGGCATGTGTCTGGGAAAAAAATGAGTTTTCTCTGGGTACACACGGAGCTTCATTGGCCGGGGTGGGGCTCTCCTTGCCATCCTCTAGAGCTAAAGGGAATCTCAACGTGAGTCCCTGCCTCGAGGTAAGGCCCTGAGTAGCCCTGCAGAAAGGGAGGCATGCAGCTCTTTCCATGAGCTCTTAGTGGAGGTCTGTTTTATTGAAAAGAATTACCCCTTTCAGGACTCCTACGCCCTTCGGGTGAGCATCATTTTGGTTCCAAGATCACTGACTCCCTCCACACCCCTGTGGGCCTGCTGAGCAGCATTGAGTCCCATAAGTCCCACGGAGGCTCTCTGTGTCTGCAGAGTCTCGGGCAACACACTATACGTTACTTCAGGAGAGCTACATTTCCAGAGCACTCGAACAGCATCAAAACTACATTTCTAGGCAGTCCAACATGCCCTGGAAGTCTTCGACATTGCCCTCGTCAGAGCTGCCCAGAGAAAACACTCTGCTTAGAATTTATCGAGGACCTCGTACCTGAAGTCACTCTATTCAAGGAGAAATACAGCATCTTAACATGCTGTGTCGTTCACAGGGCAAGAAACGTGAGAACTTGCCTCGAGGTAAGGCCATGAAATGCTATGCAGAAGCGGAGGCGTGTGGCAGTTTCCATGTGGCCGTAGACGCATATCTTCAGCATTTTAAAGCCAGTACGCTTTTCAGGACACCCAGGTGCCTCGCCTGGAAACCCTATTCCCTGCAAGAACACTGAGTACCCTCAGGCTATCCTGGCCCTTCTAAGCAAAATCCAGGCCAAGAGCTTTCAGACTCAGAGTGTGTATGTCGAGTGTAGGGTAACAAAGTGCACTCTTATTGGGACATCTTGATATAGCCAGCAATCGCCCAGGTTCACGAGCACCTTTAAGCAAGTTCCAATAGGCCGTGGAATTCGTTCTCATTCCCTAGTTTGAGCTGTACAGAGAGAAACAGTAAGCTTCTCCTTCCATTCAGGACCTCCTACCTGAAGTCACCCTGCCTCCTGAAGAAAGACGACCTCGTTTCTATTGAAACTAAAGCACAGTTTTTCCTGTAGCACGGCAGGCTTTTGAAGAGGCACGGGCCCAGAGGCCTAGCTAGGGCTTTCCTTGGTGTGGCCGTTCACTAGATGCAGAACACCCTGCCTCGAGAAATTGATTCAGGGAAGCAACAACTGTGTACTCTGTGTCTGATTTGACTTGTTAAAAACCACAGAGATGTATGCTGCCTGTGCCCATGGAAATGGGGGCATGATGGGACTAGCCTTGCTTTTCGTTTGGAAACCTCCATTCTAGCTTCGGTGAAGCTCCCTGAAATTCTCTGCTGTTGACAGTCCTCTGGCCACTGTAGGCATGTGTCTGGGAAGAAAATGAGTTTTCTCTGGCTACACACGGAACTTCATTGGCCGGGGTGGGACGCACCTTGCCATGCTCTAGAGCTAAAGGGAATCTAAACGTGAGCCCTTGGCTCGAGGTAAGGCCCTGAGTAGCCCTGCAGAACGGGAGGCATGCAGCTCTTTCCATTAGCTCTTAGTCGCTCTTCTGGTTTACTTTAAATGAAGTACCTTTTTTCAGGACTCCTAGGCCCCTCGGTTGAGCATCATTTTTGTTCCAAGGTCTCTGAGTATCTCCACACCCCTGTAGGCCTGCTGAGCAACAACGAGGCACATTGGTCCTCGGAGGTCCTCTGTGTCTGCTGAGTCATGGGCAACACACTGCACTCTTTCTTGTGATATCTTGATTCACAGCACTCGCACAGGTTCAAGAGCAATGTTCAACAAGTTCCAACATGCCGTGGATGTCGCTCTCATTCCCTAGTTTGAGCTGTACAGAGAGAAACAGTAAGCTTCTCCTTCCATTCAGGACCTCCTACCTGAAGTCACCCTGCCTCTTGAAGAAAGACGACCTTCTTTGTATTGCAACTAAAGCACAGTTTTTCCTGTAGCACGGCAGGCTTTTGAAGCGGCACGGGTCCAGAGTCCTAGCCAGGAATTTCCTTGGTGAGGCCGTTCACTAGTTGCAGAACACCGTGCCTCGAGAAGTTGATTCAGGGAAGCAACAACTGTGTACTCTGTGTCTCATTTGACTTGTTAAAAACCACAGAGATGTATGCTGCCTGTGCCCATGGAAATGGGGGCATGATGGGACTAGCCTTTCTTTTCGTTTGGAAACCTCCATTCTAGCTTCGGTGAAGCTCCCTGAAATTCTCTGCTGTTGACAGGCCTCTGGCCACTGTAGGCATGTGTCTGGGAAGAAAATGAGTTTTCTCTGGCTACACATGGAACTTCATTGGCCGAGGTGGGACGCACCTTGCCATGCTCTAGAGCTAAAGGGAATCTAAACGTGAGCCCTTGGCTCGAGGTAAGGCCCTGAGTAGCCCTGCAGAACGGGAGGCATGCAGCTCTTTCCATTAGCTCTTAGTCGCTCTTCTGGTTTACTTTAAATGAAGTACTTTTTTCAGGACTCCTAGGCCCCTCGGTTGAGCATCATTTTTTTTCCAAGGTCTCTGAGTATCTCCACACCCCTGTAGGCCTGCTGAGCAACAACGAGGCACATTGGTCCTCGGACTCGGAGGTCCTCTGTGTCTGCTGAGTCATGGGCAACACACTGCACTCTTTCTTGTGATATCTTGATTCCCAGCACTCGCACAGGTTCAAGAGCAATGTTCAACAAGTTCCAACATGCCGTGGAAGTCGCTCTCATTCCCTAGTTTGAGCTGTACAGAGAGAAACAGTAAGCTTCTCCTTCCATTCAGGACCTCCTACCTGAAGTCACCCTGCCTCTTGAAGAAAGACGACCTTCTTTGTATTGCAACTAAAGCACAGTTTTTCCTGTAGCACGGCAGGCTTTTGAAGCGGCACGGGTCCAGAGTCCTAGCCAGGGATTTCCTTGGTGAGGCCGTTCACTAGTTGCAGAACACCGTGCCTCGAGAAGTTGATTCAGGGAAGCAACAACTGTGTACTCTGTGTCTCATTTGACTTGTTAAAAACCACAGAGATGAATGCTGCCTGTGCCCATGGAAATGGGGTCATGAGGGTACTAGCCTTGCTTTCCGTTTGGAAACCTCCATTCTTGCTTCCGTGAAGCTCCCTGAAATTCTCTGCTGTTGACAGTCCTCTGGCCACTGTAGGCATGTGTCTGGGAAAAAAATGAGTTTTCTCTGGGTACACACGGAGCTTCATTGGCCGGGGTGGGGCTCTCCTTGCCATCCTCTAGAGCTAAAGGGAATCTCAACGTGAGTCCCTGCCTCGAGGTAAGGCCCTGAGTAGCCCTGCAGAAAGGGAGGCATGCAGCTCTTTCCATGAGCTCTTAGTGGAGGTCTGTTTTATTGAAAAGAATTACCCCTTTCAGGACTCCTACGCCCTTCGGGTGAGCATCATTTTGGTTCCAAGATCACTGACTCCCTCCACACCCCTGTGGGCCTGCTTAGCAGCATTGAGTCCCATACGTCCCACGGAGGCTCTCTGTGTCTGCAGAGTCTCGGGCAACACACTATACGTTACTTCAGGAGAGCTACATTTCCAGAGCACTCGAACAGCATCAAAACTACATTTCTAGGCAGTCCACCATGCCCTGGAAGTCTTCGACATTGCCCTCCTCAGAGCTGCCCAGAGAAAACACTCTGCTTAGAATTTATCGAGGACCTCGTACCTGAAGTCACTCTATTCAAGGAGAAATACAGCATCTTAACATGCTGTGTCGTTCACAGGGCAAGAAACGTGAGAACTTGCCTCGAGGTAAGGCCATGAAATGCTTTGCAGAAGTGGAGGCGTGTAGCAGTTTCCATGTGGCCGTAGACGCATATCTTCAGCATTTTAAAGCCAGTACGCTTTTCAGGACACCCAGGTGCCTCGCCTGGAAACCCTATTCCCTGCAAGAACACTGAGTACCCTCAGGCTCCCCTGGCCCTTCTAAGCAATATCCAGGCCAGGAGCTTTCAGACTCAGTGTGTGTTTCTCGAGTGTAGGGTAACACAGTGCACTCTTATTGGGACATCTTGATATAGCCAGCTATCGCCCAGGTTCACGAGCACCTTTAAGCAAGTTCCAATAGGCCGTGGAATTCGTTCTCATTCCCTAGTTTGAGCTGTACAGAGAGAAACAGTAAGCTTCTCCTTCCATTCAGGACCTCCTACCTGAAGTCACCCTGCCTCCTGAAGAAAGACGACCTCGTTTCTATTTTAACTAAAGCACAGTTTTTCCTGTAGCACGGCAGGCTTTTGAAGAGGCACGGGCCCAGAGGCCTAGCTAGGGCTTTCCTTGGTGTGGCCGTTCACTAGATGCAGAACACACTGCCTCGAGAAGTAGATTCAGGGAAGCAACAACTGTGTACTCTGTGTCTCATTTGACTTGTTAAAAACCACAGAGATGTATGCTGCCTGTGCCCATGGAAATGGGGGCATGATGGGACTAGCCTTGCTTTTCGTTTGGAAACCTCCGTTCTAGCTTCGGTGAAGCTCCCTGAAATTCTCTGCTGTTGACAGGCCTCTGGCCACTGTAGGCATGTGTCTGGGAAGAAAATGAGTTTTCTCTGGCTACACACGGAACTTCATTGGCCGGGGTGGGGCGCACCTTGCCATGCTCTAGAGCTAAAGGGAATCTAAACGTGAGCCCTTGGCTCGAGGTAAGGCCCTGAGTAGCCCTGCAGAAAGGGAGGCATGCAACTCTTTCCATTAGCTCTTATTCCCTCTTCTGGTTTACTTTAAATGAAGTACCTTTTTTCAGGACTCCTAGGCCCCTCGGTTGAGCATCATTTTTGTTCCAAGGTCTCTGAGTATCTCCACACCCCTGTAGGCCTGCTGAGCAACAACGAGGCACATTGGTCCTCGGAGGTCCTCTGTGTCTGCTGAGTCATGGGCAACACACTGCACTGTTTCTTGTGATATCTTGATTCACAGCACTCGCACAGGTTCAAGAGCAATGTTCAACAAGTTCCAACATGCCGTGGAAGTCGCTCTCATTCCCTAGTTTGAGCTGTACAGAGAGAAACAGTAAGCTTCTCCTTCCATTCAGGACCTCCTACCTGAAGTCACCCTGCCTCTTGAAGAAAGACGACCTTCTTTGTATTGCAACTAAAGCACAGTTTTTCCTGTAGCACGGCAGGCTTTTGAAGCGGCACGGGTCCAGAGTCCTAGCCAGGGATTTCCTTGGTGAGGCCGTTCACTAGTTGCAGAACACCGTGCCTCGAGAAGTTGATTCAGGGAAGCAACAACTGTGTACTCTGTGTCTCATTTGACTTGTTAAAAACCACAGAGATGAATGCTGCCTGTGCCCATGGAAATGGGGTCATGAGGGTACTAGCCTTGCTTTCCGTTTGGAAACCTCCATTCTTGCTTCCGTGAAGCTCCCTGAAATTCTCTGCTGTTGACAGTCCTCTGGCCACTGTAGGCATGTGTCTGGGAAAAAAATGAGTTTTCTCTGGGTACACACGGAGCTTCATTGGCCGGGGTGGGGCTCTCCTTGCCATCCTCTAGAGCTAAAGGGAATCTCAACGTGAGTCCCTGCCTCGAGGTAAGGCCCTGAGTAGCCCTGCAGAAAGGGAGGCATGCAGCTCTTTCCATGAGCTCTTAGTGGAGGTCTGTTTTATTGAAAAGAATTACCCCTTTCAGGACTCCTACGCCCTTCGGGTGAGCATCATTTTGGTTCCAAGATCACTGACTCCCTCCACACCCCTGTGGGCCTGCTTAGCAGCATTGAGTCCCATACGTCCCACGGAGGCTCTCTGTGTCTGCAGAGTCTCGGGCAACACACTATACGTTACTTCAGGAGAGCTACATTTCCAGAGCACTCGAACAGCATCAAAACTACATTTCTAGGCAGTCCACCATGCCCTGGAAGTCTTCGACATTGCCCTCCTCAGAGCTGCCCAGAAAAAACACTCTGCTTAGAATTTATCGAGGACCTCGTACCTGAAGTCACTCTATTCAAGGAGAAATACAGCATCTTAACATGCTGTGTCGTTCACAGGGCAAGAAACGTGAGAACTTGCCTCGAGGTAAGGCCATGAAATGCTTTGCAGAAGCGGAGGCGTGTAGCAGTTTCCATGTGGCCGTAGACGCATATCTTCAGCATTTTAAAGCCAGTACGCTTTTCAGGACACCCAGGTGCCTCGCCTGGAAACCCTATTCCCTGCAAGAACACTGAGTACCCTCAGGCTCCCCTGGCCCTTCTAAGCAATATCCAGGCCAGGAGCTTTCAGACTCAGTGTGTGTTTCTCGAGTGTAGGGTAACACAGTGCACTCTTATTGGGACATCTTGATATAGCCAGCTATCGCCCAGGTTCACGAGCACCTTTAAGCAAGTTCCAATAGGCCGTGGAATTCGTTCTCATTCCCTAGTTTGAGCTGTACAGAGAGAAACAGTAAGCTTCTCCTTCCATTCAGGACCTCCTACCTGAAGTCACCCTGCCTCCTGAAGAAAGACGACCTCGTTTCTATTTTAACTAAAGCACAGTTTTTCCTGTAGCACGGCAGGCTTTTGAAGAGGCACGGGCCCAGAGGCCTAGCTAGGGCTTTCCTTGGTGTGGCCGTTCACTAGATGCAGAACACACTGCCTCGAGAAGTAGATTCAGGGAAGCAACAACTGTGTACTCTGTGTCTCATTTGACTTGTTAAAAACCACAGAGATGTATGCTGCCTGTGCCCATGGAAATGGGGGCATGATGGGACTAGCCTTGCTTTTCGTTTGGAAACCTCCGTTCTAGCTTCGGTGAAGCTCCCTGAAATTCTCTGCTGTTGACAGGCCTCTGGCCACTGTAGGCATGTGTCTGGGAAGAAAATGAGTTTTCTCTGGCTACACACGGAACTTCATTGGCCGGGGTGGGGCGCACCTTGCCATGCTCTAGAGCTAAAGGGAATCTAAACGTGAGCCCTTGGCTCGAGGTAAGGCCCTGAGTAGCCCTGCAGAAAGGGAGGCATGCAACTCTTTCCATTAGCTCTTAGTCCCTCTTCTGGTTTACTTTAAATGAAGTACCTTTTTTCAGGACTCCTAGGCCCCTCGGTTGAGCATCATTTTTGTTCCAAGGTCTCTGAGTATCTCCACACCCCTGTAGGCCTGCTGAGCAACAACGAGGCACATTGGTCCTCGGAGGTCCTCTGTGTCTGCTGAGTCATGGGCAACACACTGCACTGTTTCTTGTGATATCTTGATTCACAGCACTCGCACAGGTTCAAGAGCAATGTTCAACAAGTTCCAACATGCCTTGGAAGTCGCTCTCATTCCCTAGTTTGAGCTGTACAGAGAGAAACAGTAAGCTTCTCCTTCCATTCAGGACCTCCTACCTGAAGTCACCCTGCCTCTTGAAGAAAGACGACCTTCTTTGTATTGCAACTAAATCACAGTTTTTCCTGTAGCACGGCAGGCTTTTGAAGCGGCACGGGTCCAGAGTCCTAGCCAGGGATTTCCTTGGTGAGGCCGTTCACTAGTTGCAGAACACCGTGCCTCGAGAAGTTGATTCAGGGAAGCAACAACTGTGTACTCTGTGTCTCATTTGACTTGTTAAAAACCACAGAGATGAATGCTGCCTGTGCCCATGGAAATGGGGTCATGAGGGTACTAGCCTTGCTTTCCGTTTGGAAACCTCCATTCTTGCTTCCGTGAAGCTCCCTGAAATTCTCTGCTGTTGACAATCCTCTGGCCACTGTAGGCATGTGTCTGGGAAAAAAATGAGTTTTCTCTGGGTACACACGGAGCTTCATTGGCCGGGGTGGGGCTCTCCTTGCCATCCTCTAGAGCTAAAGGGAATCTCAACGTGAGTCCCTGCCTCGAGGTAAGGCCCTGAGTAGCCCTGCAGAAAGGGAGGCATGCAGCTCTTTCCATGAGCTCTTAGTGGAGGTCTGTTTTATTGAAAAGAATTACCCCTTTCAGGACTCCTACGCCCTTCGGGTGAGCATCATTTTGGTTCCAAGATCACTGACTCCCTCCACACCCCTGTGGGCCTGCTGAGCAGCATTGAGTCCCATACGTCCCACGGAGGCTCTCTGTGTCTGCAGAGTCTCGGGCAACACACTATACGTTACTTCAGGAGAGCTACATTTCCAGAGCACTCGAACAGCATCAGAACTACATTTCTAGGCAGTCCACCATGCCCTGGAAGTCTTCGACATTGCCCTCGTCAGAGCTGCCCAGAGAAAACACTCTGCTTAGAATTTATCGAGGACCTCGTACCTGAAGTCACTCTATTCAAGGAGAAATACAGCATCTTAACATGCTGTGTCGTTCACAGGGCAAGAAACGTGAGAACTTGCCTCGAGGTAAGGCCATGAAATGCTTTGCAGAAGCGGAGGCGTGTAGCAGTTTCCATGTGGCCGTAGACGCATATCTTCAGCATTTTAAAGCCAGTACGCTTTTCAGGACACCCAGGTGCCTCGCCTGGAAACCCTATTCCCTGCAAGAACACTGAGTACCCTCAGGCTCCCCTGGCCCTTCTAAGCAATATCCAGGCCAGGAGCTTTCAGACTCACAGTGTGTATGTCGAGTGTAGGGTAACACAGTGCACTCTTATTGGGACATCTTGATATAGCCAGCTATCGCCCAGGTTCACGAGCACCTTTAAGCAAGTTCCAATAGGCCGTGGAATTCGTTCTCATGCCCTAGTTTGAGCTGTACAGAGAGAAACAGTAAGCTTCTCCTTCCATTCAGGACCTCCTACCTGAAGTCACCCTGCCTCCTGAAGAAAGACGACCTCGTTTCTATTGAAACTAAAGCACAGTTTTTCCTGTAGCACGGCAGGCTTTTGAAGAGGCACGGGCCCAGAGGCCTAGCTAGGGCTTTCCTTGGTGTGGCCGTTCACTAGATGCAGAACACACTGCCTCGAGAAGTAGATTCAGGGAAGCAACAACTGTGTACTCTGTGTCTCATTTGACTTGTTAAAAACCACAGAGATGTATGCTGCCTGTGCCCATGGAAATGGGGGCATGATGGGACTAGCCTTGCTTTTCGTTTGGAAACCTCCGTTCTAGCTTCGGTGAAGCTCCCTGAAATTCTCTGCTGTTGACAGGCCTCTGGCCACTGTAGGCATGTGTCTGGGAAGAAAATGAGTTTTCTCTGGCTACACACGGAACTTCATTGGCCGGGGTGGGGCGCACCTTGCCATGCTCTAGAGCTAAAGGGAATCTAAACGTGAGCCCTTGGCTCGAGGTAAGGCCCTGAGTAGCCCTGCAGAAAGGGAGGCATGCAACTCTTTCCATTAGCTCTTAGTCCCTCTTCTGGTTTACTTTAAATGAAGTACCTTTTTTCAGGACTCCTAGGCCCCTCGGTTGAGCATCATTTTTGTTCCAAGGTCTCTGAGTATCTCCACACCCCTGTAGGCCTGCTGAGCAACAACGAGGCACATTGGTCCTCGGAGGTCCTCTGTGTCTGCTGAGTCATGGGCAACACACTGCACTGTTTCTTGTGATATCTTGATTCACAGCACTCGCACAGGTTCAAGAGCAATGTTCAACAAGTTCCAACATGCCTTGGAAGTCGCTCTCATTCCCTAGTTTGAGCTGTACAGAGAGAAACAGTAAGCTTCTCCTTCCATTCAGGACCTCCTACCTGAAGTCACCCTGCCTCTTGAAGAAAGACGACCTTCTTTGTATTGCAACTAAAGCACAGTTTTTCCTGTAGCACGGCAGGCTTTTGAAGCGGCACGGGTCCAGAGTCCTAGCCAGGGATTTCCTTGGTGAGGCCGTTCACTAGTTGCAGAACACCGTGCCTCGAGAAGTTGATTCAGGGAAGCAACAACTGTGTACTCTGTGTCTCATTTGACTTGTTAAAAACCACAGAGATGAATGCTGCCTGTGCCCATGGAAATGGGGTCATGAGGGTACTAGCCTTGCTTTCCGTTTGGAAACCTCCATTCTTGCTTCCGTGAAGCTCCCTGAAATTCTCTGCTGTTGACAATCCTCTGGCCACTGTAGGCATGTGTCTGGGAAAAAAATGAGTTTTCTCTGGCTACACACGGAACTTCATTGGCCGGGGTGGGGCGCACCTTGCCATGCTCTAGAGCTAAAGGGAATCTAAACGTGAGCCCTTGGCTCGAGGTAAGGCCCTGAGTAGCCCTGCAGAAAGGGAGGCATGCAACTCTTTCCATTAGCTCTTAGTCCCTCTTCTGGTTTACTTTAAATGAAGTACCTTTTTTCAGGACTCCTAGGCCCCTCGGTTGAGCATCATTTTTGTTCCAAGGTCTCTGAGTATCTCCACACCCCTGTAGGCCTGCTGAGCAACAACGAGGCACATTGGTCCTCGGAGGTCCTCTGTGTCTGCTGAGTCATGGGCAACACACTGCACTGTTTCTTGTGATATCTTGATTCACAGCACTCGCACAGGTTCAAGAGCAATGTTCAACAAGTTCCAACATGCCTTGGAAGTCGCTCTCATTCCCTAGTTTGAGCTGTACAGAGAGAAACAGTAAGCTTCTCCTTCCATTCAGGACCTCCTACCTGAAGTCACCCTGCCTCTTGAAGAAAGACGACCTTCTTTGTATTGCAACTAAATCACAGTTTTTCCTGTAGCACGGCAGGCTTTTGAAGCGGCACGGGTCCAGAGTCCTAGCCAGGGATTTCCTTGGTGAGGCCGTTCACTAGTTGCAGAACACCGTGCCTCGAGAAGTTGATTCAGGGAAGCAACAACTGTGTACTCTGTGTCTCATTTGACTTGTTAAAAACCACAGAGATGAATGCTGCCTGTGCCCATGGAAATGGGGTCATGAGGGTACTAGCCTTGCTTTCCGTTTGGAAACCTCCATTCTTGCTTCCGTGAAGCTCCCTGAAATTCTCTGCTGTTGACAATCCTCTGGCCACTGTAGGCATGTGTCTGGGAAAAAAATGAGTTTTCTCTGGGTACACACGGAGCTTCATTGGCCGGGGTGGGGCTCTCCTTGCCATCCTCTAGAGCTAAAGGGAATCTCAACGTGAGTCCCTGCCTCGAGGTAAGGCCCTGAGTAGCCCTGCAGAAAGGGAGGCATGCAGCTCTTTCCATGAGCTCTTAGTGGAGGTCTGTTTTATTGAAAAGAATTACCCCTTTCAGGACTCCTACGCCCTTCGGGTGAGCATCATTTTGGTTCCAAGATCACTGACTCCCTCCACACCCCTGTGGGCCTGCTGAGCAGCATTGAGTCCCATACGTCCCACGGAGGCTCTCTGTGTCTGCAGAGTCTCGGGCAACACACTATACGTTACTTCAGGAGAGCTACATTTCCAGAGCACTCGAACAGCATCAGAACTACATTTCTAGGCAGTCCACCATGCCCTGGAAGTCTTCGACATTGCCCTCGTCAGAGCTGCCCAGAGAAAACACTCTGCTTAGAATTTATCGAGGACCTCGTACCTGAAGTCACTCTATTCAAGGAGAAATACAGCATCTTAACATGCTGTGTCGTTCACAGGGCAAGAAACGTGAGAACTTGCCTCGAGGTAAGGCCATGAAATGCTTTGCAGAAGCGGAGGCGTGTAGCAGTTTCCATGTGGCCGTAGACGCATATCTTCAGCATTTTAAAGCCAGTACGCTTTTCAGGACACCCAGGTGCCTCGCCTGGAAACCCTATTCCCTGCAAGAACACTGAGTACCCTCAGGCTCCCCTGGCCCTTCTAAGCAATATCCAGGCCAGGAGCTTTCAGACTCACAGTGTGTATGTCGAGTGTAGGGTAACACAGTGCACTCTTATTGGGACATCTTGATATAGCCAGCTATCGCCCAGGTTCACGAGCACCTTTAAGCAAGTTCCAATAGGCCGTGGAATTCGTTCTCATGCCCTAGTTTGAGCTGTACAGAGAGAAACAGTAAGCTTCTCCTTCCATTCAGGACCTCCTACCTGAAGTCACCCTGCCTCCTGAAGAAAGACGACCTCGTTTCTATTGAAACTAAAGCACAGTTTTTCCTGTAGCACGGCAGGCTTTTGAAGAGGCACGGGCCCAGAGGCCTAGCTAGGGCTTTCCTTGGTGTGGCCGTTCACTAGATGCAGAACACACTGCCTCGAGAAGTAGATTCAGGGAAGCAACAACTGTGTACTCTGTGTCTCATTTGACTTGTTAAAAACCACAGAGATGTATGCTGCCTGTGCCCATGGAAATGGGGGCATGATGGGACTAGCCTTGCTTTTCGTTTGGAAACCTCCGTTCTAGCTTCGGTGAAGCTCCCTGAAATTCTCTGCTGTTGACAGGCCTCTGGCCACTGTAGGCATGTGTCTGGGAAGAAAATGAGTTTTCTCTGGCTACACACGGAACTTCATTGGCCGGGGTGGGGCGCACCTTGCCATGCTCTAGAGCTAAAGGGAATCTAAACGTGAGCCCTTGGCTCGAGGTAAGGCCCTGAGTAGCCCTGCAGAAAGGGAGGCATGCAACTCTTTCCATTAGCTCTTAGTCCCTCTTCTGGTTTACTTTAAATGAAGTACCTTTTTTCAGGACTCCTAGGCCCCTCGGTTGAGCATCATTTTTGTTCCAAGGTCTCTGAGTATCTCCACACCCCTGTAGGCCTGCTGAGCAACAACGAGGCACATTGGTCCTCGGAGGTCCTCTGTGTCTGCTGAGTCATGGGCAACACACTGCACTGTTTCTTGTGATATCTTGATTCACAGCACTCGCACAGGTTCAAGAGCAATGTTCAACAAGTTCCAACATGCCTTGGAAGTCGCTCTCATTCCCTAGTTTGAGCTGTACAGAGAGAGACAGTAAGCTTCTCCTTCCATTCAGGACCTCCTACCTGAAGTCACCCTGCCTCTTGAAGAAAGACGACCTTCTTTGTATTGCAACTAAAGCACAGTTTTTCCTGTAGCACGGCAGGCTTTTGAAGCGGCACGGGTCCAGAGTCCTAGCCAGGGATTTCCTTGGTGAGGCCGTTCACTAGTTGCAGAACACCGTGCCTCGAGAAGTTGATTCAGGGAAGCAACAACTGTGTACTCTGTGTCTCATTTGACTTGTTAAAAACCACAGAGATGAATGCTGCCTGTGCCCATGGAAATGGGGTCATGAGGGTACTAGCCTTGCTTTCCGTTTGGAAACCTCCATTCTTGCTTCCGTGAAGCTCCCTGAAATTCTCTGCTGTTGACAATCCTCTGGCCACTGTAGGCATGTGTCTGGGAAAAAAATGAGTTTTCTCTGGGTACACACGGAGCTTCATTGGCCGGGGTGGGGCTCTCCTTGCCATCCTCTAGAGCTAAAGGGAATCTCAACGTGAGTCCCTGCCTCGAGGTAAGGCCCTGAGTAGCCCTGCAGAAAGGGAGGCATGCAGCTCTTTCCATGAGCTCTTAGTGGAGGTCTGTTTTATTGAAAAGAATTACCCCTTTCAGGACTCCTACGCCCTTCGGGTGAGCATCATTTTGGTTCCAAGATCACTGACTCCCTCCACACCCCTGTGGGCCTGCTGAGCAGCATTGAGTCCCATACGTCCCACGGAGGCTCTCTGTGTCTGCAGAGTCTCGGGCAACACACTATACGTTACTTCAGGAGAGCTACATTTCCAGAGCACTCGAACAGCATCAGAACTACATTTCTAGGCAGTCCACCATGCCCTGGAAGTCTTCGACATTGCCCTCGTCAGAGCTGCCCAGAGAAAACACTCTGCTTAGAATTTATCGAGGACCTCGTACCTGAAGTCACTCTATTCAAGGAGAAATACAGCATCTTAACATGCTGTGTCGTTCACAGGGCAAGAAACGTGAGAACTTGCCTCGAGGTAAGGCCATGAAATGCTTTGCAGAAGCGGAGGCGTGTAGCAGTTTCCATGTGGCCGTAGACGCATATCTTCAGCATTTTAAAGCCAGTACGCTTTTCAGGACACCCAGGTGCCTCGCCTGGAAACCCTATTCCCTGCAAGAACACTGAGTACCCTCAGGCTCCCCTGGCCCTTCTAAGCAATATCCAGGCCAGGAGCTTTCAGACTCACAGTGTGTATGTCGAGTGTAGGGTAACACAGTGCACTCTTATTGGGACATCTTGATATAGCCAGCTATCGCCCAGGTTCACGAGCACCTTTAAGCAAGTTCCAATAGGCCGTGGAATTCGTTCTCATGCCCTAGTTTGAGCTGTACAGAGAGAAACAGTAAGCTTCTCCTTCCATTCAGGACCTCCTACCTGAAGTCACCCTGCCTCCTGAAGAAAGACGACCTCGTTTCTATTGAAACTAAAGCACAGTTTTTCCTGTAGCACGGCAGGCTTTTGAAGAGGCACGGGCCCAGAGGCCTAGCTAGGGCTTTCCTTGGTGTGGCCGTTCACTAGATGCAGAACACCCTGCCTCGAGAAGTTGATTCAGGGAAGCAACAACTGTGTACTCAGTGTCTCATTTGACTTGTTAAAAACCACAGAGATGTATGCTGCCTGTGCCCATGGAAATGGGGGCATGATGGGACTAGCCTTGCTTTTCGTTTGGAAACCTCCATTCTAGCTTCGGTGAAGCTCCCTGAAATTCTCTGCTGTTGACAGGCCTCTGGCCACTGTAGGCATGTGTCTGGGAAGAAAATGAGTTTTCTCTGGCTACACACGGAACTTCATTGGCCGGGGTGAGACGCACCTTGCCATGCTCTAGAGCTAAAGGGAATCTAAACGTGAGCCCTTGGCTCGAGGTAAGGCCCTGAGTAGCCCTGCAGAACGGGAGGCATGCAGCTCTTTCCATTAGCTCTTAGTCGCTCTTCTGGTTTACTTTAAATGAAGTACCTTTTTTCAGGACTCCTAGGCCCCTCGGTTGAGCATCATTTTTGTTCCAAGGTCTCTGAGTATCTCCACACCCCTGTAGGCCTGCTGAGCAACAACGAGGCACATTGGTCCTCGGAGGTCCTCTGTGTCTGCTGAGTCATGGGCAACACACTGCACTCTTTCTTGTGATATCTTGATTCACAGCACTCGCACAGGTTCAAGAGCAATGTTCAACAAGTTCCAACATGCCGTGGAAGTCGCTCTCATTCCCTAGTTTGAGCTGTACAGAGAGAAACAGTAAGCTTCTCCTTCCATTCAGGACCTCCTACCTGAAGTCACCCTGCCTCTTGAAGAAAGACGACCTTCTTTGTATTGCAACTAAAGCACAGTTTTTCCTGTAGCACGGCAGGCTTTTGAAGCGGCACGGGTCCAGAGTCCTAGCCAGGGATTTCCTTGGTGAGGCCGTTCACTAGTTACAGAACACCGTGCCTCGAGAAGTTGATTCAGGGAGCAACAACTGTGTACTCTGTGTCTCATTTGACTTGTTAAAAACCACAGAGATGAATGCTGCCTGTGCCCATGGAAATGGGGTCATGAGGGTACTAGCCTTGCTTTCCGTTTGGAAACCTCCATTCTTGCTTCCGTGAAGCTCCCTGAAATTCTCTGCTGTTGACAGTCCTCTGGCCACTGTAGGCATGTGTCTGGGAAAAAAATGAGTTTTCTCTGGGTACAGACGGAGCTTCATTGGCCGGGGTGGGGCTCTCCTTGCCATCCTCTAGAGCTAAAGGGAATCTCAACGTGAGTCCCTGCCTCGAGGTAAGGCCCTGAGTAGCCCTGCAGAAAGGGAGGCATGCAGCTCTTTCCATGAGCTCTTAGTGGAGGTCTGTTTTATTGAAAAGAATTACCCCTTTCAGGACTCCTACGCCCTTCGGGTGAGCATCATTTTGGTTCCAAGATCACTGACTCCCTCCACACCCCTGTGGGCCTGCTGAGCAGCATTGAGTCCCATACGTCCCACGGAGGCTCTCTGTGTCTGCAGAGTCTCGGGCAACACACTATACGTTACTTCAGGAGAGCTACATTTCCAGAGCACTCGAACAGCATCAAAACTACATTTCTAGGCAGTCCAACATGCCCTGGAAGTCTTCGACATTGCCCTCGTCAGAGCTGCCCAGAGAAAACACTCTGCTTAGAATTTATCGAGGACCTCGTACCTGAAGTCACTCTATTCAAGGAGAAATACAGCATCTTAACATGCTGTGTCGTTCACAGGGCAAGAAACGTGAGAACTTGCCTCGAGGTAAGGCCATGAAATGCTATGCAGAAGCGGAGGCGTGTGGCAGTTTCAATGTGGCCGTAGACGCATATCTTCAGCATTTTAAAGCCAGTACGCTTTTCAGGACACCCAGGTGCCTCGCCTGGAAACCCTATTCCCTGCAAGAACACTGAGTACCCTCAGGCTCCCCTGGCCCTTCTAAGCAATATCCAGGCCAGGAGCTTTCAGACTCACAGTGTGTATGTCGAGTGTAGGGTAACACAGTGCACTCTTATTGGGACATCTTGATATAGCCAGCTATCGCCCAGGTTCACGAGCACCTTTAAGCAAGTTCCAATAGGCCGTGGAATTCGTTCTCATTCCCTAGTTTGAGCTGTACAGAGAGAAACAGTAAGCTTCTCCTTCCATTCAGGACCTCCTACCTGAAGTCACCCTGCCTCCTGAAGAAAGACGACCTCGTTTCTATTGAAACTAAAGCACAGTTTTTCCTGTAGCTCGGCAGGCTTTTGAAGAGGCACGGGCCCAGAGGCCTAGCTAGGGCTTTCCTTGGTGAGGCCGTTCACCAGATGCAGAACACCCTGCCTCGAGAAGTTGATTCAGGGAAGCAACAACTGTGTACTCTGTGTCTCATTTGACTTGTTAAAAACCACAGAGATGTATGCTGCCTGTGCCCATGGAAATGGGGGCATGATGGGACTAGCCTTGCTTTTCGTTTGGAAACCTCCATTCTAGCTTCCGTGAAGCTCCCTGAAATTCTCTGCTGTTGACAGGCCTCTGGCCACTGTAGGCATGTGTCTGGGAAGAAATTGAGTTTCTCTGGCTACACACGGAACTTCATTGGCCGGGGTGGGGCGCACCTTGCCATGCTCTAGAGCTAAAGGGAATCTAAACGTGAGCCCTTGGCTCGAGGTAAGGCCCTGAGTAGCCCTGCAGAACGGGAGGCATGCAGCTCTTTCCATTAGCTCTTAGTCGCTCTTCTGGTTTACTTTAAATGAAGTACTTTTTTCAGGACTCCTAGGCCCCTCGGTTGAGCATCATTTTTGTTCCAAGGTCTCTGAGTATCTCCACACCCCTGTAGGCCTGCTGAGCAACAACGAGGCACATTGGTCCTCGGAGGTCCTCTGTGTCTGCTGAGTCATGGGCAACACACTGCACTGTTTCTTGTGATATCTTGATTCACAGCACTCGCACAGGTTCAAGAGCAATGTTCAACAAGTTCCAACATGCCTTGGAAGTCGCTCTCATTCCCTAGTTTGAGCTGTACAGAGAGAAACAGTAAGCTTCTCCTTCCATTCAGGACCTCCTACCTGAAGTCACCCTGCCTCTTGAAGAAAGACGACCTTCTTTGTATTGCAACTAAAGCACAGTTTTTCCTGTAGCACGGCAGGCTTTTGAAGCGGCACGGGTCCAGAGTCCTAGCCAGGGATTTCCTTGGTGAGGCCGTTCACTAGTTGCAGAACACCGTGCCTCGAGAAGTTGATTCAGGGAAGCAACAACTGTGTACTCTGTGTCTCATTTGACTTGTTAAAAACCACAGAGATGAATGCTGCCTGTGCCCATGGAAATGGGGTCATGAGGGTACTAGCCTTGCTTTCCGTTTGGAAACCTCCATTCTTGCTTCCGTGAAGCTCCCTGAAATTCTCTGCTGTTGACAATCCTCTGGCCACTGTAGGCATGTGTCTGGGAAAAAAATGAGTTTTCTCTGGGTACACACGGAGCTTCATTGGCCGGGGTGGGGCTCTCCTTGCCATCCTCTAGAGCTAAAGGGAATCTCAACGTGAGTCCCTGCCTCGAGGTAAGGCCCTGAGTAGCCCTGCAGAAAGGGAGGCATGCAGCTCTTTCCATGAGCTCTTAGTGGAGGTCTGTTTTATTGAAAAGAATTACCCCTTTCAGGACTCCTACGCCCTTCGGGTGAGCATCATTTTGGTTCCAAGATCACTGACTCCCTCCACACCCCTGTGGGCCTGCTGAGCAGCATTGAGTCCCATACGTCCCACGGAGGCTCTCTGTGTCTGCAGAGTCTCGGGCAACACACTATACGTTACTTCAGGAGAGCTACATTTCCAGAGCACTCGAACAGCATCAGAACTACATTTCTAGGCAGTCCACCATGCCCTGGAAGTCTTCGACATTGCCCTCGTCAGAGCTGCCCAGAGAAAACACTCTGCTTAGAATTTATCGAGGACCTCGTACCTGAAGTCACTCTATTCAAGGAGAAATACAGCATCTTAACATGCTGTGTCGTTCACAGGGCAAGAAACGTGAGAACTTGCCTCGAGGTAAGGCCATGAAATGCTTTGCAGAAGCGGAGGCGTGTAGCAGTTTCCATGTGGCCGTAGACGCATATCTTCAGCATTTTAAAGCCAGTACGCTTTTCAGGACACCCAGGTGCCTCGCCTGGAAACCCTATTCCCTGCAAGAACACTGAGTACCCTCAGGCTCCCCTGGCCCTTCTAAGCAATATCCAGGCCAGGAGCTTTCAGACTCACAGTGTGTATGTCGAGTGTAGGGTAACACAGTGCACTCTTATTGGGACATCTTGATATAGCCAGCTATCGCCCAGGTTCACGAGCACCTTTAAGCAAGTTCCAATAGGCCGTGGAATTCGTTCTCATGCCCTAGTTTGAGCTGTACAGAGAGAAACAGTAAGCTTCTCCTTCCATTCAGGACCTCCTACCTGAAGTCACCCTGCCTCCTGAAGAAAGACGACCTCGTTTCTATTGAAACTAAAGCACAGTTTTTCCTGTAGCACGGCAGGCTTTTGAAGAGGCACGGGCCCAGAGGCCTAGCTAGGGCTTTCCTTGGTGTGGCCGTTCACTAGATGCAGAACACCCTGCCTCGAGAAGTTGATTCAGGGAAGCAACAACTGTGTACTCAGTGTCTCATTTGACTTGTTAAAAACCACAGAGATGTATGCTGCCTGTGCCCATGGAAATGGGGGCATGATGGGACTAGCCTTGCTTTTCGTTTGGAAACCTCCATTCTAGCTTCGGTGAAGCTCCCTGAAATTCTCTGCTGTTGACAGGCCTCTGGCCACTGTAGGCATGTGTCTGGGAAGAAAATGAGTTTTCTCTGGCTACACACGGAACTTCATTGGCCGGGGTGAGACGCACCTTGCCATGCTCTAGAGCTAAAGGGAATCTAAACGTGAGCCCTTGGCTCGAGGTAAGGCCCTGAGTAGCCCTGCAGAACGGGAGGCATGCAGCTCTTTCCATTAGCTCTTAGTCGCTCTTCTGGTTTACTTTAAATGAAGTACCTTTTTTCAGGACTCCTAGGCCCCTCGGTTGAGCATCATTTTTGTTCCAAGGTCTCTGAGTATCTCCACACCCCTGTAGGCCTGCTGAGCAACAACGAGGCACATTGGTCCTCGGAGGTCCTCTGTGTCTGCTGAGTCATGGGCAACACACTGCACTCTTTCTTGTGATATCTTGATTCACAGCACTCGCACAGGTTCAAGAGCAATGTTCAACAAGTTCCAACATGCCGTGGAAGTCGCTCTCATTCCCTAGTTTGAGCTGTACAGAGAGAAACAGTAAGCTTCTCCTTCCATTCAGGACCTCCTACCTGAAGTCACCCTGCCTCTTGAAGAAAGACGACCTTCTTTGTATTGCAACTAAAGCACAGTTTTTCCTGTAGCACGGCAGGCTTTTGAAGCGGCACGGGTCCAGAGTCCTAGCCAGGGATTTCCTTGGTGAGGCCGTTCACTAGTTACAGAACACCGTGCCTCGAGAAGTTGATTCAGGGAGCAACAACTGTGTACTCTGTGTCTCATTTGACTTGTTAAAAACCACAGAGATGAATGCTGCCTGTGCCCATGGAAATGGGGTCATGAGGGTACTAGCCTTGCTTTCCGTTTGGAAACCTCCATTCTTGCTTCCGTGAAGCTCCCTGAAATTCTCTGCTGTTGACAGTCCTCTGGCCACTGTAGGCATGTGTCTGGGAAAAAAATGAGTTTTCTCTGGGTACAGACGGAGCTTCATTGGCCGGGGTGGGGCTCTCCTTGCCATCCTCTAGAGCTAAAGGGAATCTCAACGTGAGTCCCTGCCTCGAGGTAAGGCCCTGAGTAGCCCTGCAGAAAGGGAGGCATGCAGCTCTTTCCATGAGCTCTTAGTGGAGGTCTGTTTTATTGAAAAGAATTACCCCTTTCAGGACTCCTACGCCCTTCGGGTGAGCATCATTTTGGTTCCAAGATCACTGACTCCCTCCACACCCCTGTGGGCCTGCTGAGCAGCATTGAGTCCCATACGTCCCACGGAGGCTCTCTGTGTCTGCAGAGTCTCGGGCAACACACTATACGTTACTTCAGGAGAGCTACATTTCCAGAGCACTCGAACAGCATCAAAACTACATTTCTAGGCAGTCCAACATGCCCTGGAAGTCTTCGACATTGCCCTCGTCAGAGCTGCCCAGAGAAAACACTCTGCTTAGAATTTATCGAGGACCTCGTACCTGAAGTCACTCTATTCAAGGAGAAATACAGCATCTTAACATGCTGTGTCGTTCACAGGGCAAGAAACGTGAGAACTTGCCTCGAGGTAAGGCCATGAAATGCTATGCAGAAGCGGAGGCGTGTGGCAGTTTCAATGTGGCCGTAGACGCATATCTTCAGCATTTTAAAGCCAGTACGCTTTTCAGGACACCCAGGTGCCTCGCCTGGAAACCCTATTCCCTGCAAGAACACTGAGTACCCTCAGGCTCCCCTGGCCCTTCTAAGCAATATCCAGGCCAGGAGCTTTCAGACTCACAGTGTGTATGTCGAGTGTAGGGTAACACAGTGCACTCTTATTGGGACATCTTGATATAGCCAGCTATCGCCCAGGTTCACGAGCACCTTTAAGCAAGTTCCAATAGGCCGTGGAATTCGTTCTCATTCCCTAGTTTGAGCTGTACAGAGAGAAACAGTAAGCTTCTCCTTCCATTCAGGACCTCCTACCTGAAGTCACCCTGCCTCCTGAAGAAAGACGACCTCGTTTCTATTGAAACTAAAGCACAGTTTTTCCTGTAGCTCGGCAGGCTTTTGAAGAGGCACGGGCCCAGAGGCCTAGCTAGGGCTTTCCTTGGTGAGGCCGTTCACCAGATGCAGAACACCCTGCCTCGAGAAGTTGATTCAGGGAAGCAACAACTGTGTACTCTGTGTCTCATTTGACTTGTTAAAAACCACAGAGATGTATGCTGCCTGTGCCCATGGAAATGGGGGCATGATGGGACTAGCCTTGCTTTTCGTTTGGAAACCTCCATTCTAGCTTCCGTGAAGCTCCCTGAAATTCTCTGCTGTTGACAGGCCTCTGGCCACTGTAGGCATGTGTCTGGGAAGAAATTGAGTTTCTCTGGCTACACACGGAACTTCATTGGCCGGGGTGGGGCGCACCTTGCCATGCTCTAGAGCTAAAGGGAATCTAAACGTGAGCCCTTGGCTCGAGGTAAGGCCCTGAGTAGCCCTGCAGAACGGGAGGCATGCAGCTCTTTCCATTAGCTCTTAGTCGCTCTTCTGGTTTACTTTAAATGAAGTACTTTTTTCAGGACTCCTAGGCCCCTCGGTTGAGCATCATTTTTGTTCCAAGGTCTCTGAGTATCTCCACACCCCTGTAGGCCTGCTGAGCAACAACGAGGCACATTGGTCCTCGGAGGTCCTCTGTGTCTGCTGAGTCATGGGCAACACACTGCACTGTTTCTTGTGATATCTTGATTCACAGCACTCGCACAGGTTCAAGAGCAATGTTCAACAAGTTCCAACATGCCTTGGAAGTCGCTCTCATTCCCTAGTTTGAGCTGTACAGAGAGAAACAGTAAGCTTCTCCTTCCATTCAGGACCTCCTACCTGAAGTCACCCTGCCTCTTGAAGAAAGACGACCTTCTTTGTATTGCAACTAAAGCACAGTTTTTCCTGTAGCACGGCAGGCTTTTGAAGCGGCACGGGTCCAGAGTCCTAGCCAGGGATTTCCTTGGTGAGGCCGTTCACTAGTTGCAGAACACCGTGCCTCGAGAAGTTGATTCAGGGAAGCAACAACTGTGTACTCTGTGTCTCATTTGACTTGTTAAAAACCACAGAGATGAATGCTGCCTGTGCCCATGGAAATGGGGTCATGAGGGTACTAGCCTTGCTTTCCGTTTGGAAACCTCCATTCTTGCTTCCGTGAAGCTCCCTGAAATTCTCTGCTGTTGACAATCCTCTGGCCACTGTAGGCATGTGTCTGGGAAAAAAATGAGTTTTCTCTGGGTACACACGGAGCTTCATTGGCCGGGGTGGGGCTCTCCTTGCCATCCTCTAGAGCTAAAGGGAATCTCAACGTGAGTCCCTGCCTCGAGGTAAGGCCCTGAGTAGCCCTGCAGAAAGGGAGGCATGCAGCTCTTTCCATGAGCTCTTAGTGGAGGTCTGTTTTATTGAAAAGAATTACCCCTTTCAGGACTCCTACGCCCTTCGGGTGAGCATCATTTTGGTTCCAAGATCACTGACTCCCTCCACACCCCTGTGGGCCTGCTGAGCAGCATTGAGTCCCATACGTCCCACGGAGGCTCTCTGTGTCTGCAGAGTCTCGGGCAACACACTATACGTTACTTCAGGAGAGCTACATTTCCAGAGCACTCGAACAGCATCAGAACTACATTTCTAGGCAGTCCACCATGCCCTGGAAGTCTTCGACATTGCCCTCGTCAGAGCTGCCCAGAGAAAACACTCTGCTTAGAATTTATCGAGGACCTCGTACCTGAAGTCACTCTATTCAAGGAGAAATACAGCATCTTAACATGCTGTGTCGTTCACAGGGCAAGAAACGTGAGAACTTGCCTCGAGGTAAGGCCATGAAATGCTTTGCAGAAGCGGAGGCGTGTAGCAGTTTCCATGTGGCCGTAGACGCATATCTTCAGCATTTTAAAGCCAGTACGCTTTTCAGGACACCCAGGTGCCTCGCCTGGAAACCCTATTCCCTGCAAGAACACTGAGTACCCTCAGGCTCCCCTGGCCCTTCTAAGCAATATCCAGGCCAGGAGCTTTCAGACTCACAGTGTGTATGTCGAGTGTAGGGTAACACAGTGCACTCTTATTGGGACATCTTGATATAGCCAGCTATCGCCCAGGTTCACGAGCACCTTTAAGCAAGTTCCAATAGGCCGTGGAATTCGTTCTCATGCCCTAGTTTGAGCTGTACAGAGAGAAACAGTAAGCTTCTCCTTCCATTCAGGACCTCCTACCTGAAGTCACCCTGCCTCCTGAAGAAAGACGACCTCGTTTCTATTGAAACTAAAGCACAGTTTTTCCTGTAGCACGGCAGGCTTTTGAAGAGGCACGGGCCCAGAGGCCTAGCTAGGGCTTTCCTTGGTGTGGCCGTTCACTAGATGCAGAACACCCTGCCTCGAGAAGTTGATTCAGGGAAGCAACAACTGTGTACTCAGTGTCTCATTTGACTTGTTAAAAACCACAGAGATGTATGCTGCCTGTGCCCATGGAAATGGGGGCATGATGGGACTAGCCTTGCTTTTCGTTTGGAAACCTCCATTCTAGCTTCGGTGAAGCTCCCTGAAATTCTCTGCTGTTGACAGGCCTCTGGCCACTGTAGGCATGTGTCTGGGAAGAAAATGAGTTTTCTCTGGCTACACACGGAACTTCATTGGCCGGGGTGAGACGCACCTTGCCATGCTCTAGAGCTAAAGGGAATCTAAACGTGAGCCCTTGGCTCGAGGTAAGGCCCTGAGTAGCCCTGCAGAACGGGAGGCATGCAGCTCTTTCCATTAGCTCTTAGTCGCTCTTCTGGTTTACTTTAAATGAAGTACCTTTTTTCAGGACTCCTAGGCCCCTCGGTTGAGCATCATTTTTGTTCCAAGGTCTCTGAGTATCTCCACACCCCTGTAGGCCTGCTGAGCAACAACGAGGCACATTGGTCCTCGGAGGTCCTCTGTGTCTGCTGAGTCATGGGCAACACACTGCACTCTTTCTTGTGATATCTTGATTCACAGCACTCGCACAGGTTCAAGAGCAATGTTCAACAAGTTCCAACATGCCGTGGAAGTCGCTCTCATTCCCTAGTTTGAGCTGTACAGAGAGAAACAGTAAGCTTCTCCTTCCATTCAGGACCTCCTACCTGAAGTCACCCTGCCTCTTGAAGAAAGACGACCTTCTTTGTATTGCAACTAAAGCACAGTTTTTCCTGTAGCACGGCAGGCTTTTGAAGCGGCACGGGTCCAGAGTCCTAGCCAGGGATTTCCTTGGTGAGGCCGTTCACTAGTTACAGAACACCGTGCCTCGAGAAGTTGATTCAGGGAGCAACAACTGTGTACTCTGTGTCTCATTTGACTTGTTAAAAACCACAGAGATGAATGCTGCCTGTGCCCATGGAAATGGGGTCATGAGGGTACTAGCCTTGCTTTCCGTTTGGAAACCTCCATTCTTGCTTCCGTGAAGCTCCCTGAAATTCTCTGCTGTTGACAGTCCTCTGGCCACTGTAGGCATGTGTCTGGGAAAAAAATGAGTTTTCTCTGGGTACAGACGGAGCTTCATTGGCCGGGGTGGGGCTCTCCTTGCCATCCTCTAGAGCTAAAGGGAATCTCAACGTGAGTCCCTGCCTCGAGGTAAGGCCCTGAGTAGCCCTGCAGAAAGGGAGGCATGCAGCTCTTTCCATGAGCTCTTAGTGGAGGTCTGTTTTATTGAAAAGAATTACCCCTTTCAGGACTCCTACGCCCTTCGGGTGAGCATCATTTTGGTTCCAAGATCACTGACTCCCTCCACACCCCTGTGGGCCTGCTGAGCAGCATTGAGTCCCATACGTCCCACGGAGGCTCTCTGTGTCTGCAGAGTCTCGGGCAACACACTATACGTTACTTCAGGAGAGCTACATTTCCAGAGCACTCGAACAGCATCAAAACTACATTTCTAGGCAGTCCAACATGCCCTGGAAGTCTTCGACATTGCCCTCGTCAGAGCTGCCCAGAGAAAACACTCTGCTTAGAATTTATCGAGGACCTCGTACCTGAAGTCACTCTATTCAAGGAGAAATACAGCATCTTAACATGCTGTGTCGTTCACAGGGCAAGAAACGTGAGAACTTGCCTCGAGGTAAGGCCATGAAATGCTATGCAGAAGCGGAGGCGTGTGGCAGTTTCAATGTGGCCGTAGACGCATATCTTCAGCATTTTAAAGCCAGTACGCTTTTCAGGACACCCAGGTGCCTCGCCTGGAAACCCTATTCCCTGCAAGAACACTGAGTACCCTCAGGCTCCCCTGGCCCTTCTAAGCAATATCCAGGCCAGGAGCTTTCAGACTCACAGTGTGTATGTCGAGTGTAGGGTAACACAGTGCACTCTTATTGGGACATCTTGATATAGCCAGCTATCGCCCAGGTTCACGAGCACCTTTAAGCAAGTTCCAATAGGCCGTGGAATTCGTTCTCATTCCCTAGTTTGAGCTGTACAGAGAGAAACAGTAAGCTTCTCCTTCCATTCAGGACCTCCTACCTGAAGTCACCCTGCCTCCTGAAGAAAGACGACCTCGTTTCTATTGAAACTAAAGCACAGTTTTTCCTGTAGCTCGGCAGGCTTTTGAAGAGGCACGGGCCCAGAGGCCTAGCTAGGGCTTTCCTTGGTGAGGCCGTTCACCAGATGCAGAACACCCTGCCTCGAGAAGTTGATTCAGGGAAGCAACAACTGTGTACTCTGTGTCTCATTTGACTTGTTAAAAACCACAGAGATGTATGCTGCCTGTGCCCATGGAAATGGGGGCATGATGGGACTAGCCTTGCTTTTCGTTTGGAAACCTCCATTCTAGCTTCCGTGAAGCTCCCTGAAATTCTCTGCTGTTGACAGGCCTCTGGCCACTGTAGGCATGTGTCTGGGAAGAAATTGAGTTTCTCTGGCTACACACGGAACTTCATTGGCCGGGGTGGGGCGCACCTTGCCATGCTCTAGAGCTAAAGGGAATCTAAACGTGAGCCCTTGGCTCGAGGTAAGGCCCTGAGTAGCCCTGCAGAACGGGAGGCATGCAGCTCTTTCCATTAGCTCTTAGTCGCTCTTCTGGTTTACTTTAAATGAAGTACTTTTTTCAGGACTCCTAGGCCCCTCGGTTGAGCATCATTTTTGTTCCAAGGTCTCTGAGTATCTCCACACCCCTGTAGGCCTGCTGAGCAACAACGAGGCACATTGGTCCTCGGACTCGGAGGTCCTCTGTGTCTGCTGAGTCATGGGCAACACACTGCACTCTTTCTTGTGATATCTTGATTCCCAGCACTCGCACAGGTTCAAGAGCAATGTTCAACAAGTTCCAACATGCCGTGGAAGTCGCTCTCATTCCCTAGTTTGAGCTGTACAGAGAGAAACAGTAAGCTTCTCCTTCCATTCAGGACCTCCTACCTGAAGTCACCCTGCCTCTTGAAGAAAGACGACCTTCTTTGTATTGCAACTAAAGCACAGTTTTTCCTGTAGCACGGCAGGCTTTTGAAGCGGCACGGGTCCAGAGTCCTAGCCAGGGATTTCCTTGGTGAGGCCGTTCACTAGTTGCAGAACACCGTGCCTCGAGAAGTTGATTCAGGGAAGCAACAACTGTGTACTCTGTGTCTCATTTGACTTGTTAAAAACCACAGAGATGAATGCTGCCTGTGCCCATGGAAATGGGGTCATGAGGGTACTAGCCTTGCTTTCCGTTTGGAAACCTCCATTCTTGCTTCCGTGAAGCTCCCTGAAATTCTCTGCTGTTGACAGTCCTCTGGCCACTGTAGGCATGTGTCTGGGAAAAAAATGAGTTTTCTCTGGGTACACACGGAGCTTCATTGGCCGGGGTGGGGCTCTCCTTGCCATCCTCTAGAGCTAAAGGGAATCTCAACGTGAGTCCCTGCCTCGAGGTAAGGCCCTGAGTAGCCCTGCAGAAAGGGAGGCATGCAGCTCTTTCCATGAGCTCTTAGTGGAGGTCTGTTTTATTGAAAAGAATTACCCCTTTCAGGACTCCTACGCCCTTCGGGTGAGCATCATTTTGGTTCCAAGATCACTGACTCCCTCCACACCCCTGTGGGCCTGCTTAGCAGCATTGAGTCCCATACGTCCCACGGAGGCTCTCTGTGTCTGCAGAGTCTCGGGCAACACACTATACGTTACTTCAGGAGAGCTACATTTCCAGAGCACTCGAACAGCATCAAAACTACATTTCTAGGCAGTCCACCATGCCCTGGAAGTCTTCGACATTGCCCTCCTCAGAGCTGCCCAGAGAAAACACTCTGCTTAGAATTTATCGAGGACCTCGTACCTGAAGTCACTCTATTCAAGGAGAAATACAGCATCTTAACATGCTGTGTCGTTCACAGGGCAAGAAACGTGAGAACTTGCCTCGAGGTAAGGCCATGAAATGCTTTGCAGAAGTGGAGGCGTGTAGCAGTTTCCATGTGGCCGTAGACGCATATCTTCAGCATTTTAAAGCCAGTACGCTTTTCAGGACACCCAGGTGCCTCGCCTGGAAACCCTATTCCCTGCAAGAACACTGAGTACCCTCAGGCTCCCCTGGCCCTTCTAAGCAATATCCAGGCCAGGAGCTTTCAGACTCAGTGTGTGTTTCTCGAGTGTAGGGTAACACAGTGCACTCTTATTGGGACATCTTGATATAGCCAGCTATCGCCCAGGTTCACGAGCACCTTTAAGCAAGTTCCAATAGGCCGTGGAATTCGTTCTCATTCCCTAGTTTGAGCTGTACAGAGAGAAACAGTAAGCTTCTCCTTCCATTCAGGACCTCCTACCTGAAGTCACCCTGCCTCCTGAAGAAAGACGACCTCGTTTCTATTTTAACTAAAGCACAGTTTTTCCTGTAGCACGGCAGGCTTTTGAAGAGGCACGGGCCCAGAGGCCTAGCTAGGGCTTTCCTTGGTGTGGCCGTTCACTAGATGCAGAACACACTGCCTCGAGAAGTAGATTCAGGGAAGCAACAACTGTGTACTCTGTGTCTCATTTGACTTGTTAAAAACCACAGAGATGTATGCTGCCTGTGCCCATGGAAATGGGGGCATGATGGGACTAGCCTTGCTTTTCGTTTGGAAACCTCCGTTCTAGCTTCGGTGAAGCTCCCTGAAATTCTCTGCTGTTGACAGGCCTCTGGCCACTGTAGGCATGTGTCTGGGAAGAAAATGAGTTTTCTCTGGCTACACACGGAACTTCATTGGCCGGGGTGGGGCGCACCTTGCCATGCTCTAGAGCTAAAGGGAATCTAAACGTGAGCCCTTGGCTCGAGGTAAGGCCCTGAGTAGCCCTGCAGAAAGGGAGGCATGCAACTCTTTCCATTAGCTCTTATTCCCTCTTCTGGTTTACTTTAAATGAAGTACCTTTTTTCAGGACTCCTAGGCCCCTCGGTTGAGCATCATTTTTGTTCCAAGGTCTCTGAGTATCTCCACACCCCTGTAGGCCTGCTGAGCAACAACGAGGCACATTGGTCCTCGGAGGTCCTCTGTGTCTGCTGAGTCATGGGCAACACACTGCACTGTTTCTTGTGATATCTTGATTCACAGCACTCGCACAGGTTCAAGAGCAATGTTCAACAAGTTCCAACATGCCGTGGAAGTCGCTCTCATTCCCTAGTTTGAGCTGTACAGAGAGAAACAGTAAGCTTCTCCTTCCATTCAGGACCTCCTACCTGAAGTCACCCTGCCTCTTGAAGAAAGACGACCTTCTTTGTATTGCAACTAAAGCACAGTTTTTCCTGTAGCACGGCAGGCTTTTGAAGCGGCACGGGTCCAGAGTCCTAGCCAGGGATTTCCTTGGTGAGGCCGTTCACTAGTTGCAGAACACCGTGCCTCGAGAAGTTGATTCAGGGAAGCAACAACTGTGTACTCTGTGTCTCATTTGACTTGTTAAAAACCACAGAGATGAATGCTGCCTGTGCCCATGGAAATGGGGTCATGAGGGTACTAGCCTTGCTTTCCGTTTGGAAACCTCCATTCTTGCTTCCGTGAAGCTCCCTGAAATTCTCTGCTGTTGACAGTCCTCTGGCCACTGTAGGCATGTGTCTGGGAAAAAAATGAGTTTTCTCTGGGTACACACGGAGCTTCATTGGCCGGGGTGGGGCTCTCCTTGCCATCCTCTAGAGCTAAAGGGAATCTCAACGTGAGTCCCTGCCTCGAGGTAAGGCCCTGAGTAGCCCTGCAGAAAGGGAGGCATGCAGCTCTTTCCATGAGCTCTTAGTGGAGGTCTGTTTTATTGAAAAGAATTACCCCTTTCAGGACTCCTACGCCCTTCGGGTGAGCATCATTTTGGTTCCAAGATCACTGACTCCCTCCACACCCCTGTGGGCCTGCTTAGCAGCATTGAGTCCCATACGTCCCACGGAGGCTCTCTGTGTCTGCAGAGTCTCGGGCAACACACTATACGTTACTTCAGGAGAGCTACATTTCCAGAGCACTCGAACAGCATCAAAACTACATTTCTAGGCAGTCCACCATGCCCTGGAAGTCTTCGACATTGCCCTCCTCAGAGCTGCCCAGAAAAAACACTCTGCTTAGAATTTATCGAGGACCTCGTACCTGAAGTCACTCTATTCAAGGAGAAATACAGCATCTTAACATGCTGTGTCGTTCACAGGGCAAGAAACGTGAGAACTTGCCTCGAGGTAAGGCCATGAAATGCTTTGCAGAAGCGGAGGCGTGTAGCAGTTTCCATGTGGCCGTAGACGCATATCTTCAGCATTTTAAAGCCAGTACGCTTTTCAGGACACCCAGGTGCCTCGCCTGGAAACCCTATTCCCTGCAAGAACACTGAGTACCCTCAGGCTCCCCTGGCCCTTCTAAGCAATATCCAGGCCAGGAGCTTTCAGACTCAGTGTGTGTTTCTCGAGTGTAGGGTAACACAGTGCACTCTTATTGGGACATCTTGATATAGCCAGCTATCGCCCAGGTTCACGAGCACCTTTAAGCAAGTTCCAATAGGCCGTGGAATTCGTTCTCATTCCCTAGTTTGAGCTGTACAGAGAGAAACAGTAAGCTTCTCCTTCCATTCAGGACCTCCTACCTGAAGTCACCCTGCCTCCTGAAGAAAGACGACCTCGTTTCTATTTTAACTAAAGCACAGTTTTTCCTGTAGCACGGCAGGCTTTTGAAGAGGCACGGGCCCAGAGGCCTAGCTAGGGCTTTCCTTGGTGTGGCCGTTCACTAGATGCAGAACACACTGCCTCGAGAAGTAGATTCAGGGAAGCAACAACTGTGTACTCTGTGTCTCATTTGACTTGTTAAAAACCACAGAGATGTATGCTGCCTGTGCCCATGGAAATGGGGGCATGATGGGACTAGCCTTGCTTTTCGTTTGGAAACCTCCGTTCTAGCTTCGGTGAAGCTCCCTGAAATTCTCTGCTGTTGACAGGCCTCTGGCCACTGTAGGCATGTGTCTGGGAAGAAAATGAGTTTTCTCTGGCTACACACGGAACTTCATTGGCCGGGGTGGGGCGCACCTTGCCATGCTCTAGAGCTAAAGGGAATCTAAACGTGAGCCCTTGGCTCGAGGTAAGGCCCTGAGTAGCCCTGCAGAAAGGGAGGCATGCAACTCTTTCCATTAGCTCTTAGTCCCTCTTCTGGTTTACTTTAAATGAAGTACCTTTTTTCAGGACTCCTAGGCCCCTCGGTTGAGCATCATTTTTGTTCCAAGGTCTCTGAGTATCTCCACACCCCTGTAGGCCTGCTGAGCAACAACGAGGCACATTGGTCCTCGGAGGTCCTCTGTGTCTGCTGAGTCATGGGCAACACACTGCACTGTTTCTTGTGATATCTTGATTCACAGCACTCGCACAGGTTCAAGAGCAATGTTCAACAAGTTCCAACATGCCTTGGAAGTCGCTCTCATTCCCTAGTTTGAGCTGTACAGAGAGAAACAGTAAGCTTCTCCTTCCATTCAGGACCTCCTACCTGAAGTCACCCTGCCTCTTGAAGAAAGACGACCTTCTTTGTATTGCAACTAAATCACAGTTTTTCCTGTAGCACGGCAGGCTTTTGAAGCGGCACGGGTCCAGAGTCCTAGCCAGGGATTTCCTTGGTGAGGCCGTTCACTAGTTGCAGAACACCGTGCCTCGAGAAGTTGATTCAGGGAAGCAACAACTGTGTACTCTGTGTCTCATTTGACTTGTTAAAAACCACAGAGATGAATGCTGCCTGTGCCCATGGAAATGGGGTCATGAGGGTACTAGCCTTGCTTTCCGTTTGGAAACCTCCATTCTTGCTTCCGTGAAGCTCCCTGAAATTCTCTGCTGTTGACAATCCTCTGGCCACTGTAGGCATGTGTCTGGGAAAAAAATGAGTTTTCTCTGGGTACACACGGAGCTTCATTGGCCGGGGTGGGGCTCTCCTTGCCATCCTCTAGAGCTAAAGGGAATCTCAACGTGAGTCCCTGCCTCGAGGTAAGGCCCTGAGTAGCCCTGCAGAAAGGGAGGCATGCAGCTCTTTCCATGAGCTCTTAGTGGAGGTCTGTTTTATTGAAAAGAATTACCCCTTTCAGGACTCCTACGCCCTTCGGGTGAGCATCATTTTGGTTCCAAGATCACTGACTCCCTCCACACCCCTGTGGGCCTGCTGAGCAGCATTGAGTCCCATACGTCCCACGGAGGCTCTCTGTGTCTGCAGAGTCTCGGGCAACACACTATACGTTACTTCAGGAGAGCTACATTTCCAGAGCACTCGAACAGCATCAGAACTACATTTCTAGGCAGTCCACCATGCCCTGGAAGTCTTCGACATTGCCCTCGTCAGAGCTGCCCAGAGAAAACACTCTGCTTAGAATTTATCGAGGACCTCGTACCTGAAGTCACTCTATTCAAGGAGAAATACAGCATCTTAACATGCTGTGTCGTTCACAGGGCAAGAAACGTGAGAACTTGCCTCGAGGTAAGGCCATGAAATGCTTTGCAGAAGCGGAGGCGTGTAGCAGTTTCCATGTGGCCGTAGACGCATATCTTCAGCATTTTAAAGCCAGTACGCTTTTCAGGACACCCAGGTGCCTCGCCTGGAAACCCTATTCCCTGCAAGAACACTGAGTACCCTCAGGCTCCCCTGGCCCTTCTAAGCAATATCCAGGCCAGGAGCTTTCAGACTCACAGTGTGTATGTCGAGTGTAGGGTAACACAGTGCACTCTTATTGGGACATCTTGATATAGCCAGCTATCGCCCAGGTTCACGAGCACCTTTAAGCAAGTTCCAATAGGCCGTGGAATTCGTTCTCATGCCCTAGTTTGAGCTGTACAGAGAGAAACAGTAAGCTTCTCCTTCCATTCAGGACCTCCTACCTGAAGTCACCCTGCCTCCTGAAGAAAGACGACCTCGTTTCTATTGAAACTAAAGCACAGTTTTTCCTGTAGCACGGCAGGCTTTTGAAGAGGCACGGGCCCAGAGGCCTAGCTAGGGCTTTCCTTGGTGTGGCCGTTCACTAGATGCAGAACACACTGCCTCGAGAAGTAGATTCAGGGAAGCAACAACTGTGTACTCTGTGTCTCATTTGACTTGTTAAAAACCACAGAGATGTATGCTGCCTGTGCCCATGGAAATGGGGGCATGATGGGACTAGCCTTGCTTTTCGTTTGGAAACCTCCGTTCTAGCTTCGGTGAAGCTCCCTGAAATTCTCTGCTGTTGACAGGCCTCTGGCCACTGTAGGCATGTGTCTGGGAAGAAAATGAGTTTTCTCTGGCTACACACGGAACTTCATTGGCCGGGGTGGGGCGCACCTTGCCATGCTCTAGAGCTAAAGGGAATCTAAACGTGAGCCCTTGGCTCGAGGTAAGGCCCTGAGTAGCCCTGCAGAAAGGGAGGCATGCAACTCTTTCCATTAGCTCTTAGTCCCTCTTCTGGTTTACTTTAAATGAAGTACCTTTTTTCAGGACTCCTAGGCCCCTCGGTTGAGCATCATTTTTGTTCCAAGGTCTCTGAGTATCTCCACACCCCTGTAGGCCTGCTGAGCAACAACGAGGCACATTGGTCCTCGGAGGTCCTCTGTGTCTGCTGAGTCATGGGCAACACACTGCACTGTTTCTTGTGATATCTTGATTCACAGCACTCGCACAGGTTCAAGAGCAATGTTCAACAAGTTCCAACATGCCTTGGAAGTCGCTCTCATTCCCTAGTTTGAGCTGTACAGAGAGAAACAGTAAGCTTCTCCTTCCATTCAGGACCTCCTACCTGAAGTCACCCTGCCTCTTGAAGAAAGACGACCTTCTTTGTATTGCAACTAAAGCACAGTTTTTCCTGTAGCACGGCAGGCTTTTGAAGCGGCACGGGTCCAGAGTCCTAGCCAGGGATTTCCTTGGTGAGGCCGTTCACTAGTTGCAGAACACCGTGCCTCGAGAAGTTGATTCAGGGAAGCAACAACTGTGTACTCTGTGTCTCATTTGACTTGTTAAAAACCACAGAGATGAATGCTGCCTGTGCCCATGGAAATGGGGTCATGAGGGTACTAGCCTTGCTTTCCGTTTGGAAACCTCCATTCTTGCTTCCGTGAAGCTCCCTGAAATTCTCTGCTGTTGACAATCCTCTGGCCACTGTAGGCATGTGTCTGGGAAAAAAATGAGTTTTCTCTGGCTACACACGGAACTTCATTGGCCGGGGTGGGGCGCACCTTGCCATGCTCTAGAGCTAAAGGGAATCTAAACGTGAGCCCTTGGCTCGAGGTAAGGCCCTGAGTAGCCCTGCAGAAAGGGAGGCATGCAACTCTTTCCATTAGCTCTTAGTCCCTCTTCTGGTTTACTTTAAATGAAGTACCTTTTTTCAGGACTCCTAGGCCCCTCGGTTGAGCATCATTTTTGTTCCAAGGTCTCTGAGTATCTCCACACCCCTGTAGGCCTGCTGAGCAACAACGAGGCACATTGGTCCTCGGAGGTCCTCTGTGTCTGCTGAGTCATGGGCAACACACTGCACTGTTTCTTGTGATATCTTGATTCACAGCACTCGCACAGGTTCAAGAGCAATGTTCAACAAGTTCCAACATGCCTTGGAAGTCGCTCTCATTCCCTAGTTTGAGCTGTACAGAGAGAAACAGTAAGCTTCTCCTTCCATTCAGGACCTCCTACCTGAAGTCACCCTGCCTCTTGAAGAAAGACGACCTTCTTTGTATTGCAACTAAATCACAGTTTTTCCTGTAGCACGGCAGGCTTTTGAAGCGGCACGGGTCCAGAGTCCTAGCCAGGGATTTCCTTGGTGAGGCCGTTCACTAGTTGCAGAACACCGTGCCTCGAGAAGTTGATTCAGGGAAGCAACAACTGTGTACTCTGTGTCTCATTTGACTTGTTAAAAACCACAGAGATGAATGCTGCCTGTGCCCATGGAAATGGGGTCATGAGGGTACTAGCCTTGCTTTCCGTTTGGAAACCTCCATTCTTGCTTCCGTGAAGCTCCCTGAAATTCTCTGCTGTTGACAATCCTCTGGCCACTGTAGGCATGTGTCTGGGAAAAAAATGAGTTTTCTCTGGGTACACACGGAGCTTCATTGGCCGGGGTGGGGCTCTCCTTGCCATCCTCTAGAGCTAAAGGGAATCTCAACGTGAGTCCCTGCCTCGAGGTAAGGCCCTGAGTAGCCCTGCAGAAAGGGAGGCATGCAGCTCTTTCCATGAGCTCTTAGTGGAGGTCTGTTTTATTGAAAAGAATTACCCCTTTCAGGACTCCTACGCCCTTCGGGTGAGCATCATTTTGGTTCCAAGATCACTGACTCCCTCCACACCCCTGTGGGCCTGCTGAGCAGCATTGAGTCCCATACGTCCCACGGAGGCTCTCTGTGTCTGCAGAGTCTCGGGCAACACACTATACGTTACTTCAGGAGAGCTACATTTCCAGAGCACTCGAACAGCATCAGAACTACATTTCTAGGCAGTCCACCATGCCCTGGAAGTCTTCGACATTGCCCTCGTCAGAGCTGCCCAGAGAAAACACTCTGCTTAGAATTTATCGAGGACCTCGTACCTGAAGTCACTCTATTCAAGGAGAAATACAGCATCTTAACATGCTGTGTCGTTCACAGGGCAAGAAACGTGAGAACTTGCCTCGAGGTAAGGCCATGAAATGCTTTGCAGAAGCGGAGGCGTGTAGCAGTTTCCATGTGGCCGTAGACGCATATCTTCAGCATTTTAAAGCCAGTACGCTTTTCAGGACACCCAGGTGCCTCGCCTGGAAACCCTATTCCCTGCAAGAACACTGAGTACCCTCAGGCTCCCCTGGCCCTTCTAAGCAATATCCAGGCCAGGAGCTTTCAGACTCACAGTGTGTATGTCGAGTGTAGGGTAACACAGTGCACTCTTATTGGGACATCTTGATATAGCCAGCTATCGCCCAGGTTCACGAGCACCTTTAAGCAAGTTCCAATAGGCCGTGGAATTCGTTCTCATGCCCTAGTTTGAGCTGTACAGAGAGAAACAGTAAGCTTCTCCTTCCATTCAGGACCTCCTACCTGAAGTCACCCTGCCTCCTGAAGAAAGACGACCTCGTTTCTATTGAAACTAAAGCACAGTTTTTCCTGTAGCACGGCAGGCTTTTGAAGAGGCACGGGCCCAGAGGCCTAGCTAGGGCTTTCCTTGGTGTGGCCGTTCACTAGATGCAGAACACACTGCCTCGAGAAGTAGATTCAGGGAAGCAACAACTGTGTACTCTGTGTCTCATTTGACTTGTTAAAAACCACAGAGATGTATGCTGCCTGTGCCCATGGAAATGGGGGCATGATGGGACTAGCCTTGCTTTTCGTTTGGAAACCTCCGTTCTAGCTTCGGTGAAGCTCCCTGAAATTCTCTGCTGTTGACAGGCCTCTGGCCACTGTAGGCATGTGTCTGGGAAGAAAATGAGTTTTCTCTGGCTACACACGGAACTTCATTGGCCGGGGTGGGGCGCACCTTGCCATGCTCTAGAGCTAAAGGGAATCTAAACGTGAGCCCTTGGCTCGAGGTAAGGCCCTGAGTAGCCCTGCAGAAAGGGAGGCATGCAACTCTTTCCATTAGCTCTTAGTCCCTCTTCTGGTTTACTTTAAATGAAGTACCTTTTTTCAGGACTCCTAGGCCCCTCGGTTGAGCATCATTTTTGTTCCAAGGTCTCTGAGTATCTCCACACCCCTGTAGGCCTGCTGAGCAACAACGAGGCACATTGGTCCTCGGAGGTCCTCTGTGTCTGCTGAGTCATGGGCAACACACTGCACTGTTTCTTGTGATATCTTGATTCACAGCACTCGCACAGGTTCAAGAGCAATGTTCAACAAGTTCCAACATGCCTTGGAAGTCGCTCTCATTCCCTAGTTTGAGCTGTACAGAGAGAGACAGTAAGCTTCTCCTTCCATTCAGGACCTCCTACCTGAAGTCACCCTGCCTCTTGAAGAAAGACGACCTTCTTTGTATTGCAACTAAAGCACAGTTTTTCCTGTAGCACGGCAGGCTTTTGAAGCGGCACGGGTCCAGAGTCCTAGCCAGGGATTTCCTTGGTGAGGCCGTTCACTAGTTGCAGAACACCGTGCCTCGAGAAGTTGATTCAGGGAAGCAACAACTGTGTACTCTGTGTCTCATTTGACTTGTTAAAAACCACAGAGATGAATGCTGCCTGTGCCCATGGAAATGGGGTCATGAGGGTACTAGCCTTGCTTTCCGTTTGGAAACCTCCATTCTTGCTTCCGTGAAGCTCCCTGAAATTCTCTGCTGTTGACAATCCTCTGGCCACTGTAGGCATGTGTCTGGGAAAAAAATGAGTTTTCTCTGGGTACACACGGAGCTTCATTGGCCGGGGTGGGGCTCTCCTTGCCATCCTCTAGAGCTAAAGGGAATCTCAACGTGAGTCCCTGCCTCGAGGTAAGGCCCTGAGTAGCCCTGCAGAAAGGGAGGCATGCAGCTCTTTCCATGAGCTCTTAGTGGAGGTCTGTTTTATTGAAAAGAATTACCCCTTTCAGGACTCCTACGCCCTTCGGGTGAGCATCATTTTGGTTCCAAGATCACTGACTCCCTCCACACCCCTGTGGGCCTGCTGAGCAGCATTGAGTCCCATACGTCCCACGGAGGCTCTCTGTGTCTGCAGAGTCTCGGGCAACACACTATACGTTACTTCAGGAGAGCTACATTTCCAGAGCACTCGAACAGCATCAGAACTACATTTCTAGGCAGTCCACCATGCCCTGGAAGTCTTCGACATTGCCCTCGTCAGAGCTGCCCAGAGAAAACACTCTGCTTAGAATTTATCGAGGACCTCGTACCTGAAGTCACTCTATTCAAGGAGAAATACAGCATCTTAACATGCTGTGTCGTTCACAGGGCAAGAAACGTGAGAACTTGCCTCGAGGTAAGGCCATGAAATGCTTTGCAGAAGCGGAGGCGTGTAGCAGTTTCCATGTGGCCGTAGACGCATATCTTCAGCATTTTAAAGCCAGTACGCTTTTCAGGACACCCAGGTGCCTCGCCTGGAAACCCTATTCCCTGCAAGAACACTGAGTACCCTCAGGCTCCCCTGGCCCTTCTAAGCAATATCCAGGCCAGGAGCTTTCAGACTCACAGTGTGTATGTCGAGTGTAGGGTAACACAGTGCACTCTTATTGGGACATCTTGATATAGCCAGCTATCGCCCAGGTTCACGAGCACCTTTAAGCAAGTTCCAATAGGCCGTGGAATTCGTTCTCATGCCCTAGTTTGAGCTGTACAGAGAGAAACAGTAAGCTTCTCCTTCCATTCAGGACCTCCTACCTGAAGTCACCCTGCCTCCTGAAGAAAGACGACCTCGTTTCTATTGAAACTAAAGCACAGTTTTTCCTGTAGCACGGCAGGCTTTTGAAGAGGCACGGGCCCAGAGGCCTAGCTAGGGCTTTCCTTGGTGTGGCCGTTCACTAGATGCAGAACACCCTGCCTCGAGAAGTTGATTCAGGGAAGCAACAACTGTGTACTCAGTGTCTCATTTGACTTGTTAAAAACCACAGAGATGTATGCTGCCTGTGCCCATGGAAATGGGGGCATGATGGGACTAGCCTTGCTTTTCGTTTGGAAACCTCCATTCTAGCTTCGGTGAAGCTCCCTGAAATTCTCTGCTGTTGACAGGCCTCTGGCCACTGTAGGCATGTGTCTGGGAAGAAAATGAGTTTTCTCTGGCTACACACGGAACTTCATTGGCCGGGGTGAGACGCACCTTGCCATGCTCTAGAGCTAAAGGGAATCTAAACGTGAGCCCTTGGCTCGAGGTAAGGCCCTGAGTAGCCCTGCAGAACGGGAGGCATGCAGCTCTTTCCATTAGCTCTTAGTCGCTCTTCTGGTTTACTTTAAATGAAGTACCTTTTTTCAGGACTCCTAGGCCCCTCGGTTGAGCATCATTTTTGTTCCAAGGTCTCTGAGTATCTCCACACCCCTGTAGGCCTGCTGAGCAACAACGAGGCACATTGGTCCTCGGAGGTCCTCTGTGTCTGCTGAGTCATGGGCAACACACTGCACTCTTTCTTGTGATATCTTGATTCACAGCACTCGCACAGGTTCAAGAGCAATGTTCAACAAGTTCCAACATGCCGTGGAAGTCGCTCTCATTCCCTAGTTTGAGCTGTACAGAGAGAAACAGTAAGCTTCTCCTTCCATTCAGGACCTCCTACCTGAAGTCACCCTGCCTCTTGAAGAAAGACGACCTTCTTTGTATTGCAACTAAAGCACAGTTTTTCCTGTAGCACGGCAGGCTTTTGAAGCGGCACGGGTCCAGAGTCCTAGCCAGGGATTTCCTTGGTGAGGCCGTTCACTAGTTACAGAACACCGTGCCTCGAGAAGTTGATTCAGGGAGCAACAACTGTGTACTCTGTGTCTCATTTGACTTGTTAAAAACCACAGAGATGAATGCTGCCTGTGCCCATGGAAATGGGGTCATGAGGGTACTAGCCTTGCTTTCCGTTTGGAAACCTCCATTCTTGCTTCCGTGAAGCTCCCTGAAATTCTCTGCTGTTGACAGTCCTCTGGCCACTGTAGGCATGTGTCTGGGAAAAAAATGAGTTTTCTCTGGGTACAGACGGAGCTTCATTGGCCGGGGTGGGGCTCTCCTTGCCATCCTCTAGAGCTAAAGGGAATCTCAACGTGAGTCCCTGCCTCGAGGTAAGGCCCTGAGTAGCCCTGCAGAAAGGGAGGCATGCAGCTCTTTCCATGAGCTCTTAGTGGAGGTCTGTTTTATTGAAAAGAATTACCCCTTTCAGGACTCCTACGCCCTTCGGGTGAGCATCATTTTGGTTCCAAGATCACTGACTCCCTCCACACCCCTGTGGGCCTGCTGAGCAGCATTGAGTCCCATACGTCCCACGGAGGCTCTCTGTGTCTGCAGAG
The DNA here is from genome assembly GCF_965194825.1 of Balaenoptera physalus. Taxonomy (NCBI): domain Eukaryota; kingdom Metazoa; phylum Chordata; class Mammalia; order Artiodactyla; family Balaenopteridae; genus Balaenoptera; species Balaenoptera physalus. Next base: position 110,372,559 of record NC_138888.1, read on the forward strand.
TCTCGGGCAACACACTATACGTTACTTCAGGAGAGCTACATTTCCAGAGCACTCGAACAGCATCAAAACTACATTTCTAGGCAGTCCAACATGCCCTGGAAGTCTTCGACATTGCCCTCGTCAGAGCTGCCCAGAGAAAACACTCTGCTTAGAATTTATCGAGGACCTCGTACCTGAAGTCACTCTATTCAAGGAGAAATACAGCATCTTAACATGCTGTGTCGTTCACAGGGCAAGAAACGTGAGAACTTGCCTCGAGGTAAGGCCATGAAATGCTATGCAGAAGCGGAGGCGTGTGGCAGTTTCAATGTGGCCGTAGACGCATATCTTCAGCATTTTAAAGCCAGTACGCTTTTCAGGACACCCAGGTGCCTCGCCTGGAAACCCTATTCCCTGCAAGAACACTGAGTACCCTCAGGCTCCCCTGGCCCTTCTAAGCAATATCCAGGCCAGGAGCTTTCAGACTCACAGTGTGTATGTCGAGTGTAGGGTAACACAGTGCACTCTTATTGGGACATCTTGATATAGCCAGCTATCGCCCAGGTTCACGAGCACCTTTAAGCAAGTTCCAATAGGCCGTGGAATTCGTTCTCATTCCCTAGTTTGAGCTGTACAGAGAGAAACAGTAAGCTTCTCCTTCCATTCAGGACCTCCTACCTGAAGTCACCCTGCCTCCTGAAGAAAGACGACCTCGTTTCTATTGAAACTAAAGCACAGTTTTTCCTGTAGCTCGGCAGGCTTTTGAAGAGGCACGGGCCCAGAGGCCTAGCTAGGGCTTTCCTTGGTGAGGCCGTTCACCAGATGCAGAACACCCTGCCTCGAGAAGTTGATTCAGGGAAGCAACAACTGTGTACTCTGTGTCTCATTTGACTTGTTAAAAACCACAGAGATGTATGCTGCCTGTGCCCATGGAAATGGGGGCATGATGGGACTAGCCTTGCTTTTCGTTTGGAAACCTCCATTCTAGCTTCCGTGAAGCTCCCTGAAATTCTCTGCTGTTGACAGGCCTCTGGCCACTGTAGGCATGTGTCTGGGAAGAAATTGAGTTTCTCTGGCTACACACGGAACTTCATTGGCCGGGGTGGGGCGCACCTTGCCATGCTCTAGAGCTAAAGGGAATCTAAACGTGAGCCCTTGGCTCGAGGTAAGGCCCTGAGTAGCCCTGCAGAACGGGAGGCATGCAGCTCTTTCCATTAGCTCTTAGTCGCTCTTCTGGTTTACTTTAAATGAAGTACTTTTTTCAGGACTCCTAGGCCCCTCGGTTGAGCATCATTTTTGTTCCAAGGTCTCTGAGTATCTCCACACCCCTGTAGGCCTGCTGAGCAACAACGAGGCACATTGGTCCTCGGAGGTCCTCTGTGTCTGCTGAGTCATGGGCAACACACTGCACTGTTTCTTGTGATATCTTGATTCACAGCACTCGCACAGGTTCAAGAGCAATGTTCAACAAGTTCCAACATGCCTTGGAAGTCGCTCTCATTCCCTAGTTTGAGCTGTACAGAGAGAAACAGTAAGCTTCTCCTTCCATTCAGGACCTCCTACCTGAAGTCACCCTGCCTCTTGAAGAAAGACGACCTTCTTTGTATTGCAACTAAAGCACAGTTTTTCCTGTAGCACGGCAGGCTTTTGAAGCGGCACGGGTCCAGAGTCCTAGCCAGGGATTTCCTTGGTGAGGCCGTTCACTAGTTGCAGAACACCGTGCCTCGAGAAGTTGATTCAGGGAAGCAACAACTGTGTACTCTGTGTCTCATTTGACTTGTTAAAAACCACAGAGATGAATGCTGCCTGTGCCCATGGAAATGGGGTCATGAGGGTACTAGCCTTGCTTTCCGTTTGGAAACCTCCATTCTTGCTTCCGTGAAGCTCCCTGAAATTCTCTGCTGTTGACAATCCTCTGGCCACTGTAGGCATGTGTCTGGGAAAAAAATGAGTTTTCTCTGGGTACACACGGAGCTTCATTGGCCGGGGTGGGGCTCTCCTTGCCATCCTCTAGAGCTAAAGGGAATCTCAACGTGAGTCCCTGCCTCGAGGTAAGGCCCTGAGTAGCCCTGCAGAAAGGGAGGCATGCAGCTCTTTCCATGAGCTCTTAGTGGAGGTCTGTTTTATTGAAAAGAATTACCCCTTTCAGGACTCCTACGCCCTTCGGGTGAGCATCATTTTGGTTCCAAGATCACTGACTCCCTCCACACCCCTGTGGGCCTGCTGAGCAGCATTGAGTCCCATACGTCCCACGGAGGCTCTCTGTGTCTGCAGAGTCTCGGGCAACACACTATACGTTACTTCAGGAGAGCTACATTTCCAGAGCACTCGAACAGCATCAGAACTACATTTCTAGGCAGTCCACCATGCCCTGGAAGTCTTCGACATTGCCCTCGTCAGAGCTGCCCAGAGAAAACACTCTGCTTAGAATTTATCGAGGACCTCGTACCTGAAGTCACTCTATTCAAGGAGAAATACAGCATCTTAACATGCTGTGTCGTTCACAGGGCAAGAAACGTGAGAACTTGCCTCGAGGTAAGGCCATGAAATGCTTTGCAGAAGCGGAGGCGTGTAGCAGTTTCCATGTGGCCGTAGACGCATATCTTCAGCATTTTAAAGCCAGTACGCTTTTCAGGACACCCAGGTGCCTCGCCTGGAAACCCTATTCCCTGCAAGAACACTGAGTACCCTCAGGCTCCCCTGGCCCTTCTAAGCAATATCCAGGCCAGGAGCTTTCAGACTCACAGTGTGTATGTCGAGTGTAGGGTAACACAGTGCACTCTTATTGGGACATCTTGATATAGCCAGCTATCGCCCAGGTTCACGAGCACCTTTAAGCAAGTTCCAATAGGCCGTGGAATTCGTTCTCATGCCCTAGTTTGAGCTGTACAGAGAGAAACAGTAAGCTTCTCCTTCCATTCAGGACCTCCTACCTGAAGTCACCCTGCCTCCTGAAGAAAGACGACCTCGTTTCTATTGAAACTAAAGCACAGTTTTTCCTGTAGCACGGCAGGCTTTTGAAGAGGCACGGGCCCAGAGGCCTAGCTAGGGCTTTCCTTGGTGTGGCCGTTCACTAGATGCAGAACACCCTGCCTCGAGAAGTTGATTCAGGGAAGCAACAACTGTGTACTCAGTGTCTCATTTGACTTGTTAAAAACCACAGAGATGTATGCTGCCTGTGCCCATGGAAATGGGGGCATGATGGGACTAGCCTTGCTTTTCGTTTGGAAACCTCCATTCTAGCTTCGGTGAAGCTCCCTGAAATTCTCTGCTGTTGACAGGCCTCTGGCCACTGTAGGCATGTGTCTGGGAAGAAAATGAGTTTTCTCTGGCTACACACGGAACTTCATTGGCCGGGGTGAGACGCACCTTGCCATGCTCTAGAGCTAAAGGGAATCTAAACGTGAGCCCTTGGCTCGAGGTAAGGCCCTGAGTAGCCCTGCAGAACGGGAGGCATGCAGCTCTTTCCATTAGCTCTTAGTCGCTCTTCTGGTTTACTTTAAATGAAGTACCTTTTTTCAGGACTCCTAGGCCCCTCGGTTGAGCATCATTTTTGTTCCAAGGTCTCTGAGTATCTCCACACCCCTGTAGGCCTGCTGAGCAACAACGAGGCACATTGGTCCTCGGAGGTCCTCTGTGTCTGCTGAGTCATGGGCAACACACTGCACTCTTTCTTGTGATATCTTGATTCACAGCACTCGCACAGGTTCAAGAGCAATGTTCAACAAGTTCCAACATGCCGTGGAAGTCGCTCTCATTCCCTAGTTTGAGCTGTACAGAGAGAAACAGTAAGCTTCTCCTTCCATTCAGGACCTCCTACCTGAAGTCACCCTGCCTCTTGAAGAAAGACGACCTTCTTTGTATTGCAACTAAAGCACAGTTTTTCCTGTAGCACGGCAGGCTTTTGAAGCGGCACGGGTCCAGAGTCCTAGCCAGGGATTTCCTTGGTGAGGCCGTTCACTAGTTACAGAACACCGTGCCTCGAGAAGTTGATTCAGGGAGCAACAACTGTGTACTCTGTGTCTCATTTGACTTGTTAAAAACCACAGAGATGAATGCTGCCTGTGCCCATGGAAATGGGGTCATGAGGGTACTAGCCTTGCTTTCCGTTTGGAAACCTCCATTCTTGCTTCCGTGAAGCTCCCTGAAATTCTCTGCTGTTGACAGTCCTCTGGCCACTGTAGGCATGTGTCTGGGAAAAAAATGAGTTTTCTCTGGGTACAGACGGAGCTTCATTGGCCGGGGTGGGGCTCTCCTTGCCATCCTCTAGAGCTAAAGGGAATCTCAACGTGAGTCCCTGCCTCGAGGTAAGGCCCTGAGTAGCCCTGCAGAAAGGGAGGCATGCAGCTCTTTCCATGAGCTCTTAGTGGAGGTCTGTTTTATTGAAAAGAATTACCCCTTTCAGGACTCCTACGCCCTTCGGGTGAGCATCATTTTGGTTCCAAGATCACTGACTCCCTCCACACCCCTGTGGGCCTGCTGAGCAGCATTGAGTCCCATACGTCCCACGGAGGCTCTCTGTGTCTGCAGAGTCTCGGGCAACACACTATACGTTACTTCAGGAGAGCTACATTTCCAGAGCACTCGAACAGCATCAAAACTACATTTCTAGGCAGTCCAACATGCCCTGGAAGTCTTCGACATTGCCCTCGTCAGAGCTGCCCAGAGAAAACACTCTGCTTAGAATTTATCGAGGACCTCGTACCTGAAGTCACTCTATTCAAGGAGAAATACAGCATCTTAACATGCTGTGTCGTTCACAGGGCAAGAAACGTGAGAACTTGCCTCGAGGTAAGGCCATGAAATGCTATGCAGAAGCGGAGGCGTGTGGCAGTTTCAATGTGGCCGTAGACGCATATCTTCAGCATTTTAAAGCCAGTACGCTTTTCAGGACACCCAGGTGCCTCGCCTGGAAACCCTATTCCCTGCAAGAACACTGAGTACCCTCAGGCTCCCCTGGCCCTTCTAAGCAATATCCAGGCCAGGAGCTTTCAGACTCACAGTGTGTATGTCGAGTGTAGGGTAACACAGTGCACTCTTATTGGGACATCTTGATATAGCCAGCTATCGCCCAGGTTCACGAGCACCTTTAAGCAAGTTCCAATAGGCCGTGGAATTCGTTCTCATTCCCTAGTTTGAGCTGTACAGAGAGAAACAGTAAGCTTCTCCTTCCATTCAGGACCTCCTACCTGAAGTCACCCTGCCTCCTGAAGAAAGACGACCTCGTTTCTATTGAAACTAAAGCACAGTTTTTCCTGTAGCTCGGCAGGCTTTTGAAGAGGCACGGGCCCAGAGGCCTAGCTAGGGCTTTCCTTGGTGAGGCCGTTCACCAGATGCAGAACACCCTGCCTCGAGAAGTTGATTCAGGGAAGCAACAACTGTGTACTCTGTGTCTCATTTGACTTGTTAAAAACCACAGAGATGTATGCTGCCTGTGCCCATGGAAATGGGGGCATGATGGGACTAGCCTTGCTTTTCGTTTGGAAACCTCCATTCTAGCTTCCGTGAAGCTCCCTGAAATTCTCTGCTGTTGACAGGCCTCTGGCCACTGTAGGCATGTGTCTGGGAAGAAATTGAGTTTCTCTGGCTACACACGGAACTTCATTGGCCGGGGTGGGGCGCACCTTGCCATGCTCTAGAGCTAAAGGGAATCTAAACGTGAGCCCTTGGCTCGAGGTAAGGCCCTGAGTAGCCCTGCAGAACGGGAGGCATGCAGCTCTTTCCATTAGCTCTTAGTCGCTCTTCTGGTTTACTTTAAATGAAGTACTTTTTTCAGGACTCCTAGGCCCCTCGGTTGAGCATCATTTTTGTTCCAAGGTCTCTGAGTATCTCCACACCCCTGTAGGCCTGCTGAGCAACAACGAGGCACATTGGTCCTCGGAGGTCCTCTGTGTCTGCTGAGTCATGGGCAACACACTGCACTGTTTCTTGTGATATCTTGATTCACAGCACTCGCACAGGTTCAAGAGCAATGTTCAACAAGTTCCAACATGCCTTGGAAGTCGCTCTCATTCCCTAGTTTGAGCTGTACAGAGAGAAACAGTAAGCTTCTCCTTCCATTCAGGACCTCCTACCTGAAGTCACCCTGCCTCTTGAAGAAAGACGACCTTCTTTGTATTGCAACTAAAGCACAGTTTTTCCTGTAGCACGGCAGGCTTTTGAAGCGGCACGGGTCCAGAGTCCTAGCCAGGGATTTCCTTGGTGAGGCCGTTCACTAGTTGCAGAACACCGTGCCTCGAGAAGTTGATTCAGGGAAGCAACAACTGTGTACTCTGTGTCTCATTTGACTTGTTAAAAACCACAGAGATGAATGCTGCCTGTGCCCATGGAAATGGGGTCATGAGGGTACTAGCCTTGCTTTCCGTTTGGAAACCTCCATTCTTGCTTCCGTGAAGCTCCCTGAAATTCTCTGCTGTTGACAATCCTCTGGCCACTGTAGGCATGTGTCTGGGAAAAAAATGAGTTTTCTCTGGGTACACACGGAGCTTCATTGGCCGGGGTGGGGCTCTCCTTGCCATCCTCTAGAGCTAAAGGGAATCTCAACGTGAGTCCCTGCCTCGAGGTAAGGCCCTGAGTAGCCCTGCAGAAAGGGAGGCATGCAGCTCTTTCCATGAGCTCTTAGTGGAGGTCTGTTTTATTGAAAAGAATTACCCCTTTCAGGACTCCTACGCCCTTCGGGTGAGCATCATTTTGGTTCCAAGATCACTGACTCCCTCCACACCCCTGTGGGCCTGCTGAGCAGCATTGAGTCCCATACGTCCCACGGAGGCTCTCTGTGTCTGCAGAGTCTCGGGCAACACACTATACGTTACTTCAGGAGAGCTACATTTCCAGAGCACTCGAACAGCATCAGAACTACATTTCTAGGCAGTCCACCATGCCCTGGAAGTCTTCGACATTGCCCTCGTCAGAGCTGCCCAGAGAAAACACTCTGCTTAGAATTTATCGAGGACCTCGTACCTGAAGTCACTCTATTCAAGGAGAAATACAGCATCTTAACATGCTGTGTCGTTCACAGGGCAAGAAACGTGAGAACTTGCCTCGAGGTAAGGCCATGAAATGCTTTGCAGAAGCGGAGGCGTGTAGCAGTTTCCATGTGGCCGTAGACGCATATCTTCAGCATTTTAAAGCCAGTACGCTTTTCAGGACACCCAGGTGCCTCGCCTGGAAACCCTATTCCCTGCAAGAACACTGAGTACCCTCAGGCTCCCCTGGCCCTTCTAAGCAATATCCAGGCCAGGAGCTTTCAGACTCACAGTGTGTATGTCGAGTGTAGGGTAACACAGTGCACTCTTATTGGGACATCTTGATATAGCCAGCTATCGCCCAGGTTCACGAGCACCTTTAAGCAAGTTCCAATAGGCCGTGGAATTCGTTCTCATGCCCTAGTTTGAGCTGTACAGAGAGAAACAGTAAGCTTCTCCTTCCATTCAGGACCTCCTACCTGAAGTCACCCTGCCTCCTGAAGAAAGACGACCTCGTTTCTATTGAAACTAAAGCACAGTTTTTCCTGTAGCACGGCAGGCTTTTGAAGAGGCACGGGCCCAGAGGCCTAGCTAGGGCTTTCCTTGGTGTGGCCGTTCACTAGATGCAGAACACCCTGCCTCGAGAAGTTGATTCAGGGAAGCAACAACTGTGTACTCAGTGTCTCATTTGACTTGTTAAAAACCACAGAGATGTATGCTGCCTGTGCCCATGGAAATGGGGGCATGATGGGACTAGCCTTGCTTTTCGTTTGGAAACCTCCATTCTAGCTTCGGTGAAGCTCCCTGAAATTCTCTGCTGTTGACAGGCCTCTGGCCACTGTAGGCATGTGTCTGGGAAGAAAATGAGTTTTCTCTGGCTACACACGGAACTTCATTGGCCGGGGTGAGACGCACCTTGCCATGCTCTAGAGCTAAAGGGAATCTAAACGTGAGCCCTTGGCTCGAGGTAAGGCCCTGAGTAGCCCTGCAGAACGGGAGGCATGCAGCTCTTTCCATTAGCTCTTAGTCGCTCTTCTGGTTTACTTTAAATGAAGTACCTTTTTTCAGGACTCCTAGGCCCCTCGGTTGAGCATCATTTTTGTTCCAAGGTCTCTGAGTATCTCCACACCCCTGTAGGCCTGCTGAGCAACAACGAGGCACATTGGTCCTCGGAGGTCCTCTGTGTCTGCTGAGTCATGGGCAACACACTGCACTCTTTCTTGTGATATCTTGATTCACAGCACTCGCACAGGTTCAAGAGCAATGTTCAACAAGTTCCAACATGCCGTGGAAGTCGCTCTCATTCCCTAGTTTGAGCTGTACAGAGAGAAACAGTAAGCTTCTCCTTCCATTCAGGACCTCCTACCTGAAGTCACCCTGCCTCTTGAAGAAAGACGACCTTCTTTGTATTGCAACTAAAGCACAGTTTTTCCTGTAGCACGGCAGGCTTTTGAAGCGGCACGGGTCCAGAGTCCTAGCCAGGGATTTCCTTGGTGAGGCCGTTCACTAGTTACAGAACACCGTGCCTCGAGAAGTTGATTCAGGGAGCAACAACTGTGTACTCTGTGTCTCATTTGACTTGTTAAAAACCACAGAGATGAATGCTGCCTGTGCCCATGGAAATGGGGTCATGAGGGTACTAGCCTTGCTTTCCGTTTGGAAACCTCCATTCTTGCTTCCGTGAAGCTCCCTGAAATTCTCTGCTGTTGACAGTCCTCTGGCCACTGTAGGCATGTGTCTGGGAAAAAAATGAGTTTTCTCTGGGTACAGACGGAGCTTCATTGGCCGGGGTGGGGCTCTCCTTGCCATCCTCTAGAGCTAAAGGGAATCTCAACGTGAGTCCCTGCCTCGAGGTAAGGCCCTGAGTAGCCCTGCAGAAAGGGAGGCATGCAGCTCTTTCCATGAGCTCTTAGTGGAGGTCTGTTTTATTGAAAAGAATTACCCCTTTCAGGACTCCTACGCCCTTCGGGTGAGCATCATTTTGGTTCCAAGATCACTGACTCCCTCCACACCCCTGTGGGCCTGCTGAGCAGCATTGAGTCCCATACGTCCCACGGAGGCTCTCTGTGTCTGCAGAGTCTCGGGCAACACACTATACGTTACTTCAGGAGAGCTACATTTCCAGAGCACTCGAACAGCATCAAAACTACATTTCTAGGCAGTCCAACATGCCCTGGAAGTCTTCGACATTGCCCTCGTCAGAGCTGCCCAGAGAAAACACTCTGCTTAGAATTTATCGAGGACCTCGTACCTGAAGTCACTCTATTCAAGGAGAAATACAGCATCTTAACATGCTGTGTCGTTCACAGGGCAAGAAACGTGAGAACTTGCCTCGAGGTAAGGCCATGAAATGCTATGCAGAAGCGGAGGCGTGTGGCAGTTTCAATGTGGCCGTAGACGCATATCTTCAGCATTTTAAAGCCAGTACGCTTTTCAGGACACCCAGGTGCCTCGCCTGGAAACCCTATTCCCTGCAAGAACACTGAGTACCCTCAGGCTCCCCTGGCCCTTCTAAGCAATATCCAGGCCAGGAGCTTTCAGACTCACAGTGTGTATGTCGAGTGTAGGGTAACACAGTGCACTCTTATTGGGACATCTTGATATAGCCAGCTATCGCCCAGGTTCACGAGCACCTTTAAGCAAGTTCCAATAGGCCGTGGAATTCGTTCTCATTCCCTAGTTTGAGCTGTACAGAGAGAAACAGTAAGCTTCTCCTTCCATTCAGGACCTCCTACCTGAAGTCACCCTGCCTCCTGAAGAAAGACGACCTCGTTTCTATTGAAACTAAAGCACAGTTTTTCCTGTAGCTCGGCAGGCTTTTGAAGAGGCACGGGCCCAGAGGCCTAGCTAGGGCTTTCCTTGGTGAGGCCGTTCACCAGATGCAGAACACCCTGCCTCGAGAAGTTGATTCAGGGAAGCAACAACTGTGTACTCTGTGTCTCATTTGACTTGTTAAAAACCACAGAGATGTATGCTGCCTGTGCCCATGGAAATGGGGGCATGATGGGACTAGCCTTGCTTTTCGTTTGGAAACCTCCATTCTAGCTTCCGTGAAGCTCCCTGAAATTCTCTGCTGTTGACAGGCCTCTGGCCACTGTAGGCATGTGTCTGGGAAGAAATTGAGTTTCTCTGGCTACACACGGAACTTCATTGGCCGGGGTGGGGCGCACCTTGCCATGCTCTAGAGCTAAAGGGAATCTAAACGTGAGCCCTTGGCTCGAGGTAAGGCCCTGAGTAGCCCTGCAGAACGGGAGGCATGCAGCTCTTTCCATTAGCTCTTAGTCGCTCTTCTGGTTTACTTTAAATGAAGTACTTTTTTCAGGACTCCTAGGCCCCTCGGTTGAGCATCATTTTTGTTCCAAGGTCTCTGAGTATCTCCACACCCCTGTAGGCCTGCTGAGCAACAACGAGGCACATTGGTCCTCGGACTCGGAGGTCCTCTGTGTCTGCTGAGTCATGGGCAACACACTGCACTCTTTCTTGTGATATCTTGATTCACAGCACTCGCACAGGTTCAAGAGCAATGTTCAACAAGTTCCAACATGCCGTGGAAGTCGCTCTCATTCCCTAGTTTGAGCTGTACAGAGAGAAACAGTAAGCTTCTCCTTCCATTCAGGACCTCCTACCTGAAGTCACCCTGCCTCTTGAAGAAAGACGACCTTCTTTGTATTGCAACTAAAGCACAGTTTTTCCTGTAGCACGGCAGGCTTTTGAAGCGGCACGGGTCCAGAGTCCTAGCCAGGGATTTCCTTGGTGAGGCCGTTCACTAGTTGCAGAACACCGTGCCTCGAGAAGTTGATTCAGGGAAGCAACAACTGTGTACTCTGTGTCTCATTTGACTTGTTAAAAACCACAGAGATGAATGCTGCCTGTGCCCATGGAAATGGGGTCATGAGGGTACTAGCCTTGCTTTCCGTTTGGAAACCTCCATTCTTGCTTCCGTGAAGCTCCCTGAAATTCTCTGCTGTTGACAGTCCTCTGGCCACTCTAGGCATGTGTCTGGGAAAAAAATGAGTTTTCTCTGGGTACACACGGAGCTTCATTGGCCGGGGTGGGGCTCTCCTTGCCATCCTCTAGAGCTAAAGGGAATCTCAACGTGAGTCCCTGCCTCGAGGTAAGGCCCTGAGTAGCCCTGCAGAAAGGGAGGCATGCAGCTCTTTCCATGAGCTCTTAGTGGAGGTCTGTTTTATTGAAAAGAATTACCCCTTTCAGGACTCCTACGCCCTTCGGGTGAGCATCATTTTGGTTCCAAGATCACTGACTCCCTCCACACCCCTGTGGGCCTGCTGAGCAGCATTGAGTCCCATACGTCCCACGGAGGCTCTCTGTGTCTGCAGAGTCTCGGGCAACACACTATACGTTACTTCAGGAGAGCTACATTTCCAGAGCACTCGAACAGCATCAAAACTACATTTCTAGGCAGTCCAACATGCCCTGGAAGTCTTCGACATTGCCCTCGTCAGAGCTGCCCAGAGAAAACACTCTGCTTAGAATTTATCGAGGACCTCGTACCTGAAGTCACTCTATTCAAGGAGAAATACAGCATCTTAACATGCTGTGTCGTTCACAGGGCAAGAAACGTGAGAACTTGCCTCGAGGTAAGGCCATGAAATGCTATGCAGAAGCGGAGGCGTGTGGCAGTTTCAATGTGGCCGTAGACGCATATCTTCAGCATTTTAAAGCCAGTACGCTTTTCAGGACACCCAGGTGCCTCGCCTGGAAACCCTATTCCCTGCAAGAACACTGAGTACCCTCAGGCTCCCCTGGCCCTTCTAAGCAATATCCAGGCCAGGAGCTTTCAGACTCACAGTGTGTATGTCGAGTGTAGGGTAACACAGTGCACTCTTATTGGGACATCTTGATATAGCCAGCTATCGCCCAGGTTCACGAGCACCTTTAAGCAAGTTCCAATAGGCCGTGGAATTCGTTCTCATTCCCTAGTTTGAGCTGTACAGAGAGAAACAGTAAGCTTCTCCTTCCATTCAGGACCTCCTACCTGAAGTCATCCTGCCTCCTGAAGAAAGACGACCTCGTTTCTATTGAAACTAAAGCACAGTTTTTCCTGTAGCTCGGCAGGCTTTTGAAGAGGCACGGGCCCAGAGGCCTAGCTAGGGCTTTCCTTGGTGAGGCCGTTCACCAGATGCAGAACACCCTGCCTCGAGAAGTTGATTCAGGGAAGCAACAACTGTGTACTCTGTGTCTCATTTGACTTGTTAAAAACCACAGAGATGTATGCTGCCTGTGCCCATGGAAATGGGGGCATGATGGGACTAGCCTTGCTTTTCGTTTGGAAACCTCCATTCTAGCTTCCGTGAAGCTCCCTGAAATTCTCTGCTGTTGACAGGCCTCTGGCCACTGTAGGCATGTGTCTGGGAAGAAATTGAGTTTCTCTGGCTACACACGGAACTTCATTGGCCGGGGTGGGGCGCACCTTGCCATGCTCTAGAGCTAAAGGGAATCTAAACGTGAGCCCTTGGCTCGAGGTAAGGCCCTGAGTAGCCCTGCAGAACGGGAGGCATGCAGCTCTTTCCATTAGCTCTTAGTCGCTCTTCTGGTTTACTTTAAATGAAGTACTTTTTTCAGGACTCCTAGGCCCCTCGGTTGAGCATCATTTTTGTTCCAAGGTCTCTGAGTATCTCCACACCCCTGTAGGCCTGCTGAGCAACAACGAGGCACATTGGTCCTCGGACTCGGAGGTCCTCTGTGTCTGCTGAGTCATGGGCAACACACTGCACTCTTTCTTGTGATATCTTGATTCACAGCACTCGCACAGGTTCAAGAGCAATGTTCAACAAGTTCCAACATGCCGTGGAAGTCGCTCTCATTCCCTAGTTTGAGCTGTACAGAGAGAAACAGTAAGCTTCTCCTTCCATTCAGGACCTCCTACCTGAAGTCACCCTGCCTCTTGAAGAAAGACGACCTTCTTTGTATTGCAACTAAAGCACAGTTTTTCCTGTAGCACGGCAGGCTTTTGAAGCGGCACGGGTCCAGAGTCCTAGCCAGGGATTTCCTTGGTGAGGCCGTTCACTAGTTGCAGAACACCGTGCCTCGAGAAGTTGATTCAGGGAAGCAACAACTGTGTACTCTGTGTCTCATTTGACTTGTTAAAAACCACAGAGATGAATGCTGCCTGTGCCCATGGAAATGGGGTCATGAGGGTACTAGCCTTGCTTTCCGTTTGGAAACCTCCATTCTTGCTTCCGTGAAGCTCCCTGAAATTCTCTGCTGTTGACAGTCCTCTGGCCACTCTAGGCATGTGTCTGGGAAAAAAATGAGTTTTCTCTGGGTACACACGGAGCTTCATTGGCCGGGGTGGGGCTCTCCTTGCCATCCTCTAGAGCTAAAGGGAATCTCAACGTGAGTCCCTGCCTCGAGGTAAGGCCCTGAGTAGCCCTGCAGAAAGGGAGGCATGCAGCTCTTTCCATGAGCTCTTAGTGGAGGTCTGTTTTATTGAAAAGAATTACCCCTTTCAGGACTCCTACGCCCTTCGGGTGAGCATCATTTTGGTTCCAAGATCACTGACTCCCTCCACACCCCTGTGGGCCTGCTGAGCAGCATTGAGTCCCATACGTCCCACGGAGGCTCTCTGTGTCTGCAGAGTCTCGGGCAACACACTATACGTTACTTCAGGAGAGCTACATTTCCAGAGCACTCGAACAGCATCAAAACTACATTTCTAGGCAGACCAACATGCCCTGGAAGTCTTCGACATTGCCCTCGTCAGAGCTGCCCAGAGAAAACACTCTGCTTAGAATTTATCGAGGACCTCGTACCTGAAGTCACTCTATTCAAGGAGAAATACAGCATCTTAACATGCTGTGTCGTTCACAGGGCAAGAAACGTGAGAACTTGCCTCGAGGTAAGGCCATGAAATGCTTTGCAGAAGCGGAGGCGTGTAGCAGTTTCCATGTGGCCGTAGACGCATATCTTCAGCATTTTAAAGCCAGTACGCTTTTCAGGACACCCAGGTGCCTCGCCTGGAAACCCTATTCCCTGCAAGAACACTGAGTACCCTCAGGCTCCCCTGGCCCTTCTAAGCAATATCCAGGCCAGGAGCTTTCAGACTCACAGTGTGTATGTCGAGTGTAGGGTAACACAGTGCACTCTTATTGGGACATCTTGATATAGCCAGCAATCGCCCAGGTTCACGAGCACCTTTAAGCAAGTTCCAATAGGCCGTGGAATTCGTTCTCATTCCCTAGTTTGAGCTGTACAGAGAGAAACAGTAAGCTTCTCCTTCCATTCAGGACCTCCTACCTGAAGTCACCCTGCCTCCTGAAGAAAGACGACCTCGTTTCTATTGAAACTAAAGCACAGTTTTTCCTGTAGCACGGCAGGCTTTTGAAGAGGCACGGGCCCAGAGGCCTAGCTAGGGCTTTCCTTGGTTTGGCCGTTCACCAGATGCAGAAGACCCTGCCTCGAGAAGTTGATTCAGGGAAGCAACAACTGTGTACTCTGTGTCTCATTTGACTTGTTAAAAACCACAGAGATGTATGCTGCCTGTGCCCATGGAAATGGGGGCATGATGGGACTAGCCTTGCTTTTCGTTTGGAAACCTCCATTCTAGCTTCGGTGAAGCTCCCTGAAATTCTCTGCTGTTGACAGGCCTCTGGCCACTGTAGGCATGTGTCTGGGAAGAAAATGAGTTTTCTCTGGCTACACACGGAATTTCGTTGGCCGGGGTGAGACGCACCTTGCCATGCTCTAGAGCTAAAGGGAATCTAAACGTGAGCCCTTGGCTCGAGGTAAGGCCCTGAGTAGCCCTGCAGAACGGGAGGCATGCAGCTCTTTCCATTAGCTCTTAGTCGCTCTTCTGGTTTACTTTAAATGAAGTACCTTTTTTCAGGACTCCTAGGCCCCTCGGTTGAGCATCATTTTTGTTCCAAGGTCTCTGAGTATCTCCACACCCCTGTAGGCCTGCTGAGCAACAACGAGGCACATTGGTCCTCGGAGGTCCTCTGTGTCTGCTGAGTCATGGGCAACACACTGCACTCTTTCTTGTGATATCTTGATTCACAGCACTCGCACAGGTTCAAGAGCAATGTTCAACAAGTTCCAACATGCCGTGGAAGTCGCTCTCATTCCCTAGTTTGAGCTGTACAGAGAGAAACAGTAAGCTTCTCCTTCCATTCAGGACCTCCTACCTGAAGTCACCCTGCCTCTTGAAGAAAGACGACCTTCTTTGTATTGCAACTAAAGCACAGTTTTTCCTGTAGCACGGCAGGCTTTTGAAGCGGCACGGGTCCAGAGTCCTAGCCAGGGATTTCCTTGGTGAGGCCGTTCACTAGTTGCAGAACACCGTGCCTCGAGAAGTTGATTCAGGGAAGCAACAACTGTGTACTCTGTGTCTCATTTGACTTGTTAAAAACCACAGAGATGAATGCTGCCTGTGCCCATGGAAATGGGGTCATGAGGGTACTAGCCTTGTTTTCCGTTTGGAAACCTCCATTCTTGCTTCCGTGAAGCTTCCTGAAATTCTCTGCTGTTGACAGTCCTCTGGCCACTGTAGGCATGTGTCTGGGAAAAAAATGAGTTTTCTTTGGGTACACACGGAGCTTCATTGGCCGGGGTGGGGCTCTCCTTGCCATCTTCTAGAGCTAAAGGGAATCTCAACGTGAGTCCCTGCCTCGAGGTAAGGCCCTGAGTAGCCCTGCAGAAAGGGAGGCATGCAGCTCTTTCCATGAGCTCTTAGTGGAGGTCTGTTTTATTTAAAAGAATTACCCCTTTCAGGACTCCTACGCCCTTCGGGTGAGCATCATTTTGGTTCCAAGATCACTGACTCCCTCCACACCCCTGTGGGCCTGCTGAGCAGCATTGAGTCCCATACGTCCCACGGAGGCTCTCTGTGTCTGCAGAGTCTCGGGCAACACACTATACGTTACTTCAGGAGAGCTACATTTCCAGAGCACTCGAACAGCATCAAAACTACATTTCTAGGCAGTCCAACATGCCCTGGAAGTCTTCGACATTGCCCTCGTCAGAGCTGCCCAGAGAAAACACTCTGCTTAGAATTTATCGAGGACCTCGTACCTGAAGTCACTCTATTCAAGGAGAAATACAGCATCCTAACATGCTGTGTCGTTCACAGGGCAAGAAACGTGAGAACTTGCCTCGAGGTAAGGCCATGAAATGCTTTGCAGAAGCGGAGGCGTGTAGCAGTTTCCATGTGGCCGTAGACGCATATCTTCAGCATTTTAAAGCCAGTACGCTTTTCAGGACACCCAGGTGCCTCGCCTGGAAACCCTATTCCCTGCAAGAACACTGAGTACCCTCAGGCTCCCCTGGCCCTTCTAAGCAATATCCAGGCCAGGAGCTTTCAGACTCACAGTGTGTATGTCGAGTGTAGGGTAACACAGTGCACTCTTATTGGGACATCTTGATATAGCCAGCAATCGCCCAGGTTCACGAGCACCTTTAAGCAAGTTCCAATAGGCCGTGGAATTCGTTCTCATTCCCTAGTTTGAGCTGTACAGAGAGAAACAGTAAGCTTCTCCTTCCATTCAGGACCTCCTACCTGAAGTCACCCTGCCTCCTGAAGAAAGACGACCTCGTTTCTATTGAAACTAAAGCACAGTTTTTCCTGTAGCACGGCAGGCTTTTGAAGAGGCACGGGCCCAGAGGCCTAGCTAGGGCTTTCCTTGGTTTGGCCGTTCACCAGATGCAGAAGACCCTGCCTCGAGAAGTTGATTCAGGGAAGCAACAACTGTGTACTCTGTGTCTCATTTGACTTGTTAAAAACCACAGAGATGTATGCTGCCTGTGCCCATGGAAATGGGGGCATGATGGGACTAGCCTTGCTTTTCGTTTGGAAACCTCCATTCTAGCTTCGGTGAAGCTCCCTGAAATTCTCTGCTGTTGACAGGCCTCTGGCCACTGTAGGCATGTGTCTGGGAAGAAAATGAGTTTTCTCTGGCTACACACGGAATTTCGTTGGCCGGGGTGAGACGCACCTTGCCATGCTCTAGAGCTAAAGGGAATCTAAACGTGAGCCCTTGGCTCGAGGTAAGGCCCTGAGTAGCCCTGCAGAACGGGAGGCATGCAGCTCTTTCCATTAGCTCTTAGTCGCTCTTCTGGTTTACTTTAAATGAAGTACCTTTTTTCAGGACTCCTAGGCCCCTCGGTTGAGCATCATTTTTGTTCCAAGGTCTCTGAGTATCTCCACACCCCTGTAGGCCTGCTGAGCAACAACGAGGCACATTGGTCCTCGGAGGTCCTCTGTGTCTGCTGAGTCATGGGCAACACACTGCACTCTTTCTTGTGATATCTTGATTCACAGCACTCGCACAGGTTCAAGAGCAATGTTCAACAAGTTCCAACATGCCGTGGAAGTCGCTCTCATTCCCTAGTTTGAGCTGTACAGAGAGAAACAGTAAGCTTCTCCTTCCATTCAGGACCTCCTACCTGAAGTCACCCTGCCTCTTGAAGAAAGACGACCTTCTTTGTATTGCAACTAAAGCACAGTTTTTCCTGTAGCACGGCAGGCTTTTGAAGCGGCACGGGTCCAGAGTCCTAGCCAGGGATTTCCTTGGTGAGGCCGTTCACTAGTTGCAGAACACCGTGCCTCGAGAAGTTGATTCAGGGAAGCAACAACTGTGTACTCTGTGTCTCATTTGACTTGTTAAAAACCACAGAGAT
This sequence comes from Balaenoptera physalus, assembly GCF_965194825.1. NCBI lineage: Eukaryota > Metazoa > Chordata > Mammalia > Artiodactyla > Balaenopteridae > Balaenoptera > Balaenoptera physalus. The sequence goes on from NC_138888.1 coordinate 110,390,138, forward strand.
GAATGCTGCCTGTGCCCATGGAAATGGGGTCATGAGGGTACTAGCCTTGTTTTCCGTTTGGAAACCTCCATTCTTGCTTCCGTGAAGCTTCCTGAAATTCTCTGCTGTTGACAGTCCTCTGGCCACTGTAGGCATGTGTCTGGGAAAAAAATGAGTTTTCTTTGGGTACACACGGAGCTTCATTGGCCGGGGTGGGGCTCTCCTTGCCATCTTCTAGAGCTAAAGGGAATCTCAACGTGAGTCCCTGCCTCGAGGTAAGGCCCTGAGTAGCCCTGCAGAAAGGGAGGCATGCAGCTCTTTCCATGAGCTCTTAGTGGAGGTCTGTTTTATTTAAAAGAATTACCCCTTTCAGGACTCCTACGCCCTTCGGGTGAGCATCATTTTGGTTCCAAGATCACTGACTCCCTCCACACCCCTGTGGGCCTGCTGAGCAGCATTGAGTCCCATACGTCCCACGGAGGCTCTCTGTGTCTGCAGAGTCTCGGGCAACACACTATACGTTACTTCAGGAGAGCTACATTTCCAGAGCACTCGAACAGCATCAAAACTACATTTCTAGGCAGTCCAACATGCCCTGGAAGTCTTCGACATTGCCCTCGTCAGAGCTGCCCAGAGAAAACACTCTGCTTAGAATTTATCGAGGACCTCGTACCTGAAGTCACTCTATTCAAGGAGAAATACAGCATCCTAACATGCTGTGTCGTTCACAGGGCAAGAAACGTGAGAACTTGCCTCGAGGTAAGGCCATGAAATGCTTTGCAGAAGCGGAGGCGTGTAGCAGTTTCCATGTGGCCGTAGACGCATATCTTCAGCATTTTAAAGCCAGTACGCTTTTCAGGACACCCAGGTGCCTCGCCTGGAAACCCTATTCCCTGCAAGAACACTGAGTACCCTCAGGCTCCCCTGGCCCTTCTAAGCAATATCCAGGCCAGGAGCTTTCAGACTCACAGTGTGTATGTCGAGTGTAGGGTAACACAGTGCACTCTTATTGGGACATCTTGATATAGCCAGCAATCGCCCAGGTTCACGAGCACCTTTAAGCAAGTTCCAATAGGCCGTGGAATTCGTTCTCATTCCCTAGTTTGAGCTGTACAGAGAGAAACAGTAAGCTTCTCCTTCCATTCAGGACCTCCTACCTGAAGTCACCCTGCCTCCTGAAGAAAGACGACCTCGTTTCTATTGAAACTAAAGCACAGTTTTTCCTGTAGCACGGCAGGCTTTTGAAGAGGCACGGGCCCAGAGGCCTAGCTAGGGCTTTCCTTGGTGTGGCCGTTCACTAGATGCAGAACACCCTGCCTCGAGAAGTTGATTCAGGGAAGCAACAACTGTGTACTCAGTGTCTCATTTGACTTGTTAAAAACCACAGAGATGTATGCTGCCTGTGCCCATGGAAATGGGGGCATGATGGGACTAGCCTTGCTTTTCGTTTGGAAACCTCCATTCTAGCTTCGGTGAAGCTCCCTGAAATTCTCTGCTGTTGACAGGCCTCTGGCCACTGTAGGCATGTGTCTGGGAAGAAAATGAGTTTTCTCTGGCTACACACGGAACTTCATTGGCCGGGGTGAGACGCACCTTGCCATGCTCTAGAGCTAAAGGGAATCTAAACGTGAGCCCTTGGCTCGAGGTAAGGCCCTGAGTAGCCCTGCAGAACGGGAGGCATGCAGCTCTTTCCATTAGCTCTTAGTCGCTCCTTCTGGTTTACTTTAAATGAAGTACCTTTTTTCAGGACTCCTAGGCCCCTCGGTTGAGCATCATTTTTGTTCCAAGGTCTCTGAGTATCTCCACACCCCTGTAGGCCTGCTGAGCAACAACGAGGCACATTGGTCCTCGGAGGTCCTCTGTGTCTGCTGAGTCATGGGCAACACACTGCACTCTTTCTTGTGATATCTTGATTCACAGCACTCGCACAGGTTCAAGAGCAATGTTCAACAAGTTCCAACATGCCGTGGAAGTCGCTCTCATTCCCTAGTTTGAGCTGTACAGAGAGAAACAGTAAGCTTCTCCTTCCATTCAGGACCTCCTACCTGAAGTCACCCTGCCTCTTGAAGAAAGACGACCTTCTTTGTATTGCAACTAAAGCACAGTTTTTCCTGTAGCACGGCAGGCTTTTGAAGCGGCACGGGTCCAGAGTCCTAGCCAGGGATTTCCTTGGTGAGGCCGTTCACTAGTTACAGAACACCGTGCCTCGAGAAGTTGATTCAGGGAGCAACAACTGTGTACTCTGTGTCTCATTTGACTTGTTAAAAACCACAGAGATGAATGCTGCCTGTGCCCATGGAAATGGGGTCATGAGGGTACTAGCCTTGCTTTCCGTTTGGAAACCTCCATTCTTGCTTCCGTGAAGCTCCCTGAAATTCTCTGCTGTTGACAGTCCTCTGGCCACTGTAGGCATGTGTCTGGGAAAAAAATGAGTTTTCTCTGGGTACAGACGGAGCTTCATTGGCCGGGGTGGGGCTCTCCTTGCCATCCTCTAGAGCTAAAGGGAATCTCAACGTGAGTCCCTGCCTCGAGGTAAGGCCCTGAGTAGCCCTGCAGAAAGGGAGGCATGCAGCTCTTTCCATGAGCTCTTAGTGGAGGTCTGTTTTATTGAAAAGAATTACCCCTTTCAGGACTCCTACGCCCTTCGGGTGAGCATCATTTTGGTTCCAAGATCACTGACTCCCTCCACACCCCTGTGGGCCTGCTGAGCAGCATTGAGTCCCATACGTCCCACGGAGGCTCTCTGTGTCTGCAGAGTCTCGGGCAACACACTATACGTTACTTCAGGAGAGCTACATTTCCAGAGCACTCGAACAGCATCAAAACTACATTTCTAGGCAGTCCAACATGCCCTGGAAGTCTTCGACATTGCCCTCGTCAGAGCTGCCCAGAGAAAACACTCTGCTTAGAATTTATCGAGGACCTCGTACCTGAAGTCACTCTATTCAAGGAGAAATACAGCATCTTAACATGCTGTGTCGTTCACAGGGCAAGAAACGTGAGAACTTGCCTCGAGGTAAGGCCATGAAATGCTATGCAGAAGCGGAGGCGTGTGGCAGTTTCAATGTGGCCGTAGACGCATATCTTCAGCATTTTAAAGCCAGTACGCTTTTCAGGACACCCAGGTGCCTCGCCTGGAAACCCTATTCCCTGCAAGAACACTGAGTACCCTCAGGCTCCCCTGGCCCTTCTAAGCAATATCCAGGCCAGGAGCTTTCAGACTCACAGTGTGTATGTCGAGTGTAGGGTAACACAGTGCACTCTTATTGGGACATCTTGATATAGCCAGCTATCGCCCAGGTTCACGAGCACCTTTAAGCAAGTTCCAATAGGCCGTGGAATTCGTTCTCATTCCCTAGTTTGAGCTGTACAGAGAGAAACAGTAAGCTTCTCCTTCCATTCAGGACCTCCTACCTGAAGTCACCCTGCCTCCTGAAGAAAGACGACCTCGTTTCTATTGAAACTAAAGCACAGTTTTTCCTGTAGCTCGGCAGGCTTTTGAAGAGGCACGGGCCCAGAGGCCTAGCTAGGGCTTTCCTTGGTGAGGCCGTTCACCAGATGCAGAACACCCTGCCTCGAGAAGTTGATTCAGGGAAGCAACAACTGTGTACTCTGTGTCTCATTTGACTTGTTAAAAACCACAGAGATGTATGCTGCCTGTGCCCATGGAAATGGGGGCATGATGGGACTAGCCTTGCTTTTCGTTTGGAAACCTCCATTCTAGCTTCCGTGAAGCTCCCTGAAATTCTCTGCTGTTGACAGGCCTCTGGCCACTGTAGGCATGTGTCTGGGAAGAAATTGAGTTTCTCTGGCTACACACGGAACTTCATTGGCCGGGGTGGGGCGCACCTTGCCATGCTCTAGAGCTAAAGGGAATCTAAACGTGAGCCCTTGGCTCGAGGTAAGGCCCTGAGTAGCCCTGCAGAACGGGAGGCATGCAGCTCTTTCCATTAGCTCTTAGTCGCTCTTCTGGTTTACTTTAAATGAAGTACTTTTTTCAGGACTCCTAGGCCCCTCGGTTGAGCATCATTTTTGTTCCAAGGTCTCTGAGTATCTCCACACCCCTGTAGGCCTGCTGAGCAACAACGAGGCACATTGGTCCTCGGACTCGGAGGTCCTCTGTGTCTGCTGAGTCATGGGCAACACACTGCACTCTTTCTTGTGATATCTTGATTCACAGCACTCGCACAGGTTCAAGAGCAATGTTCAACAAGTTCCAACATGCCGTGGAAGTCGCTCTCATTCCCTAGTTTGAGCTGTACAGAGAGAAACAGTAAGCTTCTCCTTCCATTCAGGACCTCCTACCTGAAGTCACCCTGCCTCTTGAAGAAAGACGACCTTCTTTGTATTGCAACTAAAGCACAGTTTTTCCTGTAGCACGGCAGGCTTTTGAAGCGGCACGGGTCCAGAGTCCTAGCCAGGGATTTCCTTGGTGAGGCCGTTCACTAGTTGCAGAACACCGTGCCTCGAGAAGTTGATTCAGGGAAGCAACAACTGTGTACTCTGTGTCTCATTTGACTTGTTAAAAACCACAGAGATGAATGCTGCCTGTGCCCATGGAAATGGGGTCATGAGGGTACTAGCCTTGCTTTCCGTTTGGAAACCTCCATTCTTGCTTCCGTGAAGCTCCCTGAAATTCTCTGCTGTTGACAGTCCTCTGGCCACTCTAGGCATGTGTCTGGGAAAAAAATGAGTTTTCTCTGGGTACACACGGAGCTTCATTGGCCGGGGTGGGGCTCTCCTTGCCATCCTCTAGAGCTAAAGGGAATCTCAACGTGAGTCCCTGCCTCGAGGTAAGGCCCTGAGTAGCCCTGCAGAAAGGGAGGCATGCAGCTCTTTCCATGAGCTCTTAGTGGAGGTCTGTTTTATTGAAAAGAATTACCCCTTTCAGGACTCCTACGCCCTTCGGGTGAGCATCATTTTGGTTCCAAGATCACTGACTCCCTCCACACCCCTGTGGGCCTGCTGAGCAGCATTGAGTCCCATACGTCCCACGGAGGCTCTCTGTGTCTGCAGAGTCTCGGGCAACACACTATACGTTACTTCAGGAGAGCTACATTTCCAGAGCACTCGAACAGCATCAAAACTACATTTCTAGGCAGACCAACATGCCCTGGAAGTCTTCGACATTGCCCTCGTCAGAGCTGCCCAGAGAAAACACTCTGCTTAGAATTTATCGAGGACCTCGTACCTGAAGTCACTCTATTCAAGGAGAAATACAGCATCTTAACATGCTGTGTCGTTCACAGGGCAAGAAACGTGAGAACTTGCCTCGAGGTAAGGCCATGAAATGCTTTGCAGAAGCGGAGGCGTGTAGCAGTTTCCATGTGGCCGTAGACGCATATCTTCAGCATTTTAAAGCCAGTACGCTTTTCAGGACACCCAGGTGCCTCGCCTGGAAACCCTATTCCCTGCAAGAACACTGAGTACCCTCAGGCTCCCCTGGCCCTTCTAAGCAATATCCAGGCCAGGAGCTTTCAGACTCACAGTGTGTATGTCGAGTGTAGGGTAACACAGTGCACTCTTATTGGGACATCTTGATATAGCCAGCAATCGCCCAGGTTCACGAGCACCTTTAAGCAAGTTCCAATAGGCCGTGGAATTCGTTCTCATTCCCTAGTTTGAGCTGTACAGAGAGAAACAGTAAGCTTCTCCTTCCATTCAGGACCTCCTACCTGAAGTCACCCTGCCTCCTGAAGAAAGACGACCTCGTTTCTATTGAAACTAAAGCACAGTTTTTCCTGTAGCACGGCAGGCTTTTGAAGAGGCACGGGCCCAGAGGCCTAGCTAGGGCTTTCCTTGGTTTGGCCGTTCACCAGATGCAGAAGACCCTGCCTCGAGAAGTTGATTCAGGGAAGCAACAACTGTGTACTCTGTGTCTCATTTGACTTGTTAAAAACCACAGAGATGTATGCTGCCTGTGCCCATGGAAATGGGGGCATGATGGGACTAGCCTTGCTTTTCGTTTGGAAACCTCCATTCTAGCTTCGGTGAAGCTCCCTGAAATTCTCTGCTGTTGACAGGCCTCTGGCCACTGTAGGCATGTGTCTGGGAAGAAAATGAGTTTTCTCTGGCTACACACGGAATTTCGTTGGCCGGGGTGAGACGCACCTTGCCATGCTCTAGAGCTAAAGGGAATCTAAACGTGAGCCCTTGGCTCGAGGTAAGGCCCTGAGTAGCCCTGCAGAACGGGAGGCATGCAGCTCTTTCCATTAGCTCTTAGTCGCTCTTCTGGTTTACTTTAAATGAAGTACCTTTTTTCAGGACTCCTAGGCCCCTCGGTTGAGCATCATTTTTGTTCCAAGGTCTCTGAGTATCTCCACACCCCTGTAGGCCTGCTGAGCAACAACGAGGCACATTGGTCCTCGGAGGTCCTCTGTGTCTGCTGAGTCATGGGCAACACACTGCACTCTTTCTTGTGATATCTTGATTCACAGCACTCGCACAGGTTCAAGAGCAATGTTCAACAAGTTCCAACATGCCGTGGAAGTCGCTCTCATTCCCTAGTTTGAGCTGTACAGAGAGAAACAGTAAGCTTCTCCTTCCATTCAGGACCTCCTACCTGAAGTCACCCTGCCTCTTGAAGAAAGACGACCTTCTTTGTATTGCAACTAAAGCACAGTTTTTCCTGTAGCACGGCAGGCTTTTGAAGCGGCACGGGTCCAGAGTCCTAGCCAGGGATTTCCTTGGTGAGGCCGTTCACTAGTTGCAGAACACCGTGCCTCGAGAAGTTGATTCAGGGAAGCAACAACTGTGTACTCTGTGTCTCATTTGACTTGTTAAAAACCACAGAGATGAATGCTGCCTGTGCCCATGGAAATGGGGTCATGAGGGTACTAGCCTTGTTTTCCGTTTGGAAACCTCCATTCTTGCTTCCGTGAAGCTTCCTGAAATTCTCTGCTGTTGACAGTCCTCTGGCCACTGTAGGCATGTGTCTGGGAAAAAAATGAGTTTTCTTTGGGTACACACGGAGCTTCATTGGCCGGGGTGGGGCTCTCCTTGCCATCTTCTAGAGCTAAAGGGAATCTCAACGTGAGTCCCTGCCTCGAGGTAAGGCCCTGAGTAGCCCTGCAGAAAGGGAGGCATGCAGCTCTTTCCATGAGCTCTTAGTGGAGGTCTGTTTTATTTAAAAGAATTACCCCTTTCAGGACTCCTACGCCCTTCGGGTGAGCATCATTTTGGTTCCAAGATCACTGACTCCCTCCACACCCCTGTGGGCCTGCTGAGCAGCATTGAGTCCCATACGTCCCACGGAGGCTCTCTGTGTCTGCAGAGTCTCGGGCAACACACTATACGTTACTTCAGGAGAGCTACATTTCCAGAGCACTCGAACAGCATCAAAACTACATTTCTAGGCAGTCCAACATGCCCTGGAAGTCTTCGACATTGCCCTCGTCAGAGCTGCCCAGAGAAAACACTCTGCTTAGAATGTATCGAGGACCTCGTACCTGAAGTCACTCTATTCAAGGAGAAATACAGCATCCTAACATGCTGTGTCGTTCACAGGGCAAGAAACGTGAGAACTTGCCTCGAGGTAAGGCCATGAAATGCTTTGCAGAAGCGGAGGCGTGTAGCAGTTTCCATGTGGCCGTAGACGCATATCTTCAGCATTTTAAAGCCAGTACGCTTTTCAGGACACCCAGGTGCCTCGCCTGGAAACCCTATTCCCTGCAAGAACACTGAGTACCCTCAGGCTCCCCTGGCCCTTCTAAGCAATATCCAGGCCAGGAGCTTTCAGACTCACAGTGTGTATGTCGAGTGTAGGGTAACACAGTGCACTCTTATTGGGACATCTTGATATAGCCAGCAATCGCCCAGGTTCACGAGCACCTTTAAGCAAGTTCCAATAGGCCGTGGAATTCGTTCTCATTCCCTAGTTTGAGCTGTACAGAGAGAAACAGTAAGCTTCTCCTTCCATTCAGGACCTCCTACCTGAAGTCACCCTGCCTCCTGAAGAAAGACGACCTCGTTTCTATTGAAACTAAAGCACAGTTTTTCCTGTAGCACGGCAGGCTTTTGAAGAGGCACGGGCCCAGAGGCCTAGCTAGGGCTTTCCTTGGTTTGGCCGTTCACCAGATGCAGAACACCCTGCCTCGAGAAGTTGATTCAGGGAAGCAACAACTGTGTACTCTGTGTCTCATTTGACTTGTTAAAAACCACAGAGATGTATGCTGCCTGTGCCCATGGAAATGGGGGCATGATGGGACTAGCCTTGCTTTTCGTTTGGAAACCTCCATTCTAGCTTCGGTGAAGCTCCCTGAAATTCTCTGCTGTTGACAGGCCTCTGGCCAATGTAGGCATGTGTCTGGGAAGAAAATGAGTTTTCTCTGGCTACACACGGAACTTCCTTGGCCGGGGTGGGGCGCACCTTGCCATGCTCTAGAGCTAAAGGGAATCTAAACGTGAGCCCTTGGCTCGAGGTAAGGCCCTGAGTAGCCCTGCAGAACGAGAGGCATGCAGCTCTTTCCATTAGCTCTTAGTCGCTCTTCTGGTTTACTTTAAATGAAGTACCTTTTTTCAGGACTCCTAGGCCCCTCGGTTGAGCATCATTTTTGTTCCAAGGTCTCTGAGTATCTCCACACCCCTGTAGGCCTGCTGAGCAACAACGAGGCACATTGGTCCTCGGAGGTCCTCTGTGTCTGCTGAGTCATGGGCAACACACTGCACTCTTTCTTCTGATATCTTGATTCACAGCACTCGCACAGGTTCAAGAGCAATGTTCAACAAGTTCCAACATGCCGTGGAAGTCGCTCTCATTCCCTAGTTTGAGCTGTACAGAGAGAAACAGTAAGCTTCTCCTTCCATTCAGGACCTCCTACCTGAAGTCACCCTGCCTCTTGAAGAAAGACGACCTTCTTTGTATTGCAACTAAAGCACAGTTTTTCCTGTAGCACGGCAGGCTTTTGAAGCGGCACGGGTCCAGATTCCTAGCCAGGGATTTCCTTGGTGAGGCCGTTCACTAGTTGCAGAACACCGTGCCTCGAGAAGTTGATTCAGGGAAGCAACAACTGTGTACTCTGTGTCTCATTTGACTTGTTAAAAACCACAGAGATGAATGCTGCCTGTGCCCATGGAAATGGGGTCATGAGGGTACTAGCCTTGCTTTCCGTTTGGAAACCTCCATTCTTGCTTCCGTGAAGCTCCCTGAAATTCTCTGCTGTTGACAGTCCTCTGGCCACTCTAGGCATGTGTCTGGGAAAACAATGAGTTTTCTCTGGGTACACACGGAGCTTCATTGGCCGGGGTGGGGCTCTCCTTGCCATCCCCTAGAGCTAAAGGGAATCTCAACGTGAGTCCCTGCCTCGAGGTAAGGCCCTGAGTAGCCCTGCAGAAAGGGAGGCATGCAGCTCTTTCCATGAGCTCTTAGTGGAGGTCTGTTTTATTTAAAAGAATTACCCCTTTCAGGACTCCTACGCCCTTCGGGTGAGCATCATTTTGGTTCCAAGATCACTGACTCCCTCCACACCCCTGTGGGCCTGCTGAGCAGCATTGAGTCCCATACGTCCCACGGAGGCTCTCTGTGTCTGCAGAGTCTCGGGCAACACACTATACGTTACTTCAGGAGAGCTACATTTCCAGAGCACTCGAACAGCATCAAAACTACATTTCTAGGCAGTCCAACATGCCCTGGAAGTCTTCGACATTGCCCTCGTCAGAGCTGCCCAGAGAAAACACTCTGCTTAGAATTTATCGAGGACCTCGTACCTGAAGTCACTCTATTCAAGGAGAAATACAGCATCTTAACATGCTGTGTCGTTCACAGGGCAAGAAACGTGAGAACTTGCCTCGAGGTAAGGCCATGAAATGCTTTGCAGAAGCGGAGGCGTGTAGCAGTTTCCATGTGGCCGTAGACGCATATCTTCAGCATTTTAAAGCCAGTACGCTTTTCAGGACACCCAGGTGCCTCGCCTGGAAACCCTATTCCCTGCAAGAACACTGAGTACCCTCAGGCTCCCCTGGCCCTTCTAAGCAATATCCAGGCCAGGAGCTTTCAGACTCACAGTGTGTATGTCGAGTGTAGGGTAACACAGTGCACTCTTATTGGGACATCTTGATATAGCCAGCAATCGCCCAGGTTCACGAGCACCTTTAAGCAAGTTCCAATAGGCCGTGGAATTCGTTCTCATTCCCTAGTTTGAGCTGTACAGAGAGAAACAGTAAGCTTCTCCTTCCATTCAGGACCTCCTACCTGAAGTCACCCTGCCTCCTGAAGAAAGACGACCTCGTTTCTATTGAAACTAAAGCACAGTTTTTCCTGTAGCACGGCAGGCTTTTGAAGAGGCACGGGCCCAGAGGCCTAGCTAGGGCTTTCCTTGGTTTCGCCGTTCACCAGATGCAGAACACCCTGCCTCGAGAAGTTGATTCAGGGAAGCAACAACTGTGTACTCTGTGTCTCATTTGACTTGTTAAAAACCACAGAGATGTATGCTGCCTGTGCCCATGGAAATGGGGGCATGATGGGACTAGCCTTGCTTTTCGTTTGGAAACCTCCATTCTAGCTTCGGTGAAGCTCCCTGAAATTCTCTGCTGTTGACAGGCCTCTGGCCACTGTAGGCATGTGTCTGGGAAGAAAATGAGTTTTCTCTGGCTACACACGGAACTTCATAGGCCGGGGTGGGACGCACCTTGCCATGCTCTAGAGCTAAAGGGAATCTAAACGTGAGCCCTTGGCTCGAGGTAAGGCCCTGAGTAGCCCTGCAGAACGGGAGGCATGCAGCTCTTTCCATTAGCTCTTAGTCGCTCTTCTGGTTTACTTTAAATGAAGTACCTTTTTTCCGGACTCCTAGGTCCCTCGGTTGAGCATCATTTTTGTTCCAAGGTCTCTGAGTATCTCCACACCCCTGTAGGCCTGCTGAGCAACAACGAGGCACATTGGTCCTCGGAGGTCCTCTGTGTCTGCTGAGTCATGGGCAACACACTGCACTCTTTCTTGTGATATCTTGATTCACAGCACTCGCACAGGTTCACGAGCAATGTTCAACAAGTTCCAACATGCCGTGGAAGTCGCTCTCATTCCCTAGTTTGAGCTGTACAGAGAGAAACAGTAAGCTTCTCCTTCCATTCAGGACCTCCTACCTGAAGTCACCCTGCCTCTTGAAGAAAGACGACCTTCTTTGTATTGCAACTAAAGCACAGTTTTTCCTGTAGCACGGCAGGCTTTTGAAGCGACACGGGTCCAGAGTCCTAGCCAGGGATTTCCTTGGTGAGGCCGTTCACTAGTTGCAGAACACCGTGCCTCGAGAAGTTGATTCAGGGAAGCAACAACTGTGTACTCTGTGTCTCATTTGACTTGTTAAAAACCACAGAGATGAATGCTGCCTGTGCCCATGGAAATGGGGTCATGAGGGTACTAGCCTTGCTTTCCGTTTGGAAACCTCCATTCTTGCTTCCGTGAAGCTCCCTGAAATTCTCTGCTGTTGACAGTCCTCTGGCCACTCTAGGCATGTGTCTGGGAAAACAATGAGTTTTCTCTGGGTACACACGGAGCTTCATTGTCCGGGGTGGGGCTCTCCTTGCCATCCTCTAGAGCTAAAGGGAATCTCAACGTGAGTCCCTGCCTCGAGGTAAGGCCCTGAGTTTCCCTGCAGAAAGGGAGGCATGCAGCTCTTTCCATGAGCTCTTAGTGGAGGTCTGTTTTATTTAAAAGAATTACCCCTTTCAGGACTCCTACGCCCTTCGGGTGAGCATCATTTTGGTTCCAAGATCACTGACTCCCTCCACACCCCTGTGGGCCTGCTGAGCAGCATTGAGTCCCATACGTCCCACGGAGGCTCTCTGTGTCTGCAGAGTCTCGGGCAACACACTATACGTTACTTCAGGAGAGCTACATTTCCAGAGCACTCGAACAGCATCAGAACTACATTTCTAGGCAGTCCACCATGCCCTGGAAGTCTTCGACATTGCCCTCGTCAGAGCTGCCCAGAGAAAACACTCTGCTTAGAATTTATCGAGGACCTCGTACCTGAAGTCACTCTATTCAAGGAGAAATACAGCATCTTAACATGCTGTGTCGTTCACAGGGCAAGAAACGTGAGAACTTGCCTCGAGGTAAGGCTATGAAATGCTATGCAGAAGCGGAGGCGTGTAGCAGTTTCCATGTGGCCGTAGACGCATATCTTCAGCATTTTAAAGCCAGTACGCTTTTCAGGACACCCAGGTGCCTCGCCCGGAAACCCTATTCCCTGCAAGAACACTGAGTACCCTCAGGCTCCCCTGGCCCTTCTAAGCAATATCCAGGCCAGGAGCTTTCAGACTCACAGTGTGTATGTCGAGTGTAGGGTAACACAGTGCACTCTTATTGGGACATCTTGATATAGCCAGCAATCGCCCAGGTTCACGAGCACCTTTAAGCAAGTTCCAATAGGCCGTGGAATTCGTTCTCATTCCCTAGTTTGAGCTGTACAGAGAGAAACAGTAAGCTTCTCCTTCCATTCAGGACCTCCTACCTGAAGTCACCCTGCCTCCTGAAGAAAGACGACCTCGTTTCTATTGAAACTAAAGCACAGTTTTTCCTGTGGCACGGCAGGCTTTTGAAGAGGCACGGGCCCAGAGGCCTAGCTAGGGCTTTCCTTGGTGAGGCCGTTCACCAGATGCAGAACATCCTGCCTCGAGAAGTTGATTCAGGGAAGCAACAACTGTGTACTCTGTGTCTGATTTGACTTGTTAAAAACCACAGAGATGTATGCTGCCTGTGCCCATGGAAATGGGGGCATGATGGGACTAGCCTTGCTTTTCGTTTGGAAACTTCCATTCTAGCTTCCGTGAAGCTCCCTGAAATTCTCTGCTGTTGACAGGCCTCTGGCCACTGTAGGCATGTGTCTGGGAAGAAAATGAGTTTTCTCTGGCTACACACGGAACTTCATTGGCCGGGGTGGGGAGCACCTTGCCATGCTCTAGAGCTAAAGGGAATCTAAACGTGAGCCCTTGGCTCGAGGTAAGGCCCTGAGTAGCCCTGCAGAACGGGAGGCATGCAGCTCTTTCCATTAGCTCTTAGTCGCTCTTCTGGTTTACTTTAAATGAAGTACTTTTTTCAGGATTCCGAGGCCCCTCGGTTGAGCATCATTTTTTTTCCAAGGTCTCTGAGTATCTCCACACCCCTGTAGGCCTGCTGAGCAACAACGAGGCACATTGGTCCTCGGACTCGGAGGTCCTCTGTGTCTGCTGAGTCATGGGCAACACACTGCACTCTTTCTTGTGATATCTTGATTCACAGCACTCGCACAGGTTCAAGAGCAATGTTCAACAAGTTCCAACATGCCGTGGAAGTCGCTCTCATTCCCTAGTTTGAGCTGTACAGAGAGAAACAGTAAGCTTCTCCTTCCATTCAGGACCTCCTACCTGAAGTCACCCTGCCTCTTGAAGAAAGACGACCTTCTTTGTATTGCAACTAAAGCACAGTTTTTCCTGTAGCACGGCAGGCTTTTGAAGCGGCACGGGTCCAGAGTCCTAGCCAGGGATTTCCTTGGTGAGGCCGTTCACTAGTTGCAGAACACCGTGCCTCGAGAAGTTGATTCAGGGAAGCAACAACTGTGTACTCTGTGTCTCATTTGACTTGTTAAAAACCACAGAGATGAATGCTGCCTGTGCCCATGGAAATGGGGTCATGAGGGTACTAGCCTTGCTTTCCGTTTGGAAACCTCCATTCTTGCTTCCGTGAAGCTCCCTGAAATTCTCTGCTGTTGACAGTCCTCTGGCCACTCTAGGCATGTGTCTGGGAAAACAATGAGTTTTCTCTGGGTACACACGGAGCTTCATTGGCCGGGGTGGGGCTCTCCTTGCCATCCTCTAGAGCTAAAGGGAATCTCAACGTGAGTCCCTGCCTCGAGGTAAGGCCCTGAGTAGCCCTGCAGAAAGGGAGGCATGCAGCTCTTTCCATGAGCTCTTAGTGGAGGTCTGTTTTATTGAAAAGAATTACCCCTTTCAGGACTCCTACGCCCTTCGGGTGAGCATCATTTTGGTTCCAAGATCACTGACTCCCTCCACACCCCTGTGGGCCTGCTGAGCAGCATTGAGTCCCATACGTCCCACGGAGGCTCTCTGTGTCTGCAGAGTCTCGGGCAACACACTATACGTTACTTCAGGAGAGCTACATTTCCAGAGCACTCGAACAGCATCAAAACTACATTTCTAGGCAGACCAACATGCCCTGGAAGTCTTCGACATTGCCCTCGTCAGAGCTGCCCAGAGAAAACACTCTGCTTAGAATTTATCGAGGACCTCGTACCTGAAGTCACTCTATTCAAGGAGAAATACAGCATCTTAACATGCTGTGTCGTTCACAGGGCAAGAAACGTGAGAACTTGCCTCGAGGTAAGGCCATGAAATGCTTTGCAGAAGCGGAGGCGTGTAGCAGTTTCCATGTGGCCGTAGACGCATATCTTCAGCATTTTAAAGCCAGTACGCTTTTCAGGACACCCAGGTGCCTCGCCTGGAAACCCTATTCCCTGCAAGAACACTGAGTACCCTCAGGCTCCCCTGGCCCTTCTAAGCAATATCCAGGCCAGGAGCTTTCAGACTCACAGTGTGTATGTCGAGTGTAGGGTAACACAGTGCACTCTTATTGGGACATCTTGATATAGCCAGCAATCGCCCAGGTTCACGAGCACCTTTAAGCAAGTTCCAATAGGCCGTGGAATTCGTTCTCATTCCCTAGTTTGAGCTGTACAGAGAGAAACAGTAAGCTTCTCCTTCCATTCAGGACCTCCTACCTGAAGTCACCCTGCCTCCTGAAGAAAGACGACCTCGTTTCTATTGAAACTAAAGCACAGTTTTTCCTGTAGCACGGCAGGCTTTTGAAGAGGCACGGGCCCAGAGGCCTAGCTAGGGCTTTCCTTGGTTTGGCCGTTCACCAGATGCAGAAGACCCTGCCTCGAGAAGTTGATTCAGGGAAGCAACAACTGTGTACTCTGTGTCTCATTTGACTTGTTAAAAACCACAGAGATGTATGCTGCCTGTGCCCATGGAAATGGGGGCATGATGGGACTAGCCTTGCTTTTCGTTTGGAAACCTCCATTCTAGCTTCGGTGAAGCTCCCTGAAATTCTCTGCTGTTGACAGGCCTCTGGCCACTGTAGGCATGTGTCTGGGAAGAAAATGAGTTTTCTCTGGCTACACACGGAATTTCGTTGGCCGGGGTGAGACGCACCTTGCCATGCTCTAGAGCTAAAGGGAATCTAAACGTGAGCCCTTGGCTCGAGGTAAGGCCCTGAGTAGCCCTGCAGAACGGGAGGCATGCAGCTCTTTCCATTAGCTCTTAGTCGCTCTTCTGGTTTACTTTAAATGAAGTACCTTTTTTCAGGACTCCTAGGCCCCTCGGTTGAGCATCATTTTTGTTCCAAGGTCTCTGAGTATCTCCACACCCCTGTAGGCCTGCTGAGCAACAACGAGGCACATTGGTCCTCGGAGGTCCTCTGTGTCTGCTGAGTCATGGGCAACACACTGCACTCTTTCTTGTGATATCTTGATTCACAGCACTCGCACAGGTTCAAGAGCAATGTTCAACAAGTTCCAACATGCCGTGGAAGTCGCTCTCATTCCCTAGTTTGAGCTGTACAGAGAGAAACAGTAAGCTTCTCCTTCCATTCAGGACCTCCTACCTGAAGTCACCCTGCCTCTTGAAGAAAGACGACCTTCTTTGTATTGCAACTAAAGCACAGTTTTTCCTGTAGCACGGCAGGCTTTTGAAGCGGCACGGGTCCAGAGTCCTAGCCAGGGATTTCCTTGGTGAGGCCGTTCACTAGTTGCAGAACACCGTGCCTCGAGAAGTTGATTCAGGGAAGCAACAACTGTGTACTCTGTGTCTCATTTGACTTGTTAAAAACCACAGAGATGAATGCTGCCTGTGCCCATGGAAATGGGGTCATGAGGGTACTAGCCTTGTTTTCCGTTTGGAAACCTCCATTCTTGCTTCCGTGAAGCTTCCTGAAATTCTCTGCTGTTGACAGTCCTCTGGCCACTGTAGGCATGTGTCTGGGAAAAAAATGAGTTTTCTTTGGGTACACACGGAGCTTCATTGGCCGGGGTGGGGCTCTCCTTGCCATCTTCTAGAGCTAAAGGGAATCTCAACGTGAGTCCCTGCCTCGAGGTAAGGCCCTGAGTAGCCCTGCAGAAAGGGAGGCATGCAGCTCTTTCCATGAGCTCTTAGTGGAGGTCTGTTTTATTTAAAAGAATTACCCCTTTCAGGACTCCTACGCCCTTCGGGTGAGCATCATTTTGGTTCCAAGATCACTGACTCCCTCCACACCCCTGTGGGCCTGCTGAGCAGCATTGAGTCCCATACGTCCCACGGAGGCTCTCTGTGTCTGCAGAGTCTCGGGCAACACACTATACGTTACTTCAGGAGAGCTACATTTCCAGAGCACTCGAACAGCATCAAAACTACATTTCTAGGCAGTCCAACATGCCCTGGAAGTCTTCGACATTGCCCTCGTCAGAGCTGCCCAGAGAAAACACTCTGCTTAGAATTTATCGAGGACCTCGTACCTGAAGTCACTCTATTCAAGGAGAAATACAGCATCCTAACATGCTGTGTCGTTCACAGGGCAAGAAACGTGAGAACTTGCCTCGAGGTAAGGCCATGAAATGCTTTGCAGAAGCGGAGGCGTGTAGCAGTTTCCATGTGGCCGTAGACGCATATCTTCAGCATTTTAAAGCCAGTACGCTTTTCAGGACACCCAGGTGCCTCGCCTGGAAACCCTATTCCCTGCAAGAACACTGAGTACCCTCAGGCTCCCCTGGCCCTTCTAAGCAATATCCAGGCCAGGAGCTTTCAGACTCACAGTGTGTATGTCGAGTGTAGGGTAACACAGTGCACTCTTATTGGGACATCTTGATATAGCCAGCAATCGCCCAGGTTCACGAGCACCTTTAAGCAAGTTCCAATAGGCCGTGGAATTCGTTCTCATTCCCTAGTTTGAGCTGTACAGAGAGAAACAGTAAGCTTCTCCTTCCATTCAGGACCTCCTACCTGAAGTCACCCTGCCTCCTGAAGAAAGACGACCTCGTTTCTATTGAAACTAAAGCACAGTTTTTCCTGTAGCACGGCAGGCTTTTGAAGAGGCACGGGCCCAGAGGCCTAGCTAGGGCTTTCCTTGGTTTGGCCGTTCACCAGATGCAGAACACCCTGCCTCGAGAAGTTGATTCAGGGAAGCAACAACTGTGTACTCTGTGTCTCATTTGACTTGTTAAAAACCACAGAGATGTATGCTGCCTGTGCCCATGGAAATGGGGGCATGATGGGACTAGCCTTGCTTTTCGTTTGGAAACCTCCATTCTAGCTTCGGTGAAGCTCCCTGAAATTCTCTGCTGTTGACAGGCCTCTGGCCAATGTAGGCATGTGTCTGGGAAGAAAATGAGTTTTCTCTGGCTACACACGGAACTTCCTTGGCCGGGGTGGGGCGCACCTTGCCATGCTCTAGAGCTAAAGGGAATCTAAACGTGAGCCCTTGGCTCGAGGTAAGGCCCTGAGTAGCCCTGCAGAACGAGAGGCATGCAGCTCTTTCCATTAGCTCTTAGTCGCTCTTCTGGTTTACTTTAAATGAAGTACCTTTTTTCAGGACTCCTAGGCCCCTCGGTTGAGCATCATTTTTGTTCCAAGGTCTCTGAGTATCTCCACACCCCTGTAGGCCTGCTGAGCAACAACGAGGCACATTGGTCCTCGGAGGTCCTCTGTGTCTGCTGAGTCATGGGCAACACACTGCACTCTTTCTTCTGATATCTTGATTCACAGCACTCGCACAGGTTCAAGAGCAATGTTCAACAAGTTCCAACATGCCGTGGAAGTCGCTCTCATTCCCTAGTTTGAGCTGTACAGAGAGAAACAGTAAGCTTCTCCTTCCATTCAGGACCTCCTACCTGAAGTCACCCTGCCTCTTGAAGAAAGACGACCTTCTTTGTATTGCAACTAAAGCACAGTTTTTCCTGTAGCACGGCAGGCTTTTGAAGCGGCACGGGTCCAGATTCCTAGCCAGGGATTTCCTTGGTGAGGCCGTTCACTAGTTGCAGAACACCGTGCCTCGAGAAGTTGATTCAGGGAAGCAACAACTGTGTACTCTGTGTCTCATTTGACTTGTTAAAAACCACAGAGATGAATGCTGCCTGTGCCCATGGAAATGGGGTCATGAGGGTACTAGCCTTGCTTTCCGTTTGGAAACCTCCATTCTTGCTTCCGTGAAGCTCCCTGAAATTCTCTGCTGTTGACAGTCCTCTGGCCACTCTAGGCATGTGTCTGGGAAAACAATGAGTTTTCTCTGGGTACACACGGAGCTTCATTGGCCGGGGTGGGGCTCTCCTTGCCATCCCCTAGAGCTAAAGGGAATCTCAACGTGAGTCCCTGCCTCGAGGTAAGGCCCTGAGTAGCCCTGCAGAAAGGGAGGCATGCAGCTCTTTCCATGAGCTCTTAGTGGAGGTCTGTTTTATTTAAAAGAATTACCCCTTTCAGGACTCCTACGCCCTTCGGGTGAGCATCATTTTGGTTCCAAGATCACTGACTCCCTCCACACCCCTGTGGGCCTGCTGAGCAGCATTGAGTCCCATACGTCCCACGGAGGCTCTCTGTGTCTGCAGAGTCTCGGGCAACACACTATACGTTACTTCAGGAGAGCTACATTTCCAGAGCACTCGAACAGCATCAAAACTACATTTCTAGGCAGTCCAACATGCCCTGGAAGTCTTCGACATTGCCCTCGTCAGAGCTGCCCAGAGAAAACACTCTGCTTAGAATTTATCGAGGACCTCGTACCTGAAGTCACTCTATTCAAGGAGAAATACAGCATCTTAACATGCTGTGTCGTTCACAGGGCAAGAAACGTGAGAACTTGCCTCGAGGTAAGGCCATGAAATGCTTTGCAGAAGCGGAGGCGTGTAGCAGTTTCCATGTGGCCGTAGACGCATATCTTCAGCATTTTAAAGCCAGTACGCTTTTCAGGACACCCAGGTGCCTCGCCTGGAAACCCTATTCCCTGCAAGAACACTGAGTACCCTCAGGCTCCCCTGGCCCTTCTAAGCAATATCCAGGCCAGGAGCTTTCAGACTCACAGTGTGTATGTCGAGTGTAGGGTAACACAGTGCACTCTTATTGGGACATCTTGATATAGCCAGCAATCGCCCAGGTTCACGAGCACCTTTAAGCAAGTTCCAATAGGCCGTGGAATTCGTTCTCATTCCCTAGTTTGAGCTGTACAGAGAGAAACAGTAAGCTTCTCCTTCCATTCAGGACCTCCTACCTGAAGTCACCCTGCCTCCTGAAGAAAGACGACCTCGTTTCTATTGAAACTAAAGCACAGTTTTTCCTGTAGCACGGCAGGCTTTTGAAGAGGCACGGGCCCAGAGGCCTAGCTAGGGCTTTCCTTGGTTTCGCCGTTCACCAGATGCAGAACACCCTGCCTCGAGAAGTTGATTCAGGGAAGCAACAACTGTGTACTCTGTGTCTCATTTGACTTGTTAAAAACCACAGAGATGTATGCTGCCTGTGCCCATGGAAATGGGGGCATGATGGGACTAGCCTTGCTTTTCGTTTGGAAACCTCCATTCTAGCTTCGGTGAAGCTCCCTGAAATTCTCTGCTGTTGACAGGCCTCTGGCCACTGTAGGCATGTGTCTGGGAAGAAAATGAGTTTTCTCTGGCTACACACGGAACTTCATAGGCCGGGGTGGGACGCACCTTGCCATGCTCTAGAGCTAAAGGGAATCTAAACGTGAGCCCTTGGCTCGAGGTAAGGCCCTGAGTAGCCCTGCAGAACGGGAGGCATGCAGCTCTTTCCATTAGCTCTTAGTCGCTCTTCTGGTTTACTTTAAATGAAGTACCTTTTTTCCGGACTCCTAGGTCCCTCGGTTGAGCATCATTTTTGTTCCAAGGTCTCTGAGTATCTCCACACCCCTGTAGGCCTGCTGAGCAACAACGAGGCACATTGGTCCTCGGAGGTCCTCTGTGTCTGCTGAGTCATGGGCAACACACTGCACTCTTTCTTGTGATATCTTGATTCACAGCACTCGCACAGGTTCAAGAGCAATGTTCAACAAGTTCCAACATGCCGTGGAAGTCGCTCTCATTCCCTAGTTTGAGCTGTACAGAGAGAAACAGTAAGCTTCTCCTTCCATTCAGGACCTCCTACCTGAAGTCACCCTGCCTCTTGAAGAAAGACGACCTTCTTTGTATTGCAACTAAAGCACAGTTTTTCCTGTAGCACGGCAGGCTTTTGAAGCGACACGGGTCCAGAGTCCTAGGCAGGGATTTCCTTGGTGAGGCCGTTCACTAGTTGCAGAACACCGTGCCTCGAGAAGTTGATTCAGGGAAGCAACAACTGTGTACTCTGTGTCTCATTTGACTTGTTAAAAACCACAGAGATGAATGCTGCCTGTGCCCATGGAAATGGGGTCATGAGGGTACTAGCCTTGCTTTCCGTTTGGAAACCTCCATTCTTGCTTCCGTGAAGCTCCCTGAAATTCTCTGCTGTTGACAGTCCTCTGGCCACTCTAGGCATGTGTCTGGGAAAACAATGAGTTTTCTCTGGGTACACACGGAGCTTCATTGTCCGGGGTGGGGCTCTCCTTGCCATCCTCTAGAGCTAAAGGGAATCTCAACGTGAGTCCCTGCCTCGAGGTAAGGCCCTGAGTTTCCCTGCAGAAAGGGAGGCATGCAGCTCTTTCCATGAGCTCTTAGTGGAGGTCTGTTTTATTTAAAAGAATTACCCCTTTCAGGACTCCTACGCCCTTCGGGTGAGCATCATTTTGGTTCCAAGATCACTGACTCCCTCCACACCCCTGTGGGCCTGCTGAGCAGCATTGAGTCCCATACGTCCCACGGAGGCTCTCTGTGTCTGCAGAGTCTCGGGCAACACACTATACGTTACTTCAGGAGAGCTACATTTCCAGAGCACTCGAACAGCATCAAAACTACATTTCTAGGCAGTCCAACATGCCCTGGAAGTCTTCGACATTGCCCTCGTCAGAGCTGCCCAGAGAAAACACTCTGCTTAGAATTTATCGAGGACCTCGTACCTGAAGTCACTCTATTCAAGGAGAAATACAGCATCTTAACATGCTGTGTCGTTCACAGGGCAAGAAACGTGAGAACTTGCCTCGAGGTAAGGCTATGAAATGCTATGCAGAAGCGGAGGCGTGTAGCAGTTTCCATGTGGCCGTAGACGCATATCTTCAGCATTTTAAAGCCAGTACGCTTTTCAGGACACCCAGGTGCCTCGCCCGGAAACCCTATTCCCTGCAAGAACACTGAGTACCCTCAGGCTCCCCTGGCCCTTCTAAGCAATATCCAGGCCAGGAGCTTTCAGACTCACAGTGTGTATGTCGAGTGTAGGGTAACACAGTGCACTCTTATTGGGACATCTTGATATAGCCAGCAATCGCCCAGGTTCACGAGCACCTTTAAGCAAGTTCCAATAGGCCGTGGAATTCGTTCTCATTCCCTAGTTTGAGCTGTACAGAGAGAAACAGTAAGCTTCTCCTTCCATTCAGGACCTCCTACCTGAAGTCACCCTGCCTCCTGAAGAAAGACGACCTCGTTTCTATTGAAACTAAAGCACAGTTTTTCCTGTGGCACGGCAGGCTTTTGAAGAGGCACGGGCCCAGAGGCCTAGCTAGGGCTTTCCTTGGTGAGGCCGTTCACCAGATGCAGAACATCCTGCCTCGAGAAGTTGATTCAGGGAAGCAACAACTGTGTACTCTGTGTCTCATTTGACTTGTTAAAAACCACAGAGATGTATGCTGCCTGTGCCCATGGAAATGGGGGCATGATGGGACTAGCCTTGCTTTTCGTTTGGAAACTTCCATTCTAGCTTCCGTGAAGCTCCCTGAAATTCTCTGCTCTTGACAGGCCTCTGGCCACTGTAGGCATGTGTCTGGGAAGAAAATGAGTTTTCTCTGGCTACACACGGAACTTCATTGGCCGGGGTGGGGAGCACCTTGCCATGCTCTAGAGCTAAAGGGAATCTAAACGTGAGCCCTTGGCTCGAGGTAAGGCCCTGAGTAGCCCTGCAGAACGGGAGGCATGCAGCTCTTTCCATTAGCTCTTAGTCGCTCTTCTGGTTTACTTTAAATGAAGTACTTTTTTCAGGATTCCGAGGCCCCTCGGTTGAGCATCATTTTTTTTCCAAGGTCTCTGAGTATCTCCACACCCCTGTAGGCCTGCTGAGCAACAACGAGGCACATTGGTCCTCGGACTCGGAGGTCCTCTGTGTCTGCTGAGTCATGGGCAACACACTGCACTCTTTCTTGTGATATCTTGATTCACAGCACTCGCACAGGTTCAAGAGCAATGTTCAACAAGTTCCAACATGCCGTGGAAGTCGCTCTCATTCCCTAGTTTGAGCTGTACAGAGAGAAACAGTAAGCTTCTCCTTCCATTCAGGACCTCCTACCTGAAGTCACCCTGCCTCTTGAAGAAAGACGACCTTCTTTGTATTGCAACTAAAGCACAGTTTTTCCTGTAGCACGGCAGGCTTTTGAAGCGGCACGGGCCCAGAGTCCTAGCCAGGGATTGCCTTGGTGAGGCCGTTCACTAGTTGCAGAACACCGTGCCTCGAGAAGTTGATTCAGGGAAGCAACAACTGTGTACTCTGTGTCTCATTTGACTTGTTAAAAACCACAGAGATGAATGCTGCCTGTGCCCATGGAAATGGGGTCATGAGGGTACTAGCCTTGCTTTCCGTTTGGAAACCTCCATTCTTGCTTCCGTGAAGCTCCCTGAAATTCTCTGCTGTTGACAGTCCTCTGGCCACTGTAGGCATGTGTCTGGGAAAAAAATGAGTTTTCTCTGGGTACACACGGAGCTTCATTGTCCGGGGTGGGGCTCTCCTTGCCATCCTCTAGAGCTAAAGGGAATCTCAACGTGAGTCCCTGCCTCGAGGTAAGGCCCTGAGTAGCCCTGCAGAAAGGGAGGCATGCAGCTCTTTCCATGAGCTCTTAGTGGAGGTCTGTTTTATTGAAAATAATTACCCCTTTCAGGACTCCTACGCCCTTCGGGTGAGCATCATTTTGGTTCCAAGATCACTGACTCCCTCCACACCCCTGTGGGCCTGCTGAGCAGCATTGAGTCCCATACGTCCCACGGAGGCTCTCTGTGTCTGCAGAGTCTCGGGCAACACACTATACGTTACTTCAGGAGAGCTACATTTCCAGAGCACTCGAACAGCATCAAAACTACATTTCTAGGCAGTCCAACATGCCCTGGAAGTCTTCGACATTGCCCTCGTCAGAGCTGCCCAGAGAAAACACTCTGCTTAGAATTTATCGAGGACCTCGTACCTGAAGTCACTCTATTCAAGGAGAAATACAGCATCTTAACATGCTGTGTCGTTCACAGGGCAAGAAACGTGAGAACTTGCCTCGAGGTAAGGCCATGAAATGCTTTGCAGAAGCGGAGGCGTGTAGCAGTTTCCATGTGGCCGTAGACGCATATCTTCAGCATTTTAAAGCCAGTACGCTTTTCAGGACACCCAGGTGCCTCGCCTGGAAACCCTATTCCCTGCAAGAACACTGAGTACCCTCAGGCTCCCCTGGCCCTTCTAAGCAATATCCAGGCCAGGAGCTTTCAGACTCACAGTGTGTATGTCGAGTGTAGGGTAACACAGTGCACTCTTATTGGGACATCTTGATATAGCCAGCAATCGCCCAGGTGCACGAGCACCTTTAAGCAAGTTCCAATAGGCCGTGGAATTCGTTCTCATTCCCTAGTTTGAGCTGTACAGAGAGAAATAGTAAGCTTCTCCTTCCATTCAGGACCTCCTACCTGAAGTCACCCTGCCTCCTGAAGAAAGACGACCTCGTTTCTATTGAAACTAAAGCACAGTTTTTCCTGTAGCACGGCAGGCTTTTGAAGAGGCACGGGCCCAGAGGCCTAGCTAGGGCTTTCCTTGGTGAGGCCGTTCACCAGATGCAGAACACCCTGCCTCGAGAAGTTGATTCAGGGAAGCAACAACTGTGTACTCTGTGTCTCATTTGACTTGTTAAAAACCACAGAGATGTATGCAGCCTGTGCCCATTGAAATGGGGGCATGATGGGACTAGCCTTGCTTTTCGTTTGGAAACCTCCATTCTAGCTTCGGTGAAGCTCCCTGAAATTCTCTGCTTTTGACAGGCCTCTGGCCACTGTAGGCATGTGTCTGGGAAGAAAATGAGTTTCTCTGGCTACACACGGAACTTCATTGGCCGGGGTGGGGCGCACCTTGCCATGCTCTAGAGCTAAAGGGAATCTAAACGTGAGCCCTTGGCTCGAGGTAAGGCCCTGAGTAGCCCTGCAGAACGGGAGGCATGCAGCTCTTTCCATTAGCTCTTAGTCGCTCTTCTGGTTTACTTTAAATGAAGTACTTTTTTCAGGACTCCTAGGCCCCTCGGTTGAGCATCATTTTTTTTCCAAGGTCTCTGAGTATCTCCACACCCCTGTAGGCCTGCTGAGCAACAACGAGGCACATTGGTCCTCGGAGGTCCTCTGTGTCTGCTGAGTCATGGGCAACACACTGCACTCTTTCTTGTGATATCTTGATTCACAGCACTCGCACAGGTTCAAGAGCAATGTTCAACAAGTTCCAACATGCCGTGGAAGTCGCTCTCATTCCCTAGTTTGAGCTGTACAGAGAGAAACAGTAAGCTTCTCCTTCCATTCAGGACCTCCTACCTGAAGTCACCCTGCCTCTTGAAGAAAGACGACCTTCTTTGTATTGCAACTAAAGCACAGTTTTTCCTGTAGCACGGCAGGCTTTTGAAGCGGCACGGGTCCAGAGTCCTAGCCAGGGATTTCCTTGGTGAGGCCGTTCACTAGTTGCAGAACACCGTGCCTCGAGAAGTTGATTCAGGGAAGCAACAACTGTGTACTCTGTGTCTCATTTGACTTGTTAAAAACCACAGAGATGAATGCTGCCTGTGCCCATGGAAATGGGGTCATGAGGGTACTAGCCTTGCTTTCCGTTTGGAAACCTCCATTCTTGCTTCCGTGAAGCTCCCTGAAATTCTCTGCTGTTGACAGTCCTCTGGCCACTGTAGGCATGTGTCTGGGAAAAAAATGAGTTTTCTCTGGGTACACACGGAGCTTCATTGGCCGGGGTGGGGCTCTCCTTGCCATCCTCTAGAGCTAAAGGGAATCTCAACGTGAGTCCCTGCCTCGAGGTAAGGCCCTGAGTAGCCCTGCAGAAAGGGAGGCATGCAGCTCTTTCCATGAGCTCTTAGTGGAGGTCTGTTTTATTTAAAAGAATTACCCCTTTCAGGACTCCTACGCCCTTCGGGTGAGCATCATTTTGGTTCCAAGATCACTGACTCCCTCCACACCCCTGTGGGCCTGCTGAGCAGCATTGAGTCCCATACGTCCCACGGAGGCTCTCTGTGTCTGCAGAGTCTCGGGCAACACACTATACGTTACTTCAGGAGAGCTACATTTCCAGAGCACTCGAACAGCATCAAAACTACATTTCTAGGCAGTCCAACATGCCCTGGAAGTCTTCGACATTGCCCTCGTCAGAGCTGCCCAGAGAAAACACTCTGCTTAGAATTTATCGAGGACCTCGTACCTGAAGTCACTCTATTCAAGGAGAAATACAGCATCTTAACATGCTGTGTCGTTCACAGGGCAAGAAACGTGAGAACTTGCCTCGAGGTAAGGCCATGAAATGCTTTGCAGAAGCAGAGGCGTGTAGCAGTTTCCATGTGGCCGTAGACGCATATCTTCAGCATTTTAAAGCCAGTACGCTTTTCAGGACACCCAGGTGCCTCGCCTGGAAACCCTATTCCCTGCAAGAACACTGAGTACCCTCAGGCTCCCCTGGCCCTTCTAAGCAAAATCCAGGCCAAGAGCTTTCAGACTCAGAGTGTGTATGTCGAGTGTAGGGTGACAAAGTGCACTCTTATTGGGACATCTTGATATAGCCAGAAATCGCCCAGGTTCACGAGCACCTTTAAGCAAGTTCCAATAGGCCGTGGTATTCGTTCTCATTCCCTAGTTTGAGCTGTACAGAGAGAAACAGTAAGCTTCTCCTTCCATTCAGGACCTCCTACCTGAAGTCACCCTGCCTCCTGAAGAAAGACGACCTCGTTTCTATTGAAACTGAAGCACAGTTTTTCCTGTAGCACGGCAGGCTTTTGAAGAGGCACGGGCCCAGAGGCCTAGATAGGGCTTTCCTTGGTGTGGCCGTTCACTAGATGCAGAACACCCTGCCTCGAGAAGTTGATTCAGGGAAGCAACAACTGTGTACTCTGTGTCTGATTTGACTTGTTAAAAACCACAGAGATGTATGCTGCCTGTGCCCATGGAAATGGGGGCATGATGGGACTAGCCTTGCTTTTCGTTTGGAAACCTCCATTCTAGCTTCGGTGAAGCTCCCTGAAATTCTCTGCTGTTGACAGGCCTCTGGCCACTGTAGGCATGTGTCTGGGAAGAAAATGAGTTTTCTCTGGCTACACACGGAACTTCATTGGCCGGGGTGGGACGCACCTTGCCATGCTCTAGAGCTAAAGGGAATCTAAACGTGAGCCCTTGGCTCGAGGTAAGGCCCTGAGTAGCCCTGCAGAACGGGAGGCATGCAGCTCTTTCCATTAGCTCTTAGTCGCTCTTCTGGTTTACTTTAAATGAAGTACCTTTTTTCCGGACTCCTAGGTCCCTCGGTTGAGCATCATTTTTGTTCCAAGGTCTCTGAGTCTCTCCACACCCCTGTAGGCCTGCTGAGCAACAACGAGGCACATTGGTCCTCGGAGGTCCTCTGTGTCTGCTGAGTCATGGGCAACACACTGCACTCTTTCTTGTGATATCTTGATTCACAGCACTCGCACAGGTTCAAGAGCAATGTTCAACAAGTTCCAACATGCCGTGGAAGTCGCTCTCATTCCCTAGTTTGAGCTGTACAGAGAGAAACAGTAAGCTTCTCCTTCCATTCAGGACCTCCTACCTGAAGTCACCCTGCCTCTTGAAGAAAGACGACCTTCTTTGTATTGCAACTAAAGCACAGTTTTTCCTGTAGCACGGCAGGCTTTTGAAGCGGCACGGGTCCAGAGTCCTAGCCAGGGATTTCCTTGGTGAGGCCGTTCACTAGTTGCAGAACACCGTGCCTCGAGAAGTTGATTCAGGGAAGCAACAACTGTGTACTCTGTGTCTCATTTGACTTGTTAAAAACCACAGAGATGAATGCTGCCTGTGCCCATGGAAATGGGGTCATGAGGGTACTAGCCTTGCTTTCCGTTTGGAAACCTCCATTCTTGCTTCCGTGAAGCTCCCTGAAATTCTCTGCTGTTGACAGTCCTCTGGCCACTGTAGGCATGTGTCTGGGAAAAAAATGAGTTTTCTCTGGGTACACACGGAGCTTCATTGTCCGGGGTGGGGCTCTCCTTGCCATCCTCTAGAGCTAAAGGGAATCTCAACGTGAGTCCCTGCCTCGAGGTAAGGCCCTGAGTAGCCCTGCAGAAAGGGAGGCATGCAGCTCTTTCCATGAGCTCTTAGTGGAGGTCTGTTTTATTTAAAAGAATTACCCCTTTCAGGACTCCTACGCCCTTCGGGTGAGCATCATTTTGGTTCCAAGATCACTGACTCCCTCCACACCCCTGTGGGCCTGCTGAGCAGCATTGAGTCCCATACGTCCCACGGAGGCTCTCTGTGTCTGCAGAGTCTCGGGCAACACACTATACGTTACTTCAGGAGAGCTACATTTCCAGAGCACTCGAACAGCATCAAAACTACATTTCTAGGCAGTCCAACATGCCCTGGAAGTCTTCGACATTGCCCTCGTCAGAGCTGCCCTGAGAAAACACTTTGCTTAGAATTTATCGAGGACCTCGTACCTGAAGTCACTCTATTCAAGGAGAAATACAGCATCTTAACATGCTGTGTCGTTCACAGGGCAAGAAACGTGAGAACTTGCCTCGAGGTAAGGCTATGAAATGCTATGCAGAAGCGGAGGCGTGTAGCAGTTTCCATGTGGCCGTAGACGCATATCTTCAGCATTTTAAAGCCAGTACGCTTTTCAGGACACCCAGGTGCCTCGCCCGGAAACCCTATTCCCTGCAAGAACACTGAGTACCCTCAGGCTCCCCTGGCCCTTCTAAGCAATATCCAGGCCAGGAGCTTTCAGACTCACAGTGTGTATGTCGAGTGTAGGGTAACACAGTGCACTCTTATTGGGACATCTTGATATAGCCAGCAATCGCCCAGGTTCACGAGCACCTTTAAGCAAGTTCCAATAGGCCGTGGAATTCGTTCTCATTCCCTAGTTTGAGCTGTACAGAGAGAAACAGTAAGCTTCTCCTTCCATTCAGGACCTCCTACCTGAAGTCACCCTGCCTCCTGAAGAAAGACGACCTCGTTTCTATTGAAACTAAAGCACAGTTTTTCCTGTGGCACGGCAGGCTTTTGAAGAGGCACGGGCCCAGTGGCCTAGCTAGGGCTTTCATTGGTGAGGCCGTTCACCAGATGCAGAACATCCTGCCTCGAGAAGTTGATTCAGGGAAGCAACAACTGTGTACTCTGTGTCTCATTTGACTTGTTAAAAACCACAGAGATGTATGCTGCCTGTGCCCATGGAAATGGGGGCATGATGGGACTAGCCTTGCTTTTCGTTTGGAAACCTCCATTCTAGCTTCCGTGAAGCTCCCTGAAATTCTCTGCTGTTGACAGGCCTCTGGCCACTGTAGGCATGTGTCTGGGAAGAAAATGAGTTTTCTCTGGCTACTCCCGGAACTTCATTGGCCGGGGTGGGGCGCACCTTGCCATGCTCTAGAGCTAAAGGGAATCTAAACGTGAGCCCTTGGCTCGAGGTAAGGCCCTGAGTAGCCCTGCAGAACGGGAGGCATGCAGCTCTTTCCATTAGCTCTTAGTCGCTCTTCTGGTTTACTTTAAATGAAGTACTTTTTTCAGGATTCCGAGGCCCCTCGGTTGAGCATCATTTTTTTTCCAAGGTCTCTGAGTATCTCCACACCCCTGTAGGCCTGCTGAGCAACAACGAGGCACATTGGTCCTCGGACTCGGAGGTCCTCTGTGTCTGCTGAGTCATGGGCAACACACTGCACTCTTTCTTGTGATATCTTGATTCACAGCACTCGCACAGGTTCAAGAGCAATGTTCAACAAGTTCCAACATGCCGTGGAAGTCGCTCTCATTCCCTAGTTTGAGCTGTACAGAGAGAAACAGTAAGCTTCTCCTTCCATTCAGGACCTCCTACCTGAAGTCACCCTGCCTCCTGAAGAAAGACGACCTCGTTTCTATTGAAACTAAAGCACAGTTTTTCCTGTGGCACGGCAGGCTTTTGAAGAGGCACGGGCCCAGAGCCCTAGCTAGGGCTTTCCTTGGTGAGGCCGTTCACCAGATGCAGAACACCCTGCCTCGAGAAGTTGATTCAGGGAAGCAACAACTGTGTACTCTGTGTCTCATTTGACTTGTTAAAAACCACAGAGATGTATGCTGCCTGTGCCCATTGAAATGGGGGCATGATGGGACTAGCCTTGCTTTTCGTTTGGAAACCTCCATTCTAGCTTCCGTGAAGCTCCCTGAAATTCTCTGCTGTTGACAGGCCTCTGGCCACTGTAGGCATGTGTCTGGGAAGAAATTGAGTTTTCTCTGGCTACACACGGAACTTCATTGGCCGGGGTGGGGCGCACCTTGCCATGCTCTAGAGCTAAAGGGAATCTAAACGTGAGCCCTTGGCTCGAGGTAAGGCCCTGAGTAGCCCTGCAGAACGGGAGGCATGCAGCTCTTTCCATTAGCTCTTAGTCGCTCTTCTGGTTTACTTTAAATGAAGTACTTTTTTCCGGACTCCTAGGCCCCTCGGTTGAGCATCATTTTTTTTCCAAGGTCTCTGAGTATCTCCACACCCCTGTAGGCCTGCTGAGCAACAACGAGGCACATTGGTCCTCGGACTCGGAGGTCCTCTGTGTCTGCTGAGTCATGGGCAACACACTGCACTCTTTCTTGTGATATCTTGATTCACAGCACTCGCACAGGTTCAAGAGCAATGTTCAACAAGTTCCAACATGCCGTGGAAGTCGCTCTCATTCCCTAGTTTGAGCTGTACAGAGAGAAACAGTAAGCTTCTCCTTCCATTCAGGACCTCCTACCTGAAGTCACCCTGCCTCTTGAAGAAAGACGACCTTCTTTGTATTGCAACTAAAGCACAGTTTTTCCTGTAGCACGGCAGGCTTTTGAAGCGGCACGGGTCCAGAGTCCTAGCCAGGGATTTCCTTGGTGAGGCCGTTCACTAGTTGCAGAACACCGTGCCTCGAGAAGTTGATTCAGGGAAGCAACAACTGTGTACTCTGTGTCTCATTTGACTTGTTAAAAACCACAGAGATGAATGCTGCCTGTGCCCATGGAAATGGGGTCATGAGGGTACTAGCCTTGCTTTCCGTTTGGAAACCTCCATTCTTGCTTCCGTGAAGCTCCCTGAAATTCTCTGCTGTTGACAGTCCTCTGGCCACTGTAGGCATGTGTCTGGGAAAAAAATGAGTTTTCTCTGGGTACACACGGAGCTTCATTGTCCGGGGTGGGGCTCTCCTTGCCATCCTCTAGAGCTAAAGGGAATCTCAACGTGAGTCCCTGCCTCGAGGTAAGGCCCTGAGTAGCCCTGCAGAAAGGGAGGCATGCAGCTCTTTCCATGAGCTCTTAGTGGAGGTCTGTTTTATTTAAAAGAATTACCCCTTTCAGGACTCCTACGCCCTTCGGGTGAGCATCATTTTGGTTCCAAGATCACTGACTCCCTCCACACCCCTGTGGGCCTGCTGAGCAGCATTGAGTCCCATACGTCCCACGGAGGCTCTCTGTGTCTGCAGAGTCTCGGGCAACACACTATACGTTACTTCAGGAGAGCTACATTTCCAGAGCACTCGAACAGCATCAAAACTACATTTCTAGGCAGTCCAACATGCCCTGGAAGTCTTCGACATTGCCCTCGTCAGAGCTGCCCTGAGAAAACACTCTGCTTAGAATTTATCGAGGACCTCGTACCTGAAGTCACTCTATTCAAGGAGAAATACAGCATCTTAACATGCTGTGTCGTTCACAGGGCAAGAAACGTGAGAACTTGCCTCGAGGTAAGGCTATGAAATGCTATGCAGAAGCGGAGGCGTGTAGCAGTTTCCATGTGGCCGTAGACGCATATCTTCAGCATTTTAAAGCCAGTATGCTTTTCAGGACACCCAGGTGCCTCGCCCGGAAACCCTATTCCCTGCAAGAACACTGAGTACCCTCAGGCTCCCCTGGCCCTTCTAAGCAATATCCAGGCCAGGAGCTTTCAGACTCACAGTGTGTATGTCGAGTGTAGGGTAACACAGTGCACTCTTATTGGGACATCTTGATATAGCCAGCAATCGCCCAGGTTCACGAGCACCTTTAAGCAAGTTCCAATAGGCCGTGGAATTCGTTCTCATTCCCTAGTTTGAGCTGTACAGAGAGAAACAGTAAGCTTCTCCTTCCATTCAGGACCTCCTACCTGAAGTCACCCTGCCTCTTGAAGAAAGACGACCTTCTTTGTATTGCAACTAAAGCACAGTTTTTCCTGTAGCACGGCAGGCTTTTGAAGCGGCACGGGTCCAGAGTCCTAGCCAGGAATTTCCTTGGTGAGGCCGTTCACTAGTTGCAGAACACCGTGCCTCGAGAAGTTGATTCAGGGAAGCAACAACTGTGTACTCTGTGTCTCATTTGACTTGTTAAAAACCACAGAGATGTATGCTGCCTGTGCCCATGGAAATGGGGGCATGATGGGACTAGCCTTGCTTTTCGTTTGGAAACCTCCATTCTAGCTTCGGTGAAGCTCCCTGAAATTCTCTGCTGTTGACAGGCCTCTGGCCACTGTAGGCATGTGTCTGGGAAGAAAATGAGTTTTCTCTGGCTACACATGGAACTTCATTGGCCGAGGTGGGACGCACCTTGCCATGCTCTAGAGCTAAAGGGAATCTAAACGTGAGCCCTTGGCTCGAGGTAAGGCCCTGAGTAGCCCTGCAGAACGGGAGGCATGCAGCTCTTTCCATTAGCTCTTAGTCGCTCTTCTGGTTTACTTTAAATGAAGTACCTTTTTTCAGGACTCCTAGGCCCCTCGGTTGAGCATCATTTTTTTTCCAAGGTCTCTGAGTATCTCCACACCCCTGTAGGCCTGCTGAGCAACAACGAGGCACATTGGTCCTCGGACTCGGAGGTCCTCTGTGTCTGCTGAGTCATGGGCAACACACTGCACTCTTTCTTGTGATATCTTGATTCACAGCACTCGCAAAGGTTCAAGAGCAATGTTCAACAAGTTCCAACATGCCGTGGAAGTCGCTCTCATTCCCTAGTTTGAGCTGTACAGAGAGAAACAGTAAGCTTCTCCTTCCATTCAGGACCTCCTACCTGAAGTCACCCTGCCTCCTGAAGAAAGACGACCTCGTTTCTATTGAAACTAAAGCACAGTTTTTCCTGTGGCACGGCAGGCTTTTGAAGAGGCACGGGCCCAGTGGCCTAGCTAGGGCTTTCCTTGGTGAGGCCGTTCACCAGATGCAGAACATCCTGCCTCGAGAAGTTGATTCAGGGAAGCAACAACTGTGTACTCTGTGTCTCATTTGACTTGTTAAAAACCACAGAGATGTATGCTGCCTGTGCCCATGGAAATGGGGGCATGATGGGACTAGCCTTGCTTTTCGTTTGGAAACCTCCATTCTAGCTTCCGTGAAGCTCCCT
Organism: Balaenoptera physalus; assembly: GCF_965194825.1. Taxonomy (NCBI): domain Eukaryota; kingdom Metazoa; phylum Chordata; class Mammalia; order Artiodactyla; family Balaenopteridae; genus Balaenoptera; species Balaenoptera physalus. Next base: position 110,422,744 of record NC_138888.1, read on the forward strand.
GAAATTCTCTGCTGTTGACAGGCCTCTGGCCACTGTAGGCATGTGTCTGGGAAGAAAATGAGTTTTCTCTGGCTACTCCCGGAACTTCATTGGCCGGGGTGGGGCGCACCTTGCCATGCTCTAGAGCTAAAGGGAATCTAAACGTGAGCCCTTGGCTCGAGGTAAGGCCCTGAGTAGCCCTGCAGAAAGGGAGGCATGCAGCTCTTTCCATTAGCTCTTAGTCGTTCTTCGGGTTTACTTTAAATGAAGTACCTTTTTTCAGGACTCCTAGGCCCCTCGGTTGAGTATCATTTTTGTTCCAAGGTCTCTGAGTATCTCCACACCCCTGTAGGCCTGCTGAGCAACAACGAGGCACATTGGTCCTCGGAGGTCCTCTGTGTCTGCTGAGTCATGGGCAACACACTGCACTCTTTCTTGTGATATCTTGATTCACAGCACTCGCACAGGTTCAAGAGCAATGTTCAACAAGTTCCAACATGCCGTGGATGTCGCTCTCATTCCCTAGTTTGAGCTGTACAGAGAGAAACAGTAAGCTTCTCCTTCCATTCAGGACCTCCTACCTGAAGTCACCCTGCCTCTTGAAGAAAGACGACCTTCTTTGTATTGCAACTAAAGCACAGTTTTTCCTGTAGCACGGCAGGCTTTTGAAGCGGCACGGGTCCAGAGTCCTAGCCAGGGATTTCCTTGGTGAGGCCGTTCACTAGTTGCAGAACACCGTGCCTCGAGAAGTTGATTCAGGGAAGCAACAACTGTGTACTCTGTGTCTCATTTGACTTGTTAAAAACCACAGAGATGAATGCTGCCTGTGCCCATGGAAATGGGGTCATGAGGGTACTAGCCTTGCTTTCCGTTTGGAAACCTCCATTCTTGCTTCCGTGAAGCTCCCTGAAATTCTCTGCTGTTGACAGTCCTCTGGCCACTGTAGGCATGTGTCTGGGAAAAAAATGAGTTTTCTCTGGGTACACACGGAGCTTCATTGGCCGGGGTGGGGCTCTCCTTGCCATCCTCTAGAGCTAAAGGGAATCTCAACGTGAGTCCCTGCCTCGAGGTAAGGCCCTGAGTAGCCCTGCAGAAAGGGAGGCATGCAGCTCTTTCCATGAGCTCTTAGTGGAGGTCTGTTTTATTGAAAAGAATTACCCCTTTCAGGACTCCTACGCCCTTCGGGTGAGCATCATTTTGGTTCCAAGATCACTGACTCCCTCCACACCCCTGTGGGCCTGCTGAGCAGCATTGAGTCCCATACGTCCCACGGAGGCTCTCTGTGTCTGCAGAGTCTCGGGCAACACACTATACGTTACTTCAGGAGAGCTACATTTCCAGAGCACTCGAACAGCATCAAAACTACATTTCTAGGCAGTCCAACATGCCCTGGAAGTCTTCGACATTGCCCTCGTCAGAGCTGCCCTGAGAAAACACTCTGCTTAGAATTTATCGAGGACCTCGTACCTGAAGTCACTCTATTCAAGGAGAAATACAGCATCTTAACATGCTGTGTCGTTCACAGGGCAAGAAACGTGAGAACTTGCCTCGAGGTAAGGCCATGAAATGCTATGCAGAAGCGGAGGCGTGTAGCAGTTTCCATGTGGCCGTAGACGCATATCTTCAGCATTTTAAAGCCAGTACGCTTTTCAGGACACCCAGGTGCCTCGCCTGGAAACCCTATTCCCTGCAAGAACACTGAGTACCCTCAGGCTCCCCTGGCCCTTCTAAGCAATATCCAGACCAGGAGCTTTCAGACTCACAGTGTGTATGTCGAGTGTAGGGTAACACAGTGCACTCTTATTGGGACATCTTGATATAGCCAGCAATCGCCCAGGTTCACGAGCACCTTTAAGCAAGTTCCAATAGGCCGTGGATTTCGTTCTCATTCCCTAGTTTGAGCTGTACAGAGAGAAACAGTAAGCTTCTCCTTCCATTCAGGACCTCCTACCTGAAGTCACCCTGCCTCCTGAAGAAAGACGACCTCGTTTCTATTGAAACTAAAGCACAGTTTTTCCTGTAGCACGGCAGGCTTTTGAAGAGGCACGGGCCCAGAGGCCTAGCTAGGGCTTTCCTTGGTGTGGCCGTTCACTAGATGCAGAACACACTGCCTCGAGAAGTTGATTCAGGGAAGCAACAACTGTGTACTCTGTGTCTCATTTGACTTGTTAAAAACCACAGAGATGTATGCTGCCTGTGCCCATGGAAATGGGGGCATGATGGGACTAGCCTTGCTTTTCGTTTGGAAACCTCCATTTTAGCTTCGGTGAAGCTCCCTGAAATTCTCTGCTGTTGACAGGCCTCTGGCCACTGTAGGCATGTGTCTGGGAAGAAAATGAGTTTTCTCTGGCTACACACGGAACTTCATTGGCCGGGGTGGGGCGCACCTTGCCATGCTCTAGAGCTAAAGGGAATCTAAACGTGAGCCCTTGGCTCGAGGTAAGGCCCTGAGTAGCCCTGCAGAACGGGAGGCATGCAGCTCTTTCCATTAGCTCTTAGTCGCTCTTCGGGTTTACTTTAAATGAAGTACCTTTTTTCAGGACCCCTAGGCCCCTCGGTTGAGCATCATTTTTGTTCCAAGGTCTCTGAGTATCTCCACACCCCTGTAGGCCTGCTGAGCAACAACGAGGCACATTGGTCCTCGGAGGTCCTCTGTGTCTGCTGAGTCATGGGCAACACACTGCACTCTTTCTTGTGATATCTTGATTCACAGCACTCGCACAGGTTCAAGAGCAATGTTCAACAAGTTCCAACATGCCGTGGAAGTCGCTCTCATTCCCTAGTTTGAGCTGTACAGAGAGAAACAGTAAGCTTCTCCTTCCATTCAGGACCTCCTACCTGAAGTCACCCTGCCTCTTGAAGAAAGACGACCTTCTTTGTATTGCAACTAAAGCACAGTTTTTCCTGTAGCACGGCAGGCTTTTGAAGCGGCACGGGTCCAGAGTCCTAGCCAGGGATTTCCTTGGTGAGGCCGTTCACTAGTTGCAGAACACCGTGCCTCGAGAAGTTGATTCAGGGAAGCAACAACTGTGTACTCTGTGTCTCATTTGACTTGTTAAAAACCACAGAGATGAATGCTGCCTGTGCCCATGGAAATGGGGTCATGAGGGTACTAGCCTTGCTTTCCGTTTGGAAACCTCCATTCTTGCTTCCGTGAAGCTCCCTGAAATTCTCTGCTGTTGACAGTCCTCTGGCCACTGTAGGCATGTGTCTGGGAAAAAAATGAGTTTTCTCTGGGTACACACGGAGCTTCATTGTCCGGGGTGGGGCTCTCCTTGCCATCCTCTAGAGCTAAAGGGAATCTCAACGTGAGTCCCTGCCTCGAGGTAAGGCCCTGAGTAGCCCTGCAGAAAGGGAGGCATGCAGCTCTTTCCATGAGCTCTTAGTGGAGGTCTGTTTTATTTAAAAGAATTACCCCTTTCAGGACTCCTACGCCCTTCGGGTGAGCATCATTTTGGTTCCAAGATCACTGACTCCCTCCACACCCCTGTGGGCCTGCTGAGCAGCATTGAGTCCCATACGTACCACGGAGGCTCTCTGTGTCTGCAGAGTCTCGGGCAACACACTATACGTTACTTCAGGAGAGCTACATTTCCAGAGCACTCGAACAGCATCAAAACTACATTTCTAGGCAGTCCAACATGCCCTGGAAGTCTTCGACATTGCCCTCGTCAGAGCTGCCCAGAGAAAACACTCTGCTTAGAATTTATCGAGGACCTCGTACCTGAAGTCACTCTATTCAAGGAGAAATACAGCATCTTAACATGCTGTGTCGTTCACAGGGCAAGAAACGTGAGAACTTGCCTCGAGGTAAGGCCATGAAATGCTTTGCAGAAGCGGAGGCGTGTGGCAGTTTCCATGTGGCCGTAGACGCATATCTTCAGCATTTTAAAGCCAGTACGCTTTTCAGGACACCCAGGTGCCTCGCCTGGAAACCCTATTCCCTGCAAGAACACTGAGTACCCTCAGGCTCCCCTGGCCCTTCTAAGCAATATCCAGGCCAGGAGCTTTCAGACTCACAGTGTGTATGTCGAGTGTAGGGTAACACAGTGCACTCTTATTGGGACATCTTGATATAGCCAGCTATCGCCCAGGTTCACGAGCACCTTTAAGCAAGTTCCAATAGGCCGTGGATTTCGTTCTCATTCCCTAGTTTGAGCTGTACAGAGAGAAACAGTAAGCTTCTCCTTCCATTCAGGACCTCCTACCTGAAGTCACCCTGCCTCCTGAAGAAAGACGACCTCGTTTCTATTGAAACTAAAGCACAGTTTTTCCTGTAGCACGGCAGGCTTTTGAAGAGGCACGGGCCCAGAGGCCTAGCTAGGGCTTTCCTTGGTGTGGCCGTTCACTAGATGCAGAACACACTGCATCGAGAAGTTGATTCAGAGAAGCAACAACTGTGTACTCTGTGTCTCATTTGACTTGTTAAAAACCACAGAGATGTATGCTGCCTGTGCCCATCGAAATGGGGGCATGATGGGACTAGCCTTGCTTCTCGTTTGGAAACCTCCATTCTAGCTTCGGTGAAGCTCCCTGAAATTCTCTGCTGTTGACAGGCCTCTGGCCACTGTAGGCATGTGTCTGGGAAGAAAATGAGTTTTCTCTGGCTACACACGGAACTTCATTGGCCGGGGTGGGGCGCACCTTGCCATGCTCTAGAGCTAAAGGGAATCTAAACGTGAGCCCTTGGCTCGAGGTAAGGCCCTGAGTAGCCCTGCAGAACGGGAGGCATGCAGCTCTTTCCATTAGCTCTTAGTCGCTCTTCGGGTTTACTTTAAATGAAGTACCTTTTTTCAGGACTCCTAGGCCCCTCGGTTGAGTATCATTTTTGTTCCAAGGTCTCTGAGTATCTCCACACCCCTGTAGGCCTGCTGAGCAACAACGAGGCACATTGGTCCTCGGAGGTCCTCTGTGTCTGCTGAGTCATGGGCAACACACTGCACTCTTTCTTGTGATATCTTGATTCACAGCACTCGCACAGGTTCAAGAGCAATGTTCAACAAGTTCCAACATGCCGTGGAAGTCGCTCTCATTCCCTAGTTTGAGCTGTACAGAGAGAAACAGTAAGCTTCTCCTTCCATTCAGGACCTCCTACCTGAAGTCACCCTGCCTCTTGAAGAAAGACGACCTTCTTTGTATTGCAACTAAAGCACAGTTTTTCCTGTAGCACGGCAGGCTTTTGAAGCGGCACGGGTCCAGAGTCCTAGCCAGGGATTTCCTTGGTGAGGCCGTTCACTAGTTGCAGAACACCGTGCCTCGAGAAGTTGATTCAGGGAAGCAACAACTGTGTACTCTGTGTCTCATTTGACTTGTTAAAAACCACAGAGATGAATGCTGCCTGTGCCCATGGAAATGGGGTCATGAGGGTACTAGCCTTGCTTTCCGTTTGGAAACCTCCATTCTTGCTTCCGTGAAGCTCCCTGAAATTCTCTGCTGTTGACAGTCCTCTGGCCACTGTAGGCATGTGTCTGGGAAAAAAATGAGTTTTCTCTGGGTACACACGGAGCTTCATTGTCCGGGGTGGGGCTCTCCTTGCCATCCTCTAGAGCTAAAGGGAATCTCAACGTGAGTCCCTGCCTCGAGGTAAGGCCCTGAGTAGCCCTGCAGAAAGGGAGGCATGCAGCTCTTTCCATGAGCTCTTAGTGGAGGTCTGTTTTATTTAAAAGAATTACCCCTTTCAGGACTCCTACGCCCTTCGGGTGAGCATCATTTTGGTTCCAAGATCACTGACTCCCTCCACACCCCTGTGGGCCTGCTGAGCAGCATTGAGTCCCATACGTCCCACGGAGGCTCTCTGTGTCTGCAGAGTCTCGGGCAACACACTATACGTTACTTCAGGAGAGCTACATTTCCAGAGCACTCGAACAGCATCAAAACTACATTTCTAGGCAGTCCAACATGCCCTGGAAGTCTTCGACATTGCCCTCGTCAGAGCTGCCCTGAGAAAACACTCTGCTTAGAATTTATCGAGGACCTCGTACCTGAAGTCACTCTATTCAAGGAGAAATACAGCATCTTAACATGCTGTGTCGTTCACAGGGCAAGAAACGTGAGAACTTGCCTCGAGGTAAGGCCATGAAATGCTATGCAGAAGCGGAGGCGTGTAGCAGTTTCCATGTGGCCGTAGACGCATATCTTCAGCATTTTAAAGCCAGTACGCTTTTCAGGACACCCAGGTGCCTCGCCTGGAAACCCTATTCCCTGCAAGAACACTGAGTACCCTCAGGCTCCCCTGGCCCTTCTAAGCAATATCCAGACCAGGAGCTTTCAGACTCACAGTGTGTATGTCGAGTGTAGGGTAACACAGTGCACTCTTATTGGGACATATTGATATAGCCAGCAATCGCCCAGGTTCACGAGCACCTTTAAGCAAGTTCCAATAGGCCGTGGATTTCGTTCTCATTCCCTAGTTTGAGCTGTACAGAGAGAAACAGTAAGCTTCTCCTTCCATTCAGGACCTCCTACCTGAAGTCACCCTGCCTCCTGAAGAAAGACGACCTCGTTTATATTGAAACTAAAGCACAGTTTTTCCTGTAGCACGGCAGGCTTTTGAAGAGGCACGGGCCCAGAGGCCTAGCTAGGGCTTTCCTTGGTGTGGCCGTTCACTAGATGCAGAACACACTGCCTCGAGAAGTTGATTCAGAGAAGCAACAACTGTGTACTCTGTGTCTCATTTGACTTGTTAAAAACCACAGAGATGTATGCTGCCTGTGCCCATCGAAATGGGGGCATGATGGGACTAGCCTTGCTTCTCGTTTGGAAACCTCCATTCTAGCTTCGGTGAAGCTCCCTGAAATTCTCTGCTGTTGACAGGCCTCTGGCCACTGTAGGCATGTGTCTGGGAAGAAAATGAGTTTTCTCTGGCTACACACGGAACTTCATTGGCCGGGGTGGGGCGCACCTTGCCATGCTCTAGAGCTAAAGGGAATCTAAACGTGAGCCCTTGGCTCGAGGTAAGGCCCTGAGTAGCCCTGCAGAACGGGAGGCATGCAGCTCTTTCCATTAGCTCTTAGTCGCTCTTCGGGTTTACTTTAAATGAAGTACCTTTTTTCAGGACTCCTAGGCCCCTCGGTTGAGCATCATTTTTGTTCCAAGGTCTCTGAGTATCTCCACACCCCTGTAGGCCTGCTGAGCAACAACGAGGCACATTGGTCCTCGGAGGTCCTCTGTGTCTGCTGAGTCATGGGCAACACACTGCACTCTTTCTTGTGATATCTTGATTCACAGCACTCGCACAGGTTCAAGAGCAATGTTCAACAAGTTCCAACATGCCGTGGAAGTCGCTCTCATTCCCTAGTTTGAGCTGTACAGAGAGAAACAGCAAGCTTCTCCTTCCATTCAGGACCTCCTACCTGAAGTCACCCTGCCTCTTGAAGAAAGACGACCTTCTTTGTATTGCAACTAAAGCACAGTTTTTCCTGTAGCACGGCAGGCTTTTGAAGCGGCACGGGTCCAGAGTCCTAGCCAGGGATTTCCTTGGTGAGGCCGTTCACTAGTTGCAGAACACCGTGCCTCGAGAAGTTGATTCAGGGAAGCAACAACTGTGTACTCTGTGTCTCATTTGACTTGTTAAAAACCACAGAGATGAATGCTGCCTGTGCCCATGGAAATGGGGTCATGAGGGTACTAGCCTTGCTTTCCGTTTGGAAACCTCCATTCTTGCTTCCGTGAAGCTCCCTGAAATTCTCTGCTGTTGACAGTCCTCTGGCCACTCTAGGCATGTGTCTGGGAAAAAAATGAGTTTTCTCTGGGTACACACGGAGCTTCATTGGCCGGGGTGGGGCTCTCCTTGCCATCCCCTAGAGCTAAAGGGAATCTCAACGTGAGTCCCTGCCTCGAGGTAAGGCCCTGAGTAGCCCTGCAGAAAGGGAGGCATGCAGCTCTTTCCATGAGCTCTTAGTGGAGGTCTGTTTTATTTAAAAGAATTACCCCTTTCAGGACTCCTACGCCCTTCGGGTGAGCATCATTTTGGTTCCAAGATCACTGACTCCCTCCACACCCCTGTGGGCCTGCTGAGCAGCATTGAGTCCCATACGTCCCACGGAGGCTCTCTGTGTCTGCAGAGTCTCGGGCAACACACTATACGTTACTTCAGGAGAGCTACATTTCCAGAGCACTCGAACAGCATCAAAACTACATTTCTAGGCAGTCCAACATGCCCTGGAAGTCTTCGACATTGCCCTCGTCAGAGCTGCCCTGAGAAAACACTCTGCTTAGAATTTATCGAGGACCTCGTACCTGAAGTCACTCTATTCAAGGAGAAATACAGCATCTTAACATGCTGTGTCGTTCACAGGGCAAGAAACGTGAGAACTTGCCTCGAGGTAAGGCCATGAAATGCTTTGCAGAAGCGGAGGCGTGTAGCAGTTTCCATGTGGCCGTAGACGCATATCTTCAGCATTTTAAAGCCAGTACGCTTTTCAGGACACCCAGGTGCCTCGCCTGGAAACCCTATTCCCTGCAAGAACACTGAGTACCCTCAGGCTCCCCTGGCCCTTCTAAGCAATATCCAGGCCAGGAGCTTTCAGACTCACAGTGTGTATGTCGAGTGTAGGGTAACACAGTGCACTCTTATTGGGACATCTTGATATAGCCAGCAATCGCCCAGGTTCACGAGCACCTTTAAGCAAGTTCCAATAGGCCGTGGAATTCGTTCTCATTCCCTAGTTTGAGCTGTACAGAGAGAAACAGTAAGCTTCTCCTTCCATTCAGGACCTCCTACCTGAAGTCACCCTGCCTCCTGAAGAAAGACGACCTCGTTTCTATTGAAACTAAAGCACAGTTTTTCCTGTGGCACAGCAGGCTTTTGAAGAGGCACGGGCCCAGAGGCCTAGCTAGGGCTTTCCTTGGTGAGGCCGTTCACCAGATGCAGAACACCCTGCCTCGAGAAGTTGATTCAGGGAAGCAACAACTGTGTACTCTGTGTCTCATTTGACTTGTTAAAAACCACAGAGATGAATGCTGCCTGTGCCCATGGAAATGGGGTCATGAGGGTACTAGCCTTGCTTTCCGTTTGGAAACCTCCATTCTTGCTTCCGTGAAGCTCCCTGAAATTCTCTGCTGTTGACAGTCCTCTGGCCACTGTAGGCATATGTCTGGGAAAAAAATGAGTTTTCTCTGGGTACACACGGAGCTTCATTGGCCGGGGTGGGGCTCTCCTTGCCATCCCCTAGAGCTAAAGGGAATCTCAACGTGAGTCCCTGCCTCGAGGTAAGGCCCTGAGTAGCCCTGCAGAAAGGGAGGCATGCAGCTCTTTCCATGAGCTCTTAGTGGAGGTCTGTTTTATTTAAAAGAATTACCCCTTTCAGGACTCCTACGCCCTTCGGGTGAGCATCATTTTGGTTCCAAGATCACTGACTCCCTCCACACCCCTGTGGGCCTGCTGAGCAGCATTGAGTCCCATACGTCCCACGGAGGCTCTCTGTGTCTGCAGAGTCTCGGGCAACACACTATACGTTACTTCAGGAGAGCTACATTTCCAGAGCACTCGAACAGCATCAAAACTACATTTCTAGGCAGTCCAACATGCCCTGGAAGTCTTCGACATTGCCCTCGTCAGAGCTGCCCTGAGAAAACACTCTGCTTAGAATTTATCGAGGACCTCGTACCTGAAGTCACTCTATTCAAGGAGAAATACAGCATCTTAACATGCTGTGTCGTTCACAGGGCAAGAAACGTGAGAACTTGCCTCGAGGTAAGGCCATGAAATGCTTTGCAGAAGCGGAGGCGTGTAGCAGTTTCCATGTGGCCGTAGACGCATATCTTCAGCATTTTAAAGCCAGTACGCTTTTCAGGACACCCAGGTGCCTCGCCTGGAAACCCTATTCCCTGCAAGAACACTGAGTACCCTCAGGCTCCCCTGGCCCTTCTAAGCAATATCCAGGCCAGGAGCTTTCAGACTCACAGTGTGTATGTCGAGTGTAGGGTAACACAGTGCACTCTTATTGGGACATCTTGATATAGCCAGCAATCGCCCAGGTTCACGAGCACCTTTAAGCAAGTTCCAATAGGCCGTGGAATTCGTTCTCATTCCCTAGTTTGAGCTGTACAGAGAGAAACAGTAAGCTTCTCCTTCCATTCAGGACCTCCTACCTGAAGTCACCCTGCCTCCTGAAGAAAGACGACCTCGTTTCTATTGAAACTAAAGCACAGTTTTTCCTGTGGCACAGCAGGCTTTTGAAGAGGCACGGGCCCAGAGGCCTAGCTAGGGCTTTCCTTGGTGAGGCCGTTCACCAGATGCAGAACACCCTGCCTCGAGAAGTTGATTCAGGGAAGCAACAACTGTGTACTCTGTGTCTCATTTGACTTGTTAAAAACCACAGAGATGAATGCTGCCTGTGCCCATGGAAATGGGGTCATGAGGGTACTAGCCTTGCTTTCCGTTTGGAAACCTCCATTCTTGCTTCCGTGAAGCTCCCTGAAATTCTCTGCTGTTGACAGTCCTCTGGCCACTGTAGGCATGTGTCTGGGAAAAAAATGAGTTTTCTCTGGGTACACACGGAGCTTCATTGGCCGGGGTGGGGCTCTCCTTGCCATCCTCTAGAGCTAAAGGGAATCTCAACGTGAGTCCCTGCCTCGAGGTAAGGCCCTGAGTAGCCCTGCAGAAAGGGAGGCATGCAGCTCTTTCCATGAGCTCTTAGTGGAGGTCTGTTTTATTGAAAAGAATTACCCCTTTCAGGACTCCTACGCCCTTCGGGTGAGCATCATTTTGGTTCCAAGATCACTGACTCCCTCCACACCCCTGTGTGCCTGCTGAGCAGCATTGAGTCCCATACGTCCCACGGAGGCTCTCTGTGTCTGCAGAGTCTCGGGCAACACACTATACGTTACTTCAGGAGAGCTACATTTCCAGAGCACTCGAACAGCATCAAAACTACATTTCTAGGCAGTCCAACATGCCCTGGAAGTCTTCGACATTGCCCTCGTCAGAGCTGCCCAGAGAAAACACTATGCTTAGAATTTATAGAGGACCTCGTACCTGAAGTCACTCTATTCAAGGAGAAATACAGCATCTTAACATGCTGTGTCGTTCACAGGGCAAGAAACGTGAGAACTTGCCTCGAGGTAAGGCCATGAAATGCTTTGCAGAAGCGGAGGCGTGTGGCAGTTTCCATGTGGCCGTAGACGCATATCTTCAGCATTTTAAAGCCAGTACGCTTTTCAGGACACCCAGGTGCCTCGCCTGGAAACCCTATTCCCTGCAAGAACACTGAGTACCCTCAGGCTCCCCTGGCCCTTCTAAGCAATATCCAGGCCAGGAGCTTTCAGTCTCACAGTGTGTATGTCGAGTGTAGGGTAACACAGTGCACTCTTATTGGGACATCTTGATATAGCCAGCTATCGCCCAGGTTCACGAGCACCTTTAAGCAAGTTCCAATAGGCCGTGGATTTCGTTCTCATTCCCTAGTTTGAGCTGTACAGAGAGAAACAGTAAGCTTCTCCTTCCATTCAGGACCTCCTACCTGAAGTCACCCTGCCTCCTGAAGAAAGACGACCTCGTTTCTATTGAAACTAAAGCACAGTTTTTCCTGTAGCACGGCAGGCTTTTGAAGAGGCACGGGCCCAGAGGCCTAGCTAGGGCTTTCCTTGGTGTGGCCTTTCACTAGATGCAGAACACACTGCCTCGAGAAGTTGATTCAGGGAAGCAACAACTGTGTACTCTGTGTCTCATTTGACTTGTTAAAAACCACAGAGATGTATGCTGCCTGTGCCCATCGAAATGGGGGCATGATGGGACTAGCCTTGCTTTTCGTTTGGAAACCTCCATTCTAGCTTCGGTGAAGCTCCCTGAAATTCTCTGCTGTTGACAGGCCTCTGGCCACTGTAGGCATGTGTCTGGGAAGAAAATGAGTTTTCTCTGGCTACACACGGAACTTCATTGGCCGGGGTGGGGCGCACCTTGCCATGCTCTAGAGCTAAAGGGAATCTAAACGTGAGCCCTTGGCTCGAGGTAAGGCCCTGAGTAGCCCTGCAGAACGGGAGGCATGCAGCTCTTTCCATTAGCTCTTAGTCGCTCTTCGGGTTTACTTTAAATGAAGTACCTTTTTTCAGGACTCCTAGGCCCCTCGGTTGAGTATCATTTTTGTTCCAAGGTCTCTGAGTATCTCCACACCCCTGTAGGCCTGCTGAGCAACAACGAGGCACATTGGTCCTCGGAGGTCCTCTGTGTCTGCTGAGTCATGGGCAACACACTGCACTCTTTCTTGTGATATCTTGATTCACAGCACTCGCACAGGTTCAAGAGCAATGTTCAACAAGTTCCAACATGCCGTGGAAGTCGCTCTCATTCCCTAGTTTGAGCTGTACAGAGAGAAACAGTAAGCTTCTCCTTCCATTCAGGACCTCCTACCTGAAGTCACCCTGCCTCTTGAAGAAAGACGACCTTCTTTGTATTGCAACTAAAGCACAGTTTTTCCTGTAGCACGGCAGGCTTTTGAAGCGGCACGGGTCGAGAGTCCTAGCCAGGGATTTCCTTGGTGAGTCCGTTCACTAGTTGCAGAACACCGTGCCTCGAGAAGTTGATTCAGGGAAGCAACAACTGTGTACTCTGTGTCTCATTTGACTTGTTAAAAACCACAGAGATGAATGCTGCCTGTGCCCATGGAAATGGGGTCATGAGGGTACTAGCCTTGCTTTCCGTTTGGAAACCTCCATTCTTGCTTCCGTGAAGCTCCCTGAAATTCTCTGCTGTTGACAGTCCTCTGGCCACTCTAGGCATGTGTCTGGGAAAAAAATGAGTTTTCTCTGGGTACACACGGAGCTTCATTGGCCGGGGTGGGGCTCTCCTTGCCATCCCCTAGAGCTAAAGGGAATCTCAACGTGAGTCCCTGCCTCGAGGTAAGGCCCTGAGTAGCCCTGCAGAAAGGGAGGCATGCAGCTCTTTCCATGAGCTCTTAGTGGAGGTCTGTTTTATTTAAAAGAATTACCCCTTTCAGGACTCCTACGCCCTTCGGGTGAGCATCATTTTGGTTCCAAGATCACTGACTCCCTCCACACCCCTGTGGGCCTGCTGAGCAGCATTGAGTCCCATACGTCCCACGGAGGCTCTCTGTGTCTGCAGAGTCTCGGGCAACACACTATACGTTACTTCAGGAGAGCTACATTTCCAGAGCACTCGAACAGCATCAAAACTACATTTCTAGGCAGTCCAACATGCCCTGGAAGTCTTCGACATTGCCCTCGTCAGAGCTGCCCTGAGAAAACACTCTGCTTAGAATTTATCGAGGACCTCGTACCTGAAGTCACTCTATTCAAGGAGAAATACAGCATCTTAACATGCTGTGTCGTTCACAGGGCAAGAAACGTGAGAACTTGCCTCGAGGTAAGGCCATGAAATGCTTTGCAGAAGCGGAGGCGTGTAGCAGTTTCCATGTGGCCGTAGACGCATATCTTCAGCATTTTAAAGCCAGTACGCTTTTCAGGACACCCAGGTGCCTCGCCTGGAAACCCTATTCCCTGCAAGAACACTGAGTACCCTCAGGCTCCCCTGGCCCTTCTAAGCAATATCCAGGCCAGGAGCTTTCAGACTCACAGTGTGTATGTCGAGTGTAGGGTAACACAGTGCACTCTTATTGGGATATCTTGATATAGCCAGCAATCGCCCAGGTTCACGAGCACCTTTAAGCAAGTTCCAATAGGCCGTGGAATTCGTTCTCATTCCCTAGTTTGAGCTGTACAGAGAGAAACAGTAAGCTTCTCCTTCCATTCAGGACCTCCTACCTGAAGTCACCCTGCCTCCTGAAGAAAGACGACCTCGTTTCTATTGAAACTAAAGCACAGTTTTTCCTGTGGCACGGCAGGCTTTTGAAGAGGCACGGGCCCAGAGGCCTAGCTAGGGCTTTCCTTGGTGAGGCCGTTCACCAGATGCAGAACACCCTGCCTCGAGAAGTTGATTCAGGGAAGCAACAACTGTGTACTCTGTGTCTCATTTGACTTGTTAAAAACCACAGAGATGTATGCTGCCTGTGCCCATTGAAATGGGGGCATGATGGGACTAGCCTTGCTTTTCGTTTGGAAACCTCCATTCTAGCTTCGGTGAAGCTCCCTGAAATTCTCTGCTGTTGACAGGCCTCTGGCCACTGTAGGCATGTGTCTGGGAAGAAATTGAGTGTTCTCTGGCTACACACGGAACTTCATTGGCCGGGGTGGGGCGCACCTTGCCATGCTCTAGAGCTAAAGGGAATCTAAACGTGAGCCCTTGGCTCGAGGTAAGGCCCTGAGTAGCCCTGCAGAACGGGAGGCATGCAGCTCTTTCCATTAGCTCTTAGTCGCTCTTCGGGTTTACTTTAAATGAAGTACCTTTTTTCAGGACTCCTAGGCCCCTCGGTTGAGCATCATTTTTGTTCCAAGGTCTCTGAGTATCTCCACACCCCTGTAGGCCTGCTGAGCAACAACGAGGCACATTGGTCCTCGGAGGTCCTCTGTGTCTGCTGAGTCATGGGCAACACACTGCACTCTTTCTTGTGATATCTTGATTCACAGCACTCGCACAGGTTCAAGAGCAATGTTCAACAAGTTCCAACATGCCGTGGAAGTCGCTCTCATTCCCTAGTTTGAGCTGTACAGAGAGAAACAGTAAGCTTCTCCTTCCATTCAGGACCTCCTACCTGAAGTCACCCTGCCTCTTGAAGAAAGACGACCTTCTTTGTATTGCAACTAAAGCACAGTTTTTCCTGTAGCACGGCAGGCTTTTGAAGCGGCACGGGTCCAGAGTCCTAGCCAGGGATTTCCTTGGTGAGGCCGTTCACTAGTTGCAGAACACCGTGCCTCGAGAAGTTGATTCAGGGAAGCAACAACTGTGTACTCTGTGTCTCATTTGACTTGTTAAAAACCACAGAGATGAATGCTGCCTGTGCCCATGGAAATGGGGTCATGAGGGTACTAGCCTTGCTTTCCGTTTGGAAACCTCCATTCTTGCTTCCGTGAAGCTCCCTGAAATTCTCTGCTGTTGACAGTCCTCTGGCCACTCTAGGCATGTGTCTGGGAAAACAATGAGTTTTCTCTGGGTACACACGGAGCTTCATTGGCCGGGGTGGGGCTCTCCTTGCCATCCCCTAGAGCTAAAGGGAATCTCAACGTGAGTCCCTGCCTCGAGGTAAGGCCCTGAGTAGCCCTGCAGAAAGGGAGGCATGCAGCTCTTTCCATGAGCTCTTAGTGGAGGTCTGTTTTATTTAAAAGAATTACCCCTTTCAAGACTCCTACGCCCTTCGGGTGAGCATCATTTTGGTTCCAAGATCACTGACTCCCTCCACACCCCTGTGGGCCTGCTGAGCAGCATTGAGTCCCATACGTCCCACGGAGGCTCTCTGTGTCTGCAGAGTCTCGGGCAACACACTATACGTTACTTCAGGAGAGCTACATTTCCAGAGCACTCGAACAGCATCAAAACTACATTTCTAGGCAGTCCAACATGCCCTGGAAGTCTTCGACATTGCCCTCGTCAGAGCTGCCCTGAGAAAACACTCTGCTTAGAATTTATCGAGGACCTCGTACCTGAAGTCACTCTATTCAAGGAGAAATACAGCATCTTAACATGCTGTGTCGTTCACAGGACAAGAAACGTGAGAACTTGCCTCGAGGTAAGGCCATGAAATGCTATGCAGAAGCGGAGGCGTGTAGCAGTTTCCATGTGGCCGTAGACGCATATCTTCAGCATTTTAAAGCCAGTACGCTTTTCAGGACACCCAGGTGCCTCGCCTGGAAGCCCTATTCCCTGCAAGAACACTGAGTACCCTCAGGCTCCCCTGGCCCTTCTAAGCAATATCCAGACCAGGAGCTTTCAGACTCACAGTGTGTATGTCGAGTGTAGGGTAACACAGTGCACTCTTATTGGGACATCTTGATATAGCCAGCAATCGCCCAGGTTCACGAGCACCTTTAAGCAAGTTCCAATAGGCCGTGGATTTCGTTCTCATTCCCTAGTTTGACCTGTACAGAGAGAAACAGTAAGCTTCTCCTTCCATTCAGGACCTCCTACCTGAAGTCACCCTGCCTCCTGAAGAAAGACGACCTCGTTTCTATTGAAACTAAAGCACAGTTTTTCCTGTAGCACGGCAGGCTTTTGAAGAGGCACGGGCCCAGAGGCCTAGCTAGGGCTTTCCTTGGTGTGGCCGTTCACTAGATGCAGAACACACTGCCTCGAGAAGTTGATTCAGGGAAGCAACAACTGTGTACTCTGTGTCTCATTTGACTTGTTAAAAACCACAGAGATGTATGCTGCCTGTGCCCATGGAAATGGGGGCATGATGGGACTAGCCTTGCTTTTCGTTTGGAAACCTCCATTTTAGCTTCGGTGAAGCTCCCTGAAATTCTCTGCTGTTGACAGGCCTCTGGCCACTGTAGGCATGTGTCTGGGAAGAAAATGAGTTTTCTCTGGCTACACACGGAACTTCATTGGCCGGGGTGGGGCGCACCTTGCCATGCTCTAGAGCTAAAGGGAATCTAAACGTGAGCCCTTGGCTCGAGGTAAGGCCCTGAGTAGCCCTGCAGAACGGGAGGCATGCAGCTCTTTCCATTAGCTCTTAGTCGCTCTTCGGGTTTACTTTAAATGAAGTACCTTTTTTCAGGACTCCTAGGCCCCTCGGTTGAGCATCATTTTTGTTCCAAGGTCTCTGAGTATCTCCACACCCCTGTAGGCCTGCTGAGCAACAACGAGGCACATTGGTCCTCGGAGGTCCTCTGTGTCTGCTGAGTCATGGGCAACACACTGCACTCTTTCTTGTGATATCTTGATTCACAGCACTCGCACAGGTTCAAGAGCAATGTTCAACAAGTTCCAACATGCCGTGGAAGTCGCTCTCATTCCCTAGTTTGAGCTGTACAGAGAGAAACAGTAAGCTTCTCCTTCCATTCAGGACCTCCTACCTGAAGTCACCCTGCCTCTTGAAGAAAGACGACCTTCTTTGTATTGCAACTAAAGCACAGTTTTTCCTGTAGCACGGCAGGCTTTTGAAGCGGCACGGGTCCAGAGTCCTAGCCAGGGATTTCCTTGGTGAGGCCGTTCACTAGTTGCAGAACACCGTGCCTCGAGAAGTTGATTCAGGGAAGCAACAACTGTGTACTCTGTGTCTCATTTGACTTGTTAAAAACCACAGAGATGAATGCTGCCTGTGCCCATGGAAATGGGGTCATGAGGGTACTAGCCTTGCTTTCCGTTTGGAAACCTCCATTCTTGCTTCCGTGAAGCTCCCTGAAATTTTCTGCTGTTGACAGTCCTCTGGCCACTCTAGGCATGTGTCTGGGAAAAAAATGAGTTTTCTCTGGGTACACACGGAGCTTCATTGGCCGGGGTGGGGCTCTCCTTGCCATCCCCTAGAGCTAAAGGGAATCTTAACGTGAGTCCCTGCCTCGAGGTAAGGCCCTGAGTAGCCCTGCAGAAAGGGAGGCATGCAGCTCTTTCCATGAGCTCTTAGTGGAGGTCTGTTTTATTGAAAAGAATTACCCCTTTCAGGACTCCTACGCCCTTCGGGTGAGCATCATTTTGGTTCCAAGATCACTGACTCCCTCCACACCCCTGTGGGCCTGCTGAGCAGCATTGAGTCCCATACGTCCCACGGAGGCTCTCTGTGTCTGCAGAGTCTCGGGCAACACACTATACGTTACTTCAGGAGAGCTACATTTCCAGAGCACTCGAACAGCATCAAAACTACATTTCTAGGCAGTCCAACATGCCCTGGAAGTCTTCGACATTGCCCTCGTCAGAGCTGCCCTGAGAAAACACTCTGCTTAGAATTTATCGAGGACCTCGTACCTGAAGTCACTCTATTCAAGGAGAAATACAGCATCTTAACATGCTGTGTCGTTCACAGGGCAAGAAACGTGAGAACTTGCCTCGAGGTAAGGCCATGAAATGCTATGCAGAAGCGGAGGCATGTAGCAGTTTCCATGTGGCCGTAGACGCATATCTTCAGCATTTTAAAGCCAGTACGCTTTTCAGGACACCCAGGTGCCTCGCCTGGAAACCCTATTCCCTGCAAGAACACTGAGTACCCTCAGGCTCCCCTGGCCCTTCTAAGCAATATCCAGGCCAGGAGCTTTCAGACTCACAGTGTGTATGTCGAGTGTAGGGTAACACAGTGCACTCTTATTGGGACATCTTGATATAGCCAGCAATCGACCAGGTTCACGAGCACCTTTAAGCAAGTTCCAATAGGCCGTGGAATTCGTTCTCATTCCCTAGTTTGAGCTGTACAGAGAGAAACAGTAAGCTTCTCCTTCCATTCAGGACCTCCTACCTGAAGTCACCCTGCCTCCTGAAGAAAGACGACCTCGTTTCTATTGAAACTAAAGCACAGTTTTTCCTGTGGCACGGCAGGCTTTTGAAGAGGCACGGGCCCAGAGGCCTAGCTAGGGCTTTCCTTGGTGAGGCCGTTCACCAGATGCAGAACACCCTGCCTCGAGAAGTTGATTCAGGGAAGCAACAGCTGTGTACTCTGTGTCTCATTTGACTTGTTAAAAACCACAGAGATGTATGCTGCCTGTGCCCATGGAAATGGGGGCATGATGGGACTAGCCTTGCTTTTCGTTTGGAAACCTCCATTTTAGCTTCGGTGAAGCTCCCTGAAATTCTCTGCTGTTGACAGGCCTCTGGCCACTGTAGGCATGTGTCTGGGAAGAAAATGAGTTTTCTCTGGCTACACACGGAACTTCATTGGCCGGGGTGGGGCGCACCTTGCCATTCTCTAGAGCTAAAGGGAATCTAAACGTGAGCCCTTGGCTCGAGGTAAGGCCCTGAGTAGCCCTGCAGAACGGGAGGTATGCAGCCCTTTCCATTAGCTCTTAGTCGCTCTTCTGGTTTACTTTAAATGAAGTACCTTTTTTCAGGACTCCTAGGCCCCTCGGTTGAGCATCATTTTTGTTCCAAGGTCTCTGAGTATCTCCACACCCCTGTAGGCCTGCTGAGCAACAACGAGGCACATTGGTCCTCGGAGGTCCTCTGTGTCTGCTGAGTCATGGGCAACACACTGCACTCTTTCTTCTGATATCTTGATTCACAGCACTCGCACAGGTTCAAGAGCAATGTTCAACAAGTTCCAACATGCCGTGGAAGTCGCTCTCATTCCCTAGTTTGAGCTGTACAGAGAGAAACAGTAAGCTTCTCCTTCCATTCAGGACCTCCTACCTGAAGTCACCCTGCCTCTTGAAGAAAGACGACCTTCTTTGTATTGCAACTAAAGCACAGTTTTTCCTGTAGCACGGCAGGCTTTTGAAGCGGCACGGGTCCAGAGTCCTAGCCAGGGATTTCCTTGGTGAGGCCGTTCACTAGTTGCAGAACACCGTGCCTCGAGAAGTTGATTCAGGGAAGCAACAACTGTGTACTCTGTGTCTCATTTGACTTGTTAAAAACCACAGAGATGAATGCTGCCTGTGCCCTTGGAAATGGGGTCATGAGGGTACTAGCCTTGCTTTCCGTTTGGAAACCTCCATTCTTGCTTCCGTGAAGCTCCCTGAAATTCTCTGCTGTTGACAGTCCTCTGGCCACTGTAGGCATGTGTCTGGGAAAAAAATGAGTTTTCTCTGGGTACACACGGAGCTTCATTGGCCGGGGTGGGGCTCTCCTTGCCATCCTCTAGAGCTAAAGGGAATCTCAACGTGAGTCCCTGCCTCGAGGTAAGGCCCTGAGTAGCCCTGCAGAAAGGGAGGCATGCAGCTCTTTCCATGAGCTCTTAGTGGAGGTCTGTTTTATTGAAAAGAATTACCCCTTTCAGGACTCCTACGCCCTTCGGGTGAGCATCATTTTGGTTCCAAGATCACTGACTCCCTCCACACCCCTGTGGGCCTGCTGAGCAGCATTGAGTCCCATACGTCCCACGGAGGCTCTCTGTGTCTGCAGAGTCTCGGGCAACACACTATACGTTACTTCAGGAGAGCTACATTTCCAGAGCACTCGAACAGCATCAAAACTACATTTCTAGGCAGTCCAACATGCCCTGGAAATCTTCGACATTGCCCTCGTCAGAGCTGCCCAGAGAAAACACTCTGCTTAGAATTTATCGAGGACCTCGTACCTGAAGTCACTCTATTCAAGGAGAAATACAGCATCTTAACATGCTGTGTCGTTCACAGGGCAAGAAACGTGAGAACTTGCCTCGAGGTAAGGCCATGAAATGCTTTGCAGAAGCGGAGGCGTGTAGCAGTTTCCATGTGGCCGTAGACGCATATCTTCAGCATTTTAAAGCCAGTACGCTTTTCAGGACACCCAGGTGCCTCGCCTGGAAACCCTATTCCCTGCAAGAACACTGAGTACCCTCAGGCTCCCCTGGCCCTTCTAAGCAAAATCCAGGCCAAGAGCTTTCAGACTCAGAGTGTGTATGTCGAGTGTAGGGTAACACAGTGCACTCTTATTGGGACATCTTGATATAGCCAGCTATCGCCCAGGTTCACGAGCACCTTTAAGCAAGTTCCAATAGGCCGTGGAATTCGTTCTCATTCCCTAGTTTGAGCTGTACAGAGAGAAACAGTAAGCTTCTCCTTCCATTCAGGACCTCCTACCTGAAGTCACCCTGCCTCCTGAAGAAAGACGACCTCGTTTCTCTTGAAACTAAAGCACAGTTTTTCCTGTAGCACGGCAGGCTTTTGAAGAGGCACGGGCCCAGAGGCCTAGCTAGGGCTTTCCTTGGTGTGGCCGTTCACTAGATGCAGAACACCCTGCCTCGAGAAGTTGATTCAGGGAAGCAACAACTGTGTACTCTGTGTCTGATTTGACTTGTTAAAAACCACAGAGATGTATGCTGCCTCTGCCCATGGAAATGGGGGCATGATGGGACTAGCCTTGCTTTTCGTTTGGAAACCTCCATTCTAGCTTCGGTGAAGCTCCCTGAAATTCTCTGCTGTTGACAGGCCTCTGGCCACTGTAGGCATGTGTCTGGGAAGAAAATGAGTTTTCTCTGGCTACACATGGAACTTCATTGGCCGGGGTGGGGCGCACCTTGCCATGCTCTAGAGCTAAAGGGAATCTAAACGTGAGCCCTTGGCTCGAGGTAAGGCCCTGAGTAGCCCTGCAGAACGGGAGGCATGCAGCTCTTTCCATTAGCTCTTAGTCGCTCTTCTGGTTTACTTTAAATGAAGTACCTTTTTTCAGGACTCCTAAGCCCCTCGGTTGAGCATCATTTTTTTTCCAAGGTCTCTGAGTATCTCCACACCCCTGTAGGCCTGCTGAGCAACAACGAGGCACATTGGTCCTCGGAGGTCCTCTGTGTCTGCTGAGTCATGGGCAACACACTGCACTCTTTCTTGTGATATCTTGATTCACAGCACTCGCACAGGTTCAAGAGCAATGTTCAACAAGTTCCAACATGCCGTGGAAGTCGCTCTCATTCCCTAGTTTGAGCTGTACAGAGAGAAACAGTAAGCTTCTCCTTCCATTCAGGACCTCCTACCTGAAGTCACCCTGCCTCTTGAAGAAAGACGACCTTCTTTCTATTGCAACTAAAGCACAGTTTTTCCTGTAGCACGGCAGGCTTTTGAAGCGGCACGGGTCCAGAGTCCTAGCCAGGGATTGCCTTGGTGAGGCCGTTCACTAGTTGCAGAACACCGTGCCTCGAGAAGTTGATTCAGGGAAGCAACAACTGTGTACTCTGTGTCTCATTTGACTTGTTAAAAACCACAGAGTTGAATGCTGCCTGTGCCCATGGAAATGGGGTCATGAGGGTACTAGCCTTGCTTTCCGTTTGGAAACCTCCATTCTTGCTTCCGTGAAGCTCCCTGAAATTCTCTGCTGTTGACAGTCCTCTGGCCACTGAGGGCATGTGTCTGGGAAAAAAATGAGTTTTCTCTGGGCACACACGGAGCTTCATTGGCCGGGGTGGGGCTCTCCTTGCCATCCTCTAGAGCTAAAGGGAATCTCAACGTGAGTCCCTGCCTCGAGGTAAGGCCCTGAGTAGCCCTGCAGAAAGGGAGGCATGCAGCTCTTTCCATGAGCTCTTAGTGGAGGTCTGTTTTATTGAAAAGAATTACCCCTTTCAGGACTCCTACGCCCTTCGGGTGAGCATCATTTTGGTTCCAAGATCACTGACTCCCTCCACACCCCTGTGGGCCTGCTGAGCAGCATTGAGTCCCATACGTCCCACGGAGGCTCTCTGTGTCTGCAGAGTCTCGGGCAACACATTATAAGTTACTTCAGGAGAGCTACATTTCCAGAGCACTCGAACAGCATCAAAACTACATTTCTAGGCAGTCCAACATGCCCTGGAAGTCTTCGACATTGCCCTCGTCAGAGCTGCCCAGAGAAAACACTCTGCTTAGAATTTATCGAGGACCTCGTACCTGAAGTCACTCTATTCAAGGAGAAATACAGCATCTTAACATGCTGTGTCGTTCACAGGGCAAGAAACGTGAGAACTTGCCTCGAGGTAAGGCCATGAAATGCTTTGCAGAAGCGGAGGCGTGTAGCAGTTTCCATATGGCCGTAGACGCATATCTTCAGCATTTTAAAGCCAGTACGCTTTTCAGGACAGCCAGGTGCCTCGCCTGGAAACCCTATTCCCTGCAAGAACACTGAGTACCCTCAGGCTCCCCTGGCCCTTCTAAGCAATATCCAGGCCAGAAGCTTTCAGACTCACAGTGTGTATGTCGAGTGTAGGGTAAAACAGTGCACTCTTATTGGGACATCTTGATATAGCCAGCAATCGCCCAGGTTCACGAGCACCTTTAAGCAAGTTCCAATAGGCCGTGGAATTCGTTCTCATTCCCTAGTTTGAGCTGTACAGAGAGAAACAGTAAGCTTCTCCTTCCATTCAGGACCTCCTACCTGAAGTCACCCTGCCTCCTGAAGAAAGACGACCTCGTTTCTATTGAAACTAAAGCACAGTTTTTCCTGTAGCACGGCAGGCTTTTGAAGAGGCACGGGCCCAGAGGCCTAGCTAGGGCTTTCCTTGGTGTGGCCGTTCACCAGATGCAGAACACCCTGCCTCGAGAAGTTGATTCAGGGAAGCAACAACTGTGTACTCTGTGTCTGATTTGACTTGTTAAAAACCACAGAGATGTATGCTGCCTGTGCCCATGGAAATGGGGGCATGATGGGACTAGCCTTGCTTTTCGTTTGGAAACCTCAATTCTAGCTTCCGTGAAGCTCCCTGAAATTCTCTGCTGTTGACAGGCCTCTGGCCACTGTAGGCATGTGTTTGGGAAGAAAATGAGTTTTCTCTGGCTACACACGGAACTTCATTGGCCGGGGTGGGGCGCACCTTGCCATGCTCTAGAGCTAAAGGGAATCTAAACGTGAGCCCTTGGCTCGAGGTAAGGCCCTGAGTAGCCCTGCAGAAGGGGAGGCATGCAGCTCTTTCCATTAGCTCTTAGTCGCTCTTCTGGTTTACTTTAAATGAAGTACCTTTTTTCAGGACTCCTAGGCCCCTCGGTTGAGCATCATTTTTTTTCCATGGTCTCTGAGTATCTCCACACCCCTGTAGGCCTGCTGAGCAACAACGAGGCACATTGGTCCTCGGAGGTCCTCTGTGTCTGCTGAGTCATGGGCAACACACTGCACTCTTTCTTGTGATATCTTGATTCACAGCACTCGCACAGGTTCAAGAGCAATGTTCAACAAGTTCCAACATGCCGTGGAAGTCGCTCTCATTCCCTAGTTTGAGCTGTACAGAGAGAAACAGTAAGCTTCTCCTTCCATTCAGGACCTCCTACCTGAAGTCACCCTGCCTCTTGAAGAAAGACGACATTCTTTCTATTGCAACTAAAGCACAGTTTTTCCTGTAGCACGGCAGGCTTTTGAAGCAGCACGGGTCCAGAGTCCTAGCCAGGGATTTCCTTGGTGAGGCCGTTCACTAGTTGCAGAACACCGTGCCTCGAGAAGTTGATTCAGGGAAGCAACAACTGTGTACTCTGTGTCTCATTTGACTTGTTAAAAACCACAGAGATGAATGCTGCCTGTGCCCATGGAAATGGGGTCATGAGGGTACTAGCCTTGCTTTCCGTTTGGAAACCTCCATTCTTGCTTCCGTGAAGCTCCCTGAAATTCTCTGCTGTTGACAGTCCTCTGGCCACTGTAGGCATGTGTCTGGGAAAAAAATGAGTTTTCTCTGGGTACACACGGAGCTTCATTGGCCGGGGTGTGGCTCTCCTTGCCATCCTCTAGAGCTAAAGGGAATCTCAACGTGAGTCCCTGCCTCGAGGTAAGGCCCTGAGTAGCCCTGCAGAAAGGGAGGCATGCAGCTCTTTCCATGAGCTCTTAGTGGAGGTCTGTTTTATTGAAAAGAATTACCCCTTTCAGGACTCCTACGCCCTTCGGGTGAGCATCATTTTGGTTCCAAGATCTCTGACTCCCTCCACACCCCTGTGGGCCTGCTGAGCAGCATTGAGTCCCATACGTCCCACGGAGGCTCTCTGTGTCTGCAGAGTCTCGGGCAACACACTATACGTTACTTCAGGAGAGCTACATTTCCAGAGCACTCGAACAGCATCAAAACTACATTTCTAGGCAGTCCAACATGCCCTGGAAGTCTTCGACATTGCCCTCGTCAGAGCTGCCCAGAGAAAACACTCTGCTTAGAATTTATCGAGGACCTCGTACCTGAAGTCACTCTATTCAAGGAGAAATACAGCATCTTAACATGCTGTGTCGTTCACAGGGCAAGAAACGTGAGAACTTGCCTCGAGGTAAGGCCATGAAATGCTTTGCAGAAGCGGAGGCGTGTAGCAGTTTCCATGTGGCCGTAGACGCATATCTTCAGCATTTTAAAGCCAGTACGCTTTTCAGGACACCCAGGTGCCTCGCCTGGAAACCCTATTCCCTGCAAGAACACTGAGTACCCTCAGGCTCCCCTGGCCCTTCTAAGCAAAATGCAGGCCAAGAGCTTTCAGACTCAGAGTGTGTATGTCGAGTGTAGGGTAACACAGTGCACTCTTATTGGGACATCTTGATATAGCCAGCAATCGCCCAGCTTCACGAGCACCTTTAAGCAAGTTCCAATAGGCCGTGGAATTCGTTCTCATTCCCTAGTTTGAGCTGTACAGAGAGAAACAGTAAGCTTCTCCTTCCATTCAGGACCTCCTACCTGAAGTCACCCTGCCTCCTGAAGAAAGACGACCTCGTTTCTATTGAAACTAAAGCACAGTTTTTCCTGTAGCACGGCAGGCTTTTGAAGAGGCACGGGCCTAGAGGCCTAGCTAGGGCTTTCCTTGGTGAGGCCGTTCACCAGATGCAGAACACCCTGCCTCGAGAAGTTGATTCAGGGAAGCAACAACTGTGTACTCTGTGTCTCATTTGACTTGTTAAAAACCACAGAGATGTATGCTGCCTGTGCCCATTGAAATGGGGGCATGATGGGACTAGTCTTGCTTTTCGTTTGGAAACCTCCATTCTAGCTTCGGTGAAGCTCCCTGAAATTCTCTGCTGTTGACAGGCCTCTGGCCACTGTAGGCATGTGTCTGGGAAGAAATTGAGTTTTCTCTGGCTACACATGGAACTTCATTGGCCGGGGTGGGGCGCACCTTGCCATGCTCTAGAGCTAAAGGGAATCTAAACGTGAGCCCTTGGCTCGAGGTAAGGCCCTGAGTAGCCCTGCAGAACGGGAGGCATGCAGCTCTTTCCATTAGCTCTTAGTCGCTCTTCTGGTTTACTTTAAATGAAGTACCTGTTTTCAGGACTCCTAGGCCCCTCGGTTGAGCATCATTTTTGTTCCAAGGTCTCTGAGTATCTCCACACCCCTGTAGGCCTGCTGCGCAACAACGAGGCACATTGGTCCTCGGACTCGGAGGTCCTCTGGGTCTGCTGAGTCATGGGCAACACACTGCACTCTTTCTTGTGATATCTTGATTCACAGCACTCGCACAGGTTCAAGAGCAATGTTCAACAAGTTCCAACATGCCGTGGAAGTCGCTCTCATTCCCTAGTTTGAGCTGTACAGAGAGAAACAGTAAGCTTCTCCTTCCATTCAGGACCTCCTACCTGAAGTCACCCTGCCTCTTGAAGAAAGACGACATTCTTTCTATTGCAACTAAAGCACAGTTTTTCCTGTAGCACGGCAGGCTTTTGAAGCAGCACGGGTCCAGAGTCCTAGCCAGGGATTTCCTTGGTGAGGCCGTTCACTAGTTGCAGAACACCGTGCCTCGAGAAGTTGATTCAGGGAAGCAACAACTGTGTACTCTGTGTCTCATTTGACTTGTTAAAAACCACAGAGATGAATGCTGCCTGTGCCCATGGAAATGGGGTCATGAGGGTACTAGCCTTGCTTTCCGTTTGGAAACCTCCATTCTTGCTTCCGTGAAGCTCCCTGAAATTCTCTGCTGTTGACAGTCCTCTGGCCACTGTAGGCATGTGTCTGGGAAAAAAATGAGTTTTCTCTGGGTACACACGGAGCTTCATTGGCCGGGGTGGGGCTCTCCTTGCCATCCTCTAGAGCTAAAGGGAATCTCAACGTGAGTCCCTGCCTCGAGGTAAGGCCCTGAGTAGCCCTGCAGAAAGGGAGGCATGCAGCTCTTTCCATGAGCTCTTAGTGGAGGTCTGTTTTATTGAAAAGAATTACCCCTTTCAGGACTCCTACGCCCTTCGGGTGAGCATCATTTTGGTTCCAAGATCACTGACTCCCTCCACACCCCTGTGGGCCTGCTGAGCAGCATTGAGTCCCATACGTCCCACGGAGGCTCTCTGTGTCTGCAGAGTCTCGGGCAACACACTATACGTTACTTCAGGAGAGCTACATTTCCAGAGCACTCGAACAGCATCAAAACTACATTTCTAGGCAGTCCAACATGCCCTGGAAGTCTTCGACATTGCCCTCGTCAGAGCTGCCCAGAGAAAACACTCTGCTTAGAATTTATCGAGGACCTCGTACCTGAAGTCACTCTATTCAAGGAGAAATACAGCATCTTAACATGCTGTGTCGTTCACAGGGCAAGAAACGTGAGAACTTGCCTCGAGGTAAGGCCATGAAATGCTTTGCAGAAGCGGAGGCGTGTAGCAGTTTCCATGTGGCCGTAGACGCATATCTTCAGCATTTTAAAGCCAGTACGCTTTTCAGGACACCCAGGTGCCTCGCCTGGAAACCCTATTCCCTGCAAGAACACTGAGTACCCTCAGGCTCCCCTGGCCCTTCTAAGCAAAATCCAGGCCAAGAGCTTTCAGACTCACAGTGTGTATGTCGAGTGTAGGGTAACACAGTGCACTCTTATTGGGACATCTTGATATAGCCAGCAATCGCCCAGGTTCACGAGCACCTTTAAGCAAGTTCCAATAGGCCGTGGAATTCGTTCTCATTCCCTAGTTTGAGCTGTACAGAGAGAAACAGTAAGCTTCTCCTTCCATTCAGGACCTCCTACCTGAAGTCACCCTGCCTCCTGAAGAAAGACGACCTCGTTTCTATTGAAACTAAAGCACAGTTTTTCCTGTAGCACGGCAGGCTTTTGAAGAGGCACGGGCCCAGAGGCCTAGCTAGGGCTTTCCTTGGTGTGGCCGTTCACTAGATGCAGAACACCCTGCCTCGAGAAGTTGATTCAGGGAAGCAACAACTGTGTACTCTGTGTCTGATTTGACTTGTTAAAAACCACAGAGATGTATGCTGCCTGTGCCCATGGAAATGGGGGCATGATGGGACTAGCCTTGCTTTTCGTTTGGAAACCTCCATTCTAGCTTCGGTGAAGCTCCCTGAAATTCTCTGCTGTTGACAGGCCTCTGGCCACTGTAGGCATGTGTCTGGGAAGAAATTGAGTTTTCTCTGGCTACACATGGAACTTTATTGGCCGGGGTGGGGCGCACCTTGCCATGCTCTAGAGCTAAAGGGAATCTAAACGTGAGCCCTTGGCTCGAGGTAAGGCCCTGAGTAGCCCTGCAGAACGGGAGGCATGCAGCTCTTTCCATTAGCTCTTAGTCGCTCTTCTGGTTTACTTTAAATGAAGTACCTGTTTTCAGGACTCCTAGGCCCCTCGGTTGAGCATCATTTTTGTTCCAAGGTCTCTGAGTATCTCCACACCCCTGTAGGCCTGCTGCGCAACAACGAGGCACATTGGTCCTCGGACTCGGAGGTCCTCTGGGTCTGCTGAGTCATGGGCAACACACTGCACTCTTTCTTGTGATATCTTGATTCACAGCACTCGCACAGGTTCAAGAGCAATGTTCAACAAGTTCCAACATGCCGTGGAAGTCGCTCTCATTCCCTAGTTTGAGCTGTACAGAGAGAAACAGTAAGCTTCTCCTTCCATTCAGGACCTCCTACCTGAAGTCACCCTGCCTCTTGAAGAAAGACGACATTCTTTCTATTGCAACTAAAGCACAGTTTTTCCTGTAGCACGGCAGGCTTTTGAAGCAGCACGGGTCCAGAGTCCTAGCCAGGGATTTCCTTGGTGAGGCCGTTCACTAGTTGCAGAACACCGTGCCTCGAGAAGTTGATTCAGGGAAGCAACAACTGTGTACTCTGTGTCTCATTTGACTTGTTAAAAACCACAGAGATGAATGCTGCCTGTGCCCATGGAAATGGGGTCATGAGGGTACTAGCCTTGCTTTTCGTTTGGAAACCTCCATTCTTGCTTCCGTGAAGCTCCCTGAAATTCTCTGCTGTTGACAGTCCTCTGGCCACTGTAGGCATGTGTCTGGGAAAAAAATGAGTTTTCTCTGGGTACACACGGAGCTTCATTGGCCGGGGTGGGGCTCTCCTTGCCATCCTCTAGAGCTAAAGGGAATCTCAACGTGAGTCCCTGCCTCGAGGTAAGGCCCTGAGTAGCCCTGCAGAAAGGGAGGCATGCAGCTCTTTCCATGAGCTCTTAGTGGAGGTCTGTTTTATTGAAAAGAATTACCCCTTTCAGGACTCCTACGCCCTTCGGGTGAGCATCATTTTGGTTCCAAGATCACTGACTCCCTCCACACCCCTGTGGGCCTGCTGAGCAGCATTGAGTCCCATACGTCCCACGGAGGCTCTCTGTGTCTGCAGAGTCTCGGGCAACACACTATACGTTACTTCAGGAGAGCTACATTTCCAGAGCACTCGAACAGCATCAAAACTACATTTCTAGGCAGTCCAACATGCCCTGGAAGTCTTCGACATTGCCCTCGTCAGAGCTGCCCAGAGAAAACACTCTGCTTAGAATTTATCGAGGACCTCGTACCTGAAGTCACTCTATTCAAGGAGAAATACAGCATCTTAACATGCTGTGTCGTTCACAGGGCAAGAAACGTGAGAACTTGCCTCGAGGTAAGGCCATGAAATGCTTTGCAGAAGCGGAGGCGTGTAGCAGTTTCCATGTGGCCGTAGACGCATATCTTCAGCATTTTAAAGCCAGTACGCTTTTCAGGACACCCAGGTGCCTCGCCTGGAAACCCTATTCCCTGCAAGAACACTGAGTACCCTCAGGCTCCCCTGGCCCTTCTAAGCAAAATCCAGGCCAAGAGCTTTCAGACTCACAGTGTGTATGTCGAGTGTAGGGTAACACAGTGCACTCTTATTGGGACATCTTGATATAGCCAGCAATCGCCCAGGTTCACGAGCACCTTTAAGCAAGTTCCAATAGGCCGTGGAATTCGTTCTCATTCCCTAGTTTGAGCTGTACAGAGAGAAACAGTAAGCTTCTCCTTCCATTCAGGACCTCCTACCTGAAGTCACCCTGCCTCCTGAAGAAAGACGACCTCGTTTCTATTGAAACTAAAGCACAGTTTTTCCTGTAGCACGGCAGGCTTTTGAAGAGGCACGGGCCCAGAGGCCTAGCTAGGGCTTTCCTTGCTGTGGCCGTTCACTAGATGCAGAACACCCTGCCTCGAGAAGTTGATTCAGGGAAGCAACAACTGTGTACTCTGTGTCTGATTTGACTTGTTAAAAACCACAGAGATGTATGCTGCCTGTGCCCATGGAAATGGGGGCATGATGGGACTAGCCTTGCTTTTCGTTTGGAAACCTCCATTCTAGCTTCGGTGAAGCTCCCTGAAATTCTCTGCTGTTGACAGGCCTCTGGCCACTGTAGGCATGTGTCTGGGAAGAAAATGAGTTTTCTCTGGCTACACACGGAACTTCATTGGCCTGGGTGGGGCGCACCTTGCCATGCTCTAGAGCTAAAGGGAATCTAAACGTGAGCCCTTGGCTCGAGGTAAGGCCCTGAGTAGCCCTGCAGAACGGGAGGCATGCAGCTCTTTCCATTAGCTCTTAGTCGCTCTTCTGGTTTACTTTAACTGAAGTACCTTTTTTCAGGACTCCTAGGCCCCTCGGTTGAGCATCATTTTTGTTCCAAGGTCTCTGAGTATCTCCACACCCCTGTAGGCCTGCTGAGCAACAATGAGGCACATTGGTCCTCGGAGGTCCTCTGTGTCTGCTGAGTCATGGGCAACACACTGCACTCTTTTTTGTGATATCTTGATTCACAGCACTCGCACAGGTTCAAGAGCAATGTTCAACAAGTTCCAACATGCCGTGGAAGTCGCTCTCATTCCCTAGTTTGAGCTGTACAGAGAGAAACAGTAAGCTTCTCCTTCCATTCAGGACCTCCTACCTGAAGTCACCCTGCCTCTTGAAGAAAGACGACCTTCTTTCTATTGCAACTAAAGCACAGTTTTTCCTGTAGCACGGCAGGCTTTTGAAGCGGCACGGGTCCAGAGTCCTAGCCAGGGATTTCCTTGGTGAGGCCGTTCACTAGTTGCAGAACACCGTGCCTCGAGAAGTTGATTCAGGGAAGCAACAACTGTGTACTCTGTGTCTCATTTGACTTGTTAAAAACCACAGAGATGAATGCTGCCTGTGCCCATGGAAATGGGGTCATGAGGGTACTAGCCTTGCTTTCCGTTTGGAAACCTCCATTCTTGCTTCCGTGAAGCTCCCTGAAATTCTCTGCTGTTGACAGTCCTCTGGCCACTGTAGGCATGTGTCTGGGAAAAAAATGAGTTTTCTCTGGGTACACACGGAGCTTCATTGGCCGGGGTGGGGCTCTCCTTGCCATCCTCTAGAGCTAAAGGGAATCTCAACGTGAGTCCCTGCCTCGAGGTAAGGCCCTGAGTAGCCCTGCAGAAAGGGAGGCATGCAGCTCTTTCCATGAGCTCTTAGTGGAGGTCTGTTTTATTGAAAAGAATTACCCCTTTCAGGACTCCTACGCCCTTCGGGTGAGCATCATTTTGGTTCCAAGATCACTGACTCCCTCCACACCCCTGTGGGCCTGCTGAGCAGCATTGAGTCCCATACGTCCCACGGAGGCTCTCTGTGTCTGCAGAGTCTCGGGCAACACACTATACGTTACTGCAGGAGAGCTACATTTCCAGAGCACTCGAACAGCATCAAAACTACATTTCTAGGCAGTCCAACATGCCCTGGAAGTCTTCGACATTGCCCTCGTCAGAGCTGCCCAGAGAAAACACTCTGCTTAGA
This sequence comes from Balaenoptera physalus, assembly GCF_965194825.1. NCBI lineage: Eukaryota > Metazoa > Chordata > Mammalia > Artiodactyla > Balaenopteridae > Balaenoptera > Balaenoptera physalus. The sequence continues at coordinate 110,454,006 of NC_138888.1, forward strand.
ATTTATCGAGGACCTCGTACCTGAAGTCACTCTATTCAAGGAGAAATACAGCATCTTAACATGCTGTGTCGTTCACAGGGCAAGAAACGTGAGAACTTGCCTCGAGGTAAGGCCATGAAATGCTTTGCAGAAGCGGAGGCGTGTAGCAGTTTCCATGTGGCCGTAGACGCATATCTTCAGCATTTTAAAGCCAGTACGCTTTTCAGGACACCCAGGTGCCTCGCCTGGAAACCCTATTCCCTGCAAGAACACTGAGTACCCTCAGGCTCCCCTGGCCCTTCTAAGCAAAATGCAGGCCAAGAGCTTTCAGACTCAGAGTGTGTATGTCGAGTGTAGGGTAACACAGTGCACTCTTATTGGGACATCTTGATATAGCCAGCAATCGCCCAGCTTCACGAGCACCTTTAAGCAAGTTCCAATAGGCCGTGGAATTCGTTCTCATTCCCTAGTTTGAGCTGTACAGAGAGAAACAGTAAGCTTCTCCTTCCATTCAGGACCTCCTACCTGAAGTCACCCTGCCTCCTGAAGAAAGACGACCTCGTTTCTATTGAAACTAAAGCACAGTTTTTCCTGTAGCACGGCAGGCTTTTGAAGAGGCACGGGCCTAGAGGCCTAGCTAGGGCTTTCCTTGGTGAGGCCGTTCACCAGATGCAGAACACCCTGCCTCGAGAAGTTGATTCAGGGAAGCAACAACTGTGTACTCTGTGTCTCATTTGACTTGTTAAAAACCACAGAGATGTATGCTGCCTGTGCCCATTGAAATGGGGGCATGATGGGACTAGTCTTGCTTTTCGTTTGGAAACCTCCATTCTAGCTTCGGTGAAGCTCCCTGAAATTCTCTGCTGTTGACAGGCCTCTGGCCACTGTAGGCATGTGTCTGGGAAGAAATTGAGTTTTCTCTGGCTACACATGGAACTTCATTGGCCGGGGTGGGGCGCACCTTGCCATGCTCTAGAGCTAAAGGGAATCTAAACGTGAGCCCTTGGCTCGAGGTAAGGCCCTGAGTAGCCCTGCAGAACGGGAGGCATGCAGCTCTTTCCATTAGCTCTTAGTCGCTCTTCTGGTTTACTTTAAATGAAGTACCTGTTTTCAGGACTCCTAGGCCCCTCGGTTGAGCATCATTTTTGTTCCAAGGTCTCTGAGTATCTCCACACCCCTGTAGGCCTGCTGCGCAACAACGAGGCACATTGGTCCTCGGACTCGGAGGTCCTCTGGGTCTGCTGAGTCATGGGCAACACACTGCACTCTTTCTTGTGATATCTTGATTCACAGCACTCGCACAGGTTCAAGAGCAATGTTCAACAAGTTCCAACATGCCGTGGAAGTCGCTCTCATTCCCTAGTTTGAGCTGTACAGAGAGAAACAGTAAGCTTCTCCTTCCATTCAGGACCTCCTACCTGAAGTCACCCTGCCTCTTGAAGAAAGACGACATTCTTTCTATTGCAACTAAAGCACAGTTTTTCCTGTAGCACGGCAGGCTTTTGAAGCAGCACGGGTCCAGAGTCCTAGCCAGGGATTTCCTTGGTGAGGCCGTTCACTAGTTGCAGAACACCGTGCCTCGAGAAGTTGATTCAGGGAAGCAACAACTGTGTACTCTGTGTCTCATTTGACTTGTTAAAAACCACAGAGATGAATGCTGCCTGTGCCCATGGAAATGGGGTCATGAGGGTACTAGCCTTGCTTTCCGTTTGGAAACCTCCATTCTTGCTTCCGTGAAGCTCCCTGAAATTCTCTGCTGTTGACAGTCCTCTGGCCACTGTAGGCATGTGTCTGGGAAAAAAATGAGTTTTCTCTGGGTACACACGGAGCTTCATTGGCCGGGGTGGGGCTCTCCTTGCCATCCTCTAGAGCTAAAGGGAATCTCAACGTGAGTCCCTGCCTCGAGGTAAGGCCCTGAGTAGCCCTGCAGAAAGGGAGGCATGCAGCTCTTTCCATGAGCTCTTAGTGGAGGTCTGTTTTATTGAAAAGAATTACCCCTTTCAGGACTCCTACGCCCTTCGGGTGAGCATCATTTTGGTTCCAAGATCACTGACTCCCTCCACACCCCTGTGGGCCTGCTGAGCAGCATTGAGTCCCATACGTCCCACGGAGGCTCTCTGTGTCTGCAGAGTCTCGGGCAACACACTATACGTTACTTCAGGAGAGCTACATTTCCAGAGCACTCGAACAGCATCAAAACTACATTTCTAGGCAGTCCAACATGCCCTGGAAGTCTTCGACATTGCCCTCGTCAGAGCTGCCCAGAGAAAACACTCTGCTTAGAATTTATCGAGGACCTCGTACCTGAAGTCACTCTATTCAAGGAGAAATACAGCATCTTAACATGCTGTGTCGTTCACAGGGCAAGAAACGTGAGAACTTGCCTCGAGGTAAGGCCATGAAATGCTTTGCAGAAGCGGAGGCGTGTAGCAGTTTCCATGTGGCCGTAGACGCATATCTTCAGCATTTTAAAGCCAGTACGCTTTTCAGGACACCCAGGTGCCTCGCCTGGAAACCCTATTCCCTGCAAGAACACTGAGTACCCTCAGGCTCCCCTGGCCCTTCTAAGCAAAATCCAGGCCAAGAGCTTTCAGACTCACAGTGTGTATGTCGAGTGTAGGGTAACACAGTGCACTCTTATTGGGACATCTTGATATAGCCAGCAATCGCCCAGGTTCACGAGCACCTTTAAGCAAGTTCCAATAGGCCGTGGAATTCGTTCTCATTCCCTAGTTTGAGCTGTACAGAGAGAAACAGTAAGCTTCTCCTTCCATTCAGGACCTCCTACCTGAAGTCACCCTGCCTCCTGAAGAAAGACGACCTCGTTTCTATTGAAACTAAAGCACAGTTTTTCCTGTAGCACGGCAGGCTTTTGAAGAGGCACGGGCCCAGAGGCCTAGCTAGGGCTTTCCTTGGTGTGGCCGTTCACTAGATGCAGAACACCCTGCCTCGAGAAGTTGATTCAGGGAAGCAACAACTGTGTACTCTGTGTCTGATTTGACTTGTTAAAAACCACAGAGATGTATGCTGCCTGTGCCCATGGAAATGGGGGCATGATGGGACTAGCCTTGCTTTTCGTTTGGAAACCTCCATTCTAGCTTCGGTGAAGCTCCCTGAAATTCTCTGCTGTTGACAGGCCTCTGGCCACTGTAGGCATGTGTCTGGGAAGAAATTGAGTTTTCTCTGGCTACACATGGAACTTTATTGGCCGGGGTGGGGCGCACCTTGCCATGCTCTAGAGGTAAAGGGAATCTAAACGTGAGCCCTTGGCTCGAGGTAAGGCCCTGAGTAGCCCTGCAGAACGGGAGGCATGCAGCTCTTTCCATTAGCTCTTAGTCGCTCTTCTGGTTTACTTTAAATGAAGTACCTGTTTTCAGGACTCCTAGGCCCCTCGGTTGAGCATCATTTTTGTTCCAAGGTCTCTGAGTATCTCCACACCCCTGTAGGCCTGCTGCGCAACAACGAGGCACATTGGTCCTCGGACTCGGAGGTCCTCTGGGTCTGCTGAGTCATGGGCAACACACTGCACTCTTTCTTGTGATATCTTGATTCACAGCACTCGCACAGGTTCAAGAGCAATGTTCAACAAGTTCCAACATGCCGTGGAAGTCGCTCTCATTCCCTAGTTTGAGCTGTACAGAGAGAAACAGTAAGCTTCTCCTTCCATTCAGGACCTCCTACCTGAAGTCACCCTGCCTCTTGAAGAAAGACGACATTCTTTCTATTGCAACTAAAGCACAGTTTTTCCTGTAGCACGGCAGGCTTTTGAAGCAGCACGGGTCCAGAGTCCTAGCCAGGGATTTCCTTGGTGAGGCCGTTCACTAGTTGCAGAACACCGTGCCTCGAGAAGTTGATTCAGGGAAGCAACAACTGTGTACTCTGTGTCTCATTTGACTTGTTAAAAACCACAGAGATGAATGCTGCCTGTGCCCATGGAAATGGGGTCATGAGGGTACTAGCCTTGCTTTTCGTTTGGAAACCTCCATTCTTGCTTCCGTGAAGCTCCCTGAAATTCTCTGCTGTTGACAGTCCTCTGGCCACTGTAGGCATGTGTCTGGGAAAAAAATGAGTTTTCTCTGGGTACACACGGAGCTTCATTGGCCGGGGTGGGGCTCTCCTTGCCATCCTCTAGAGCTAAAGGGAATCTCAACGTGAGTCCCTGCCTCGAGGTAAGGCCCTGAGTAGCCCTGCAGAAAGGGAGGCATGCAGCTCTTTCCATGAGCTCTTAGTGGAGGTCTGTTTTATTGAAAAGAATTACCCCTTTCAGGACTCCTACGCCCTTCGGGTGAGCATCATTTTGGTTCCAAGATCACTGACTCCCTCCACACCCCTGTGGGCCTGCTGAGCAGCATTGAGTCCCATACGTCCCACGGAGGCTCTCTGTGTCTGCAGAGTCTCGGGCAACACACTATACGTTACTTCAGGAGAGCTACATTTCCAGAGCACTCGAACAGCATCAAAACTACATTTCTAGGCAGTCCAACATGCCCTGGAAGTCTTCGACATTGCCCTCGTCAGAGCTGCCCAGAGAAAACACTCTGCTTAGAATTTATCGAGGACCTCGTACCTGAAGTCACTCTATTCAAGGAGAAATACAGCATCTTAACATGCTGTGTCGTTCACAGGGCAAGAAACGTGAGAACTTGCCTCGAGGTAAGGCCATGAAATGCTTTGCAGAAGCGGAGGCGTGTAGCAGTTTCCATGTGGCCGTAGACGCATATCTTCAGCATTTTAAAGCCAGTACGCTTTTCAGGACACCCAGGTGCCTCGCCTGGAAACCCTATTCCCTGCAAGAACACTGAGTACCCTCAGGCTCCCCTGGCCCTTCTAAGCAAAATCCAGGCCAAGAGCTTTCAGACTCACAGTGTGTATGTCGAGTGTAGGGTAACACAGTGCACTCTTATTGGGACATCTTGATATAGCCAGCAATCGCCCAGGTTCACGAGCACCTTTAAGCAAGTTCCAATAGGCCGTGGAATTCGTTCTCATTCCCTAGTTTGAGCTGTACAGAGAGAAACAGTAAGCTTCTCCTTCCATTCAGGACCTCCTACCTGAAGTCACCCTGCCTCCTGAAGAAAGACGACCTCGTTTCTATTGAAACTAAAGCACAGTTTTTCCTGTAGCACGGCAGGCTTTTGAAGAGGCACGGGCCCAGAGGCCTAGCTAGGGCTTTCCTTGCTGTGGCCGTTCACTAGATGCAGAACACCCTGCCTCGAGAAGTTGATTCAGGGAAGCAACAACTGTGTACTCTGTGTCTGATTTGACTTGTTAAAAACCACAGAGATGTATGCTGCCTGTGCCCATGGAAATGGGGGCATGATGGGACTAGCCTTGCTTTTCGTTTGGAAACCTCCATTCTAGCTTCGGTGAAGCTCCCTGAAATTCTCTGCTGTTGACAGGCCTCTGGCCACTGTAGGCATGTGTCTGGGAAGAAAATGAGTTTTCTCTGGCTACACACGGAACTTCATTGGCCTGGGTGGGGCGCACCTTGCCATGCTCTAGAGCTAAAGGGAATCTAAACGTGAGCCCTTGGCTCGAGGTAAGGCCCTGAGTAGCCCTGCAGAACGGGAGGCATGCAGCTCTTTCCATTAGCTCTTAGTCGCTCTTCTGGTTTACTTTAACTGAAGTACCTTTTTTCAGGACTCCTAGGCCCCTCGGTTGAGCATCATTTTTGTTCCAAGGTCTCTGAGTATCTCCACACCCCTGTAGGCCTGCTGAGCAACAATGAGGCACATTGGTCCTCGGAGGTCCTCTGTGTCTGCTGAGTCATGGGCAACACACTGCACTCTTTTTTGTGATATCTTGATTCACAGCACTCGCACAGGTTCAAGAGCAATGTTCAACAAGTTCCAACATGCCGTGGAAGTCGCTCTCATTCCCTAGTTTGAGCTGTACAGAGAGAAACAGTAAGCTTCTCCTTCCATTCAGGACCTCCTACCTGAAGTCACCCTGCCTCTTGAAGAAAGACGACCTTCTTTCTATTGCAACTAAAGCACAGTTTTTCCTGTAGCACGGCAGGCTTTTGAAGCGGCACGGGTCCAGAGTCCTAGCCAGGGATTTCCTTGGTGAGGCCGTTCACTAGTTGCAGAACACCGTGCCTCGAGAAGTTGATTCAGGGAAGCAACAACTGTGTACTCTGTGTCTCATTTGACTTGTTAAAAACCACAGAGATGAATGCTGCCTGTGCCCATGGAAATGGGGTCATGAGGGTACTAGCCTTGCTTTCCGTTTGGAAACCTCCATTCTTGCTTCCGTGAAGCTCCCTGAAATTCTCTGCTGTTGACAGTCCTCTGGCCACTGTAGGCATGTGTCTGGGAAAAAAATGAGTTTTCTCTGGGTACACACGGAGCTTCATTGGCCGGGGTGGGGCTCTCCTTGCCATCCTCTAGAGCTAAAGGGAATCTCAACGTGAGTCCCTGCCTCGAGGTAAGGCCCTGAGTAGCCCTGCAGAAAGGGAGGCATGCAGCTCTTTCCATGAGCTCTTAGTGGAGGTCTGTTTTATTGAAAAGAATTACCCCTTTCAGGACTCCTACGCCCTTCGGGTGAGCATCATTTTGGTTCCAAGATCACTGACTCCCTCCACACCCCTGTGGGCCTGCTGAGCAGCATTGAGTCCCATACGTCCCACGGAGGCTCTCTGTGTCTGCAGAGTCTCGGGCAACACACTATACGTTACTGCAGGAGAGCTACATTTCCAGAGCACTCGAACAGCATCAAAACTACATTTCTAGGCAGTCCAACATGCCCTGGAAGTCTTCGACATTGCCCTCGTCAGAGCTGCCCAGAGAAAACACTCTGCTTAGAATTTATCGAGGACCTCGTACCTGAAGTCACTCTATTCAAGGAGAAATACAGCATCTTAACATGCTGTGTCGTTCACAGGGCAAGAAACGTGAGAACTTGCCTCGAGGTAAGGCCATGAAATGCTTTGCAGAAGCGGAGGCGTGTAGCAGTTTCCATGTGGCCGTAGACGCATATCTTCAGCATTTTAAAGCCAGTACGCTTTTCAGGACACCCAGGTGCCTCGCCTGGAAACCCTATTCCCTGCAAGAACACTGAGTACCCTCAGGCTCCCCTGGCCCTTCTAAGCAAAATCCAGGCCAAGAGCTTTCAGACTCAGAGTGTGTATGTCGAGTGTAGGGTAACACAGTGCACTCTTATTGGGACATCTTGATATAGCCAGCAATCGCCCAGGTTCACGAGCACCTTTAAGCAAGTTCCAATAGGCCGTGGAATTCGTTCTCATTCCCTAGTTTGAGCTGTACAGAGAGAAACAGTAAGCTTCTCCTTCCATTCAGGACCTCCTACCTGAAGTCACCCTGCCTCCTGAAGAAAGACGACCTCGTTTCTATTGAAACTAAAGCACAGTTTTTCCTGTAGCACGGCAGGCTTTTGAAGAGGCACGGGCCCAGAGGCCTAGCTAGGGCTTTCCTTGGTGTGGCCGTTCACTAGATGCAGAACACACTGCCTCGAGAAGTTGATTCAGGGAAGCAACAACTGTGTACTCTGTGTCTCATTTGACTTGTTAAAAACCACAGAGATATATGCTGCCTGTGCCCATGGAAATGGGGGCATGATGGGACTAGCCTTGCTTTTCGTTTGGAAACCTCCATTCTAGCTTCGGTGAAGCTCCCTGAAATTCTCTGCTGTTGACAGGCCTCTGGCCACTGTAGGCATGTGTCTGGGAAGAAAATGAGTTTTCTCTGGCTACACACGGAACTTCATTGGCCGGGGTGGGGCGCACCTTGCCATGCTCTAGAGCTAAAGGGAATCTAAACGTGAGCCCTTGGCTCGAGGTAAGGCCCTGAGTAGCCCTGCAGAACGGGAGGCATGCAGCTCTTTCCATTAGCTCTTAGTCGCTCTTCTGGTTTACTTTAAATGAAGTACCTTTTTTCAGGACTCCTAGGCCCCTCGGTTGAGCATCATTTTTGTTCCAAGGGCTCTGAGTATCTCCACACCCCTGTAGGCCTGCTGAGCAACAACGAGGCACATTGGTCCTCGGAGGTCCTCTGTGTCTGCTGAGTCATGGGCAACACACTGCACTCTTTCTTGTGATATCTTGATTCACAGCACTCGCACAGGTTCAAGAGCAATGTTCAACAAGTTCCAACATGCTGTGGAAGTCGCTCTCATTCCCTAGTTTGAGCTGTACAGAGAGAAACAGTAAGCTTCTCCTTCCATTCAGGACCTCCTACCTGAAGTCACCCTGCCTCTTGAAGAAAGACGACCTTCTTTCTATTGCAACTAAAGCACAGTTTTTCCTGTAGCACGGCAGGCTTTTGAAGCGGCACGGGTCCAGAGTCCTAGCCAGGGATTTCCTTGGTGAGGCCGTTCACTAGTTGCAGAACACCGTGCCTCGAGAAGTTGATTCAGGGAAGCAACAACTGTGTACTCTGTGTCTCATTTGACTTGTTAAAAACCACAGAGATGAATGCTGCCTGTGCCCATGGAAATGGGGTCATGAGGGTACTAGCCTTGCTTTCCGTTTGGAAACCTCCATTCTTGCTTCCGTGAAGCTCCCTGAAATTCTCTGCTGTTGACAGTCCTCTGGCCACTGTAGGCATGTGTCTGGGAAAAAAATGAGTTTTCTCTGGGTACACACGGAGCTTCATTGGCCGGGGTGGGGCTCTCCTTGCCATCCTCTAGAGCTAAAGGGAATCTCAACGTGAGTCCCTGCCTCGAGGTAAGGCCCTGAGTAGCCCTGCAGAAAGGGAGGCATGGAGCTCTTTCCATGAGCTCTTAGTGGAGGTCTGTTTTATTGAAAAGAATTACCCCTTTCAGGACTCCTACGCCCTTCGGGTGAGCATCATTTTGGTTCCAAGATCACTGACTCCCTCCACACCCCTGTGGGCCTGCTGAGCAGCATTGAGTCCCATACGTCCCACGGAGGCTCTCTGTGTCTGCAGAGTCTCGGGCAACACACTATACGTTACTTCAGGAGAGCTACATTTCCAGAGCACTCGAACAGCATCAAAACTACATTTCTAGGCAGTCCAACATGCCCTGGAAGTCTTCGACATTGCCCTCGTCAGAGCTGCCCAGAGAAAACACTCTGCTTAGAATTTATCGAGGACCTCGTACCTGAAGTCACTCTATTCAAGGAGAAATACAGCATCTTAACATGCTGTGTCGTTCACAGGGCAAGAAACGTGAGAACTTGCCTCGAGGTAAGGCCATGAAATGCTTTGCAGAAGCGGAGGCGTGTAGCAGTTTCCATGTGGCCGTAGACGCATATCTTCAGCATTTTAAAGCCAGTACGCTTTTCAGGACACCCAGGTGCCTCGCCTGGAAACCCTATTCCCTGCAAGAACACTGAGTACCCTCAGGCTCCCCTGGCCCTTCTAAGCAAAATCCAGGCCAAGAGCTTTCAGACTCAGAGTGTGTATGTCGAGTGTAGGGTAACACAGTGCACTCTTATTGGGACATCTTGATATAGCCAGCAATCGCCCAGGTTCACGAGCACCTTTAAGCAAGTTCCAATAGGCCGTGGAATTCGTTCTCATTCCCTAGTTTGAGCTGTACAGAGAGAAACAGTAAGCTTCTCCTTCCATTCAGGACCTCCTACCTGAAGTCACCCTGCCTCCTGAAGAAAGACGACCTCGTTTCTATTGAAACTAAAGCACAGTTTTTCCTGTAGCATGGCAGGCTTTTGAAGAGGCACGGGCCCAGAGGCCTAGCTAGGGCTTTCCTTGGTGTGGCCGTTCACTAGATGCAGAACACACTGCCTCGAGAAGTTGATTCAGGGAAGCAACAACTGTGTACTCTGTGTCTCATTTGACTTGTTAAAAACCACAGAGATGTATGCTGCCTGTGCCCATGGAAATGGGGGCATGATGGGACTAGCCTTGCTTTTCGTTTGGAAACCTCCATTCTAGCTTCGGTGAAGCTCCCTGAAATTCTCTGCTGTTGACAGGCCTCTGGCCACTGTAGGCATGTGTCTGGGAAGAAAATGAGTTTTCTCTGGCTACACACGGAACTTCATTGGCCGGGGTGGGGCGCACCTTGCCATGCTCTAGAGCTAAAGGGAATCTAAACGTGAGCCCTTGGCTCGAGGTAAGGCCCTGAGTAGCCCTGCAGAACGGGAGGCATGCAGCTCTTTCCATTAGCTCTTAGTCGCTCTTCTGGTTTACTTTAAATGAAGTACCTTTTTTCAGGACTCCTAGGCCCCTCGGTTGAGCATCATTTTTGTTCCAAGGTCTCTGAGTATCTCCACACCCCTGTAGGCCTGCTGAGCAACAACGAGGCACATTGGTCCTCGGAGGTCCTCTGTGTCTGCTGAGTCATGGGCAACACACTGCACTCTTTCTTTGATATCTTGATTCACAGCACTCGCACAGGATCAAGAGCAATGTTCAACAAGTTCCAACATGCCGTGGAAGTCGCTCTCATTCCCTAGTTTGAGCTGTACAGAGAGAAACAGTAAGCTTCTCTTTCCATTCAGGACCTCCTACCTGAAGTCACCCTGCCTCCTGAAGAAAGACGACCTCGTTTCTATTGAAACTAAAGCGTAGTTTTTCCTGTAGCACGGCAGGCTTTTGAAGAGGCACGGGCCCAGAGGCCTAGCTAGGGCTTTCCTTGGTGAGGCCGTTCACTAGATGCAGAACACCCTGCCTCGAGAAGTTGATTCAGGGAAGCAACAACTGGGTACTCTGTGTGTCATTTGACTTGTTAAAAACCACAGAGATGTATGCTGCCTGTGCCCATGGAAATGGGGTCATGATGGTACTAGCCTTGCTTTCCGTTTGGAAACCTCCATTCTTGCGTCCGTGAAGCTCCCTGAAATTCTCTGCTGTTGACAGTCCTCTGGCCACTGTAGGCATGTGTCTGGGAAAAAAAGGAGTTTTCTCTGGGTACACACGGAGCTTCATTGGCCGGGGTGGGGCTCTCCTTGCCATCCTCTAGAGCTAAAGGGAATCTCAACGTGAGTCCCTGCCTCGAGGTAACGCCCTGAGTAACCCTGCAGAAAGGGAGGCATGCAGCTCTTTCCATGAGCTCTTAGTGGAAGTCTGTTTTATTTAAAAGAATTACCCCTTTCAGGACTCCTACGCCCTTCGGGTGAGCATCATTTTGGTTCCAAGATCACTGACTCCCTCCACACCCCTCTGGGCCTGCTGAGCAGCATTGAGTCCCATACGTCCCACGGAGGCTCTCTGTGTCTGCAGAGTCTCGGGCAACACACTATACGTTACTTCAGGAGAGCTACATTTCCAGAGCACTCGAACAGCATCAAAACTACATTTCTAGGCAGTCCAACATGCCCTGGAAGTCTTCGACATTGCCCTCGTCAGAGCTGCCCAGAGAAAACACTCTGCTTAGAATTTATCGAGGACCTCGTACCTGAAGTCACTCTATTGAAGGAGAAATACAGCATCTTAACATGCTGTTTCGTTCACACGGCAAGAAACGTGAGAACTTGCCTCGAGGTAAGGCCATGAAATGCTATGCAGAAGCGGAGGCGTGTAGCAGTTTCCATGTGGCCGTAGACGCATATCTTCAGCATTTTAAAGCCAGTACGCTTTTCAGGACACCCAGGTGCCTCGCCTGGAAACCCTATTCCCTGCAAGAACACTGAGTACCCTCAGGCTCCCCTGGCCCTTCTAAGCAATATCCAGGCCAGGAGCTTTCAGACTCACAGTGTGTATGTCGAGTGTAGGGTAACACAGTGCACTCTTATTGGGACATCTTGATATAGCCAGCAATCGCCCAGGTTCACGAGCACCTTTAAGCAAGTTCCAATAGTCCGTGGAATTCGAACTCATTCCCTAGTTTGAGCTGTACAGAGAGAAACAGTAAGCTTCTCCTTCCATTCAGGACCTCCTACCTGAAGTCACCCTGCCTCCTGAAGAAAGACGACCTCGTTTCTATTGAAACTAAAGCACAGTTTTTCCTGTAGCACGGCAGGCTTTTGAAGAGGCACGGGCCCAGAGGCCTAGCTAGGGCTTTCCTTGGTGTGGCCGTTCACCAGATGCAGAACACCCTGCCTCGAGAAGTTGATTCAGGGAAGCAACAACTGTGTACTCTGTGTCTGATTTGACTTGTTAAAAACCACAGAGATGTATGCTGCCTGTGCCCATGGAAATGGGGGCATGATGGGACTAGCCTTGCTTTTCGTTTGGAAACCTCCATTCTAGCTTCGGTGAAGCTCCCTGAAATTCTCTGCTGTTGACAGGCCTCTGGCCACTGTAGGCATGTGTTTGGGAAGAAAATGAGTTTTCTCTGGCTACACACGGAACTTCATTGGCCGGGGTGGGGCGCACCTTGCCATGCTCTAGAGCTAAAGGGAATCTAAACGTGAGCCCTTGGCTCGAGGTAAGGCCCTGAGTAGCCCTGCAGAACGGGAGGCATGCAGCTCTTTCCATTAGCTCTTAGTCGCTCTTCTGGTTTACTTTAAATGAAGTACCTTTTTTCAGGACTCCTAGGCCCCTCGGTTGAGCATCATTTTTGTTCCAAGGTCTCTGAGTATCTCCACACCCCTGTAGGCCTGCTGAGCAACAACGAGGCACATTGGTCCTCGGAGGTCCTCTGTGTCTGCTGAGTCATGGGCAACACACTGCACTCTTTCTTTGATATCTTGATTCACAGCACTCGCACAGGTTCAAGAGCAATGTTCAACAAGTTCCAACATGCCGTGGAAGTCGCTCTCATTCCCTAGTTTGAGCTGTACAGAGAGAAACAGTAAGCTTCTCTTTCCATTCAGGACCTCCTACCTGAAGTCACCCTGCCTCCTGAAGAAAGACGACCTCGTTTCTATTGAAACTAAAGCATAGTTTTTCCTGTAGCACGGCAGGCTTTTGAAGAGGCACGGGCCCAGAGGCCTAGCTAGGGCTTTCCTTGGTGAGGCCGTTCACTAGATGCAGAACACCCTGCCTCGAGAAGTTGATTCAGGGAAGCAACAACTGGGTACTCTGTGTCTCATTTGACTTGTTAAAAACCACAGAGATGTATGCTGCCTGTGCCCATGGAAATGGGGTCATGATGGTACTAGCCTTGCTTTCCGTTTGGAAACCTCCATTCTTGCGTCCGTGAAGCTCCCTGAAATTCTCTGCTGTTGACAGTCCTCTGGCCACTGTAGGCATGTGTCTGGGAAAAAAAGGAGTTTTCTCTGGGTACACACGGAGCTTCATTGGCCGGGGTGGGGCTCTCCTTGCCATCCTCTAGAGCTAAAGGGAATCTCAACGTGAGTCCCTGCCTCGAGGTAACGCCCTGAGTAGCCCTGCAGAAAGGGAGGCATGCAGCTCTTTCCATGAGCTCTTAGTGGAAGTCTGTTTTATTTAAAAGAATTACCCCTTTCAGGACTCCTACGCCCTTCGGGTGAGCATCATTTTGGTTCCAAGATCACTGACTCCCTCCACACCCCTGTGGGCCTGCTGAGCAGCATTGAGTCCCATACGTCCCACGGAGGCTCTCTGTGTCTGCAGAGTCTCGGGCAACACACTATACGTTACTGCAGGAGAGCTACATTTCCAGAGCACTCGAACAGCATCAAAACTACATTTCTAGGCAGTCCAACATGCCCTGGAAGTCTTCGACATTGCCCTCGTCAGAGCTGCCCAGAGAAAACACTCTGCTTAGAATTTATCGAGGACCTCGTACCTGAAGTCACTCTATTCAAGGAGAAATACAGCATCTTAACATGCTGTGTCGTTCACAGGGCAAGAAACGTGAGAACTTGCCTCGAGGTAAGGCCATGAAATGCTTTGCAGAAGCGGAGGCGTGTAGCAGTTTCCATGTGGCCGTAGACGCATATCTTCAGCATTTTAAAGCCAGTACGCTTTTCAGGACACCCAGGTGCCTCGCCTGGAAACCCTATTCCCTGCAAGAACACTGAGTACCCTCAGGCTCCCCTGGCCCTTCTAAGCAAAATCCAGGCCAAGAGTTTTCAGACTCAGAGTGTGTATGTCGAGTGTAGGGTAACACAGTGCACTCTTATTGGGACATCTTGATATAGCCAGCAATCGCCCAGGTTCACGAGCACCTTTAAGCAAGTTCCAATAGGCCGTGGAATTCGTTCTCATTCCCTAGTTTGAGCTGTACAGAGAGAAACAGTAAGCTTCTCCTTCCATTCAGGACCTCCTACCTGAAGTCACCCTGCCTCCTGAAGAAAGACGACCTCGTTTCTATTGAAACTAAAGCACAGTTTTTCCTGTAGCACGGCAGGCTTTTGAAGAGGCACGGGCCAAGAGGCCTAGCTAGGGCTTTCCTTGGTGTGGCCGTTCACTAGATGCAGAACACCCTGCCTCGAGAAGTTGATTCAGGGAAGCAACAACTGTGTACTCTGTGTCTGATTTGACTTGTTAAAAACCACAGAGATGTATGCTGCCTGTGCCCATGGAAATGGGGGCATGATGGGACTAGCCTTGCTTTTCGTTTGGAAACCTCCATTCTAGCTTCGGTGAAGCTCCCTGAAATTCTCTGCTGTTGACAGGCCTCTGGCCACTGTAGGCATGTGTCTGGGAAGAAAATGAGTTTTCTCTGGCTACACACGGAACTTCATTGGCCTGGGTGGGGCGCACCTTGCCATGCTCTAGAGCTAAAGGGAATCTAAACGTGAGCCCTTGGCTCGAGGTAAGGCCCTGAGTAGCCCTGCAGAACGGGAGGCATGCAGCTCTTTCCATTAGCTCTTAGTCGCTCTTCTGGTTTACTTTAAATGAAGTACCTTTTTTCAGGACTCCTAGGCCCCTCGGTTGAGCATCATTTTTGTTCCAAGGTCTCTGAGTATCTCCACACCCCTGTAGGCCTGCTGAGCAACAATGAGGCACATTGGTCCTCGGAGGTCCTCTGTGTCTGCTGAGTCATGGGCAACACACTGCACTCTTTCTTGTGATATCTTGATTCACAGCACTCGCACAGGTTCAAGAGCAATGTTCAACAAGTTCCAACATGCCGTGGAAGTCGCTCTCATTCCCTAGTTTGAGCTGTACAGAGAGAAACAGTAAGCTTCTCCTTCCATTCAGGACCTCCTACCTGAAGTCACCCTGCCTCTTGAAGAAAGACGACCTTCTTTCTATTGCAACTAAAGCACAGTTTTTCCTGTAGCACGGCAGGCTTTTGAAGCGGCACGGGTCCAGAGTCCTAGCCAGGGATTTCCTTGGTGAGGCCGTTCACTAGTTGCAGAACACCGTGCCTCGAGAAGTTGATTCAGGGAAGCAACAACTGTGTACTCTGTGTCTCATTTGACTTGTTAAAAACCACAGAGATGAATGCTGCCTGTGCCCATGGAAATGGGGTCATGAGGGTACTAGCCTTGCTTTCCGTTTGGAAACCTCCATTCTTGCTTCCGTGAAGCTCCCTGAAATTCTCTGCTGTTGACAGTCCTCTGGCCACTGTAGGCATGTGTCTGGGAAAAAAATGAGTTTTCTCTGGGTACACACGGAGCTTCATTGGCCGGGGTGGGGCTCTCCTTGCCATCCTCTAGAGCTAAAGGGAATCTCAACGTGAGTCCCTGCCTCGAGGTAAGGCCCTGAGTAGCCCTGCAGAAAGGGAGGCATGCAGCTCTTTCCATGAGCTCTTAGTGGAGGTCTGTTTTATTGAAAAGAATTACCCCTTTCAGGACTCCTACGCCCTTCGGGTGAGCATCATTTTGGTTCCAAGATCACTGACTCCCTCCACACCCCTGTGGGCCTGCTGAGCAGCATTGAGTCCCATACGTCCCACGGAGGCTCTCTGTGTCTGCAGAGTCTCGGGCAACACACTATACGTTACTTCAGGAGAGCTACATTTCCAGAGCACTCGAACAGCATCAAAACTACATTTCTAGGCAGTCCAACATGCCCTGGAAGTCTTCGACATTGCCCTCGTCAGAGCTGCCCAGAGAAAACACTCTGCTTAGAATTTATCGAGGACCTCGTACCTGAAGTCACTCTATTCAAGGAGAAATACAGCATCTTAACATGCTGTGTCGTTCACAGGGCAAGAAACGTGAGAACTTACCTCGAGGTAAGGCCATGAAATGCTTTGCAGAAGCGGAGGCGTGTAGCAGTTTCCATGTGGCCGTAGACGCATATCTTCAGCATTTTAAAGCCAGTACGCTTTTCAGGACAGCCAGGTGCCTCGCCTGGAAACCCTATTCCCTGCAAGAACACTGAGTACCCTCAGGCTCCCCTGGCCCTTCTAAGCAATATCCAGGCCAGAAGCTTTCAGACTCACAGTGTGTATGTCGAGTGTAGGGTAAAACAGTGCACTCTTATTGGGACATCTTGATATAGCCATCAATCGCCCAGGTTCACGAGCACCTTTAAGCAAGTTCCAATAGGCCGTGGAATTCGTTCTCATTCCCTAGTTTGAGCTGTACAGAGAGAAACAGTAAGCTTCTCCTTCCATTCAGGACCTCCTACCTGAAGTCACCCTGCCTCCTGAAGAAAGACGACCTCGTTTCTATTGAAACTAAAGCACAGTTTTTCCTGTAGCACGGCAGGCTTTTGAAGAGGCACGGGCCCAGAGGCCTAGCTAGGGCTTTCCTTGGTGTGGCCGTTCACCAGATGCAGAACACCCTGCCTCGAGAAGTTGATTCAGGGAAGCAACAACTGTGTACTCTGTGTCTGATTTGACTTGTTAAAAACCACAGAGATGTATGCTGCCTGTGCCCATGGAAATGGGGGCATGATGGGACTAGCCTTGCTTTTCGTTTGGAAACCTCCATTCTAGCTTCCGTGAAGCTCCCTGAAATTCTCTGCTGTTGACAGGCCTCTGGCCACTGTAGGCATGTGTTTGGGAAGAAAATGAGTTTTCTCTGGCTACACACGGAACTTCATTGGCCGGGGTGGGGCGCACCTTGCCATGCTCTAGAGCTAAAGGGAATCTAAACGTGAGCCCTTGGCTCGAGGTAAGGCCCTGAGTAGCCCTGCAGAACGGGAGGCATGCAGCTCTTTCCATTAGCTCTTAGTCGCTCTTCTGGTTTACTTTAAATGAAGTACCTTTTTTCAGGACTCCTAGGCCCCTCGGTTGAGCATCATTTTTGTTCCAAGGTCTCTGAGTATCTCCACACCCCTGTAGGCCTGCTGAGCAACAACGAGGCACATTGGTCCTCGGAGGTCCTCTGTGTCTGCTGAGTCATGGGCAACACACTGCACTCTTTCTTTGATATCTTGATTCACAGCACTCGCACAGGTTCAAGAGCAATGTTCAACAAGTTCCAACATGCCGTGGAAGTCGCTCTCATTCCCTAGTTTGAGCTGTACAGAGAGAAACAGTAAGCTTCTCTTTCCATTCAGGACCTCCTACCTGAAGTCACCCTGCCTCCTGAAGAAAGACGACCTCGTTTCTATTGAAACTAAAGCATAGTTTTTCCTGTAGCACGGCAGGCTTTTGAAGCGGCACGGGTCCAGAGTCCTAGCCAGGGATTTCCTTGGTGAGGCCGTTCACTAGTTGCAGAACACCGTGCCTCGAGAAGTTGATTCAGGGAAGCAACAACTGTGTACTCTGTGTCTCATTTGACTTGTTAAAAACCACAGAGATGAATGCTGCCTGTGCCCATGGAAATGGGGTCATGAGGGTACTAGCCTTGCTTTCCGTTTGGAAACCTCCATTCTTGCTTCCGTGAAGCTCCCTGAAATTCTCTGCTGTTGACAGTCCTCTGGCCACTGTAGGCATGTGTCTGGGAAAAAAATGAGTTTTCTCTGGGTACACACGGAGCTTCATTGGCCGGGGTGGGGCTCTCCTTGCCATCCTCTAGAGCTAAAGGGAATCTCAACGTGAGTCCCTGCCTCGAGGTAAGGCCCTGAGTAGCCCTGCAGAAACGGAGGCATGCAGCTCTTTCCATGAGCTCTTAGTGGAGGTCTGTTTTATTGAAAAGAATTACCCCTTTCAGGACTCCTACGCCCTTCGGGTGAGCATCATTTTGTTTCCAAGATCACTGACTCCCTCCACACCCCTGTGGGCCTGCTGAGCAGCATTGAGTCCCATACGTCCCACGGAGGCTCTCTGTGTCTGCAGAGTCTCGGGCAACACACTATACGTTACTTCAGGAGAGCTACATTTCCAGAGCACTCGAACAGCATCAAAACTACATTTCTAGGCAGTCCAACATGCCCTGGAAGTCTTCGACATTGCCCTCGTCAGAGCTGCCCAGAGAAAACACTCTGCTTAGAATTTATCGAGGACCTCGTACCTGAAGTCACTCTATTCAAGGAGAAATACAGCATCTTAACATGCTGTGTCGTTCACAGGGCAAGAAACGTGAGAACTTACCTCGAGGTAAGGCCATGAAATGCTTTGCAGAAGAGGAGGCGTGTAGCAGTTTCCATGTGGCCGTAGACGCATATCTTCAGCATTTTAAAGCCAGTACGCTTTTCAGGACAGCCAGGTGCCTCGCCTGGAAACCCTATTCCCTGCAAGAACACTGAGTACCCTCAGGCTCCCCTGGCCCTTCTAAGCAATATCCAGGCCAGAAGCTTTCAGACTCACAGTGTGTATGTCGAGTGTAGGGTAAAACAGTGCACTCTTATTGGGACATCTTGATATAGCCAGCAATCGCCCAGGTTCACGAGCACCTTTAAGCAAGTTCCAATAGGCCGTGGAATTCGTTCTCATTCCCTAGTTTGAGCTGTACAGAGAGAAACAGTAAGCTTCTCCTTCCATTCAGGACCTCCTACCTGAAGTCACCCTGCCTCCTGAAGAAAGACGACCTCGTTTCTATTGAAACTAAAGCACAGTTTTTCCTGTAGCACGGCAGGCTTTTGAAGAGGCACGGGCCCAGAGGCCTAGCTAGGGCTTTCCTTGGTGTGGCCGTTCACCAGATGCAGAACACCCTGCCTCGAGAAGTTGATTCAGGGAAGCAACAACTGTGTACTCTGTGTCTGATTTGACTTGTTAAAAACCACAGAGATGTATGCTGCCTGTGCCCATGGAAATGGGGGCATGATGGGACTAGCCTTGCTTTTCGTTTGGAAACCTCCATTCTAGCTTCCGTGAAGCTCCCTGAAATTCTCTGCTGTTGACAGGCCTCTGGCCACTGTAGGCATGTGTTTGGGAAGAAAATGAGTTTTCTCTGGCTACACACGGAACTTCATTGGCCGGGGTGGGGCGCACCTTGCCATGCTCTAGAGCTAAAGGGAATCTAAACGTGAGCCCTTGGCTCGAGGTAAGGCCCTGAGTAGCCCTGCAGAACGGGAGGCATGCAACTCTTTCCATTAGCTCTTAGTCGCTCTTCTGGTTTACTTTAAATGAAGTACCTTTTTTCAGGACTCCTAGGCCCCTCGGTTGAGCATCATTTTTGTTCCAAGTTCTCTGAGTATCTCCACACCCCTGTAGGCCTGCAGAGCAACAACGAGGCACATTGGTCCTCGGAGGTCCTCTGTGTCTGCTGAGTCATGGGCAACACACTGCACTCTTTCTTTGATATCTTGATTCACAGCACTCGCACAGGTTCAAGAGCAATGTTCAACAAGTTCCAACATGCCGTGGAAGTCGCTCTCATTCCCTAGTTTGAGCTGTACAGAGAGAAACAGTAAGCTTCTCTTTCCATTCAGGACCTCCTACCTGAAGTCACCCTGCCTCCTGAAGAAAGACGACCTCGTTTCTATTGAAACTAAAGCATAGTTTTTCCTGTAGCACGGCAGGCTTTTGAAGAGGCACGGGCCCAGAGGCCTAGCTAAGGCTTTCCTTGGTGAGGCCGTTCACTAGATGCAGAACACCCTGCCTCGAGAAGTTGATTCAGGGAAGCAACAACTGGGTACTCTGTGTCTCATTTGACTTGTTAAAAACCACAGAGATGTATGCTGCCTGTGCCCATGGAAATGGGGTCATGATGGTACTAGCCTTGCTTTCCGTTTGGAAACCTCCATTCTTGCGTCCGTGAAGCTCCCTGAAATTCTCTGCTGTTGACAGTCCTCTGGCCACTGTAGGCATGTGTCTGGGAAAAAAATGAGTTTTCTCTGGGTACACACGGAGCTTCATTGGCCGGGGTGGGGCTCTCCTTGCCATCCTCTAGAGCTAAAGGGAATCTCAACGTGAGTCCCTGCCTCGAGGTAACGCCCTGAGTAGCCCTGCAGAAAGGGAGGCATGCAGCTCTTTCCATGAGCTCTTAGTGGAAGTCTGTTTTATTTAAAAGAATTACCCCTTTCAGGACTCCTACGCCCTTCGGGTGAGCATCATTTTGGTTCCAAGATCACTGACTCCCTCCACACCCCTGTGGGCCTGCTGAGCAGCATTGAGTCCCATACGTCCCACGGAGGCTCTCTGTGTCTGCAGAGTCTCGGGCAACACACTATACGTTACTGCAGGAGAGCTACATTTCCAGAGCACTCGAACAGCATCAAAACTACATTTCTAGGCAGTCCAACATGCCCTGGAAGTCTTCGACATTGCCCTCGTCAGAGCTGCCCAGAGAAAACACTCTGCTTAGAATTTATCGAGGACCTCGTACCTGAAGTCACTCTATTCAAGGAGAAATACAGCATCTTAACATGCTGTGTCGTTCACAGGGCAAGAAACGTGAGAACTTGCCTCGAGGTAAGGCCATGAAATGCTTTGCAGAAGCGGAGGCGTGTAGCAGTTTCCATGTGGCCGTAGACGCATATCTTCAGCATTTTAAAGCCAGTACGCTTTTCAGGACACCCAGGTGCCTCGCCTGGAAACCCTATTCCCTGCAAGAACACTGAGTACCCTCAGGCTCCCCTGGCCCTTCTAAGCAAAATCCAGGCCAAGAGTTTTCAGACTCAGAGTGTGTATGTCGAGTGTAGGGTAACACAGTGCACTCTTATTGGGACATCTTGATATAGCCAGCAATCGCCCAGGTTCACGAGCACCTTTAAGCAAGTTCCAATAGGCCGTGGAATTCGTTCTCATTCCCTAGTTTGAGCTGTACAGAGAGAAACAGTAAGCTTCTCCTTCCATTCAGGACCTCCTACCTGAAGTCACCCTGCCTCCTGAAGAAAGACGACCTCGTTTCTATTGAAACTAAAGCACAGTTTTTCCTGTAGCACGGCAGGCTTTTGAAGAGGCACGGGCCCAGAGGCCTAGCTAGGGCTTTCCTTGGTGTGGCCGTTCACTAGATGCAGAACACCCTGCCTCGAGAAGTTGATTCAGGGAAGCAACAACTGTGTACTCTGTGTCTGATTTGACTTGTTAAAAACCACAGAGATGTATGCTGCCTGTGCCCATGGAAATGGGGGCATGATGGGACTAGCCTTGCTTTTCGTTTGGAAACCTCCATTCTAGCTTCGGTGAAGCTCCCTGAAATTCTCTGCTGTTGACAGGCCTCTGGCCACTGTAGGCATGTGTCTGGGAAGAAAATGAGTTTTCTCTGCCTACACACGGAACTTCATTGGCCTGGGTGGGGCGCACCTTGCCATGCTCTAGAGCTAAAGGGAATCTAAACGTGAGCCCTTGGCTCGAGGTAAGGCCCTGAGTAGCCCTGCAGAACGGGAGGCATGCAGCTCTTTCCATTAGCTCTTAGTCGCTCTTCTGGTTTACTTTAAATGAAGTACCTTTTTTCAGGACTCCTAGGCCCCTCGGTTGAGCATCATTTTTGTTCCAAGGTCTCTGAGTATCTCCACACCCCTGTAGGCCTGCTGAGCAACAATGAGGCACATTGGTCCTCGGAGGTCCTCTGTGTCTGCTGAGTCATGGGCAACACACTGCACTCTTTCTTGTGATATCTTGATTCACAGCACTCGCACAGGTTCAAGAGCAATGTTCAACAAGTTCCAACATGCCGTGGAAGTCGCTCTCATTCCCTAGTTTGAGCTGTACAGAGAGAAACAGTAAGCTTCTCCTTCCATTCAGGACCTCCTACCTGAAGTCACCCTGCCTCTTGAAGAAAGACGACCTTCTTTCTATTGCAACTAAAGCACAGTTTTTCCTGTAGCACGGCAGGCTTTTGAAGCGGCACGGGTCCAGAGTCCTAGCCAGGGATTTCCTTGGTGAGGCCGTTCACTAGTTTCAGAACACCGTGCCTCGAGAAGTTGATTCAGGGAAGCAACAACTGTGTACTCTGTGTCTCATTTGACTTGTTAAAAACCACAGAGATGAATGCTGCCTGTGCCCATGGAAATGGGGTCATGAGGGTACTAGCCTTGCTTTCCGTTTGGAAACCTCCATTCTTGCTTCCGTGAAGCTCCCTGAAATTCTCTGCTGTTGACAGTCCTCTGGCCACTGTAGGCATGTGTCTGGGAAAAAAATGAGTTTTCTCTGGGTACACACGGAGCTTCATTGGCCGGGGTGGGGCTCTCCTTGCCATCCTCTAGAGCTAAAGGGAATCTCAACGTGAGTCCCTGCCTCGAGGTAAGGCCCTGAGTAGCCCTGCAGAAAGGGAGGCATGCAGCTCTTTCCATGAGCTCTTAGTGGAGGTCTGTTTTATTGAAAAGAATTACCCCTTTCAGGACTCCTACGCCCTTCGGGTGAGCATCATTTTGGTTCCAAGATCACTGACTCCCTCCACACCCCTGTGGGCCTGCTGAGCAGCATTGAGTCCCATACGTCCCACGGAGGCTCTCTGTGTCTGCAGAGTCTCGGGCAACACACTATACGTTACTTCAGGAGAGCTACATTTCCAGAGCACTCGAACAGCATCAAAACTACATTTCTAGGCAGTCCAACATGCCCTGGAAGTCTTCGACATTGCCCTCGTCAGAGCTGCCCAGAGAAAACACTCTGCTTAGAATTTATCGAGGACCTCGTACCTGAAGTCACTCTATTCAAGGAGAAATACAGCATCTTAACATGCTGTGTCGTTCACAGGGCAAGAAACGTGAGAACTTGCCTCGAGGTAAGGCCATGAAATGCTTTGCAGAAGCGGAGGCGTGTAGCAGTTTCCATGTGGCCGTAGACGCATATCTTCAGCATTTTAAAGCCAGTACGCTTTTCAGGACACCCAGGTGCCTCGCCTGGAAACCCTATTCCCTGCAAGAACAATGAGTACCCTCAGGCTCCCCTGGCCCTTCTAAGCAAAATCCAGGCCAAGAGCTTTCAGACTCAGAGTGTGTATGTCGAGTGTAGGGTAACACAGTGCACTCTTATTGGGACATCTTGATATAGCCAGCAATCGCCCAGGTTCACGAGCACCTTTAAGCAAGTCCAATAGGCCGTGGAATTCGTTCTCATTCCCTAGTTTGAGCTGTACAGAGAGAAACAGTAAGCTTCTCCTTCCATTCAGGACCTCCTACCTGAAGTCACCCTGCCTCCTGAAGAAAGACGACCTCGTTTCTATTGAAACTAAAGCACAGTTTTTCCTGTAGCACGGCAGGCTTTTGAAGAGGCACGGGCCCAGAGGCCTAGCTAGGGCTTTCCTTGGTGTGGCCGTTCACTAGATGCAGAACACACTGCCTCGAGAAGTTGATTCAGGGAAGAAACAACTGTGTACTCTGTGTCTCATTTGACTTGTTAAAAACCACAGAGATGTATGCTGCCTGTGCCCATGGAAATGGGGGCATGATGGGACTAGCCTTGCTTTTCGTTTGGAAACCTCCATTCTAGCTTCCGTGAAGCTCCCTGAAATTCTCTGCTGTTGACAGGCCTCTGGCCACTGTAGGCATGTGTCTGGGAAGAAAATGAGTTTTCTCTGGCTACACACGGAACTTCATTGGCCGGGGTGGGGCGCACCTTGCCATGCTCTAGAGCTAAAGGGAATCTAAACGTGAGCCCTTGGCTCGAGGTAAGGCCCTGAGTAGCCCTGCAGAACGGGAGGCATGCAGCTCTTTCCATTAGCTCTTAGTCGCTCTTCTGGTTTACTTTAAATGAAGTACCTTTTTTCAGGACTCCTAGGCCCCTCGGTTGAGCATCATTTTTGTTCCAAGGGCTCTGAGTATCTCCACACCCCTGTAGGCCTGCTGAGCAACAACGAGGCACATTGGTCCTCGGAGGTCCTCTGTGTCTGCTGAGTCATGGGCAACACACTGCACTCTTTCTTGTGATATCTTGATTCACAGCACTCTCACAGGTTCAAGAGCAATGTTCAACAAGTTCCAACATGCTGTGGAAGTCGCTCTCATTCCCTAGTTTGAGCTGTACAGAGAGAAACAGTAAGCTTCTCCTTCCATTCAGGACCTCCTACCTGAAGTCACCCTGCCTCTTGAAGAAAGACGACCTTCTTTCTATTGCAACTAAAGCACAGTTTTTCCTGTAGCACGGCAGGCTTTTGAAGCGGCACGGGTCCAGAGTCCTAGCCAGGGATTTCCTTGGTGAGGCCGTTCACTAGTTGCAGAACACCGTGCCTCGAGAAGTTGATTCAGGGAAGCAACAACTGTGTACTCTGTGTCTCATTTGACTTGTTAAAAACCACAGAGATGAATGCTGCCTGTGCCCATTGAAATGGGGTCATGAGGGTACTAGCCTTGCTTTCCGTTTGGAAACCTCCATTCTTGCTTCCGTGAAGCTCCCTGAAATTCTCTGCTGTTGACAGTCCTCTGGCCACTGTAGACATGTGTCTGGGAAAAAAATGAGTTTTCTCTGGGTACACACGGAGCTTCATTGGCCGGGGTGGGGCTCTCCTTGCCATCCTCTAGAGCTAAAGGGAATCTCAACGTGAGTCCCTGCCTCGAGGTAAGGCCCTGAGTAGCCCTGCAGAAACGGAGGCATGCAGCTCTTTCCATGAGCTCTTAGTGGAGGTCTGTTTTATTGAAAAGAATTACCCCTTTCAGGACTCCTACGCCCTTCGGGTGAGCATCATTTTGGTTCCAAGATCACTGACTCCCTCCACACCCCTGTGGGCCTGCTGAGCAGCATTGAGTCCCATACGTCCCACGGAGGCTCTCTGTGTCTGCAGAGTCTCGGGCAACACACTATACGTTACTTCAGGAGAGCTACATTTCCAGAGCACTCGAACAGCATCAAAACTACATTTCTAGGCAGTCCAACATGCCCTGGAAGTCTTCGACATTGCCCTCGTCAGAGCTGCCCAGAGAAAACACTCTGCTTAGAATTTATCGAGGACCTCGTACCTGAAGTCACTCTATTCAAGGAGAAATACAGCATCTTAACATGCTGTGTCGTTCACAGGGCAAGAAACGTGAGAACTTGCCTCGAGGTAAGGCCATGAAATGCTTTGCAGAAGCGGAGGCGTGTAGCAGTTTCCATGTGGCCGTAGACGCATATCTTCAGCATTTTAAAGCCAGTACGCTTTTCAGGACACCCAGGTGCCTCGCCTGGAAACCCTATTCCCTGCAAGAACACTGAGTACCCTCAGGCTCCCCTGGCCCTTCTAAGCAAAATCCAGGCCAAGAGCTTTCAGACTCAGAGTGTGTATGTCGAGTGTAGGGTAACACAGTGCACTCTTATTGGGACATCTTGATATAGCCAGCAATCGCCCAGGTTCACGAGCACCTTTAAGCAAGTTCCAATAGGCCGTGGAATTCGTTCTCATTCCCTAGTTTGAGCTGTACAGAGAGAAACAGTAAGCTTCTCCTTCCATTCAGGACCTCCTACCTGAAGTCACCCTGCCTCCTGAAGAAAGACGACCTCGTTTCTATTGAAACTAAAGCACAGTTTTTCCTGTAGCACGGCAGGCTTTTGAAGAGGCACGGGCCCAGAGGCCTAGCTAGGGCTTTCCTTGCTGTGGCCGTTCACTAGATGCAGAACACCCTGCCTCGAGAAGTTGATTCAGGGAAGCAACAACTGTGTACTCTGTGTCTGATTTGACTTGTTAAAAACCACAGAGATGTATGCTGCCTGTGCCCATGGAAATGGGGGCATGATGGGACTAGCCTTGCTTTTCGTTTGGAAACCTCCATTCTAGCTTCGGTGAAGCTCCCTGAAATTCTCTGCTGTTGACAGGCCTCTGGCCACAGTAGGCATGTGTCTGGGAAGAAAATGAGTTTTCTCTGGCTACACACGGAACTTCATTGGCCTGGGTGGGGCGCACCTTGCCATGCTCTAGAGCTAAAGGGAATCGAAACGTGAGCCCTTGGCTCGAGGTAAGGCCCTGAGTAGCCCTGCAGAACGGGAGGCATGCAGCTCTTTCCATTAGCTCTTAGTCGCTCTTCTGGTTTACTTTAAATGAAGTACCTTTTTTCAGGACTCTTAAGCCCCTCGGTTGAGCATCATTTTTGTTCCAAGGTCTCTGAGTATCTCCACACCCCTGTAGGCCTGCTGAGCAACAACGAGGCACATTGGTCCTCGGAGGTCCTCTGTGTCTGCTGAGTCATGGGCAACACACTGCACTCTTTCTTGTGATATCTTGATTCACAGCACTCGCACAGGTTCAAGAGCAATGTTTAACAAGTTCCAACATGCCGTGGAAGTCGCTCTCATTCCCTAGTTTGAGCTGTACAGACAGAAACAGTAAGCTTCTCCTTCCATTCAGGACCTCCTACCTGAAGTCACCCTGCCTCTTGAAGAAAGACGACCTTCTTTCTATTGCAACTAAAGCACAGTTTTTCCTGTAGCACGGCAGGCTTTTGAAGCGGCACGGGTCCAGAGTCCTAGCCAGGGATTTCCTTGGTGAGGCCGTTCACTAGTTGCAGAACACCGTGCCTCGAGAAGTTGATTCAGGGAAGCAACAACTGTGTACTCTGTGTCTCATTTGACTTGTTAAAAACCACAGAGATGAATGCTGCCTGTGCCCATGGAAATGGGGTCATGAGGGTACTAGCCTTGCTTTCCGTTTGGAAACCTCCATTCTTGCTTCCGTGAAGCTCCCTGAAATTCTCTGCTGTTGACAGTCCTCTGGCCACTGTAGGCATGTGTCTGGGAAAAAAATGAGTTTTCTCTGGGTACACACGGAGCTTCATTGGCCGGGGTGGGGCTCTCCTTGCCATCCTCTAGAGCTAAAGGGAATCTCAACGTGAGTCCCTCCCTCGAGGTAAGGCCCTGAGTAGCCCTGCAGAAAGGGAGGCATGCAGCTCTTTCCATGAGCTCTTAGTGGAGGTCTGTTTTATTGAAAAGAATTACCCCTTTCAGGACTCCTACGCCCTTCAGGTGAGCATCATTTTGGTTCCAAGATCACTGACTCCCTCCACACCCCTGTGGGCCTGCTGAGCAGCATTGAGTCCCATACGTCCCACGGAGGCTCTCTGTGTCTGCAGAGTCTCGGGCAACACACTATACGTTACTTCAGGAGAGCTACATTTCCAGAGCACTCGAACAGCATCAAAACTACATTTCTAGGCAGTCCAACATGCCCTGGAAGTCTTCGACATTGCCCTCGTCAGAGCTGCCCAGAGAAAACACTCTGCTTAGAATTTATCGAGGACCTCGTACCTGAAGTCACTCTATTCAAGGAGAAATACAGCATCTTAACATGCTGTGTCGTTCACAGGGCAAGAAACGTGAGAACTTGCCTCGAGGTAAGGCCATGAAATGCTTTGCAGAAGCGGAGGCGTGTAGCAGTTTCCATGTGGCCGAAGAGGCATATCTTCAG
Organism: Balaenoptera physalus; assembly: GCF_965194825.1. Taxonomy (NCBI): domain Eukaryota; kingdom Metazoa; phylum Chordata; class Mammalia; order Artiodactyla; family Balaenopteridae; genus Balaenoptera; species Balaenoptera physalus. The sequence continues at coordinate 110,481,277 of NC_138888.1, forward strand.
CATTTTAAAGCCAGTACGCTTTTCAGGACACCCAGGTGCCTCGCCTGGAAACCCTATTCCCTGCAAGAACACTGAGTACCGTCAGGCTCCCCTGGCCCTTCTAAGCAAAATCCAGGCCAAGAGCTTTCAGACTCAGAGTGTGTATGTCGAGTGTAGGGTAACACAGTGCACTCTTATTGGGACATCTTGATATAGCCAGCAATCGCCCAGGTTCACGAGCACCTTTAAGCAAGTTCCAATAGGCCGTGGAATTCGTTCTCATTCCCTAGTTTGAGCTGTACAGAGAGAAACAGTAAGCTTCTCCTTCCATTCAGGACCTCCTACCTGAAGTCACCCTGCCTCCTGAAGAAAGACGACCTCGTTTCTATTGAAACTAAAGCACAGTTTTTCCTGTAGCACGGCAGGCTTTTGAAGAGGCACGGGCCCAGAGGCCTAGCTAGGGCTTTCCTTGGTGAGGCCGTTCACTAGATGCAGAACACCCTGCCTCGAGAAGTTGATTCAGGGAAGCAACAACTGTGTACTCTGTGTCTCATTTGACTTGTTAAAAACCACAGAGATGTATGCTGCCTGCGCCCATTGAAATGGGGGCATGATGGGACTAGCCTTGCTTTTCATTTGGAAACCTCCATTCTAGCTTCCGTGAAGCTCCCTGAAATTCTCTGCTGTTGACAGGCCTCTGGCCACTGTAGGCATGTGTCTGGGAAGAAAATGAGTTTTCTCTGGCTACACACGGAACTTCATTGGCCGGGGTGGGGCGCACCTTGCCATGCTCTAGAGCTAAAGGGAATCTAAACGTGAGCCCTTGGCTCGAGGTAAGGCCCTGAGTAGCCCTGCAGAACGGGAGGCATGCAGCTCTTTCCATTAGCTCTTAGTCGCTCTTCTGGTTCACTTTAAATGAAGTACCTTTTTTCAGGACTCCTAGGCCCCTCGGTTGAGCATCATTTTTGTTCCAAGGTCTCTGAGTATCTCCACACCCCTGTAGGCCTGCTGAGCAACAACGAGGCACATTGGTCCTCGGAGGTCCTCTGTGTCTGCTGAGTCATGGGCAACACACTGTACTCTTTCTTGTGATATCTTGATTCACAGCACTCGCACAGGTTCAAGAGCAATGTTCAACAAGTTCCAACATGCCGTGGAAGTCGCTCTCATTCCCTAGTTCGAGCTGTACAGAGAGAAACAGTAAGCTTCTCCTTCCATTCAGGACCTCCTACCTGAAGTCACCCTGCCTCTTGAAGAAAGACGACCTTCTTTCTATTGCAACTAAAGCACAGTTTTTCCTGTAGCACGGCAGGCTTTTGAAGCCGCACGGGTCCAGAGTCCTAGCCAGGGATTTCCTTGGTGAGGCCGTTCACTAGTTGCAGAACACCGTGCCTCGAGAAGTTGATTCAGGGAAGCAACAACTGTGTACTCTGTGTCTCATTTGACTTGTTAAAAACCACAGAGATGAATGCTGCCTGTGCCCATGGAAATGGGGTCATGAGGGTACTAGCCTTGCTTTCCGTTTGGAAACCTCCATTCTTGCTTCCGTGAAGCTCCCTGAAATTCTCTGCTGTTGACAGTCCTCTGGCCACTGTAGGCATGTGTCTGGGAAAAAAATGAGTTTTCTCTGGGTACACACGGAGCTTCATTGGCCGGGGTGGGGCTCTCCTTGCCATCCTCTAGAGCTAAAGGGAATCTCAACGTGAGTCCCTGCCTCGAGGTAAGGCCCTGAGTAGCCCTGCAGAAACGGAGGCATGCAGCTCTTTCCATGAGCTCTTAGTGGAGGTCTGTTTTATTGAAAAGAATTACCCCTTTCAGGACTCCTACGCCCTTCGGGTGAGCATCATTTTGGTTCCAAGATCACTGACTCCCTCCACACCCCTGTGGGCCTGCTGAGCAGCATTGAGTCCCATACGTCCCACGGAGGCTCTCTGTGTCTGCAGAGTCTCGGGCAACACACTATACGTTACTTCAGGAGAGCTACATTTCCAGAGCACTCGAACAGCATCAAAACTACATTTCTAGGCAGTCCAACATGCCCTGGAAGTCTTCGACATTGCCCTCGTCAGAGCTGCCCAGAGAAAACACTCTGCTTAGAATTTATCGAGGACCTCGTACCTGAAGTCACTCTATTCAAGGAGAAATACAGCATCTTAACATGCTGTGTCGTTCACAGGGCAAGAAACGTGAGAACTTGCCTCGAGGTAAGGCCATGAAATGCTTTGCAGAAGCGGAGGCGTGTAGCAGTTTCCATGTGGCCGTAGACGCATATCTTCAGCATTTTAAAGCCAGTACGCTTTTCAGGACACCCAGGTGCCTCGCCTGGAAACCCTATTCCCTGCAAGAACACTGAGTACCCTCAGGCTCCCCTGGCCCTTCTAAGCAAAATCCAGGCCAAGAGCTTTCAGACTCACAGTGTGTATGTCGAGTGTAGGGTAACACAGTGCACTCTTATTGGGACATCTTGATATAGCCAGCAATCGCCCAGGTTCACGAGCACCTTTAAGCAAGTTCCAATAGGCCGTGGAATTCGTTCTCATTCCCTAGTTTGAGCTGTACAGAGAGAAACAGTAAGCTTCTCCTTCCATTCAGGACCTCCTACCTGAAGTCACCCTGCCTCCTGAAGAAAGACGACCTCGTTTCTATTGAAACTAAAGCACAGTTTTTCCTGTAGCACGGCAGGCTTTTGAAGAGGCACGGGCCCAGAGGCCTAGCTAGGGCTTTCCTTGGTGTGGCCGTTCACTAGATGCAGAACACCCTGCCTCGAGAAGTTGATTCAGGGAAGCAACAACTGTGTACTCTGTGTCTGATTTGACTTGTTAAAAACCACAGAGATGTATGCTGCCTGTGCCCATGGAAATGGGGGCATGATGGGACTAGCCTTGCTTTTCGTTTGGAAACCTCCATTCTAGCTTCGGTGAAGCTCCCTGAAATTCTCTGCTGTTGACAGGCCTCTGGCCACTGTAGGCATGTGTCTGGGAAGAAAATGAGTTTTCTCTGGCTACACACGGAACTTCATTGGCCTGGGTGGGGCGCACCTTGCCATGCTCTAGAGCTAAAGGGAATCTAAACGTGAGCCCTTGGCTCGAGGTAAGGCCCTGAGTAGCCCTGCAGAACGGGAGGCATGCAGCTCTTTCCATTAGCTCTTAGTCGCTCTTCTGGTTTACTTTAAATGAAGTACCTTTTTTCAGGACTCCTAGGCCCCTCGGTTGAGCAACATTTTTTTTCCAAGGTCTCTGAGTATCTCCACTCCCCTGTAGGCCTGCTGAGCAACAACGAGGCACATTTGTCCTCGGAGGTCCTCTGTGTCTGCTGAGTCATGGGCAACACACTGCACTCTTTCTTGTGATATTTTGATTCACAGCACTCGCACAGGTTCAAGAGCAATGTTTAACAAGTTCCAACATGCCGTGGAAGTCGCTCTCATTCCCTAGTTTGAGCTGTACAGACAGAAACAGTAAGCTTCTCCTTCCATTCAGGACCTCCTACCTGAAGTCACCCTGCCTCTTGAAGAAAGACGACCTTCTTTCTATTGCAACTAAAGCACAGTTTTTCCTGTAGCACGGCAGGCTTTTGAAGCGGCACGGGTCCAGAGTCCTAGCCAGGGATTTCCTTGGTGAGGCCGTTCACTAGTTGCAGAACACCGTGCCTCGAGAAGTTGATTCAGGGAAGCAACAACTGTGTACTCTGTGTCTCATTTGACTTGTTAAAAACCACAGAGATGAATGCTGCCTGTGCCCATGGAAATGGGGTCATGAGGGTACTAGCCTTGCTTTCCGTTTGGAAACCTCCATTCTTGCTTCCGTGAAGCTCCCTGAAATTCTCTGCTGTTGACAGTCCTCTGGCCACTGTAGGCATGTGTCTGGGAAAAAAATGAGTTTTCTCTGGGTACAGACGGAGCTTCATTGGCCGGGGTGGGGCTCTCCTTGCCATCCTCTAGAGCTAAAGGGAATCTCAACGTGAGTCCCTGCCTCGAGGTAAGGCCCTGAGTAGCCCTGCAGAAAGGGAGGCATGCAGCTCTTTCCATGAGCTCTTAGAGGAGGTCTGTTTTATTGAAAAGAATTACCCCTTTCAGGACTCCTACGCCCTTCGGGTGAGCATCATTTTGGTTCCAAGATCACTGACTCCCTCCACACCCCTGTGGGCCTGCTGAGCAGCATTGAGTCCCATACGTCCCACGGAGGCTCTCTGTGTCTGCAGAGTCTCGGGCAACACACTATACGTTACTTCAGGAGAGCTACATTTCCAGAGCACTCGAACAGCATCAAAACTACATTTCTGGGCAGTCCAACATGCCCTGGAAGTCTTCGACATTGCCCTCGTCAGAGCTGCCCAGAGAAAACACTCTGCTTAGAATTTATCGAGGACCTCGTACCTGAAGTCACTCTATTCAAGGAGAAATACAGCATCTTAACATGCTGTGTCGTTCACAGGGCAAGAAACGTGAGAACTTGCCTCGAGGTAAGGCCATGAAATGCTTTGCAGAAGCGGAGGCGTGTAGCAGTTTCCATGTGGCCGTAGACGCATATCTTCAGCATTTTAAAGCCAGTACGCTTTTCAGGACACCCAGGTGCTTCGCCTGGAAACCCTATTCCCTGCAAGAACACTGAGTACCCTCAGGCTCCCCTGGCCCTTCTAAGCAACTTCCAGGCCAGGAGCTTTCAGACTCACAGTGTGTATGTCGAGTGTAGGGTAACACAGTGCACTCTTATTGGGACATCTTGATATAGCCAGCTATCGCCCAGGTTCACGAGCACCTTTAAGCAAGTTCCAATAGGCCGTGGAATTCGTTCTCATTCCCTAGTTTGAGCTGTACAGAGAGAAACAGTAAGCTTCTCCTTCCATTCAGGACCTCCTACCAGAAGTCACCCTGCCTCCTGAAGAAAGACGACCTCGTTTCTATTGAAACTAAAGCACAGTTTTTCCTGTAGCACGGCAGGCTTTTGAAGAGGCACGGGCCCAGAGGCCTAGCTAGGGCTTTCCTTGGTGTGGCCGTTCACTAGATGCAGAACACCCTGCCTCGAGAAGTTGATTCAGGGAAGCAACAACTGTGTACTCTGTGTCTGATTTGACTTGTTAAAAACCACAGAGATGTATGCTGCCTGTGCCCATGGAAATGGGGGCATGATGGGACTAGCCTTGCTTTTCGTTTGGAAACCTCCATTCTAGCTTCGGTGAAGCTCCCTGAAATTCTCTGCTGTTGACAGGCCTCTGGCCACTGTAGGCATGTGTCTGGGAAGAAAATGAGTTTTCTCTGGCTACACACGGAACTTCATTGGCCTGGGTGGGGCGCACCTTGCCATGCTCTAGAGCTAAAGGGAATCTAAACGTGAGCCCTTGGCTCGAGGTAAGGCCCTGAGTAGCCCTGCAGAACGGTAGGCATGCAGCTCTTTCTATTAGCTCTTAGTCGCTCTTCTGGTTTACTTTAAATGAAGTACCTTTTTTCAGGACTCCTAGGCCCCTCGGTTGAGCATCATTTTTGTTCCAAGGTCTATGAGTATCTCCACACCCCTGTAATCCTGCTGAGCAACAACGAGGCACATTGGTCCTCGGAGGTCCTCTGTGTCTGCTGAGTCATGGGCAACACACTGCACTCTTTCTTGTGATATCTTGATTCACAGCACTCGCACAGGTTCAAGAGCAATGTTCAACAAGTTCCAACATGCCGTGGAAGTCGCTCTCATTCCCTAGTTTGAGCTGTACAGACAGAAACAGTAAGCTTCTCCTTCCATTCAGGACCTCCTACCTGAAGTCACCCTGCCTCTTGAAGAAAGACGACCTTCTTTCTATTGCAACTAAAGCACAGTTTTTCCTGTAGCACGGCAGGCTTTTGAAGCGGCACGGGTCCAGGGTCCTAGCCAGGGATTTCCTTGGTGAGGCCGTTCACTAGTTGCAGAACACCGTGCCTCGAGAAGTTGATTCAGGGAAGCAACAACTGTGTACTCTGTGTCTCATTTGACTTGTTAAAAACCACAGAGATGAATGCTGCCTGTGCCCATGGAAATGGGGTCATGAGGGTACTAGCCTTGCTTTCCGTTTGGAAACCTCCATTCTTGCTTCCGTGAAGCTCCCTGAAATTCTCTGCTGTTGACAGTCCTCTGGCCACTGTAGGCATGTGTCTGGGAAAAAAATGAGTTTTCTCTGGGTACACACGGAGCTTCATTGGCCGGGGTGGGGCTCTCCTTGCCATCCTCTAGAGCTAAAGGGAATCTCAACGTGAGTCCCTGCCTCGAGGTAAGGCCCTGAGTAGCCCTGCAGAAAGGGAGGCATGCAGCTCTTTCCATGAGCTCTTAGTGGAGGTCTGTTTTATTGAAAAGAATTACCCCTTTCAGGACTCCTACGCCCTTCGGGTGAGCATCATTTTGGTTCCAAGATCACTGACTCCCTCCACACCCCTGTGGGCCTGCTGAGCAGCATTGAGTCCCATACGTCCCACGGAGGCTCTCTGTGTCTGCAGAGTCTCGGGCAACACACTATACGTTACTTCAGGAGAGCTACATTTCCAGAGCACTCGAACAGCATCAAAACTACATTTCTAGGCAGTCCAACATGCCCTGGAAGTCTTCGACATTGCCCTCGTCAGAGCTGCCCAGAGAAAACACTCTGCTTAGAATTTATCGAGGACCTCGTACCTGAAGTCACTCTATTCAAGGAGAAATACAGCATCTTAACATGCTGTGTCGTTCACAGGGCAAGAAACGTGAGAACTTGCCTCGAGGTAAGGCCATGAAATGCTTTGCAGAAGCGGAGGCGTGTAACAGTTTCCATGTGGCCGTAGACGCATATCTTCAGCATTTTAAAGCCAGTACGCTTTTCAGGACACCCAGGTGCCTCGCCTGGAAACCCTATTCCCTGCAAGAACACTGAGTACCCTCAGGCTCCCCTGGCCCTTCTAAGCAAAATCCAGGCCAAGAGCTTTCAGACTCACAGTGTGTATGTCGAGTGTAGGGTAACACAGTGCACTCTTATTGGGACATCTTGATATAGCCAGCAATCGCCCAGGTTCACGAGCACCTTTAAGCAAGTTCCAATAGGCCGTGGAATTCGTTCTCATTCCCTAGTTTGAGCTGTACAGAGAGAAACAGTAAGCTTCTCCTTCCATTCAGGACCTCCTACCTGAAGTCACCCTGCCTCCTGAAGAAAGACGACCTCGTTTCTATTGAAACTAAAGCACAGTTTTTCCTGTAGCACGGCAGGCTTTTGAAGAGGCACGGGCCCAGAGGCCTAGCTAGGGCTTTCCTTGGTGTGGCCGTTCACTAGATGCAGAACACCCTGCCTCGAGAAGTTGATTCAGGGAAGCAACAACTGTGTACTCTGTGTCTGATTTGACTTGTTAAAAACCACAGAGATGTATGCTGCCTGTGCCCATGGAAATGGGGGCATGATGGGACTAGCCTTGCTTTTCGTTTGGAAACCTCCATTCTAGCTTCGGTGAAGCTCCCTGAAATTCTCTGCTGTTGACAGGCCTCTGGCCACTGTAGGCATGTGTCTGGGAAGAAAATGAGTTTTCTCTGGCTACACATGGAACTTCATTGGCCTGGGTGGGGCGCACCTTGCCATGCTCTAGAGCTAAAGGGAATCTAAACGTGAGCCCTTGGCTCGAGGTAAGGCCCTGAGTAGCCCTGCAGAACGGGAGGCATGCAGCTCTTTCCATTAGCTCTTAGTCGCTCTTCTGGTTTACTTTAAATGAAGTACCTTTTTTCAGGACTCCTAGGCCCCTCGGTTGAGCAACATTTTTTTCCAAGGTCTCTGAGTATCTCCACACCCCTGTAGGTCTGCTGAGCAACAACGAGGCACATTTGTCCTCGGAGGTCCTCTGTGTCTGCTGAGTCATGGGCAACACACTGCACTCTTTCTTGTGATATCTTGATTCACAGCACTCGCACAGGTTCAAGAGCAATGTTTAACAAGTTCCAACATGCCGTGGAAGTCGCTCTCATTCCCTAGTTTGAGCTGTACAGACAGAAACCGTAAGCTTCTCCTTCCATTCAGGACCTCCTACCTGAAGTCACCCTGCCTCTTGAAGAAAGACGACCTTCTTTCTATTGCAACTAAAGCACAGTTTTTCCTGTAGCACGGCAGGCTTTTGAAGCGGCACGGGTCCAGAGTCCTAGCCAGGGATTTCCTTGGTGAGGCCGTTCACTAGTTGCAGAACACCGTGCCTCGAGAAGTTGATTCAGGGAAGCAACAACTGTGTACTCTGTGTCTCATTTGACTTGTTAAAAACCACAGAGATGAATGCTGCCTGTGCCCATGGAAATGGGGTCATGAGGGTACTAGCCTTGCTTTCCGTTTGGAAACCTCCATTCTTGCTTCCGTGAAGCTCCCTGAAATTCTCTGCTGTTGACAGTCCTCTGGCCACTGTAGGCATGTGTCTGAGAAAAAAATGAGTTTTCTCTGGGTACAGACGGAGCTTCATTGGCCGGGGTGGGGCTCTCCTTGCCATCCTCTAGAGCTAAAGGGAATCTCAACGTGAGTCCCTGCCTCGAGGTAAGGCCCTGAGTAGCCCTGCAGAAAGGGAGGCATGCAGCTCTTTCCATGAGCTCTTAGTGGAGGTCTGTTTTATTGAAAAGAATTACCCCTTTCAGGACTCCTACGCCCTTCGGGTGAGCATCATTTTGGTTCCAAGATCACTGACTCCCTCCACACCCCTGTGGGCCTGCTGAGCAGCATTGAGTCCCATACGTCCCACGGAGGCTCTCTGTGTCTGCAGAGTCTCGGGCAACACACTATACGTTACTTCAGGAGAGCTACATTTCCAGAGCACTCGAACAGCATCAAAACTACATTTCTAGGCAGTCCAACATGCCCTGGAAGTCTTCGACATTGCCCTCGTCAGAGCTGCCCTGAGAAAACACTCTGCTTAGAATTTATCGAGGACCTCGTACCTGAAGTCACTCTATTCAAGGAGAAATACAGCATCTTAACATGCTGTGTCGTTCACAGGGCAAGAAACGTGAGAACTTGCCTCGAGGTAAGGCCATGAAATGCTTTGCAGAAGCGGAGGCGTGTAGCAGTTTCCATGTGGCCGTAGACGCATATCTTCAGCATTTTAAAGCCAGTACGCTTTTCAGGACACCCAGGTGCCTCGCCTGGAAACCCTATTCCCTGCAAGAACACTGAGTACCCTCAGGCTCCCCTGGCCCTTCTAAGCAACTTCCAGGCCAGGAGCTTTCAGACTCACAGTGTGTATGTCGAGTGTAGGGTAACACAGTGCACTCTTATTGGGACATCTTGATATAGCCAGCTATCGCCCAGGTTCACGAGCACCTTTAAGCAAGTTCCAATAGGCCGTGGAATTCGTTCTCATTCCCTAGTTTGAGCTGTACAAAGAGAAACAGTAAGCTTCTCCTTCCATTCAGGACCTCCTACCTGAAGTCACCCTGCCTCCTGAAGAAAGACGACCTCGTTTCTATTGAAACTAAAGCACAGTTTTTCCTGTAGCACGGCAGGCTTTTGAAGAGGCACGGGCCCAGAGGCCTAGCTAGGGCTTTCCTTGGTGTGGCCGTTCACTAGATGCAGAACACACTGCCTCGAGAAGTTGATTCAGGGAAGCAACAACTGTGTACTCTGTGTCTCATTTGACTTGTTAAAAACCACAGAGATGTATGCTGCCTGTGCCCATGGAAATGGTGGCATGATGGGACTAGCCTTGCTTTTCGTTTGGAAACCTCCATTCTAGCTTCCGTGAAGCTCCCTGAAATTCTCTGCTGTTGACAGGCCTCTGTCCACTGTAGGCATGTGTCTGGGAAGAAAATGAGTTTTCTCTGGCTACACACGGAACTTCATTGGCCGGGGTGGGGCGCACCTTGCCATGCTCTAGAGCTAAAGGGAATCTAAACGTGAGCCCTTGGCTCGAGGTAAGGCCCTGAGTAGCCCTGCAGAACGGGAGGCATGCAGCTCTTTCCATTAGCTCTTAGTCGCTCTTCTGGTTTACTTTAAATGAAGTACCTTTTTTCAGGACTCCTAGGCCCCTCGGTTGAGCATCATTTTTGTTCCAAGGTCTCTGAGTATCTCCACACCCCTGTAGGCCTGCTGCGCAACAACGAGGCACATTGGTCCTCGGACTCGGAGGTCCTCTGTGTCTGCTGAGTCATGGGCAACACACTGCACTCTTTCTTGTGATATCTTGATTCACAGCACTCGCACAGGTTCAAGAGCAATGTTCAACAAGTTCCAACATGCCGTGGAAGTCGCTCTCATTCCCTAGTTTGAGCTGTACAGAGAGAAACAGTAAGCTTCTCCTTCCATTCAGGACCTCCTACCTGAAGTCACCCTGCCTCTTGAAGAAAGACGACCTTCTTTGTATTGCAACTAAAGCACAGTTTTTCCTGTAGCACGGCAGGCTTTTGAAGCGGCACGGGTCCAGAGTCCTAGCCAGGGATTTCCTTGGTGAGGCCGTTCACTAGTTGCAGAACACCGTGCCTCGAGAAGTTGATTCAGGGAAGCAACAACTGTGTACTCTGTGTCTCATTTGACTTGTTAAAAACCACAGAGATGAATGCTGCCTGTGCCCATGGAAATGGGGTCATGAGGGTACTAGCCTTGCTTTCCGTTTGGAAACCTCCATTCTTGCTTCCGTGAAGCTCCCTGAAATTCTCTGCTGTTGACAGTCCTCTGGCCACTGTAGGCATGTGTCTGGGAAAAAAATGAGTTTTCTCTGGGTACACACGGAGCTTCATTGGCCGGGGTGGGGCTCTCCTTGCCATCCTCTAGAGCTAAAGGGAATCTCAACGTGAGTCCCTGCCTCGAGGTAAGGCCCTGAGTAGCCCTGCAGAAAGGGAGGCATGCAGCTCTTTCCATGAGCTCTTAGTGGAGGTCTGTTTTATTGAAAAGAATTACCCCTTTCAGGACTCCTACGCCCTTCGGGTGAGCATCATTTTGGTTCCAAGATCACTGACTCCCTCCACACCCCTGTGGGCCTGCTGAGCAGCATTGAGTCCCATACGTCCCACGGAGGCTCTCTGTGTCTGCAGAGTCTCGGGCAACACACTATACGTTACTTCAGGAGAGCTACATTTCCAGAGCACTCGAACAGCATCAAAACTACATTTCTAGGCAGTCCAACATGCCCTGGAAGTCTTCGACATTGCCCTCGTCAGAGCTGCCCAGAGAAAACACTCTGCTTAGAATTTATCGAGGACCTCGTACCTGAAGTCACTCTATTCAAGAAGAAATACAGCATCTTAACATGCTGTGTCGTTCACAGGGCAAGAAACGTGAGAACTTGCCTCGAGGTAAGGCCATGAAATGCTTTGCAGAAGCGGAGGCGTGTAGCAGTTTCCATGTGGCCGTAGACGCATATCTTCAGCATTTTAAAGCCAGTACGCTTTTCAGGACACCCAGGTGCCTCGCCTGGAAACCCTATTCCCTGCAGGAACACTGAGTACCCTCAGGCTCCCCTGGCCCTTCTAAGCAACTTCCAGGCCAGGAGCTTTCAGACTCACAGTGTGTATGTCGAGTGTAGGTTAACACAGTGCACTCTTATTGGGACATCTTGATATAGCCAGCTATCGCCCAGGTTCACGAGCACCTTTAAGCAAGTTCCAATAGGCCGTGGAATTCGTTCTCATTCCCTAGTTTGAGCTGTACAGAGAGAAACAGTAAGCTTCTCCTTCCATTCAGGACCTCCTACCTGAAGTCACCCTGCCTCCTGAAGAAAGACGACCTCGTTTCTATTGAAACTAAAGCACAGTTTTTCCTGTAGCACGGCAGGCTTTTGAAGAGGCACGGGCCCAGAGGCCTAGCTAGGGCTTTCCTTGGTGTGGCCGTTCACTAGATGCAGAACACACTGCCTCGAGAAGTTGATTCAGGGAAGCAACAACTGTGTACTCTGTGTCTCATTTGACTTGATAAAAACCACAGAGATGTATGCTGCCTGTGCCCATGGAAATGGGGGCATGATGGGACTAGCCTTGCTTTTCGTTTGGAAACCTCCATTCTACCTTCCGTGAAGCTCCCTGAAATTCTCTGCTGTTGACAGGCCTCTGGCCACTGTAGGCATGTGTCTGGGAAGAAAATGAGTTTTCTCTGGCTACACACGGAACTTCATTGGCCGGGGTGGGGCGCACCTTGCCATGCTCTAGAGCTAAAGGGAATCTAAACGTGAGCCCTTGGCTCGAGGTAAGGCCCTGAGTAGCCCTGCAGAACGGGAGGCATGCAGCTCTTTCCATTAGCTCTTAGTCGCTCTTCTGGTTTACTTTAAATGAAGTACCTTTTTTCAGGACTCCTAGGCCCCTCGGTTGAGCATCATTTTTGTTCCAAGGGCTCTGAGTATCTCCACACCCCTGTAGGCCTGCTGAGCAACAACGAGGCACATTGGTCCTCGGAGGTCCTCTGTGTCTGCTGAGTCATGGGCAACACACTGCACTCTTTCTTGTGATATCTTGATTCACAGCACTCGCACAGGTTCAAGAGCAATGTTCAACAAGTTCCAACATGCCGTGGAAGTTGCTCTCATTCCCTAGTTTGAGCTGTACAGAGAGAAACAGTAAGCTTCTCCTTCCATTCAGGACCTCCTACCTGAAGTCACCCTGCCTCTTGAAGAAAGACGACCTTCTTTCTATTGCAACTAAAGCACAGTTTTTCCTGTAGCACGGCATGCTTTTGAAGCGGCAAGGGCCCAGAGTCCTTGTCAGGGATTTCCTTGGTGAGGCCGTTTACTAGTTGCAGAACACCGTGCCTCGAGAAGTTGATTCAGGGAAGCAACAACTGTGTACTCTGTGTCTCATTTGACTTGTTAAAAACCACAGAGATGAATGCTGCCTGTGCCCATGGAAATGGGGTCATGAGGGTACTAGCCTTGCTTTCCGTTTGGAAACCTCCATTCTTGCTTCCGTGAAGCTCCCTGAAATTCTCTGCTGTTGACAGTCCTCTGGCCACTGTAGGCATGTGTCTGGGGAAAAAAATAAGTTTTCTCTGGGTACACACGGAGCTTCATTGGCCGGGGTGGGGCTCTCCTTGCCATCCTCTAGAGCTAAAGGGAATCTCAACGTGAGTCCCTGCCTCGAGGTAAGGCCCTGAGTAGCCCTGCAGAAAGGGAGGCATGCAGCTCTTTCCATGAGCTCTTAGTGGAGGTCCGTTTTATTTAAAAGAATTACCCCTTTCAGGACTCCTACGCCCTTCGGGTGAGCATCATTTTGGTTCCAAGATCACTGACTCCCTCCACACCCCTGTGGGCCTGCTGAGCAGCATTGAGTCCCATACGTCCCACGGAGGCTCTCTGTGTCTGCAGAGTCTCGGGCAACACACTATACGTTACTTCAGGAGAGCTACATTTCCAGAGCACTCGAACAGCATCAAAACTACATTTCTAGGCAGTCCAACATGCCCTGGAAGTCTTCGACATTGCCCTCGTCAGAGCTGCCCAGAGAAAACACTCTGCTTAGAATTTATCGAGGACCTCATACCTGAAGTCACTCTATTCAAGGAGAAATACAGCATCTTAACATGCTCTGTCGTTCACAGGGCAAGAAACGTGAGAACTTGCCTCGAGGTAAGGCCATGAAATGCTTTGCAGAAGCGGAGGCGTGTAGCAGTTTCCATGTGGCCGTAGACGCATATCTTCAGCATTTTAAAGCCAGTACGCTTTTCAGGACACCCAGGTGCCTCGCCTGGAAACCCTATTCCCTGCAGGAACACTGAGTACCCTCAGGCTCCCCTGGCCCATCTAAGCAACTTCCAGGCCAGGAGCTTTCAGACTCACAGTGTGTATGTCGAGTGTAGGGTAACACAGTGCACTCTTATTGGGACATCTTGATATAGCCAGCTATCGCCCAGGTTCACGAGCACCTTTAAGCAAGTTCCAATAGGCCGTGGAATTCGTTCTCATTCCCTAGTTTGAGCTGTACAGAGAGAAACAGTAAGCTTCTCCTTCCATTCAGGACCTCCTACCTGAAGTCACCCTGCCTCCTGAAGAAAGACGACCTCGTTTCTATTGAAACTAAAGCACAGTTTTTCCTGTAGCACGGCAGGCTTTTGAAGAGGCACGGGCCCAGAGGCCTAGCTAGGGCTTTCCTTGGTGTGGCCGTTCACTAGATGCAGAACACACTGCCTCGAGAAGTTGATTCAGGGAAGCAACAACTGTGTACTCTGTGTCTCATTTGACTTGATAAAAACCACAGAGATGTATGCTGCCTGTGCCCATGGAAATGGGGGCATGATGGGACTAGCCTTGCTTTTCGTTTGGAAACCTCCATTCTAGCTTCCGTGAAGCTCCCTGAAATTCTCTGCTGTTGACAGGCCTCTGGCCACTGTAGGCATGTGTCTGGGAAGAAAATGAGTTTTCTCTGGCTACAAACGGAACTTCATTGGCCGGGGTGGGGCGCACCTTGCCATGCTCTAGAGCTAAAGGGAATCTAAACGTGAGCCCTTGGCTCGAGGTAAGGCCCTGAGTAGCCCTGCAGAACGGGAGGCATGCAGCTCTTTCCATTAGCTCTTAGTCGCTCTTCTGGTTTACTTTAAATGAAGTACCTTTTTTCAGGACTCCTAGGCCCCTCGGTTGAGCATCATTTTTGTTCCAAGGGCTCTGAGTATCTCCACACCCCTGTAGGCCTGCTGAGCAACAACGAGGCACATTGGTCCTCGGAGGTCCTCTGTGTCTGCTGAGTCATGGGCAACACACTGCACTCTTTCTTGTGATATCTTGATTCACAGCACTCGCACAGGTTCAAGAGCAATGTTCAACAAGTTCCAACATGCCGTGGAAGTTGCTCTCATTCCCTAGTTTGAGCTGTACAGAGAGAAACAGTAAGCTTCTCCTTCCATTCAGGAACTCCTACCTGAAGTCACCCTGACTCTTGAAGAAAGACGACCTTCTTTCTATTGCAACTAAAGCACAGTTTTTCCTGTAGCACGGCATGCTTTTGAAGCGGCAAGGGCCCAGAGTCCTTGTCAGGGATTTCCTTGGTGAGGCCGTTTACTAGTTGCAGAACACCGTGCCTCGAGAAGTTGATTCAGGGAAGCAACAACTGTGTACTCTGTGTCTCATTTGACTTGTTAAAAACCACAGAGATGAATGCTGCCTGTGCCCATGGAAATGGGGTCATGAGGGTACTAGCCTTGCTTTCCGTTTGGAAACCTCCATTCTTGCTTCCGTGAAGCTCCCTGAAATTCTCTGCTGTTGACAGTCCTCTGGCCACTGTAGGCATGTGTCTGGGGAAAAAAATAAGTTTTCTCTGGGTACACACGGAGCTTCATTGGCCGGGGTGGGGCTCTCCTTGCCATCCTCTAGAGCTAAAGGGAATCTCAACGTGAGTCCCTGCCTCGAGGTAAGGCCCTGAGTAGCCCTGCAGAAAGGGAGGCATGCAGCTCTTTCCATGAGCTCTTAGTGGAGGTCCGTTTTATTTAAAAGAATTACCCCTTTCAGGACTCCTACGCCCTTCGGGTCAGCATCATTTTGGTTCCAAGATCACTGACTCCCTCCACACCCCTGTGGGCCTGCTGAGCAGCATTGAGTCCCATACGTCCCACGGAGGCTCTCTGTGTCTGCAGAGTCTCGGGCAACACACTATACGTTACTTCAGGAGAGCTACATTTCCAGAGCACTCGAACAGCATCAAAACTACATTTCTAGGCAGTCCAACATGCCCTGGAAGTCTTCGACATTGCCCTCGTCAGAGCTGCCCAGAGAAAACACTCTGCTTAGAATTTATCGAGGACCTCGTACCTGAAGTCACTCTATTCAAGGAGAAATACAGCATCTTAACATGCTGTGTCGTTCACAGGGCAAGAAACGTGAGAACTTGCCTCGAGGTAAGGCCATGAAATGCTTTGCAGAAGCGGAGGCGTGTAGCAGTTTCCATGTGGCCGTAGACGCATATCTTCAGCATTTTAAAGCCAGTACGCTTTTCAGGACACCCAGGTGCCTCGCCTGGAAACCCTATTCCCTGCAAGAACACTGAGTACCCTCAGGCTCCCCTGGCCCTTCTAAGCAACTTCCAGGCCAGGGGCTTTCAGACTCACAGTGTGTATGTCGAGTGTAGGGTAACACAGTGCACTCTTATTGGGACATCTTGATATAGCCAGCAATCGCCCAGGTTCACGAGCACCTTTAAGCAAGTTCCAATAGGCCGTGGAATTCGTTCTCATTCCCTAGTTTGAGCTGTACAGAGAGAAACAGTAAGCTTCTCCTTCCATTCAGGACCTCCTACCTGAAGTCACCCTGCCTCCTGAAGAAAGACGACCTCGTTTCTATTGAAACTAAAGCACAGTTTTTCCTGTAGCACGGCAGGCTTTTGAAGAGGCACGGGCCCAGAGGCCTAGATAGGGCTTTCCTTGGTGTGGCCGTTCACTAGATGCAGAACACCCTGCCTCGAGAAGTTGATTCAGGGAAGCAACAACTGTGTACTCTGGGTCTGATTTGACTTGTTAAAAACCACAGAGATGTATGCTGCCTGTGCCCATGGAAATGGGGGCATGATGGGACTAGCCTTGCTTTTCGTTTGGAAACCTCCATTCTAGCTTCGGTGAAGCTCCCTGAAATTCTCTGCTGTTGACAGGCCTCTGGCCACTGTAGGCATGTGTCTGGGAAGAAAATGAGTTTTCTCTGGCTACACACGGAACTTCATTGGCCTGGGTGGGGCGCACCTTGCCATGCTCTAGAGCTAAAGGGAATCTAAACGTGAGCCCTTGGCTCGAGGTAAGGCCCTGAGTAGCCCTGCAGAACGGGAGGCATGCAGCTCTTTCCATTAGCTCTTAGTCGCTCTTCTGGTTCACTTTAAATGAAGTACCTTTTTTCAGGACTCCTAGGCCCCTCGGTTGAGCATCATTTTTGTTCCAAGGTCTCTGAGTATCTCCACACCCCTGTAGGCCTGCTGAGCAACAACGAGGCACATTGGTCCTCGGAGGTCCTCTGTGTCTGCTGAGTCATGGGCAACACACTGCACTCTTTCTTGTGATATCTTGATTCACAGCACTCGCACAGGTGCAAGAGCAATGTTCAACAAGTTCCAACATGCCGTGGAAGTCGCTCTCATTCCCTAGTTTGAGCTGTACAGAGAGAAACAGTAAGCTTCTCCTTCCATTCAGGACCTCCTACCTGAAGTCACCCTGCCTCTTGAAGAAAGACGACCTTCTTTCTATTGCAACTAAAGCACAGTTTTTCCTGTAGCACGGCATGCTTTTGAAGCAGCACGGGTCCAGAGTCCTAGCCAGGGATTTCCTTGGTGAGGCCGTTCACTAGTTGCAGAACACCGTGCCTCGAGAAGTTGATTCAGGGAAGCAACAACTGTGTACTCTGTGTCTCATTTGACTTGTTAAAAACCACAGAGATGAATGCTGCCTGTGCCCATGGAAATGGGGTCATGAGGGTACTAGCCTTGCTTTCCGTTTGGAAACCTCCATTCTTGCTTCCGTGAAGCTCCCTGAAATTCTCTGCTGTTGACAGTCCTCTGGCCACTGTAGGCATGTGTCTGGGGAAAAAAATAAGTTTTCTCTGGGTACACACGGAGCTTCATTGGCCGGAGTGGGGCTCTCCTTGCCATCCTCTAGAGCTAAAGGGAATCTCAACGTGAGTCCCTGCCTCGGGGTAAGGCCCTGAGTAGCCCTGCAGAAAGGGAGGCATGCAGCTCTTTCCATGAGCTCTTAGTGGAGGTCCGTTTTATTTAAAAGAATTACCCCTTTCAGGACTCCTACGCCCTTCGGGTCAGCATCATTTTGGTTCCAAGATCACTGACTCCCTCCACACCCCTGTGGGCCTGCTGAGCAGCATTGAGTCCCATACGTCCCACGGAGGCTCTCTGTGTCTGCAGAGTCTCGGGCAACACACTATACGTTACTTCAGGAGAGCTACATTTCCAGAGCACTCGAACAGCATCAAAACTACATTTCTAGGCAGTCCAACATGCCCTGGAAGTCTTCGACATTGCCCTCGTCAGAGCTGCCCAGAGAAAACACTCTGCTTAGAATTTATCGAGGACCTCATACCTGAAGTCACTCTATTCAAGGAGAAATACAGCATCTTAACATGCTGTGTCGTTCACAGGGCAAGAAACGTGAGAACTTGCCTCGAGGTAAGGCCATGAAATGCTTTGCAGAAGCGGAGGCGTGTAGCAGTTTCCATGTGGCCGTAGACGCATATCTTCAGCATTTTAAAGCCAGTACGCTTTTCAGGACACCCAGGTGCCTCGCCTGGAAACCCTATTCCCTGCAGGAACACTGAGTACCCTCAGGCTCCCCTGGCCCTTCTAAGCAACTTCCAGGCCAGGAGCTTTCAGACTCACAGTGTGTATGTCGAGTGTAGGGTAACACAGTGCACTCTTATTGGGACATCTTGATATAGCCAGCTATCGCCCAGGTTCACGAGCACCTTTAAGCAAGTTCCAATAGGCCGTGGAATTCGTTCTCATTCCCTAGTTTGAGCTGTACAGAGAGAAACAGTAAGCTTCTCCTTCCATTCAGGACCTCCTACCTGAAGTCACCCTGCCTCCTGAAGAAAGACGACCTCGTTTCTATTGAAACTAAAGCACAGTTTTTCCTGTAGCACGGCAGGCTTTTGAAGAGGCACGGGCCCAGAGGCCTAGCTAGGGCTTTCCTTGGTGTGGCCGTTCACTAGATGCAGAACACACTGCCTCGAGAAGTTGATTCAGGGAAGCAACAACTGTGTACTCTGTGTCTCATTTGACTTGATAAAAACCACAGAGATGTATGCTGCCTGTGCCCATGGAAATGGGGGCATGATGGGACTAGCCTTGCTTTTCGTTTGGAAACCTCCATTCTAGCTTCGGTGAAGCTCCCTGAAATTCTCTGCTGTTGACAGGCCTCTGGCCACTGTAGGCATGTGTCTGGGAAGAAAATGAGTTTTCTCTGGCTACACACGGAACTTCATTGGCCGGGGTGGGGCGCACCTTGCCATGCTCTAGAGCTAAAGGGAATCTAAACGTGAGCCCTTGGCTCGAGGTAAGGCCCTGAGTAGCCCTGCAGAACGGGAGGCATGCAGCTCTTTCCATTAGCTCTTAGTCGCTCTTCTGGTTTACTTTAAATGAAGTACCTTTTTTCAGGACTCCTAGGCCCCTCGGTTGAGCATCATTTTTGTTCCAAGGTCTCTGAGTATCTCCACACCCCTGTAGGCCTGCTGAGCAACAATGAGGCACATTGGTCCTCGGAGGTCCTCTGTGTCTGCTGAGTCATGGGCAACACACTGCACTCTTTCTTGTGATATCTTGATTCACAGCACTCGCACAGGTTCAAGAGCAATGTTCAACAAGTTCCAACATGCCGTGGAAGTCGCTCTCATTCCCTAGTTTGAGCTGTACAGAGAGAAACAGTAAGCTTCTCCTTCCATTCAGGACCTCCTACCTGAAGTCACCCTGCCTCTTGAAGAAAGACGACCTTCTTTGTATTGCAACTAAAGCACAGTTTTTCCTGTAGCACGGCAGGCTTTTGAAGCGGCACGGGTCCAGAGTCCTAGCCAGGGATTTCCTTGGTGAGGCCGTTCACTAGTTGCAGAACACCGTGCCTCGAGAAGTTGATTCAGGGAAGCAACAACTGTGTACTCTGTGTCTCATTTGACTTGTTAAAAACCACAGAGATGAATGCTGCCTGTGCCCATGGAAATGGGGTCATGAGGGTACTAGCCTTGCTTTCCGTTTGGAAACCTCCATTCTTGTTTCCGTGAAGCTCCCTGAAATTCTCTGCTGTTGACAGTCCTCTGGCCACTGTAGGCATGTGTCTGGGAAAAAAATGAGTTTTCTCTGGGTACACACGGAGCTTCATTGGCCGGGGTGGGGCTCTCCTTGCCATCCTCTAGAGCTAAAGGGAATCTCAACGTGAGTCCCTGCCTCGAGGTAAGGCCCTGAGTAGCCCTGCAGAAAGGGAGGCATGCAGCTCTTTCCATGAGCTCTTAGTGGAGGTCTGTTTTATTGAAAAGAATTACCCCTTTCAGGACTCCTACGCCCTTCGGGTGAGCATCATTTTGGTTCCAAGATCACTGACTCCCTCCACACCCCTGTGGGCCTGCTGAGCAGCATTGAGTCCCATACGTCCCACGGAGGCTCTCTGTGTCTGCAGAGTCTCGGGCAACACACTATACGTTACTTCAGGAGAGCTACATTTCCAGAGCACTCGAACAGCATCAAAACTACATTTCTAGGCAGTCCAACATGCCCTGGAAGTCTTCGACATTGCCCTCGTCAGAGCTGCCCAGAGAAAACACTCTGCTTAGAATTTATCAAGGACCTCGTACCTGAAGTCACTCTATTCAAGGAGAAATACAGCATCTTAACATGCTGTGTCGTTCACAGGGCAAGAAACGTGAGAACTTGCCTCGAGGTAAGGCCATGAAATGCTTTGCAGAAGCGGAGGCGTGTAGCAGTTTCCATGTGGCCGTAGACGCATATCTTCAGCATTTTAAAGCCAGTACGCTTTTCAGGACACCCAGGTGCCTCGCCTGGAAACCCTATTCCCTGCAAGAACACTGAGTACCCTCAGGCTCCCCTGGCCCTTCTAAGCAACTTCCAGGCCAGGAGCTTTCAGACTCACAGTGTGTATGTCGAGTGTAGGGTAACACAGTGCACTCTTATTGGGACATCTTGATATAGCCAGCAATCGCCCAGGTTCACGAGCACCTTTAAGCAAGTTCCAATAGGCCGTGGAATTCGTTCTCATTCCCTAGTTTGAGCTGTACAGAGAGAAACAGTAAGCTTCTCCTTCCATTCAGGACCTCCTACCTGAAGTCACCCTGCCTCCTGAAGAAAGACGACCTCGTTTCTATTGAAACTAAAGCACAGTTTTTCCTGTAGCACGGCAGGCTTTTGAAGAGGCACGGGCCCAGAGGCCTAGCTAGGGCTTTCCTTGGTGTGGCCGTTCACTAGATGCAGAACACCCTGCCTCGAGAAGTTGATTCAGGGAAGCAACAACTGTGTACTCTGTGTCTGATTTGACTTGTTAAAAACCACAGAGATGTATGCTGCCTGTGCCCATGGAAATGGGGGCATGATGGGACTAGCCTTGCTTTTCGTTTGGAAACCTCCATTCTAGCTTCGGTGAAGCTCCCTGAAATTCTCTGCTGTTGACAGGCCTCTGGCCACTGTAGGCATGTGTCTGGGAAGAAAATGAGTTTTCTCTGGCTACACACGGAACTTCATTGGCCTGGGTGGGGCGCACCTTGCCATGCTCTAGAGCTAAAGGGAATCTAAACGTGAGCCCTTGGCTCGAGGTAAGGCCCTGAGTAGCCCTGCAGAACGGGAGGCATGCAGCTCTTTCCATTAGCTCTTAGTCGCTCTTCTGGTTTACTTTAAATGAAGTACCTTTTTTCAGGACTCCTAGGCCCCTCGGTTGAGCATCATTTTTGTTCCAAGGTCTCTGAGTATCTCCACACCCCTGTAGGCCTGCTGAGCAACAATGAGGCACATTGGTCCTCGGAGGTCCTCTGTGTCTGCTGAGTCATGGGCAACACACTGCACTCTTTCTTGTGATATCTTGATTCACAGCACTCGCACAGGTTCAAGAGCAATGTTCAACAAGTTCCAACATGCCGTGGAAGTCGCTCTCATTCCCTAGTTTGAGCTGTACAGAGAGAAACAGTAAGCTTCTCCTTCCATTCAGGACCTCCTACCTGAAGTCACCCTGCCTCTTGAAGAAAGACGACCTTCTTTGTATTGCAACTAAAGCACAGTTTTTCCTGTAGCACGGCAGGCTTTTGAAGCGGCACGGGTCCAGAGTCCTAGCCAGGGATTTCCTTGGTGAGGCCGTTCACTAGTTGCAGAACACCGTGCCTCGAGAAGTTGATTCAGGGAAGCAACAACTGTGTACTCTGTGTCTCATTTGACTTGTTAAAAACCACAGAGATGAATGCTGCCTGTGCCCATGGAAATGGGGTCATGAGGGTACTAGCCTTGCTTTCCGTTTGGAAACCTCCATTCTTGCTTCCGTGAAGCTCCCTGAAATTCTCTGCTGTTGACAGTCCTCTGGCCACTGTAGGCATGTGTCTGGGAAAAAAATGAGTTTTCTCTGGGTACACACGGAGCTTCATTGGCCGGGGTGGGCCTCTCCTTGCCATCCTCTAGAGCTAAAGGGAATCTCAACGTGAGTCCCTGCCTCGAGGTAAGGCCCTGAGTAGCCCTGCAGAAAGGGAGGCATGCAGCTCTTTCCATGAGCTCTTAGTGGAGGTCTGTTTTATTGAAAAGAATTACCCCTTTCAGGACTCCTACGCCCTTCGGGTGAGCATCATTTTGGTTCCAAGATCACTGACTCCCTCCACACCCCTGTGGGCCTGCTGAGCAGCATTGAGTCCCATACGTCCCACGGAGGCTCTCTGTGTCTGCAGAGTCTCGGGCAACACACTATACGTTACATCAGGAGAGCTACATTTCCAGAGCACTCGAACAGCATCAAAACTACATTTCTAGGCAGTCCAACATGCCCTGGAAGTCTTCGACATTGCCCTCGTCAGAGCTGCCCAGAGAAAACACTCTGCTTAGAATTTATCGAGGACCTCGTACCTGAAGTCACTCTATTCAAGGAGAAATACAGCATCTTAACATGCTGTGTCGTTCACAGGGCAAGAAACGTGAGAACTTGCCTCGAGGTAAGGCCATGAAATGCTTTGCAGAAGCGGAGGCGTGTAGCAGTTTCCATGTGGCCGTAGACGCATATCTTCAGCATTTTAAAGCCAGTACGCTTTTCAGGACACCCAGGTGCCTCGCCTGGAAACCCTATTCCCTGCAAGAACACTGAGTACCCTCAGGCTCCCCTGGCCCTTCTAAGCAAAATCCAGGCCAAGAGTTTTCAGACTCAGAGTGTGTATGTCGAGTGTAGGGTAACACAGTGCACTCTTATTGGGACATCTTGATATAGCCAGCAATCGCCCAGGTTCACGAGCACCTTTAAGCAAGTTCCAATAGGCCGTGGAATTCGTTCTCATTCCCTAGTTTGAGCTGTACAGAGAGAAACAGTAAGCTTCTCCTTCCATTCAGGACCTCCTACCTGAAGTCACCCTGCCTCCTGAAGAAAGACGACCTCGTTTCTATTGAAACTAAAGCACAGTTTTTCCTGTAGCACGGCAGGCTTTTGAAGAGGCACGGGCCCAGAGGCCTAGCTAGGGCTTTCCTTGGTGTGGCCGTTCACTAGATGCAGAACACCCTGCCTCGAGAAGTTGATTCAGGGAAGCAACAACTGTGTACTCTGTGTCTGATTTGACTTGTTAAAAACCACAGAGATGTATGCTGCCTGTGCCCATGGAAATGGGGGCATGATGGGACTAGCCTTGCTTTTCGTTTGGAAACCTCCATTCTAGCTTCGGTGAAGCTCCCTGAAATTCTCTGCTGTTGACAGGCCTCTGGCCACTGTAGGCATGTGTCTGGGAAGAAAATGAGTTTTCTCTGGCTACACACGGAACTTCATTGGCCTGGGTGGGGCGCACCTTGCCATGCTCTAGAGCTAAAGGGAATCTAAACGTGAGCCCTTGGCTCGAGGTAAGGCCCTGAGTAGCCCTGCAGAACGGTAGGCATGCAGCTCTTTCCATTAGCTCTTAGTCGCTCTTCTGGTTTACTTTAAATGAAGTACCTTTTTTCAGGACTCCTAGGCCCCTCGGTTGAGCATCATTTTTGTTCCAAGGTCTCTGAGTATCTCCACACCCCTGTAGGCCTGCTGAGCAACAATGAGGCACATTGGTCCTCGGAGGTCCTCTGTGTCTGCTGAGTCATGGGCAACACACTGCACTCTTTCTTGTGATATCTTGATTCACAGCACTCGCACAGGTTCAAGAGCAATGTTCAACAAGTTCCAACATGCCGTGGAAGTCGCTCTCATTCCCTAGTTTGAGCTGTACAGAGAGAAACAGTAAGCTTCTCCTTCCATTCAGGACCTCCTACCTGAAGTCACCCTGCCTCTTGAAGAAAGACGACCTTCTTTGTATTGCAACTAAAGCACAGTTTTTCCTGTAGCACGGCAGGCTTTTGAAGCGGCACGGGTCCAGAGTCCTAGCCAGGGATTTCCTTGGTGAGGCCGTTCACTAGTTGCAGAACACCGTGCCTCGAGAAGTTGATTCAGGGAAGCAACAACTGTGTACTCTGTGTCTCATTTGACTTGTTAAAAACCACAGAGATGAATGCTGCCTGTGCCCATGGAAATGGGGTCATGAGGGTACTAGCCTTGCTTTCCGTTTGGAAACCTCCATTCTTGCTTCCGTGAAGCTCCCTGAAATTCTCTGCTGTTGACAGTCCTCTGGCCACTGTAGGCATGTGTCTGGGAAAAAAATGAGTTTTCTCTGGGTACACACGGAGCTTCATTGGCCGGGGTGGGGCTCTCCTTGCCATCCTCTAGAGCTAAAGGGAATCTCAACGTGAGTCCCTGCCTCGAGGTAAGGCCCTGAGTAGCCCTGCAGAAAGGGAGGCATGCAGCTCTTTCCATGAGCTCTTAGTGGAGGTCTGTTTTATTGAAAAGAATTACCCCTTTCAGGACTCCTACGCCCTTCGGGTGAGCATCATTTTGGTTCCAAGATCACTGACTCCCTCCACACCCCTGTGGGCCTGCTGAGCAGCATTGAGTCCCATACGTCCCACGGAGGCTCTCTGTGTCTGCAGAGTCTCGGGCAACACACTATACGTTACTTCAGGAGAGCTACATTTCCAGAGCACTCGAACAGCATCAAAACTACATTTCTAGGCAGTCCAACATGCCCTGGAAGTCTTCGACATTGCCCTCGTCAGAGCTGCCCAGAGAAAACACTCTGCTTAGAATTTATCGAGGACCTCGTACCTGAAGTCACTCTATTCAAGAAGAAATACAGCATCTTAACATGCTGTGTCGTTCACAGGGCAAGAAACGTGAGAACTTGCCTCGAGGTAAGGCCATGAAATGCTTTGCAGAAGCGGAGGCGTGTAGCAGTTTCCATGTGGCCGTAGACGCATATCTTCAGCATTTTAAAGCCAGTACGCTTTACAGGACACCCAGGTGCCTCGCCTGGAAACCCTATTCCCTGCAAGAACACTGAGTACCCTCAGGCTCCCCTGGCCCTTCTAAGCAAAATCCAGGCCAAGAGCTTTCAGACTCACAGTGTGTATGTCGAGTGTAGGGTAACACAGTGCACTCTTATTGGGACATCTTGATATAGCCAGCAATCGCCCAGGTTCACGAGCACCTTTAAGCAAGTTCCAATAGGCCGTGGAATTCGTTCTCATTCCCTAGTTTGAGCTGTACAGAGAGAAACAGTAAGCTTCTCCTTCCATTCAGGACCTCCTACCTGAAGTCACCCTGCCTCCTGAAGAAAGACGACCTCGTTTCTATTGAAACTAAAGCACAGTTTTTCCTGTAGCACGGCAGGCTTTTGAAGAGGCACGGGCCCAGAGGCCTAGCTAGGGCTTTCCTTGGTGTGGCCGTTCACTAGATGCAGAACACCCTGCCTCGAGAAGTTGATTCAGGGAAGCAACAACTGTGTACTCTGTGTCTGATTTGACTTGTTAAAAACCACAGAGATGTATGCTGCCTGTGCCCATGGAAATGGGGGCATGATGGGACTAGCCTTGCTTTTCGTTTGGAAACCTCCATTCTAGCTTCGGTGAAGCTCCCTGAAATTCTCTGCTGTTGACAGGCCTCTGGCCACTGTAGGCATGTGTCTGGGAAGAAAATGAGTTTTCTCTGGCTACACACGGAACTTCATTGGCCTGGGTGGGGCGCACCTTGCCATGCTCTAGAGCTAAAGGGAATCTAAACGTGAGCCCTTGGCTCGAGGTAAGGCCCTGAGTAGCCCTGCAGAACGGGAGGCATGCAGCTCTTTCCATTAGCTCTTAGTCGCTCTTCCGGTTTACTTTAAATGAAGTACCTTTTTTCAGGACTCCTAAGCCCCTCGGTTGAGCATCATTTTTGTTCCAAGGTCTCTGAGTATCTCCACACCCCTGTAGGCCTGCTGAGCAACAACGAGGCACATTGGTCCTCGGAGGTCCTCTGTGTCTGCTGAGTCATGGGCAACACACTGCACTCTTTCTTGTGATATCTTGATTCACAGCACTCGCACAGGTTCAAGAGCAATGTTCAACAAGTTCCAACATGCCGTGGAAATCGCTCTCATTCCCTAGTTTGAGCTGTACAGAGAGAAACAGTAAGCTTCTCCTTCCATTCAGGACCTCCTACCTGAAGTCACCCTGCCTCTTGAAGAAAGACGACCTTCTTTGTATTGCAACTAAAGCACAGTTTTTCCTGTAGCACGGCAGGCTTTTGAAGCGGCACGGGTCCAGAGTCCTAGCCAGGGATTTCCTTGGTGAGGCCGTTCACTAGTTGCAGAACACCGTGCCTCGAGAAGTTGATTCAGGGAAGCAACAACTGTGTACTCTGTGTCTCATTTGACTTGTTAAAAACCACAGAGATGAATGCTGCCTGTGCCCATGGAAATGGGGTCATGAGGGTACTAGCCTTGCTTTCCGTTTGGAAACCTCCATTCTTGCTTCCGTGAAGCTCCCTGAAATTCTCTGCTGTTGACAGTCCTCTGGCCACTGTAGGCATGTGTCTGGGAAAAAAATGAGTTTTCTCTGGGTACACACGGAGCTTCATTGGCCGGGGTGGGGCTCTCCTTGCCATCCTCTAGAGCTAAAGGGAATCTCAACGTGAGTCCCTGCCTCGAGGTAAGGCCCTGAGTAGCCCTGCAGAAAGGGAGGCATGCAGCTCTTTCCATGAGCTCTTAGTGGAGGTCTGTTTTATTGAAAAGAATTACCCCTTTCAGGACTCCTACGCCCTTCGGGTGAGCATCATTTTGGTTCCAAGATCACTGACTCCCTCCACACCCCTGTGGGCCTGCTGAGCAGCATTGAGTCCCATACGTCCCACGGAGGCTCTCTGTGTCTGCAGAGTCTCGGGCAACACACTATACGTTACTTCAGGAGAGCTACATTTCCAGAGCACTCGAACAGCATCAAAACTACATTTCTAGGCAGTCCAACATGCCCTGGAAGTCTTCGACATTGCCCTCGTCAGAGCTGCCCAGAGAAAACACTCTGCTTAGAATTTATCGAGGACCTCGTACCTGAAGTCACTCTATTCAAGGAGAAATACAGCATCTTAACATGCTGTGTCGTTCACAGGGCAAGAAACGTGAGAACTTGCCTCGAGGTAAGGCCATGAAATGCTTTGCAGAAGCGGAGGCGTGTAGCAGTTTCCATGTGGCCGTAGACGCATATCTTCAGCATTTTAAAGCCAGTACGCTTTTCAGGACACCCAGGTGCCTCGCCTGGAAACCCTATTCCCTGCAAGAACACTGAGTACCCTCAGGCTCCCCTGGCCCTTCTAAGCAAAATCCAGGCCAAGAGCTTTCAGACTCAGAGTGTGTATGTCGAGTGTAGGGTAACACAGTGCACTCTTATTGGGACATCTTGATATAGCCAGCAATCGCCCAGGTTCACGAGCACCTTTAAGCAAGTTCCAATAGGCCGTGGAATTCGTTCTCATTCCCTAGTTTGAGCTGTACAGAGAGAAACAGTAAGCTTCTCCTTCCATTCAGGACCTCCTACCTGAAGTCACCCTGCCTCCTGAAGAAAGACGACCTCGTTTCTATTGAAACTAAAGCACAGTTTTTCCTGTAGCACGGCAGGCTTTTGAAGAGGCACGGGCCCAGAGGCCTAGCTAGGGCTTTCCTTGGTGTGGCCGTTCACTAGATGCAGAACACCCTGCCTCGAGAAGTTGATTCAGGGAAGCAACAACTGTGTACTCTGTGTCTGATTTGACTTGTTAAAAACCACAGAGATGTATGCTGCCTGTGCCCATGGAAATGGGGGCATGATGGGACTAGCCTTGCTTTTCGTTTGGAAACCTCCATTCTAGCTTCGGTGAAGCTCCCTGAAATTCTCTGCTGTTGACAGGCCTCTGGCCACTGTAGGCATGTGTCTGGGAAGAAAATGAGTTTTCTCTGGCTACACACGGAACTTCATTGGCCTGGGTGGGGCGCACCTTGCCATGCTCTAGAGCTAAAGGGAATCTAAACGTGAGCCCTTGGCTCGAGGTAAGGCCCTGAGTAGCCCTGCAGAACGGGAGGCATGCAGCTCTTTCCATTAGCTCTTAGTCGCTCTTCCGGTTTACTTTAAATGAAGTACCTTTTTTCAGGACTCCTAAGCCCCTCGGTTGAGCATCATTTTTGTTCCAAGGTCTCTGAGTATCTCCACACCCCTGTAGGCCTGCTGAGCAACAACGAGGCACATTGGTCCTCGGAGGTCCTCTGTGTCTGCTGAGTCATGGGCAACACACTGCACTCTTTCTTGTGATATCTTGATTCACAGCACTCGCACAGGTTCAAGAGCAATGTTCAACAAGTTCCAACATGCCGTGGAAATCGCTCTCATTCCCTAGTTTGAGCTGTACAGAGAGAAACAGTAAGCTTCTCCTTCCATTCAGGACCTCCTACCTGAAGTCACCCTGCCTCTTGAAGAAAGACGACCTTCTTTGTATTGCAACTAAAGCACAGTTTTTCCTGTAGCACGGCAGGCTTTTGAAGCGGCACGGGTCCAGAGTCCTAGCCAGGGATTTCCTTGGTGAGGCCGTTCACTAGTTGCAGAACACCGTGCCTCGAGAAGTTGATTCAGGGAAGCAACAACTGTGTACTCTGTGTCTCATTTGACTTGTTAAAAACCACAGAGATGAATGCTGCCTGTGCCCATGGAAATGGGGTCATGAGGGTACTAGCCTTGCTTTCCGTTTGGAAACCTCCATTCTTGCTTCCGTGAAGCTCCCTGAAATTCTCTGCTGTTGACAGTCCTCTGGCCACTGTAGGCATGTGTCTGGGAAAAAAATGAGTTTTCTCTGGGTACACACGGAGCTTCATTGGCCGGGGTGGGGCTCTCCTTGCCATCCTCTAGAGCTAAAGGGAATCTCAACGTGAGTCCCTGCCTCGAGGTAAGGCCCTGAGTAGCCCTGCAGAAAGGGAGGCATGCAGCTCTTTCCATGAGCTCTTAGTGGAGGTCTGTTTTATTGAAAAGAATTACCCCTTTCAGGACTCCTACGCCCTTCGGGTGAGCATCATTTTGGTTCCAAGATCACTGACTCCCTCCACACCCCTGTGGGCCTGCTGAGCAGCATTGAGTCCCATACGTCCCACGGAGGCTCTCTGTGTCTGCAGAGTCTCGGGCAACACACTATACGTTACTTCAGGAGAGCTACATTTCCAGAGCACTCGAACAGCATCAAAACTACATTTCTAGGCAGTCCAACATGCCCTGGAAGTCTTCGACATTGCCCTCGTCAGAGCTGCCCAGAGAAAACACTCTGCTTAGAATTTATCAAGGACCTCGTACCTGAAGTCACTCTATTCAAGGAGAAATACAGCATCTTAACATGCTGTGTCGTTCACAGGGCAAGAAACGTGAGAACTTGCCTCGAGGTAAGGCCATGAAATGCTTTGCAGAAGCGGAGGCGTGTAGCAGTTTCCATGTGGCCGTAGACGCATATCTTCAGCATTTTAAAGCCAGTACGCTTTTCAGGACACCCAGGTGCCTCGCCTGGAAACCCTATTCCCTGCAAGAACACTGAGTACCCTCAGGCTCCCCTGGCCCTTCTAAGCAAAATCCAGGCCAAGAGTTTTCAGACTCAGAGTGTGTATGTCGAGTGTAGGGTAACACAGTGCACTCTTATTGGGACATCTTGATATAGCCAGCAATCGCCCAGGTTCACGAGCACCTTTAAGCAAGTTCCAATAGGCCGTGGAATTCGTTCTCATTCCCTAGTTTGAGCTGTACAGAGAGAAACAGTAAGCTTCTCCTTCCATTCAGGACCTCCTACCTGAAGTCACCCTGCCTCCTGAAGAAAGACGACCTCGTTTCTATTGAAACTAAAGCACAGTTTTTCCTGTAGCACGGCAGGCTTTTGAAGAGGCACGGGCCCAGAGGCCTAGCTAGGGCTTTCCTTGGTGTGGCCGTTCACTAGATGCAGAACACCCTGCCTCGAGAAGTTGATTCAGGGAAGCAACAACTGTGTACTCTGTGTCTGATTTGACTTGTTAAAAACCACAGAGATGTATGCTGCCTGTGCCCATGGAAATGGGGGCATGATGGGACTAGCCTTGCTTTTCGTTTGGAAACTTCCATTCTAGCTTCGGTGAAGCTCCCTGAAATTCTCTGCTGTTGACAGGCCTCTGGCCACTGTAGGCATGTGTCTGGGAAGAAAATGAGTTTTCTCTGGCTACACACGGAACTTCATTGGCCTGGGTGGGGCGCACCTTGCCATGCTCTAGAGCTAAAGGGAATCTAAACGTGAGCCCTTGGCTCGAGGTAAGGCCCTGAGTAGCCCTGCAGAACGGTAGGCATGCAGCTCTTTCCATTAGCTCTTAGTCGCTCTTCTGGTTTACTTTAAATGAAGTACCTTTTTTCAGGACTCCTAGGCCCCTCGGTTGAGCATCATTTTTGTTCCAAGGTCTCTGAGTATCTCCACACCCCTGTAGGCCTGCTGAGCAACAACGAGGCACATTGGTCCTCGGAGGTCCTCTGTGTCTGCTGAGTCATGGGCAACACACTGCACTCTTTCTTGTGATATCTTGATTCAGAGCACTCGCACAGGTTCAAGAGCAATGTTCAACAAGTTCCAACATGCCGTGGAAGTCGCTCTCATTCCCTAGTTTGAGCTGTACAGACAGAAACAGTAAGCTTCTCCTTCCATTCAGGACCTCCTACCTGAAGTCACCCTGCCTCTTGAAGAAAGACGACCTTCTTTCTATTCAAACTAAAGCACAGTTTTTCCTGTAGCACGGCAGGCTTTTGAAGCGGCACGGGTCCAGGGTCCTAGCCAGGGATTTCCTTGGTGAGGCCGTTCACTAGTTGCAGAACACCGTGCCTCGAGAAGTTGATTCAGGGAAGCAACAACTGTGTACTCTGTGTCTCATTTGACTTGTTAAAAACCACAGAGATGAATGCTGCCTGTGCCCATGGAAATGGGGTCATGAGGGTACTAGCCTTGCTTTCCGTTTGGAAACCTCCATTCTTGCTTCCGTGAAGCTCCCTGAAATTCTCTGCTGTTGACAGTCCTCTGGCCACTGTAGGCATGTGTCTGGGAAAAAAATGAGTTTTCTCTGGGTACACACGGAGCTTCATTGGCCGGGGTGGGGCTCTCCTTGCCATCCTCTAGAGCTAAAGGGAATCTCAACGTGAGTCCCTGCCTCGAGGTAAGGCCCTGAGTAGCCCTGCAGAAAGGGAGGCATGCAGCTCTTTCCATGAGCTCTTAGTGGAGGTCTGTTTTATTGAAAAGAATTACCCCTTTCAGGACTCCTACGCCCTTCGGGTGAGCATCATTTTGGTTCCAAGATCACTGACTCCCTCCACACCCCTGTGGGCCTGCTGAGCAGCATTGAGTCCCATACGTCCCACGGAGGCTCTCTGTGTCTGCAGAGTCTCGGGCAACACACTATACGTTACTTCAGGAGAGCTACATTTCCAGAGCACTCGAACAGCATCAAAACTACATTTCTAGGCAGTCCAACATGCCCTGGAAGTCTTCGACATTGCCCTCGTCAGAGCTGCCCAGAGAAAACACTCTGCTTAGAATTTATCAAGGACCTCGTACCTGAAGTCACTCTATTCAAGGAGAAATACAGCATCTTAACATGCTGTGTCGTTCACAGGGCAAGAAACGTGAGAACTTGCCTCGAGGTAAGGCCATGAAATGCTTTGCAGAAGCGGAGGCGTGTAGCAGTTTCCATGTGGCCGTAGACGCATATCTTCAGCATTTTAAAGCCAGTACGCTTTTCAGGACACCCAGGTGCCTCGCCTGGAAACCCTATTCCCTGCAAGAACACTGAGTACCCTCAGGCTCCCCTGGCCCTTCTAAGCAAAATCCAGGCCAAGAGTTTTCAGACTCAGAGTGTGTATGTCGAGTGTAGGGTAACACAGTGCACTCTTATTGGGACATCTTGATATAGCCAGCAATCGCCCAGGTTCACGAGCACCTTTAAGCAAGTTCCAATAGGCCGTGGAATTCGTTCTCATTCCCTAGTTTGAGCTGTACAGAGAGAAACAGTAAGCTTCTCCTTCCATTCAGGACCTCCTACCTGAAGTCACCCTGCCTCCTGAAGAAAGACGACCTCGTTTCTATTGAAACTAAAGCACAGTTTTTCCTGTAGCACGGCAGGCTTTTGAAGAGGCACGGGCCCAGAGGCCTAGCTAGGGCTTTCCTTGGTGTGGCCGTTCACTGGATGCAGAACACCCTGCCTCGAGAAGTTGATTCAGGGAAGCAACAACTGTGTACTCTGTGTCTGATTTGACTTGTTAAAAACCACAGAGATGTATGCTGCCTGTGCCCATGGAAATGGGGGCATGATGGGACTAGCCTTGCTTTTCGTTTGGAAACCTCCATTCTAGCTTCGGTGAAGCTCCCTGAAATTCTCTGCTGTTGACAGGCCTCTGGCCACTGTAGGCATGTGTCTGGGAAGAAAATGAGTTTTCTCTGGCTACACACGGAACTTCATTGGCCTGGGTGGGGCGCACCTTGCCATGCTCTAGAGCTAAAGGGAATCTAAACGTGAGCCCTTGGCTCGAGGTAAGGCCCTGAGTAGCCCTGCAGAACGGGAGGCATGCAGCTCTTTCCATTAGCTCTTAGTCGCTCTTCCGGTTTACTTTAAATGAAGTACCTTTTTTCAGGACTCCTAAGCCCCTCGGTTGAGCATCATTTTTGTTCCAAGGTCTCTGAGTATCTCCACACCCCTGTAGGCCTGCTGAGCAACAACGAGGCACATTGGTCCTCGGAGGTCCTCTGTGTCTGCTGAGTCATGGGCAACACACTGCACTCTTTCTTGTGATATCTTGATTCACAGCACTCGCACAGGTTCAAGAGCAATGTTCAACAAGTTCCAACATGCCGTGGAAATCGCTCTCATTCCCTAGTTTGAGCTGTACAGAGAGAAACAGTAAGCTTCTCCTTCCATTCAGGACCTCCTACCTGAAGTCACCCTGCCTCTTGAAGAAAGACGACCTTCTTTGTATTGCAACTAAAGCACAGTTTTTCCTGTAGCACGGCAGGCTTTTGAAGCGGCACGGGTCCAGAGTCCTAGCCAGGGATTTCCTTGGTGAGGCCGTTCACTAGTTGCAGAACACCGTGCCTCGAGAAGTTGATTCAGGGAAGCAACAACTGTGTACTCTGTGTCTCATTTGACTTGTTAAAAACCACAGAGATGAATGCTGCCTGTGCCCATGGAAATGGGGTCATGAGGGTACTAGCCTTGCTTTCCGTTTGGAAACCTCCATTCTTGCTTCCGTGAAGCTCCCTGAAATTCTCTGCTGTTGACAGTCCTCTGGCCACTGTAGGCATGTGTCTGGGAAAAAAATGAGTTTTCTCTGGGTACACACGGAGCTTCATTGGCCGGGGTGGGGCTCTCCTTGCCATCCTCTAGAGCTAAAGGGAATCTCAACGTGAGTCCCTGCCTCGAGGTAAGGCCCTGAGTAGCCCTGCAGAAAGGGAGGCATGCAGCTCTTTCCATGAGCTCTTAGTGGAGGTCTGTTTTATTGAAAAGAATTACCCCTTTCAGGACTCCTACGCCCTTCGGGTGAGCATCATTTTGGTTCCAAGATCACTGACTCCCTCCACACCCCTGTGGGCCTGCTGAGCAGCATTGAGTCCCATACGTCCCACGGAGGCTCTCTGTGTCTGCAGAGTCTCGGGCAACACACTATACGTTACTTCAGGAGAGCTACATTTCCAGAGCACTCGAACAGCATCAAAACTACATTTCTAGGCAGTCCAACATGCCCTGGAAGTCTTCGACATTGCCCTCGTCAGAGCTGCCCAGAGAAAACACTCTGCTTAGAATTTATCAAGGACCTCGTACCTGAAGTCACTCTATTCAAGGAGAAATACAGCATCTTAACATGCTGTGTCGTTCACAGGGCAAGAAACGTGAGAACTTGCCTCGAGGTAAGGCCATGAAATGCTTTGCAGAAGCGGAGGCGTGTAGCAGTTTCCATGTGGCCGTAGACGCATATCTTCAGCATTTTAAAGCCAGTACGCTTTTCAGGACACCCAGGTGCCTCGCCTGGAAACCCTATTCCCTGCAAGAACACTGAGTACCCTCAGGCTCCCCTGGCCCTTCTAAGCAAAATCCAGGCCAAGAGTTTTCAGACTCAGAGTGTGTATGTCGAGTGTAGGGTAACACAGTGCACTCTTATTGGGACATCTTGATATAGCCAGCAATCGCCCAGGTTCACGAGCACCTTTAAGCAAGTTCCAATAGGCCGTGGAATTCGTTCTCATTCCCTAGTTTGAGCTGTACAGAGAGAAACAGTAAGCTTCTCCTTCCATTCAGGACCTCCTACCTGAAGTCACCCTGCCTCCTGAAGAAAGACGACCTCGTTTCTATTGAAACTAAAGCACAGTTTTTCCTGTAGCACGGCAGGCTTTTGAAGAGGCACGGGCCCAGAGGCCTAGCTAGGGCTTTCCTTGGTGTGGCCGTTCACTAGATGCAGAACACCCTGCCTCGAGAAGTTGATTCAGGGAAGCAACAACTGTGTACTCTGTGTCTGATTTGACTTGTTAAAAACCACAGAGATGTATGCTGCCTGTGCCCATGGAAATGGGGGCATGATGGGACTAGCCTTGCTTTTCGTTTGGAAACTTCCATTCTAGCTTCGGTGAAGCTCCCTGAAATTCTCTGCTGTTGACAGGCCTCTGGCCACTGTAGGCATGTGTCTGGGAAGAAAATGAGTTTTCTCTGGCTACACACGGAACTTCATTGGCCTGGGTGGGGCGCACCTTGCCATGCTCTAGAGCTAAAGGGAATCTAAACGTGAGCCCTTGGCTCGAGGTAAGGCCCTGAGTAGCCCTGCAGAACGGTAGGCATGCAGCTCTTTCCATTAGCTCTTAGTCGCTCTTCTGGTTTACTTTAAATGAAGTACCTTTTTTCAGGACTCCTAGGCCCCTCGGTTGAGCATCATTTTTGTTCCAAGGTCTCTGAGTATCTCCACACCCCTGTAGGCCTGCTGAGCAACAACGAGGCACATTGGTCCTCGGAGGTCCTCTGTGTCTGCTGAGTCATGGGCAACACACTGCACTCTTTCTTGTGATATCTTGATTCAGAGCACTCGCACAGGTTCAAGAGCAATGTTCAACAAGTTCCAACATGCCGTGGAAGTCGCTCTCATTCCCTAGTTTGAGCTGTACAGACAGAAACAGTAAGCTTCTCCTTCCATTCAGGACCTCCTACCTGAAGTCACCCTGCCTCTTGAAGAAAGACGACCTTCTTTCTATTGCAACTAAAGCACAGTTTTTCCTGTAGCACGGCAGGCTTTTGAAGCGGCACGGGTCCAGGGTCCTAGCCAGGGATTTCCTTGGTGAGGCCGTTCACTAGTTGCAGAACACCGTGCCTCGAGAAGTTGATTCAGGGAAGCAACAACTGTGTACTCTGTGTCTCATTTGACTTGTTAAAAACCACAGAGATGAATGCTGCCTGTGCCCATGGAAATGGGGTCATGAGGGTACTAGCCTTGCTTTCCGTTTGGAAACCTCCATTCTTGCTTCCGTGAAGCTCCCTGAAATTCTCTGCTGTTGACAGTCCTCTGGCCACTGTAGGCATGTGTCTGGGAAAAAAATGAGTTTTCTCTGGGTACACACGGAGCTTCATTGGCCGGGGTGGGGCTCTCCTTGCCATCCTCTAGAGCTAAAGGGAATCTCAACGTGAGTCCCTGCCTCGAGGTAAGGCCCTGAGTAGCCCTGCAGAAAGGGAGGCATGCAGCTCTTTCCATGAGCTCTTAGTGGAGGTCTGTTTTATTGAAAAGAATTACCCCTTTCAGGACTCCTACGCCCTTCGGGTGAGCATCATTTTGGTTCCAAGATCACTGACTCCCTCCACACCCCTGTGGGCCTGCTGAGCAGCATTGAGTCCCATACGTCCCACGGAGGCTCTCTGTGTCTGCAGAGTCTCGGGCAACACACTATACGTTACTTCAGGAGAGCTACATTTCCAGAGCACTCGAACAGCATCAAAACTACATTTCTAGGCAGTCCAACATGCCCTGGAAGTCTTCGACATTGCCCTCGTCAGAGCTGCCCAGAGAAAACACTCTGCTTAGAATTTATCGAGGACCTCGTACCTGAAGTCACTCTATTCAAGGAGAAATACAGCATCTTAACATGCTGTGTCGTTCACAGGGCAAGAAACGTGAGAACTTGCCTCGAGGTAAGGCCATGAAATGCTTTGCAGAAGCGGAGGCGTGTAGCAGTTTCCATGTGGCCGTAGACGCATATCTTCAGCATTTTAAAGCCAGTACGCTTTTCAGGACACCCAGGTGCCTCGCCTGGAAACCCTATTCCCTGCAAGAACACTGAGTACCCTCAGGCTCCCCTGGCCCTTCTAAGCAACTTCCAGGCCAGGAGCTTTCAGACTCACAGTGTGTATGTCGAGTGTAGGGTAACACAGTGCACTCTTATTGGGACATCTTGATATAGCCAGCTATCGCCCAGGTTCACGAGCACCTTTAAGCAAGTTCCAATAGGCCGTGGAATTCGTTCTCATTCCCTAGTTTGAGCTGTACAGAGAGAAACAGTAAGCTTCTCCTTCCATTCAGGACCTCCTACCTGAAGTCACCCTGCCTCCTGAAGAAAGACGACCTCGTTTCTATTGAAACTAAAGCACAGTTTTTCCTGTAGCACGGCAGGCTTTTGAAGAGGCACGGG
This sequence comes from Balaenoptera physalus, assembly GCF_965194825.1. Lineage (NCBI taxonomy): Eukaryota > Metazoa > Chordata > Mammalia > Artiodactyla > Balaenopteridae > Balaenoptera > Balaenoptera physalus. The sequence goes on from NC_138888.1 coordinate 110,517,820, forward strand.
CCCAGAGGCCTAGCTAGGGCTTTCCTTGGTGTGGCCGTTCACTAGATGCAGAACACACTGCCTCGAGAAGTTTATTCAGGGAAGCAACAACTGTGTACTCTGTGTCTCATTTGACTTGTTAAAAACCACAGAGATGTATGCTGCCTGTGCCCATGGAAATGGTGGCATGATGGGACTAGCCTTGCTTTTCGTTTGGAAACCTCCATTCTAGCTTCCGTGAAGCTCCCTGAAATTCTCTGCTGTTGACAGGCCTCTGGCCACTGTAGGCATGTGTCTGGGAAGAAAATGAGTTTTCTCTGGCTACACACGGAACTTCATTGGCCTGGGTGGGGCGCACCTTGCCATGCTCTAGAGCTAAAGGGAATCTAAACGTGAGCCCTTGGCTCGAGGTAAGGCCCTGAGTAGCCCTGCAGAACGGGAGGCATGCAGCTCTTTCCATTAGCTCTTAGTCGCTCTTCTGGTTTACTTTAAATGAAGTACCTTTTTTCAGGACTCCTAGGCCCCTCGGTTGAGCATCATTTTTGTTCCAAGGTCTCTGAGTATCTCCACACCCCTGTAGGCCTGCTGCGCAACAACGAGGCACATTGGTCCTCGGACTCGGAGGTCCTCTGTGTCTGCTGAGTCATGGGCAACACACTGCACTCTTTCTTGTGATATCTTGATTCACAGCACTCGCACAGGTTCAAGAGCAATGTTCAACAAGTTCCAACATGCCGTGGAAGTCGCTCTCATTCCCTAGTTTGAGCTGTACAGAGAGAAACAGTAAGCTTCTCCTTCCATTCAGGACCTCCTACCTGAAGTCACCCTGCCTCTTGAAGAAAGACGACCTTCTTTGTATTGCAACTAAAGCACAGTTTTTCCTGTAGCACGGCAGGCTTTTGAAGCGGCACGGGTCCAGAGTCCTAGCCAGGGATTTCCTTGGTGAGGCCGTTCACTAGTTGCAGAACACCGTGCCTCGAGAAGTTGATTCAGGGAAGCAACAACTGTGTACTCTGTGTCTCATTTGACTTGTTAAAAACCACAGAGATGAATGCTGCCTGTGCCCATGGAAATGGGGTCATGAGGGTACTAGCCTTGCTTTCCGTTTGGAAACCTCCATTCTTGCTTCCGTGAAGCTCCCTGAAATTCTCTGCTGTTGACAGTCCTCTGGCCACTGTAGGCATGTGTCTGGGAAAAAAATGAGTTTTCTCTGGGTACACACGGAGCTTCATTGGCCGGGGTGGGGCTCTCCTTGCCATCCTCTAGAGCTAAAGGGAATCTCAACGTGAGTCCCTGCCTCGAGGTAAGGCCCTGAGTAGCCCTGCAGAAAGGGAGGCATGCAGCTCTTTCCATGAGCTCTTAGTGGAGGTCTGTTTTATTGAAAAGAATTACCCCTTTCAGGACTCCTACGCCCTTCGGGTGAGCATCATTTTGGTTCCAAGATCACTGACTCCCTCCACACCCCTGTGGGCCTGCTGAGCAGCATTGAGTCCCATACGTCCCACGGAGGCTCTCTGTGTCTGCAGAGTCTCGGGCAACACACTATACGTTACTTCAGGAGAGCTACATTTCCAGAGCACTCGAACAGCATCAAAACTACATTTCTAGGCAGTCCAACATGCCCTGGAAGTCTTCGACATTGCCCTCGTCAGAGCTGCCCAGAGAAAACACTCTGCTTAGAATTTATCGAGGACCTCGTACCTGAAGTCACTCTATTCAAGAAGAAATACAGCATCTTAACATGCTGTGTCGTTCACAGGGCAAGAAACGTGAGAACTTGCCTCGAGGTAAGGCCATGAAATGCTTTGCAGAAGCGGAGGCGTGTAGCAGTTTCCATGTGGCCGTAGACGCATATCTTCAGCATTTTAAAGCCAGTACGCTTTTCAGGACACCCAGGTGCCTCGCCTGGAAACCCTATTCCCTGCAGGAACACTGAGTACCCTCAGGCTCCCCTGGCCCTTCTAAGCAACTTCCAGGCCAGGAGCTTTCAGACTCACAGTGTGTATGTCGAGTGTAGGTTAACACAGTGCACTCTTATTGGGACATCTTGATATAGCCAGCTATCGCCCAGGTTCACGAGCACCTTTAAGCAAGTTCCAATAGGCCGTGGAATTCGTTCTCATTCCCTAGTTTGAGCTGTACAGAGAGAAACAGTAAGCTTCTCCTTCCATTCAGGACCTCCTACCTGAAGTCACCCTGCCTCGTGAAGAAAGACGACCTCGTTTCTATTGAAACTAAAGCACAGTTTTTCCTGTAGCACGGCAGGCTTTTGAAGAGGCACGGGCCCAGAGGCCTAGCTAGGGCTTTCCTTGGTGTGGCCGTTCACTAGATGCAGAACACACTGCCTCGAGAAGTTGATTCAGGGAAGCAACAACTGTGTACTCTGTGTCTCATTTGACTTGATAAAAACCACAGAGATGTATGCTGCCTGTGCCCATGGAAATGGGGGCATGATGGGACTAGCCTTGCTTTTCGTTTGGAAACCTCCATTCTAGCTTCCGTGAAGCTCCCTGAAATTCTCTGCTGTTGACAGGCCTCTGGCCACTGTAGGCATGTGTCTGGGAAGAAAATGAGTTTTCTCTGGCTACACACGGAACTTCATTGGCCGGGGTGGGGCGCACCTTGCCATGCTCTAGAGCTAAAGGGAATCTAAACGTGAGCCCTTGGCTCGAGGTAAGGCCCTGAGTAGCCCTGCAGAACGGGAGGCATGCAGCTCTTTCCATTAGCTCTTTGTCGCTCTTCTGGTTTACTTTAAATGAAGTACCTTTTTTCAGGACTCCTAGGCCCCTCGGTTGAGCATCATTTTTGTTCCAAGGTCTCTGAGTATCTCCACACCCCTGTAGGCCTGCTGAGCAACAACGAGGCACATTGGTCCTCGGAGGTCCTCTGTGTCTGCTGAGTCATGGGCAACACACTGCACTCTTTCTTGTGATATCTTGATTCACAGCACTCGCACAGGTTCAAGAGCAATGTTCAACAAGTTCCAACATGCCGTGGAAGTCGCTCTCATTCCCTAGTTTGAGCTGTACAGAGAGAAACAGTAAGCTTCTCCTTCCATTCTGGACCTCCTACCTGAAGTCACCCTGCCTCTTGAAGAAAGACGACCTTCTTTGTATTGCAACTAAAGCACAGTTTTTCCTGTAGCACGGCAGGCTTTTGAAGCGGCACGGGTCCAGAGTCCTAGCCAGGGATTTCCTTGGTGAGGCCGTTCACTAGTTGCAGAACACCGTGCCTCGAGAAGTTGATTCAGGGAAGCAACAACTGTGTACTCTGTGTCTCATTTGACTTGTTAAAAACCACAGAGATGAATGCTGCCTGTGCCCATGGAAATGGGGTCATGAGGGTACTAGCCTTGCTTTCCGTTTGGAAACCTCCATTCTTGCTTCCGTGAAGCTCCCTGAAATTCTCTGCTGTTGACAGTCCTCTGGCCACTGTAGGCATGTGTCTGGGAAAAAAATGAGTTTTCTCTGGGTACAGACGGAGCTTCATTGGCCGGGGTGGGGATCTCCTTGCCATCCTCTAGAGCTAAAGGGAATCTCAACGTGAGTCCCTGCCTCGAGGTAAGGCCCTGAGTAGCCCTGCAGAAAGGGAGGCATGCAGCTCTTTCCATGAGCTCTTAGTGGAGGTCTGTTTTATTGAAAAGAATTACCCCTTTCAGGACTCCTACGCCCTTCGGGTGAGCATCATTTTGGTTCCAAGATCACTGACTCCCTCCACACCCCTGTGGGCCTGCTGAGCAACATTGAGTCCCATACGTCCCACGGAGGCTCTCTGTGTCTGCAGAGTCTCGGGCAACACACTATACGTTACTTCAGGAGAGCTACATTTCCAGAGCACTCGAACAGCATCAAAACTACATTTCTAGGCAGTCCAACATGCCCTGGAAGTCTTCGACATTGCCCTCGTCAGAGCTGCCCAGAGAAAACACTCTGCTTAGAATTTATCGAGGACCTCGTACCTGAAGTCACTCTATTCAAGAAGAAATACAGCATCTTAACATGCTGTGTCGTTCACAGGGCAAGAAACGTGAGAACTTGCCTCGAGGTAAGGCCATGAAATGCTTTGCAGAAGCGGAGGTGTGTAGCAGTTTCCATGTGGCCGTAGACGCATATCTTCAGCATTTTAAAGCCAGTACGCTTTTCAGGACACCCAGGTGCCTCGCCTGGAAACCCTATTCCCTGCAGGAACACTGAGTACCCTCAGGCTCCCCTGGCCCTTCTAAGCAACTTCCAGGCCAGGAGCTTTCAGACTCACAGTGTGTATGTCGAGTGTAGGGTAACACAGTGCACTCTTATTGGGACATCTTGATATAGCCAGCTATCGCCCAGGTTCACGAGCACCTTTAAGCAAGTTCCAATAGGCCGTGGAATTCGTTCTCATTCCCTAGTTTGAGCTGTACAGAGAGAAACAGTAAGCTTCTCCTTCCATTCAGGACCTCCTACCTGAAGTCACCCTGCCTCCTGAAGAAAGACGACCTCGTTTCTATTGAAACTAAAGCACAGTTTTTCCTGTAGCACGGCAGGCTTTTGAAGAGGCACGGGCCCAGAGGCCTAGCTAGGGCTTTCCTTGGTGTGGCCGTTCACTAGATGCAGAACACACTGCCTCGAGAAGTTGATTCAGGGAAGCAACAACTGTGTACTCTGTGTCTCATTTGACTTGTTAAAAACCACAGAGATGAATGCTGCCTGTGCCCATGGAAATGGGGTCATGAGGGTACTAGCCTTGCTTTCCGTTTGGAAACCTCCATTCTTGCTTCCGTGAAGCTCCCTGAAATTCTCTGCTGTTGACAGTCCTCTGGCCACTGTAGGCATGTGTCTGGGAAAAAAATGAGTTTTCTCTGGGTACACACGGAGCTTCATTGGCCGGGGTGGGGCTCTCCTTGCCATCCTCTAGAGCTAAAGGGAATCTCAACGTGAGTCCCTGCCTCGAGGTAAGGCCCTGAGTAGCCCTGCAGAAAGGGAGGCATGCAGCTCTTTCCATGAGCTCTTAGTGGAGGTCTGTTTTATTGAAAAGAATTACCCCTTTCAGGACTCCTACGCCCTTCGGGTGAGCATCAATTTGGTTCCAAGATCACTGACTCCCTCCACACCCCTGTGGGCCTGCTGAGCAGCATTGAGTCCCATACGTCCCACGGAGGCTCTCTGTGTCTGCAGAGTCTCGGGCAACACACTATACGTTACTTCAGGAGAGCTACATTTCCAGAGCACTCGAACAGCATCAAAACTACATTTCTAGGCAGTCCAACATGCCCTGGAAGTCTTCGACATTGCCCTCGTCAGAGCTGCCCAGAGAAAACACTCTGCTTAGAATTTATCGAGGACCTCGTACCTGAAGTCACTCTATTCAAGAAGAAATACAGCATCTTAACATGCTGTGTCGTTCACAGGGCAAGAAACGTGAGAACTTGCCTCGAGGTAAGGCCATGAAATGCTTTGCAGAAGCGGAGGCGTGTAGCAGTTTCCATGTGGCCGTAGACGCATATCTTCAGCATTTTAAAGCCAGTACGCTTTTCAGGACACCCAGGTGCCTCGCCTGGAAACCCTATTCCCTGCAGGAACACTGAGTACCCTCAGGCTCCCCTGGCCCTTCTAAGCAACTTCCAGGCCAGGAGCTTTCAGACTCACAGTGTGTATGTCGAGTGTAGGGTAACACAGTGCACTCTTATTGGGACATCTTGATATAGCCAGCTATCGCCCAGGTTCACGAGCACCTTTAAGCAAGTTCCAATAGGCCGTGGAATTCGTTCTCATTCCCTAGTTTGAGCTGTACAGAGAGAAACAGTAAGCTTCTCCTTCCATTCAGGACCTCCTACCTGAAGTCACCCTGCCTCCTGAAGAAAGACGACCTCGTTTCTATTGAAACTAAAGCACAGTTTTTCCTGTAGCACGGCAGGCTTTTGAAGAGGCACGGGCCCAGAGGCCTAGCTAGGGCTTTCCTTGGTGTGGCCGTTCACTAGATGCAGAACACACTGCCTCGAGAAGTTGATTCAGGGAAGCAACAACTGTGTACTCTGTGTCTCATTTGACTTGATAAAAACCACAGAGATGTATGCTGCCTGTGCCCATGGAAATGGGGGCATGATGGGACTAGCCTTGCTTTTCGTTTGGAAACCTCCATTCTAGCTTCCGTGAAGCTCCCTGAAATTCTCTGCTGTTGACAGGCCTCTGGCCACTGTAGGCATGTGTCTGGGAAGAAAATGAGTTTTCTCTGGCTACACACGGAACTTCATTGGCCGGGGTGGGGCGCACCTTGCCATGCTCTAGAGCTAAAGGGAATCTAAACGTGAGCCCTTGGCTCGAGGTAAGGCCCTGAGTAGCCCTGCAGAACGGGAGGCATGCAGCTCTTTCCATTAGCTCTTTGTCGCTCTTCTGGTTTACTTTAAATGAAGTACCTTTTTTCAGGACTCCTAGGCCCCTCGGTTGAGCATCATTTTTGTTCCAAGGTCTCTGAGTATCTCCACACCCCTGTAGGCCTGCTGAGCAACAACGAGGCACATTGGTCCTCGGAGGTCCTCTGTGTCTGCTGAGTCATGGGCAACACACTGCACTCTTTCTTGTGATATCTTGATTCACAGCACTCGCACAGGTTCAAGAGCAATGTTCAACAAGTTCCAACATGCCGTGGAAGTCGCTCTCATTCCCTAGTTTGAGCTGTACAGAGAGAAACAGTAAGCTTCTCCTTCCATTCTGGACCTCCTACCTGAAGTCACCCTGCCTCTTGAAGAAAGACGACCTTCTTTGTATTGCAACTAAAGCACAGTTTTTCCTGTAGCACGGCAGGCTTTTGAAGCGGCACGGGTCCAGAGTCCTAGCCAGGGATTTCCTTGGTGAGGCCGTTCACTAGTTGCAGAACACCGTGCCTCGAGAAGTTGATTCAGGGAAGCAACAACTGTGTACTCTGTGTCTCATTTGACTTGTTAAAAACCACAGAGATGAATGCTGCCTGTGCCCATGGAAATGGGGTCATGAGGGTACTAGCCTTGCTTTCCGTTTGGAAACCTCCATTCTTGCTTCCGTGAAGCTCCCTGAAATTCTCTGCTGTTGACAGTCCTCTGGCCACTGTAGGCATGTGTCTGGGAAAAAAATGAGTTTTCTCTGGGTACAGACGGAGCTTCATTGGCCGGGGTGGGGCTCTCCTTGCCATCCTCTAGAGCTAAAGGGAATCTCAACGTGAGTCCCTGCCTCGAGGTAAGGCCCTGAGTAGCCCTGCAGAAAGGGAGGCATGCAGCTCTTTCCATGAGCTCTTAGTGGAGGTCTGTTTTATTGAAAAGAATTACCCCTTTCAGGACTCCTACGCCCTTCGGGTGAGCATCATTTTGGTTCCAAGATCACTGACTCCCTCCACACCCCTGTGGGCCTGCTGAGCAGCATTGAGTCCCATACGTCCCACGGAGGCTCTCTGTGTCTGCAGAGTCTCGGGCAACACACTATACGTTACTTCAGGAGAGCTACATTTCCAGAGCACTCGAACAGCATCAGAACTACATTTCTAGGCAGTCCACCATGCCCTGGAAGTCTTCGACATTGCCCTCGTCAGAGCTGCCCAGAGAAAACACTCTGCTTAGAATTTATCGAGGACCTCGTACCTGAAGTCACTCTATTCAAGGAGAAATACAGCATCTTAACATGCTGTGTCGTTCACAGGGCAAGAAACGTGAGAACTTGCCTCGAGGTAAGGCCATGAAATGCTTTGCAGAAGCGGAGGCGTGTAGCAGTTTCCATGTGGCCGTAGACGCATATCTTCAGCATTTTAAAGCCAGTACGCTTTTCAGGACACCCAGGTGCCTCGCCTGGAAACCCTATTCCCTGCAGGAACACTGAGTACCCTCAGGCTCCCCTGGCCCTTCTAAGCAACTTCCAGGCCAGGAGCTTTCAGACTCACAGTGTGTATGTCGAGTGTAGGGTAACACAGTGCACTCTTATTGGGACATCTTGATATAGCCAGCTATCGCCCAGGTTCACGAGCACCTTTAAGCAAGTTCCAATAGGCCGTGGAATTCGTTCTCATTCCCTAGTTTGAGCTGTACAGAGAGAAACAGTAAGCTTCTCCTTCCATTCAGGACCTCCTACCTGAAGTCACCCTGCCTCCTGAAGAAAGACGACCTCGTTTCTATTGAAACTAAAGCACAGTTTTTCCTGTAGCACGGCAGGCTTTTGAAGAGGCACGGGCCCAGAGGCCTAGCTAGGGCTTTCCTTGGTGTGGCCGTTCACTAGATGCAGAACACACTGCCTCGAGAAGTTGATTCAGGGAAGCAACAACTGTGTACTCTGTGTCTCATTTGACTTGTTAAAAACCACAGAGATGAATGCTGCCTGTGCCCATGGAAATGGGGTCATGAGGGTACTAGCCTTGCTTTTCGTTTGGAAACCTCCATTCTTGCTTCCGTGAAGCTCCCTGAAATTCTCTGCTGTTGACAGTCCTCTGGCCACTGTAGGCATGTGTCTGGGAAAAAAATGAGTTTTCTCTGGGTACACACGGAGCTTCATTGGCCGGGGTGGGGCTCTCCTTGCCATCCTCTAGAGCTAAAGGGAATCTCAACGTGAGTCCCTGCCTCGAGGTAAGGCCCTGAGTAGCCCTGCAGAAAGGGAGGCATGCAGCTCTTTCCATGAGCTCTTAGTGGAGGTCTGTTTTATTGAAAAGAATTACCCCTTTCAGGACTCCTACGCCCTTCGGGTGAGCATCAATTTGGTTCCAAGATCACTGACTCCCTCCACACCCCTGTGGGCCTGCTGAGCAGCATTGAGTCCCATACGTCCCACGGAGGCTCTCTGTGTCTGCAGAGTCTCGGGCAACACACTATACGTTACTTCAGGAAAGCTACATTTCCAGAGCACTCGAACAGCATCAAAACTACATTTCTAGGCAGTCCAACATGCCCTGGAAGTCTTCGACATTGCCCTCGTCAGAGCTGCCCAGAGAAAACACTCTGCTTAGAATTTATCGAGGACCTCGTACCTGAAGTCACTCTATTCAAGAAGAAATACAGCATCTTAACATGCTGTGTCGTTCACAGGGCAAGAAACGTGAGAACTTGCCTCGAGGTAAGGCCATGAAATGCTTTGCAGAAGCGGAGGCGTGTAGCAGTTTCCATGTGGCCGTAGACGCATATCTTCAGCATTTTAAAGCCAGTACGCTTTTCAGGACACCCAGGTGCCTCGCCTGGAAACCCTATTCCCTGCAGGAACACTGAGTACCCTCAGGCTCCCCTGGCCCTTCTAAGCAACTTCCAGGCCAGGAGCTTTCAGACTCACAGTGTGTATGTCGAGTGTAGGGTAACACAGTGCACTCTTATTGGGACATCTTGATATAGCCAGCTATCGCCCAGGTTCACGAGCACCTTTAAGCAAGTTCCAATAGGCCGTGGAATTCGTTCTCATTCCCTAGTTTGAGCTGTACAGAGAGAAACAGTAAGCTTCTCCTTCCATTCAGGACCTCCTACCTGAAGTCACCCTGCCTCCTGAAGAAAGACGACCTCGTTTCTATTGAAACTAAAGCACAGTTTTTCCTGTAGCACGGCAGGCTTTTGAAGAGGCACGGGCCCAGAGGCCTAGCTAGGGCTTTCCTTGGTGTGGCCGTTCACTAGATGCAGAACACACTGCCTCGAGAAGTTGATTCAGGGAAGCAACAACTGTGTACTCTGTGTCTCATTTGACTTGATAAAAACCACAGAGATGTATGCTGCCTGTGCCCATGGAAATGGGGGCATGATGGGACTAGCCTTGCTTTTCGTTTGGAAACCTCCATTCTAGCTTCCGTGAAGCTCCCTGAAATTCTCTGCTGTTGACAGGCCTCTGGCCACTGTAGGCATGTGTCTGGGAAGAAAATGAGTTTTCTCTGGCTACACACGGAACTTCATTGGCCGGGGTGGGGCGCACCTTGCCATGCTCTAGAGCTAAAGGGAATCTAAACGTGAGCCCTTGGCTCGAGGTAAGGCCCTGAGTAGCCCTGCAGAACGGGAGGCATGCAGCTCTTTCCATTAGCTCTTTGTCGCTCTTCTGGTTTACTTTAAATGAAGTACCTTTTTTCAGGACTCCTAGGCCCCTCGGTTGAGCATCATTTTTGTTCCAAGGTCTCTGAGTATCTCCACACCCCTGTAGGCCTGCTGAGCAACAACGAGGCACATTGGTCCTCGGAGGTCCTCTGTGTCTGCTGAGTCATGGGCAACACACTGCACTCTTTCTTGTGATATCTTGATTCACAGCACTCGCACAGGTTCAAGAGCAATGTTCAACAAGTTCCAACATGCCGTGGAAGTCGCTCTCATTCCCTAGTTTGAGCTGTACAGAGAGAAACAGTAAGCTTCTCCTTCCATTCTGGACCTCCTACCTGAAGTCACCCTGCCTCTTGAAGAAAGACGACCTTCTTTGTATTGCAACTAAAGCACAGTTTTTCCTGTAGCACGGCAGGCTTTTGAAGCGGCACGGGTCCAGAGTCCTAGCCAGGGATTTCCTTGGTGAGGCCGTTCACTAGTTGCAGAACACCGTGCCTCGAGAAGTTGATTCAGGGAAGCAACAACTGTGTACTCTGTGTCTCATTTGACTTGTTAAAAACCACAGAGATGAATGCTGCCTGTGCCCATGGAAATGGGGTCATGAGGGTACTAGCCTTGCTTTCCGTTTGGAAACCTCCATTCTTGCTTCCGTGAAGCTCCCTGAAATTCTCTGCTGTTGACAGTCCTCTGGCCACTGTAGGCATGTGTCTGGGAAAAAAATGAGTTTTCTCTGGGTACAGACGGAGCTTCATTGGCCGGGGTGGGGCTCTCCTTGCCATCCTCTAGAGCTAAAGGGAATCTCAACGTGAGTCCCTGCCTCGAGGTAAGGCCCTGAGTAGCCCTGCAGAAAGGGAGGCATGCAGCTCTTTCCATGAGCTCTTAGTGGAGGTCTGTTTTATTGAAAAGAATTACCCCTTTCAGGACTCCTACGCCCTTCGGGTGAGCATCATTTTGGTTCCAAGATCACTGACTCCCTCCACACCCCTGTGGGCCTGCTGAGCAGCATTGAGTCCCATACGTCCCACGGAGGCTCTCTGTGTCTGCAGAGTCTCGGGCAACACACTATACGTTACTTCAGGAGAGCTACATTTCCAGAGCATTCGAACAGCATCAAAACTACATTTCTAGGCAGTCCAACATGCCCTGGAAGTCTTCGACATTGCCCTCGTCAGAGCTGCCCAGAGAAAACACTCTGCTTAGAATTTATCGAGGACCTCGTACCTGAAGTCACTCTATTCAAGAAGAAATACAGCATCTTAACATGCTGTGTCGTTCACAGGGCAAGAAACGTGAGAACTTGCCTCGAGGTAAGGCCATGAAATGCTTTGCAGAAGCGGAGGCGTGTAGCAGTTTCCATGTGGCCGTAGACGCATATCTTCAGCATTTTAAAGCCAGTACGCTTTTCAGGACACCCAGGTGCCTCGCCTGGAAACCCTATTCCCTGCAGGAACACTGAGTACCCTCAGGCTCCCCTGGCCCTTCTAAGCAACTTCCAGGCCAGGAGCTTTCAGACTCACAGTGTGTATGTCGAGTGTAGGGTAACACAGTGCACTCTTATTGGGACATCTTGATATAGCCAGCTATCGCCCAGGTTCACGAGCACCTTTAAGCAAGTTCCAATAGGCCGTGGAATTCGTTCTCATTCCCTAGTTTGAGCTGTACAGAGAGAAACAGTAAGCTTCTCCTTCCATTCAGGACCTCCTACCTGAAGTCACCCTGCCTCCTGAAGAAAGACGACCTCGTTTCTATTGAAACTAAAGCACAGTTTTTCCTGTAGCACGGCAGGCTTTTGAAGAGGCACGGGCCCAGAGGCCTAGCTAGGGCTTTCCTTGGTGTGGCCGTTCACTAGATGCAGAACACACTGCCTCGAGAAGTTGATTCAGGGAAGCAACAACTGTGTACTCTGTGTCTCATTTGACTTGTTAAAAACCACAGAGATGAATGCTGCCTGTGCCCATGGAAATGGGGTCATGAGGGTACTAGCCTTGCTTTCCGTTTGGAAACCTCCATTCTTGCTTCCGTGAAGCTCCCTGAAATTCTCTGCTGTTGACAGTCCTCTGGCCACTGTAGGCATGTGTCTGGGAAAAAAATGAGTTTTCTCTGGGTACACACGGAGCTTCATTGGCCGGGGTGGGGCTCTCCTTGCCATCCTCTAGAGCTAAAGGGAATCTCAACGTGAGTCCCTGCCTCGAGGTAAGGCCCTGAGTAGCCCTGCAGAAAGGGAGGCATGCAGCTCTTTCCATGAGCTCTTAGTGGAGGTCTGTTTTATTGAAAAGAATTACCCCTTTCAGGACTCCTACGCCCTTCGGGTGAGCATCAATTTGGTTCCAAGATCACTGACTCCCTCCACACCCCTGTGGGCCTGCTGAGCAGCATTGAGTCCCATACGTCCCACGGAGGCTCTCTGTGTCTGCAGAGTCTCGGGCAACACACTATACGTTACTTCAGGAGAGCTACATTTCCAGAGCACTCGAACAGCATCAAAACTACATTTCTAGGCAGTCCAACATGCCCTGGAAGTCTTCGACATTGCCCTCGTCAGAGCTGCCCAGAGAAAACACTCTGCTTAGAATTTATCGAGGACCTCGTACCTGAAGTCACTCTATTCAAGAAGAAATACAGCATCTTAACATGCTGTGTCGTTCACAGGGCAAGAAACGTGAGAACTTGCCTCGAGGTAAGGCCATGAAATGCTTTGCAGAAGCGGAGGCGTGTAGCAGTTTCCATGTGGCCGTAGACGCATATCTTCAGCATTTTAAAGCCAGTACGCTTTTCAGGACACCCAGGTGCCTCGCCTGGAAACCCTATTCCCTGCAGGAACACTGAGTACCCTCAGGCTCCCCTGGCCCTTCTAAGCAACTTCCAGGCCAGGAGCTTTCAGACTCACAGTGTGTATGTCGAGTGTAGGGTAACACAGTGCACTCTTATTGGGACATCTTGATATAGCCAGCTATCGCCCAGGTTCACGAGCACCTTTAAGCAAGTTCCAATAGGCCGTGGAATTCGTTCTCATTCCCTAGTTTGAGCTGTACAGAGAGAAACAGTAAGCTTCTCCTTCCATTCAGGACCTCCTACCTGAAGTCACCCTGCCTCCTGAAGAAAGACGACCTCGTTTCTATTGAAACTAAAGCACAGTTTTTCCTGTAGCACGGCAGGCTTTTGAAGAGGCACGGGCCCAGAGGCCTAGCTAGGGCTTTCCTTGGTGTGGCCGTTCACTAGATGCAGAACACACTGCCTCGAGAAGTTGATTCAGGGAAGCAACAACTGTGTACTCTGTGTCTCATTTGACTTGATAAAAACCACAGAGATGTATGCTGCCTGTGCCCATGGAAATGGGGGCATGATGGGACTAGCCTTGCTTTTCGTTTGGAAACCTCCATTCTAGCTTCCGTGAAGCTCCCTGAAATTCTCTGCTGTTGACAGGCCTCTGGCCACTGTAGGCATGTGTCTGGGAAGAAAATGAGTTTTCTCTGGCTACACACGGAACTTCATTGGCCGGGGTGGGGCGCACCTTGCCATGCTCTAGAGCTAAAGGGAATCTAAACGTGAGCCCTTGGCTGGAGGTAAGGCCCTGAGTAGCCCTGCAGAACGGGAGGCATGCAGCTCTTTCCATTAGCTCTTTGTCGCTCTTCTGGTTTACTTTAAATGAAGTACCTTTTTTCAGGACTCCTAGGCCCCTCGGTTGAGCATCATTTTTGTTCCAAGGTCTCTGAGTATCTCCACACCCCTGTAGGCCTGCTGAGCAACAACGAGGCACATTGGTCCTCGGAGGTCCTCTGTGTCTGCTGAGTCATGGGCAACACACTGCACTCTTTCTTGTGATATCTTGATTCACAGCACTCGCACAGGTTCAAGAGCAATGTTCAACAAGTTCCAACATGCCGTGGAAGTCGCTCTCATTCCCTAGTTTGAGCTGTACAGAGAGAAACAGTAAGCTTCTCCTTCCATTCTGGACCTCCTACCTGAAGTCACCCTGCCTCTTGAAGAAAGACGACCTTCTTTGTATTGCAACTAAAGCACAGTTTTTCCTGTAGCACGGCAGGCTTTTGAAGCGGCACGGGTCCAGAGTCCTAGCCAGGGATTTCCTTGGTGAGGCCGTTCACTAGTTGCAGAACACCGTGCCTCGAGAAGTTGATTCAGGGAAGCAACAACTGTGTACTCTGTGTCTCATTTGACTTGTTAAAAACCACAGAGATGAATGCTGCCTGTGCCCATGGAAATGGGGTCATGAGGGTACTAGCCTTGCTTTCCGTTTGGAAACCTCCATTCTTGCTTCCGTGAAGCTCCCTGAAATTCTCTGCTGTTGACAGTCCTCTGGCCACTGTAGGCATGTGTCTGGGAAAAAAATGAGTTTTCTCTGGGTACAGACGGAGCTTCATTGGCCGGGGTGGGGCTCTCCTTGCCATCCTCTAGAGCTAAAGGGAATCTCAACGTGAGTCCCTGCCTCGAGGTAAGGCCCTGAGTAGCCCTGCAGAAAGGGAGGCATGCAGCTCTTTCCATGAGCTCTTAGTGGAGGTCTGTTTTATTGAAAAGAATTACCCCTTTCAGGACTCCTACGCCCTTCGGGTGAGCATCATTTTGGTTCCAAGATCACTGACTCCCTCCACACCCCTGTGGGCCTGCTGAGCAGCATTGAGTCCCATACGTCCCACGGAGGCTCTCTGTGTCTGCAGAGTCTCGGGCAACACACTATACGTTACTTCAGGAGAGCTACATTTCCAGAGCACTCGAACAGCATCAGAACTACATTTCTAGGCAGTCCACCATGCCCTGGAAGTCTTCGACATTGCCCTCGTCAGAGCTGCCCAGAGAAAACACTCTGCTTAGAATTTATCGAGGACCTCGTACCTGAAGTCACTCTATTCAAGGAGAAATACAGCATCTTAACATGCTGTGTCGTTCACAGGGCAAGAAACGTGAGAACTTGCCTCGAGGTAAGGCCATGAAATGCTTTGCAGAAGCGGAGGCGTGTAGCAGTTTCCATGTGGCCGTAGACGCATATCTTCAGCATTTTAAAGCCAGTACGCTTTTCAGGACACCCAGGTGCCTCGCCTGGAAACCCTATTCCCTGCAGGAACACTGAGTACCCTCAGGCTCCCCTGGCCCTTCTAAGCAACTTCCAGGCCAGGAGCTTTCAGACTCACAGTGTGTATGTCGAGTGTAGCGTAACACAGTGCACTCTTATTGGGACATCTTGATATAGCCAGCTATCGCCCAGGTTCACGAGCACCTTTAAGCAAGTTCCAATAGGCCGTGGAATTCGTTCTCATTCCCTAGTTTGAGCTGTACAGAGAGAAACAGTAAGCTTCTCCTTCCATTCAGGACCTCCTACCTGAAGTCACCCTGCCTCCTGAAGAAAGACGACCTCGTTTCTATTGAAACTAAAGCACAGTTTTTCCTGTAGCACGGCAGGCTTTTGAAGAGGCACGGGCCCAGAGGCCTAGCTAGGGCTTTCCTTGGTGTGGCCGTTCACTAGATGCAGAACACACTGCCTCGAGAAGTTGATTCAGGGAAGCAACAACTGTGTACTCTGTGTCTCATTTGACTTGTTAAAAACCACAGAGATGAATGCTGCCTGTGCCCATGGAAATGGGGTCATGAGGGTACTAGCCTTGCTTTTCGTTTGGAAACCTCCATTCTTGCTTCCGTGAAGCTCCCTGAAATTCTCTGCTGTTGACAGTCCTCTGGCCACTGTAGGCATGTGTCTGGGAAAAAAATGAGTTTTCTCTGGGTACACACGGAGCTTCATTGGCCGGGGTGGGGCTCTCCTTGCCATCCTCTAGAGCTAAAGGGAATCTCAACGTGAGTCCCTGCCTCGAGGTAAGGCCCTGAGTAGCCCTGCAGAAAGGGAGGCATGCAGCTCTTTCCATGAGCTCTTAGTGGAGGTCTGTTTTATTGAAAAGAATTAACCCTTTCAGGACTCCTACGCCCTTCGGGTGAGCATCAATTTGGTTCCAAGATCACTGACTCCCTCCACACCCCTGTGGGCCTGCTGAGCAGCATTGAGTCCCATACGTCCCACGGAGGCTCTCTGTGTCTGCAGAGTCTCGGGCAACACACTATACGTTACTTCAGGAAAGCTACATTTCCAGAGCACTCGAACAGCATCAAAACTACATTTCTAGGCAGTCCAACATGCCCTGGAAGTCTTCGACATTGCCCTCGTCAGAGCTGCCCAGAGAAAACACTCTGCTTAGAATTTATCGAGGACCTCGTACCTGAAGTCACTCTATTCAAGAAGAAATACAGCATCTTAACATGCTGTGTCGTTCACAGGGCAAGAAACGTGAGAACTTGCCTCGAGGTAAGGCCATGAAATGCTTTGCAGAAGCGGAGGCGTGTAGCAGTTTCCATGTGGCCGTAGACGCATATCTTCAGCATTTTAAAGCCAGTACGCTTTTCAGGACACCCAGGTGCCTCGCCTGGAAACCCTATTCCCTGCAGGAACACTGAGTACCCTCAGGCTCCCCTGGCCCTTCTAAGCAACTTCCAGGCCAGGAGCTTTCAGACTCACAGTGTGTATGTCGAGTGTAGGGTAACACAGTGCACTCTTATTGGGACATCTTGATATAGCCAGCTATCGCCCAGGTTCACGAGCACCTTTAAGCAAGTTCCAATAGGCCGTGGAATTCGTTCTCATTCCCTAGTTTGAGCTGTACAGAGAGAAACAGTAAGCTTCTCCTTCCATTCAGGACCTCCTACCTGAAGTCACCCTGCCTCCTGAAGAAAGACGACCTCGTTTCTATTGAAACTAAAGCACAGTTTTTCCTGTAGCACGGCAGGCTTTTGAAGAGGCACGGGCCCAGAGGCCTAGCTAGGGCTTTCCTTGGTGTGGCCGTTCACTAGATGCAGAACACACTGCCTCGAGAAGTTGATTCAGGGAAGCAACAACTGTGTACTCTGTGTCTCATTTGACTTGATAAAAACCACAGAGATGTATGCTGCCTGTGCCCATGGAAATGGGGGCATGATGGGACTAGCCTTGCTTTTCGTTTGGAAACCTCCATTCTAGCTTCCGTGAAGCTCCCTGAAATTCTCTGCTGTTGACAGGCCTCTGGCCACTGTAGGCATGTGTCTGGGAAGAAAATGAGTTTTCTCTGGCTACACACGGAACTTCATTGGCCGGGGTGGGGCGCACCTTGCCATGCTCTAGAGCTAAAGGGAATCTAAACGTGAGCCCTTGGCTCGAGGTAAGGCCCTGAGTAGCCCTGCAGAACGGGAGGCATGCAGCTCTTTCCATTAGCTCTTTGTCGCTCTTCTGGTTTACTTTAAATGAAGTACCTTTTTTCAGGACTCCTAGGCCCCTCGGTTGAGCATCATTTTTGTTCCAAGGTCTCTGAGTATCTCCACACCCCTGTAGGCCTGCTGAGCAACAACGAGGCACATTGGTCCTCGGAGGTCCTCTGTGTCTGCTGAGTCATGGGCAACACACTGCACTCTTTCTTGTGATATCTTGATTCACAGCACTCGCACAGGTTCAAGAGCAATGTTCAACAAGTTCCAACATGCCGTGGAAGTCGCTCTCATTCCCTAGTTTGAGCTGTACAGAGAGAAACAGTAAGCTTCTCCTTCCATTCTGGACCTCCTACCTGAAGTCACCCTGCCTCTTGAAGAAAGACGACCTTCTTTGTATTGCAACTAAAGCACAGTTTTTCCTGTAGCACGGCAGGCTTTTGAAGCGGCACGGGTCCAGAGTCCTAGCCAGGGATTTCCTTGGTGAGGCCGTTCACTAGTTGCAGAACACCGTGCCTCGAGAAGTTGATTCAGGGAAGCAACAACTGTGTACTCTGTGTCTCATTTGACTTGTTAAAAACCACAGAGATGAATGCTGCCTGTGCCCATGGAAATGGGGTCATGAGGGTACTAGCCTTGCTTTCCGTTTGGAAACCTCCATTCTTGCTTCCGTGAAGCTCCCTGAAATTCTCTGCTGTTGACAGTCCTCTGGCCACTGTAGGCATGTGTCTGGGAAAAAAATGAGTTTTCTCTGGGTACAGACGGAGCTTCATTGGCCGGGGTGGGGCTCTCCTTGCCATCCTCTAGAGCTAAAGGGAATCTCAACGTGAGTCCCTGCCTCGAGGTAAGGCCCTGAGTAGCCCTGCAGAAAGGGAGGCATGCAGCTCTTTCCATGAGCTCTTAGTGGAGGTCTGTTTTATTGAAAAGAATTACCCCTTTCAGGACTCCTACGCCCTTCGGGTGAGCATCATTTTGGTTCCAAGATCACTGACTCCCTCCACACCCCTGTGGGCCTGCTGAGCAGCATTGAGTCCCATACGTCCCACGGAGGCTCTCTGTGTCTGCAGAGTCTCGGGCAACACACTATACGTTACTTCAGGAGAGCTACATTTCCAGAGCACTCGAACAGCATCAAAACTACATTTCTAGGCAGTCCAACATGCCCTGGAAGTCTTCGACATTGCCCTCGTCAGAGCTGCCCAGAGAAAACACTCTGCTTAGAATTTATCGAGGACCTCGTACCTGAAGTCACTCTATTCAAGAAGAAATACAGCATCTTAACATGCTGTGTCGTTCACAGGGCAAGAAACGTGAGAACTTGCCTCGAGGTAAGGCCATGAAATGCTTTGCAGAAGCGGAGGCGTGTAGCAGTTTCCATGTGGCCGTAGACGCATATCTTCAGCATTTTAAAGCCAGTACGCTTTTCAGGACACCCAGGTGCCTCGCCTGGAAACCCTATTCCCTGCAGGAACACTGAGTACCCTCAGGCTCCCCTGGCCCTTCTAAGCAACTTCCAGGCCAGGAGCTTTCAGACTCACAGTGTGTATGTCGAGTGTAGGGTAACACAGTGCACTCTTATTGGGACATCTTGATATAGCCAGCTATCGCCCAGGTTCACGAGCACCTTTAAGCAAGTTCCAATAGGCCGTGGAATTCGTTCTCATTCCCTAGTTTGAGCTGTACAGAGAGAAACAGTAAGCTTCTCCTTCCATTCAGGACCTCCTACCTGAAGTCACCCTGCCTCCTGAAGAAAGACGACCTCGTTTCTATTGAAACTAAAGCACAGTTTTTCCTGTAGCACGGCAGGCTTTTGAAGAGGCACGGGCCCAGAGGCCTAGCTAGGGCTTTCCTTGGTGTGGCCGTTCACTAGATGCAGAACACACTGCCTCGAGAAGTTGATTCAGGGAAGCAACAACTGTGTACTCTGTGTCTCATTTGACTTGTTAAAAACCACAGAGATGAATGCTGCCTGTGCCCATGGAAATGGGGTCATGAGGGTACTAGCCTTGCTTTCCGTTTGGAAACCTCCATTCTTGCTTCCGTGAAGCTCCCTGAAATTCTCTGCTGTTGACAGTCCTCTGGCCACTGTAGGCATGTGTCTGGGAAAAAAATGAGTTTTCTCTGGGTACACACGGAGCTTCATTGGCCGGGGTGGGGCTCTCCTTGCCATCCTCTAGAGCTAAAGGGAATCTCAACGTGAGTCCCTGCCTCGAGGTAAGGCCCTGAGTAGCCCTGCAGAAAGGGAGGCATGCAGCTCTTTCCATGAGCTCTTAGTGGAGGTCTGTTTTATTGAAAAGAATTACCCCTTTCAGGACTCCTACGCCCTTCGGGTGAGCATCAATTTGGTTCCAAGATCACTGACTCCCTCCACACCCCTGTGGGCCTGCTGAGCAGCATTGAGTCCCATACGTCCCACGGAGGCTCTCTGTGTCTGCAGAGTCTCGGGCAACACACTATACGTTACTTCAGGAGAGCTACATTTCCAGAGCACTCGAACAGCATCAAAACTACATTTCTAGGCAGTCCAACATGCCCTGGAAGTCTTCGACATTGCCCTCGTCAGAGCTGCCCAGAGAAAACACTCTGCTTAGAATTTATCGAGGACCTCGTACCTGAAGTCACTCTATTCAAGAAGAAATACAGCATCTTAACATGCTGTGTCGTTCACAGGGCAAGAAACGTGAGAACTTGCCTCGAGGTAAGGCCATGAAATGCTTTGCAGAAGCGGAGGCGTGTAGCAGTTTCCATGTGGCCGTAGACGCATATCTTCAGCATTTTAAAGCCAGTACGCTTTTCAGGACACCCAGGTGCCTCGCCTGGAAACCCTATTCCCTGCAGGAACACTGAGTACCCTCAGGCTCCCCTGGCCCTTCTAAGCAACTTCCAGGCCAGGAGCTTTCAGACTCACAGTGTGTATGTCGAGTGTAGGGTAACACAGTGCACTCTTATTGGGACATCTTGATATAGCCAGCTATCGCCCAGGTTCACGAGCACCTTTAAGCAAGTTCCAATAGGCCGTGGAATTCGTTCTCATTCCCTAGTTTGAGCTGTACAGAGAGAAACAGTAAGCTTCTCCTTCCATTCAGGACCTCCTACCTGAAGTCACCCTGCCTCCTGAAGAAAGACGACCTCGTTTCTATTGAAACTAAAGCACAGTTTTTCCTGTAGCACGGCAGGCTTTTGAAGAGGCACGGGCCCAGAGGCCTAGCTAGGGCTTTCCTTGGTGTGGCCGTTCACTAGATGCAGAACACACTGCCTCGAGAAGTTGATTCAGGGAAGCAACAACTGTGTACTCTGTGTCTCATTTGACTTGATAAAAACCACAGAGATGTATGCTGCCTGTGCCCATGGAAATGGGGGCATGATGGGACTAGCCTTGCTTTTCGTTTGGAAACCTCCATTCTAGCTTCCGTGAAGCTCCCTGAAATTCTCTGCTGTTGACAGGCCTCTGGCCACTGTAGGCATGTGTCTGGGAAGAAAATGAGTTTTCTCTGGCTAAACACGGAACTTCATTGGCCGGGGTGGGGCGCACCTTGCCATGCTCTAGAGCTAAAGGGAATCTAAACGTGAGCCCTTGGCTCGAGGTAAGGCCCTGAGTAGCCCTGCAGAACGGGAGGCATGCAGCTCTTTCCATTAGCTCTTAGTCGCTCTTCTGGTTTACTTTAAATGAAGTACCTTTTTTCAGGACTCCTAGGCCCCTCGGTTGAGCATCATTTTTGTTCCAAGGGCTCTGAGTATCTCCACACCCCTGTAGGCCTGCTGAGCAACAACGAGGCACATTGGTCCTCGGAGGTCCTCTGTGTCTGCTGAGTCATGGGCAACACACTGCACTCTTTCTTGTGATATCTTGATTCACAGCACTCGCACAGGTTCAAGAGCAATGTTCAACAAGTTCCAACATGCCGTGGAAGTCGCTCTCATTCCCTAGTTTGAGCTGTACAGAGAGAAACAGTAAGCTTCTCCTTCCATTCAGGACCTCCTACCTGAAGTCACCCTGCCTCTTGAAGAAAGACGACCTTCTTTCTATTGCAACTAAAGCACAGTTTTTCCTGTAGCACGGCATGCTTTTGAAGCGGGAAGGGCCCAGAGTCCTTGTCAGGGATTTCCTTGGTGAGGCCGTTTACTAGTTGCAGAACACCGTGCCTCGAGAAGTTGATTCAGGGAAGCAACAACTGTGTACTCTGTGTCTCATTTGACTTGTTAAAAACCACAGAGATGAATGCTGCCTGTGCCCATGGAAATGGGGTCATGAGGGTACTAGCCTTGCTTTCCGTTTGGAAACCTCCATTCTTGCTTCCGTGAAGCTCCCTGAAATTCTCTGCTGTTGACAGTCCTCTGGCCACTGTAGGCATGTGTCTGGGGAAAAAAATAAGTTTTCTCTGGGTACACACGGAGCTTCATTGGCCGGGGTGGGGCTCTCCTTGCTATCCTCTAGAGCTAAAGGGAATCTCAACGTGAGTCCCTGCCTCGAGGTAAGGCCCTGAGTAGCCCTGCAGAAAGGGAGGCATGCAGCTCTTTCCATGAGCTCTTAGTGGAGGTCCGTTTTATTTAAAAGAATTACCCCTTTCAGGACTCCTACGCCCTTCGGGTCAGCATCATTTTGGTTCCAAGATCACTGACTCCCTCCACACCCCTGTGGGCCTGCTGAGCAGCATTGAGTCCCATACGTCCCACGGAGGCTCTCTGTGTCTGCAGAGTCTCGGGCAACACACTATACGTTACTTCAGGAGAGCTACATTTCCAGAGCACTCGAACAGCATCAAAACTACATTTCTAGGCAGTCCAACATGCCCTGGAAGTCTTCGACATTGCCCTCGTCAGAGCTGCCCAGAGAAAACACTCTGCTTAGAATTTATCGAGGACCTCGTACCTGAAGTCACTCTATTCAAGGAGAAATACAGCATCTTAACATGCTGTGTCGTTCACAGGGCAAGAAACGTGAGAACTTGCCTCGAGGTAAGGCCATGAAATGCTTTGCAGAAGCGGAGGCGTGTAGCAGTTTCCATGTGGCCGTAGACGCATATCTTCAGCATTTTAAAGCCAGTACGCTTTTCAGGACACCCAGGTGCCTCGCCTGGAAACCCTATTCCCTGCAAGAACACTGAGTACCCTCAGGCTCCCCTGGCCCTTCTAAGCAACTTCCAGGCCAGGAGCTTTCAGACTCACAGTGTGTATGTCGAGTGTAGGGTAACACAGTGCACTCTTATTGAGACATCTTGATATAGCCAGCAATCGCCCAGGTTCACGAGCACCTTTAAGCAAGTTCCAATAGGCCGTGGAATTCGTTCTCATTCCCTAGTTTGAGCTGTACAGAGAGAAACAGTAAGCTTCTCCTTCCATTCAGGACCTCCTACCTGAAGTCACCCTGCCTCCTGAAGAAAGACGACCTCGTTTCTATTGAAACTAAAGCACAGTTTTTCCTGTAGCACGGCAGGCTTTTGAAGCGGCACGGGTCCAGAGTCCTAGCCAGGGATTTCCTTGGTGAGGCCGTTCACTAGTTGCAGAACACCGTGCCTCGAGAAGTTGATTCAGGGAAGCAACAACTGTGTACTCTGTGTCTCATTTGACTTGTTAAAAACCACAGAGATGAATGCTGCCTGTGCCCATGGAAATGGGGTCATGAGGGTACTAGCCTTGCTTTCCGTTTGGAAACCTCCATTCTTGCTTCCGTGAAGCTCCCTGAAATTCTCTGCTGTTGACAGTCCTCTGGCCACTGTAGGCATGTGTCTGGGAAAAAAATGAGTTTTCTCTGGGTACAGACGGAGCTTCATTGGCCGGGGTGGGGCTCTCCTTGCCATCCTCTAGAGCTAAAGGGAATCTCAACGTGAGTCCCTGCCTCGAGGTAAGGCCCTGAGTAGCCCTGCAGAAAGGGAGGCATGCAGCTCTTTCCATGAGCTCTTAGTGGAGGTCTGTTTTATTGAAAAGAATTACCCCTTTCAGGACTCCTACGCCCTTCGGGTGAGCATCATTTTGGTTCCAAGATCACTGACTCCCTCCACACCCCTGTGGGCCTGCTGAGCAGCATTGAGTCCCATACGTCCCACGGAGGCTCTCTGTGTCTGCAGAGTCTCGGGCAACACACTATACGTTACTTCAGGAGAGCTACATTTCCAGAGCACTCGAACAGCATCAGAACTACATTTCTAGGCAGTCCACCATGCCCTGGAAGTCTTCGACATTGCCCTCGTCAGAGCTGCCCAGAGAAAACACTCTGCTTAGAATTTATCGAGGACCTCGTACCTGAAGTCACTCTATTCAAGGAGAAATACAGCATCTTAACATGCTGTGTCGTTCACAGGGCAAGAAACGTGAGAACTTGCCTCGAGGTAAGGCCATGAAATGCTTTGCAGAAGCGGAGGCGTGTAGCAGTTTCCATGTGGCCGTAGACGCATATCTTCAGCATTTTAAAGCCAGTACGCTTTTCAGGACACCCAGGTGCCTCGCCTGGAAACCCTATTCCCTGCAGGAACACTGAGTACCCTCAGGCTCCCCTGGCCCTTCTAAGCAACTTCCAGGCCAGGAGCTTTCAGACTCACAGTGTGTATGTCGAGTGTAGGGTAACACAGTGCACTCTTATTGGGACATCTTGATATAGCCAGCTATCGCCCAGGTTCACGAGCACCTTTAAGCAAGTTCCAATAGGCCGTGGAATTCTTTCTCATTCCCTAGTTTGAGCTGTACAGAGAGAAACAGTAAGCTTCTCCTTCCATTCAGGACCTCCTACCTGAAGTCACCCTGCCTCCTGAAGAAAGACGACCTCGTTTCTATTGAAACTAAAGCACAGTTTTTCCTGTAGCACGGCAGGCTTTTGAAGAGGCACGGGCCCAGAGGCCTAGCTAGGGCTTTCCTTGGTGTGGCCGTTCACTAGATGCAGAACACACTGCCTCGAGAAGTTGATTCAGGGAAGCAACAACTGTGTACTCTGTGTCTCATTTGACTTGTTAAAAACCACAGAGATGAATGCTGCCTGTGCCCATGGAAATGGGGTCATGAGGGTACTAGCCTTGCTTTTCGTTTGGAAACCTCCATTCTTGCTTCCGTGAAGCTCCCTGAAATTCTCTGCTGTTGACAGTCCTCTGGCCACTGTAGGCATGTGTCTGGGAAAAAAATGAGTTTTCTCTGGGTACACACGGAGCTTCATTGGCCGGGGTGGGGCTCTCCTTGCCATCCTCTAGAGCTAAAGGGAATCTCAACGTGAGTCCCTGCCTCGAGGTAAGGCCCTGAGTAGCCCTGCAGAAAGGGAGGCATGCAGCTCTTTCCATGAGCTCTTAGTGGAGGTCTGTTTTATTGAAAAGAATTACCCCTTTCAGGACTCCTACGCCCTTCGGGTGAGCATCAATTTGGTTCCAAGATCACTGACTCCCTCCACACCCCTGTGGGCCTGCTGAGCAGCATTGAGTCCCATACGTCCCACGGAGGCTCTCTGTGTCTGCAGAGTCTCGGGCAACACACTATACGTTACTTCAGGAAAGCTACATTTCCAGAGCACTCGAACAGCATCAAAACTACATTTCTAGGCAGTCCAACATGCCCTGGAAGTCTTCGCCATTGCCCTCGTCAGAGCTGCCCAGAGAAAACACTCTGCTTAGAATTTATCGAGGACCTCGTACCTGAAGTCACTCTATTCAAGAAGAAATACAGCATCTTAACATGCTGTGTCGTTCACAGGGCAAGAAACGTGAGAACTTGCCTCGAGGTAAGGCCATGAAATGCTTTGCAGAAGCGGAGGCGTGTAGCAGTTTCCATGTGGCCGTAGACGCATATCTTCAGCATTTTAAAGCCAGTACGCTTTTCAGGACACCCAGGTGCCTCGCCTGGAAACCCTATTCCCTGCAGGAACACTGAGTACCCTCAGGCTCCCCTGGCCCTTCTAAGCAACTTCCAGGCCAGGAGCTTTCAGACTCACAGTGTGTATGTCGAGTGTAGGGTAACACAGTGCACTCTTATTGGGACATCTTGATATAGCCAGCTATCGCCCAGGTTCACGAGCACCTTTAAGCAAGTTCCAATAGGCCGTGGAATTCGTTCTCATTCCCTAGTTTGAGCTGTACAGAGAGAAACAGTAAGCTTCTCCTTCCATTCAGGACCTCCTACCTGAAGTCACCCTGCCTCCTGAAGAAAGACGACCTCGTTTCTATTGAAACTAAAGCACAGTTTTTCCTGTAGCACGGCAGGCTTTTGAAGAGGCACGGGCCCAGAGGCCTAGCTAGGGCTTTCCTTGGTGTGGCCGTTCACTAGATGCAGAACACACTGCCTCGAGAAGTTGATTCAGGGAAGCAACAACTGTGTACTCTGTGTCTCATTTGACTTGATAAAAACCACAGAGATGTATGCTGCCTGTGCCCATGGAAATGGGGGCATGATGGGACTAGCCTTGCTTTTCGTTTGGAAACCTCCATTCTAGCTTCCGTGAAGCTCCCTGAAATTCTCTGCTGTTGACAGGCCTCTGGCCACTGTAGGCATGTGTCTGGGAAGAAAATGAGTTTTCTCTGGCTACACACGGAACTTCATTGGCCGGGGTGGGGCGCACCTTGCCATGCTCTAGAGCTAAAGGGAATCTAAACGTGAGCCCTTGGCTCGAGGTAAGGCCCTGAGTAGCCCTGCAGAACGGGAGGCATGCAGCACTTTCCATTAGCTCTTTGTCGCTCTTCTGGTTTACTTTAAATGAAGTACCTTTTTTCAGGACTCCTAGGCCCCTCGGTTGAGCATCATTTTTCTTCCAAGGTCTCTGAGTATCTCCACACCCCTGTAGGCCTGCTGAGCAACAACGAGGCACATTGGTCCTCGGAGGTCCTCTGTGTCTGCTGAGTCATGGGCAACACACTGCACTCTTTCTTGTGATATCTTGATTCACAGCACTCGCACAGGTTCAAGAGCAATGTTCAACAAGTTCCAACATGCCGTGGAAGTCGCTCTCATTCCCTAGTTTGAGCTGTACAGAGAGAAACAGTAAGCTTCTCCTTCCATTCTGGACCTCCTACCTGAAGTCACCCTGCCTCTTGAAGAAAGACGACCTTCTTTGTATTGCAACTAAAGCACAGTTTTTCCTGTAGCACGGCAGGCTTTTGAAGCGGCACGGGTCCAGAGTCCTAGCCAGGGATTTCCTTGGTGAGGCCGTTCACTAGTTGCAGAACACCGTGCCTCGAGAAGTTGATTCAGGGAAGCAACAACTGTGTACTCTGTGTCTCATTTGACTTGTTAAAAACCACAGAGATGAATGCTGCCTGTGCCCATGGAAATGGGGTCATGAGGGTACTAGCCTTGCTTTCCGTTTGGAAACCTCCATTCTTGCTTCCGTGAAGCTCCCTGAAATTCTCTGCTGTTGACAGTCCTCTGGCCACTGTAGGCATGTGTCTGGGAAAAAAATGAGTTTTCTCTGGGTACAGACGGAGCTTCATTGGCCGGGGTGGGGCTCTCCTTGCCATCCTCTAGAGCTAAAGGGAATCTCAACGTGAGTCCCTGCCTCGAGGTAAGGCCCTGAGTAGCCCTGCAGAAAGGGAGGCATGCAGCTCTTTCCATGAGCTCTTAGTGGAGGTCTGTTTTATTGAAAAGAATTACCCCTTTCAGGACTCCTACGCCCTTCGGGTGAGCATCATTTTGGTTCCAAGATCACTGACTCCCTCCACACCCCTGTGGGCCTGCTGAGCAGCATTGAGTCCCATACGTCCCACGGAGGCTCTCTGTGTCTGCAGAGTCTCGGGCAACACACTATACGTTACTTCAGGAGAGCTACATTTCCAGAGCACTCGAACAGCATCAAAACTACATTTCTAGGCAGTCCAACATGCCCTGGAAGTCTTCGACATTGCCCTCGTCAGAGCTGCCCAGAGAAAACACTCTGCTTAGAATTTATCGAGGACCTCGTACCTGAAGTCACTCTATTCAAGAAGAAATACAGCATCTTAACATGCTGTGTCGTTCACAGGGCAAGAAACGTGAGAACTTGCCTCGAGGTAAGGCCATGAAATGCTTTGCAGAAGCGGAGGCGTGTAGCAGTTTCCATGTGGCCGTAGACGCATATCTTCAGCATTTTAAAGCCAGTACGCTTTTCAGGACACCCAGGTGCCTCGCCTGGAAACCCTATTCCCTGCAGGAACACTGAGTACCCTCAGGCTCCCCTGGCCCTTCTAAGCAACTTCCAGGCCAGGAGCTTTCAGACTCACAGTGTGTATGTCGAGTGTAGGGTAACACAGTGCACTCTTATTGGGACATCTTGATATAGCCAGCTATCGCCCAGGTTCACGAGCACCTTTAAGCAAGTTCCAATAGGCCGTGGAATTCGTTCTCATTCCCTAGTTTGAGCTGTACAGAGAGAAACAGTAAGCTTCTCCTTCCATTCAGGACCTCCTACCTGAAGTCACCCTGCCTCCTGAAGAAAGACGACCTCGTTTCTATTGAAACTAAAGCACAGTTTTTCCTGTAGCACGGCAGGCTTTTGAAGAGGCACGGGCCCAGAGGCCTAGCTAGGGCTTTCCTTGGTGTGGCCGTTCACTAGATGCAGAACACACTGCCTCGAGAAGTTGATTCAGGGAAGCAACAACTGTGTACTCTGTGTCTCATTTGACTTGTTAAAAACCACAGAGATGAATGCTGCCTGTGCCCATGGAAATGGGGTCATGAGGGTACTAGCCTTGCTTTCCGTTTGGAAACCTCCATTCTTGCTTCCGTGAAGCTCCCTGAAATTCTCTGCTGTTGACAGTCCTCTGGCCACTGTAGGCATGTGTCTGGGAAAAAAATGAGTTTTCTCTGGGTACACACGGAGCTTCATTGGCCGGGGTGGGGCTCTCCTTGCCATCCTCTAGAGCTAAAGGGAATCTCAACGTGAGTCCCTGCCTCGAGGTAAGGCCCTGAGTAGCCCTGCAGAAAGGGAGGCATGCAGCTCTTTCCATGAGCTCTTAGTGGAGGTCTGTTTTATTGAAAAGAATTACCCCTTTCAGGACTCCTACGCCCTTCGGGTGAGCATCAATTTGGTTCCAAGATCACTGACTCCCTCCACACCCCTGTGGGCCTGCTGAGCAGCATTGAGTCCCATACGTCCCACGGAGGCTCTCTGTGTCTGCAGAGTCTCGGGCAACACACTATACGTTACTTCAGGAGAGCTACATTTCCAGAGCACTCGAACAGCATCAAAACTACATTTCTAGGCAGTCCAACATGCCCTGGAAGTCTTCGACATTGCCCTCGTCAGAGCTGCCCAGAGAAAACACTCTGCTTAGAATTTATCGAGGACCTCGTACCTGAAGTCACTCTATTCAAGAAGAAATACAGCATCTTAACATGCTGTGTCGTTCACAGGGCAAGAAACGTGAGAACTTGCCTCGAGGTAAGGCCATGAAATGCTTTGCAGAAGCGGAGGCGTGTAGCAGTTTCCATGTGGCCGTAGACGCATATCTTCAGCATTTTAAAGCCAGTACGCTTTTCAGGACACCCAGGTGCCTCGCCTGGAAACCCTATTCCCTGCAGGAACACTGAGTACCCTCAGGCTCCCCTGGCCCTTCTAAGCAACTTCCAGGCCAGGAGCTTTCAGACTCACAGTGTGTATGTCGAGTGTAGGGTAACACAGTGCACTCTTATTGGGACATCTTGATATAGCCAGCTATCGCCCAGGTTCACGAGCACCTTTAAGCAAGTTCCAATAGGCCGTGGAATTCGTTCTCATTCCCTAGTTTGAGCTGTACAGAGAGAAACAGTAAGCTTCTCCTTCCATTCAGGACCTCCTACCTGAAGTCACCCTGCCTCCTGAAGAAAGACGACCTCGTTTCTATTGAAACTAAAGCACAGTTTTTCCTGTAGCACGGCAGGCTTTTGAAGAGGCACGGGCCCAGAGGCCTAGCTAGGGCTTTCCTTGGTGTGGCCGTTCACTAGATGCAGAACACACTGCCTCGAGAAGTTGATTCAGGGAAGCAACAACTGTGTACTCTGTGTCTCATTTGACTTGATAAAAACCACAGAGATGTATGCTGCCTGTGCCCATGGAAATGGGGGCATGATGGGACTAGCCTTGCTTTTCGTTTGGAAACCTCCATTCTAGCTTCCGTGAAGCTCCCTGAAATTCTCTGCTGTTGACAGGCCTCTGGCCACTGTAGGCATGTGTCTGTGAAGAAAATGAGTTTTCTCTGGCTAAACACGGAACTTCATTGGCCGGGGTGGGGCGCACCTTGCCATGCTCTAGAGCTAAAGGGAATCTAAACGTGAGCCCTTGGCTCGAGGTAAGGCCCTGAGTAGCCCTGCAGAACGGGAGGCATGCAGCTCTTTCCATTAGCTCTTAGTCGCTCTTCTGGTTTACTTTAAATGAAGTACCTTTTTTCAGGACTCCTAGGCCCCTCGGTTGAGCATCATTTTTGTTCCAAGGGCTCTGAGTATCTCCACACCCCTGTAGGCCTGCTGAGCAACAACGAGGCACATTGGTCCTCGGAGGTCCTCTGTGTCTGCTGAGTCATGGGCAACACACTGCACTCTTTCTTGTGATATCTTGATTCACAGCACTCGCACAGGTTCAAGAGCAATGTTCAACAAGTTCCAACATGCCGTGGAAGTCGCTCTCATTCCCTAGTTTGAGCTGTACAGAGAGAAACAGTAAGCTTCTCCTTCCATTCAGGACCTCCTACCTGAAGTCACCCTGCCTCTTGAAGAAAGACGACCTTCTTTCTATTGCAACTAAAGCACAGTTTTTCCTGTAGCACGGCATGCTTTTGAAGCGGGAAGGGCCCAGAGTCCTTGTCAGGGATTTCCTTGTTGAGGCCGTTTACTAGTTGCAGAACACCGTGCCTCGAGAAGTTGATTCAGGGAAGCAACAACTGTGTACTCTGTGTCTCATTTGACTTGTTAAAAACCACAGAGATGAATGCTGCCTGTGCCCATGGAAATGGGGTCATGAGGGTACTAGCCTTGCTTTCCGTTTGGAAACCTCCATTCTTGCTTCCGTGAAGCTCCCTGAAATTCTCTGCTGTTGACAGTCCTCTGGCCACTGTAGGCATGTGTCTGGGGAAAAAAATAAGTTTTCTCTGGGTACACACGGAGCTTCATTGGCCGGGGTGGGGCTCTCCTTGCTATCCTCTAGAGCTAAAGGGAATCTCAACGTGAGTCCCTGCCTCGAGGTAAGGCCCTGAGTAGCCCTGCAGAAAGGGAGGCTTGCAGCTCTTTCCATGAGCTCTTAGTGGAGGTCCGTTTTATTTAAAAGAATTACCCCTTTCAGGACTCCTACGCCCTTCGGGTCAGCATCATTTTGGTTCCAAGATCACTGACTCCCTCCACACCCCTGTGGGCCTGCTGAGCAGCATTGAGTCCCATACGTCCCACGGAGGCTCTCTGTGTCTGCAGAGTCTCGGGCAACACACTATACGTTACTTCAGGAGAGCTACATTTCCAGAGCACTCGAACAGCATCAAAACTACATTTCTAGGCAGTCCAACATGCCCTGGAAGTCTTCGCCATTGCCCTCGTCAGAGCTGCCCAGAGAAAACACTCTGCTTAGAATTTATCGAGGACCTCGTACCTGAAGTCACTCTATTCAAGAAGAAATACAGCATCTTAACATGCTGTGTCGTTCACAGGGCAAGAAACGTGAGAACTTGCCTCGAGGTAAGGCCATGAAATGCTTTGCAGAAGCGGAGGCGTGTAGCAGTTTCCATGTGGCCGTAGACGCATATCTTCAGCATTTTAAAGCCAGTACGCTTTTCAGGACACCCAGGTGCCTCGCCTGGAAACCCTATTCCCTGCAGGAACACTGAGTACCCTCAGGCTCCCCTGGCCCTTCTAAGCAACTTCCAGGCCAGGAGCTTTCAGACTCACAGTGTGTATGTCGAGTGTAGGGTAACACAGTGCACTCTTATTGGGACATCTTGATATAGCCAGCTATCGCCCAGGTTCACGAGCACCTTTAAGCAAGTTCCAATAGGCCGTGGAATTCGTTCTCATTCCCTAGTTTGAGCTGTACAGAGAGAAACAGTAAGCTTCTCCTTCCATTCAGGACCTCCTACCTGAAGTCACCCTGCCTCCTGAAGAAAGACGACCTCGTTTCTATTGAAACTAAAGCACAGTTTTTCCTGTAGCACGGCAGGCTTTTGAAGAGGCACGGGCCCAGAGGCCTAGCTAGGGCTTTCCTTGGTGTGGCCGTTCACTAGATGCAGAACACACTGCCTCGAGAAGTTGATTCAGGGAAGCAACAACTGTGTACTCTGTGTCTCATTTGACTTGATAAAAACCACAGAGATGTATGCTGTCTGTGCCCATGGAAATGGGGGCATGATGGGACTAGCCTTGCTTTTCGTTTGGAAACCTCCATTCTAGCTTCCGTGAAGCTCCCTGAAATTCTCTGCTGTTGACAGGCCTCTGGCCACTGTAGGCATGTGTCTGTGAAGAAAATGAGTTTTCTCTGGCTAAACACGGAACATCATTGGCCGGGGTGGGGCGCACCTTGCCATGCTCTAGAGCTAAAGGGAATCTAAACGTGAGCCCTTGGCTCGAGGTAAGGCCCTGAGTAGCCCTGCAGAACGGGAGGCATGCAGCTCTTTCCATTAGCTCTTAGTCGCTCTTCTGGTTTACTTTAAATGACGTACCTTTTTTCAGGACTCCTAGGCCCCTCGGTTGAGCATCATTTTTGTTCCAAGGGCTCTGAGTATCTCCACACCCCTGTAGGCCTGCTGAGCAACAACGAGGCACATTGGTCCTCGGAGGTCCTCTGTGTCTGCTGAGTCATGGGCAACACACTGCACTCTTTCTTGTGATATCTTGATTCACAGCACTCGCACAGGTTCAAGAGCAATGTTCAACAAGTTCCAACATGCCGTGGAAGTCGCTCTCATTCCCTAGTTTGAGCTGTACAGAGAGAAACAGTAAGCTTCTCCTTCCATTCAGGACCTCCTACCTGAAGTCACCCTGCCTCTTGAAGAAAGACGACCTTCTTTCTATTGCAACTAAAGCACAGTTTTTCCTGTAGCACGGCATGCTTTTGAAGCGGGAAGGGCCCAGAGTCCTTGTCAGGGATTTCCTTGTTGAGGCCGTTTACTAGTTGCAGAACACCGTGCCTCGAGAAGTTGATTCAGGGAAGCAACAACTGTGTACTCTGTGTCTCATTTGACTTGTTAAAAACCACAGAGATGAATGCTGCCTGTGCCCATGGAAATGGGGTCATGAGGGTACTAGCCTTGCTTTCCGTTTGGAAACCTCCATTCTTGCTTCCGTGAAGCTCCCTGAAATTCTCTGCTGTTGACAGTCCTCTGGCCACTGTAGGCATGTGTCTGGGGAAAAAAATAAGTTTTCTCTGGGTACACACGGAGCTTCATTGGCCGGGGTGGGGCTCTCCTTGCTATCCTCTAGAGCTAAAGGGAATCTCAACGTGAGTCCCTGCCTCGAGGTAAGGCCCTGAGTAGCCCTGCAGAAAGGGAGGCTTGCAGCTCTTTCCATGAGCTCTTAGTGGAGGTCCGTTTTATTTAAAAGAATTACCCCTTTCAGGACTCCTACGCCCTTCGGGTCAGCATCATTTTGGTTCCAAGATCACTGACTCCCTCCACACCCCTGTGGGCCTGCTGAGCAGCATTGAGTCCCATACGTCCCACGGAGGCTCTCTGTGTCTGCAGAGTCTCGGGCAACACACTATACGTTACTTCAGGAGAGCTACATTTCCAGAGCACTCGAACAGCATCAAAACTACATTTCTAGGCAGTCCAACATGCCCTGGAAGTCTTCGACATTGCCCTCGTCAGAGCTGCCCAGAGAAAACACTCTGCTTAGAATTTATCGAGGACCTCGTACCTGAAGTCACTCTATTCAAGGAGAAATACAGCATCTTAACATGCTGTGTCGTTCACAGGGCAAGAAACGTGAGAACTTGCCTCGAGGTAAGGCCATGAAATGCTTTGCAGAAGCGGAGGCGTGTAGCAGTTTCCATGTGGCCGTAGACGCATATCTTCAGCATTTTAAAGCCAGTACGCTTTTCAGGACACCCAGGTGCCTCGCCTGGAAACCCTATTCCCTGCAAGAACACTGAGTACCCTCAGGCTCCCCTGGCCCTTCTAAGCAACTTCCAGGCCAGGAGCTTTCAGACTCACAGTGTGTATGTCGAGTGTAGGGTAACACAGTGCACTCTTATTGAGACATCTTGATATAGCCAGCAATCGCCCAGGTTCACGAGCACCTTTAAGCAAGTTCCAATAGGCCGTGGAATTCGTTCTCATTCCCTAGTTTGAGCTGTACAGAGAGAAACAGTAAGCTTCTCCTTCCATTCAGGACCTCCTACCTGAAGTCACCCTGCCTCCTGAAGAAAGACGACCTCGTTTCTATTGAAACTAAAGCACAGTTTTTCCTGTAGCACGGCAGGCTTTTGAAGAGGCACGGGCCCAGAGGCCTAGCTAGGGCTTTCCTTGGTGTGGCCGTTCACTAGATGCAGAACACCCTGCCTCGAGAAGTTGATTCAGGGAAGCAACAACTGTGTAC
Organism: Balaenoptera physalus; assembly: GCF_965194825.1. Taxonomy (NCBI): domain Eukaryota; kingdom Metazoa; phylum Chordata; class Mammalia; order Artiodactyla; family Balaenopteridae; genus Balaenoptera; species Balaenoptera physalus. The sequence continues at coordinate 110,551,457 of NC_138888.1, forward strand.
TCTGTGTCTGATTTGACTTGTTAAAAACCACAGAGATGTATGCTGCCTGTGCCCATGGAAATGGGGGCATGATGGGACTAGCCTTGCTTTTCGTTTGGAAACCTCCATTCTAGCTTCGGTGAAGCTCCCTGAAATTCTCTGCTGTTGACAGGCCTCTGGCCACTGTAGGCATGTGTCTGGGAAGAAAATGAGTTTTCTCTGGCTACACACGGAACTTCATTGACCTGGGTGGGGCGCACCTTGCCATGCTCTAGAGCTAAAGGGAATCTAAACGTGAGCCCTTGGCTCGAGGTAAGGCCCTGAGTAGCCCTGCAGAACGGGAGGCATGCAGCTCTTTCCATTAGCTCTTAGTCGCTCTTCTGGTTCACTTTAAATGAAGTACCTTTTTTCAGGACTCCTAGGCCCCTCGGTTGAGCATCATTTTTGTTCCAAGGTCTCTGAGTATCTCCACACCCCTGTAGGCCTGCTGAGCAACAACGAGGCACATTGGTCCTCGGAGGTCCTCTGTGTCTGCTGAGTCATGGGCAACACACTGCACTCTTTCTTGTGATATCTTGATTCACAGCACTCGCACAGGTGCAAGAGCAATGTTCAACAAGTTCCAACATGACGTGGAAGTCGCTCTCATTCCCTAGTTTGAGCTGTACAGAGAGAAACAGTAAGCTTCTCCTTCCATTCAGGACCTCCTACCTGAAGTCACCCTGCCTCTTGAAGAAAGACGACCTTCTTTCTATTGCAACTAAAGCACAGTTTTTCCTGTAGCACGGCATGCTTTTGAAGCAGCACGGGTCCAGAGTCCTAGCCAGGGATTTCCTTGGTGAGGCCGTTCACTAGTTGCAGAACACCGTGCCTCGAGAAGTTGATTCAGGGAAGCAACAACTGTGTACTCTGTGTCTCATTTGACTTGTTAAAAACCACAGAGATGAATGCTGCCTGTGCCCATGGAAATGGGGTCATGAGGGTACTAGCCTTGCTTTCCGTTTGGAAACCTCCATTCTTGCTTCCGTGAAGCTCCCTGAAATTCTCTGCTGTTGACAGTCCTCTGGCCACTGTAGGCATGTGTCTGGGGAAAAAAATAAGTTTTCTCTGGGTACACACGGAGCTTCATTCGCCGGGGTGGGGCTCTCCTTGCCATCCTCTAGAGCTAAAGGGAATCTCAACGTGAGTCCCTGCCTCGAGGTAAGGCCCTGAGTAGCCCTGCAGAAAGGGAGGCATGCAGCTCTTTCCATGAGCTCTTAGTGGAGGTCCGTTTTATTTAAAAGAATTACCCCTTTCAGGACTCCTACGCCCTTCGGGTCAGCATCATTTTGGTTCCAAGATCACTGACTCCCTCCACACCCCTGTGGGCCTGCTGAGCAGCATTGAGTCCCATACGTCCCACGGAGGCTCTCTGTGTCTGCAGAGTCTCGGGCAACACACTATACGTTACTTCAGGAGAGCTACATTTCCAGAGCACTCGAACAGCATCAAAACTACATTTCTAGGCAGTCCAACATGCCCTGGAAGTCTTCGACATTGCCCTCGTCAGAGCTGCCCAGAGAAAACACTCTGCTTAGAATTTATCGAGGACCTCGTACCTGAAGTCACTCTATTCAAGGAGAAATACAGCATCTTAACATGCTGTGTCGTTCACAGGGCAAGAAACGTGAGAACTTGCCTCGAGGTAAGGCCATGAAATGCTTTGCAGAAGCGGAGGCGTGTAGCAGTTTCCATGTGGCCGTAGACGCATATCTTCAGCATTTTAAAGCCAGTACGCTTTTCAGGACACCCAGGTGCCTCGCCTGGAAACCCTATTCCCTGCAAGAACACTGAGTACCCTCAGGCTCCCCTGGCCCTTCTAAGCAACTTCCAGGCCAGGAGCTTTCAGACTCACAGTGTGTATGTCGAGTGTAGGGTAACACAGTGCACTCTTATTGAGACATCTTGATATAGCCAGCAATCGCCCAGGTTCACGAGCACCTTTAAGCAAGTTCCAATAGGCCGTGGAATTCGTTCTCATTCCCTAGTTTGAGCTGTACAGAGAGAAACAGTAAGCTTCTCCTTCCATTCAGGACCTCCTACCTGAAGTCACCCTGCCTCCTGAAGAAAGACGACCTCGTTTCTATTGAAACTAAAGCACAGTTTTTCCTTTAGCACGGCAGGCTTTTGAAGAGGCACGGGCCCAGAGGCCTAGCTAGGGCTTTCCTTGGTGTGGCCGTTCACTAGATGCAGAACACCCTGCCTCGAGAAGTTGATTCAGGGAAGCAACAACTGTGTACTCTGTGTCTGATTTGACTTGTTAAAAACCACAGAGATGTATGCTGCCTGTGCCCATGGAAATGGGGGCATGATGGGACTAGCCTTGCTTTTCGTTTGGAAACCTCCATTCTAGCTTCGGTGAAGCTCCCTTAAATTCTCTGCTGTTGACAGGCCTCTGGCCACTGTAGGCATGTGTCTGGGAAGAAAATGAGTTTTCTCTGGCTACACACGGAACTTCATTGGCCTGGGTGGGGCGCACCTTGCCATGCTCTAGAGCTAAAGGGAATCTAAACGTGAGCCCTTGGCTCGAGGTAAGGCCCTGAGTAGCCCTGCAGAACGGGAGGCATGCAGCTCTTTCCATTAGCTCTTAGTCGCTCTTCTGGTTCACTTTAAATGAAGTACCTTTTTTCAGGACTCCTAGGCCCCTCGGTTGAGCATCATTTTTGTTCCAAGGTCTCTGAGTATCTCCACACCCCTGTAGGCCTGCTGAGCAACAACGAGGCACATTGGTCCTCGGAGGTCCTCTGTGTCTGCTGAGTCATGGGCAACACACTGCACTCTTTCTTGTGATATCTTGATTCACAGCACTCGCACAGGTGCAAGAGCAATGTTCAACAAGTTCCAACATGCCGTGGAAGTCGCTCTCATTCCCTAGTTTGAGCTGTACAGAGAGAAACAGTAAGCTTCTCCTTCCATTCAGGACCTCCTACCTGAAGTCACCCTGCCTCTTGAAGAAAGACGACCTTCTTTCTATTGCAACTAAAGCACAGTTTTTCCTGTAGCACGGCATGCTTTTGAAGCAGCACGGGTCCAGAGTCCTAGCCAGGGATTTCCTTGGTGAGGCCGTTCACTAGTTGCAGAACACCGTGCCTCGAGAAGTTGATTCAGGGAAGCAACAACTGTGTACTCTGTGTCTCATTTGACTTGTTAAAAACCACAGAGATGAATGCTGCCTGTGCCCATGGAAATGGGGTCATGAGGGTACTAGCCTTGCTTTCCGTTTGGAAACCTCCATTCTTGCTTCCGTGAAGCTCCCTGAAATTCTCTGCTGTTGACAGTCCTCTGGCCACTGTAGGCATGTGTCTGGGGAAAAAAATGAGTTTTCTCTGGGTACACACGGAGCTTCATTCGCCGGGGTGGGGCTCTCCTTGCCATCCTCTAGAGCTAAAGGGAATCTCAACGTGAGTCCCTGCCTCGAGGTAAGGCCCTGAGTAGCCCTGCAGAAAGGGAGGCATGCAGCTCTTTCCATGAGCTCTTAGTGGAGGTCCGTTTTATTTAAAAGAATTACCCCTTTCAGGACTCCTACGCCCTTCGGGTCAGCATCATTTTGGTTCCAAGATCACTGACTCCCTCCACACCCCTGTGGGCCTGCTGAGCAGCATTGAGTCCCATACGTCCCACGGAGGCTCTCTGTGTCTGCAGAGTCTCGGGCAACACACTATACGTTACTTCAGGAGAGGTACATTTCCAGAGCACTCGAACAGCATCAAAACTACATTTCTAGGCAGTCCAACATGCCCTGGAAGTCTTCGACATTGCCCTCGTCAGAGCTGCCCAGAGAAAACACTCTGCTTAGAATTTATCGAGGACCTCGTACCTGAAGTCACTCTATTCAAGGAGAAATACAGCATCTTAACATGCTGTGTCGTTCACAGGGCAAGAAACGTGAGAACTTGCCTCGAGGTAAGGCCATGAAATGCTTTGCAGAAGCGGAGGCGTGTAGCAGTTTCCATGTGGCCGTAGACGCATATCTTCAGCATTTTAAAGCCAGTACGCTTTTCAGGACACCCAGGTGCCTCGCCTGGAAACCCTATTCCCTGCAAGAACACTGAGTACCCTCAGGCTCCCCTGGCCCTTCTAAGCAACTTCCAGGCCAGGAGCTTTCAGACTCACAGTGTGTATGTCGAGTGTAGGGTAACACAGTGCACTCTTATTGAGACATCTTGATATAGCCAGCAATCGCCCAGGTTCACGAGCACCTTTAAGCAAGTTCCAATAGGCCGTGGAATTCGTTCTCATTCCCTAGTTTGAGCTGTACAGAGAGAAACAGTAAGCTTCTCCTTCCATTCAGGACCTCCTACCTGAAGTCACCCTGCCTCCTGAAGAAAGACGACCTCGTTTCTATTGAAACTAAAGCACAGTTTTTCCTGTAGCACGGCAGGCTTTTGAAGAGGCACGGGCCCAGAGGCCTAGCTAGGGCTTTCCTTGGTGTGGCCGTTCACTAGATGCAGAACACCCTGCCTCGAGAAGTTGATTCAGGGAAGCAACAACTGTGTACTCTGTGTCTGATTTGACTTGTTAAAAACCACAGAGATGTATGCTGCCTGTGCCCATGGAAATGAGGGCATGATGGGACTAGCCTTGCTTTTCGTTTGGAAACCTCCATTCTAGCTTCGGTGAAGCTCCCTGAAATTCTCTGCTGTTGACAGGCCTCTGGCCACTGTAGGCATGTGTCTGGGAAGAAAATGAGTTTTCTCTGGCTACACACGGAACTTCATTGGCCTGGGTGGGGCGCACCTTGCCATGCTCTAGAGCTAAAGGGAATCTAAACGTGAGCCCTTGGCTCGAGGTAAGGCCCTGAGTAGCCCTGCAGAACGGGAGGCATGCAGCTCTTTCCATTAGCTCTTAGTCGCTCTTCTGGTTCACTTTAAATGAAGTACCTTTTTTCAGGACTCCTAGGCCCCTCGGTTGAGCATCATTTTTGTTCCAAGGTCTCTGAGTATCTCCACACCCCTGTAGGCCTGCTGAGCAACAACGAGGCACATTGGTCCTCGGAGGTCCTCTGTGTCTGCTGAGTCATGGGCAACACACTGCACTCTTTCTTGTGATATCTTGATTCACAGCACTCGCACAGGTTCAAGAGCAATGTTCAACAAGTTCCAACATGCCGTGGAAGTCGCTCTCATTCCCTAGTTTGAGCTGTACAGAGAGAAACAGTAAGCTTCTCCTTCCATTCAGGACCTCCTACCTGAAGTCACCCTGCCTCTTGAAGAAAGACGACCTTCTTTGTATTGCAACTAAAGCACAGTTTTTCCTGTAGCACGGCAGGCTTTTGAAGCGGCACGGGTCCAGAGTCCTAGCCAGGGATTTCCTTGGTGAGGCCGTTCACTAGTTGCAGAACACCGTGCCTCGAGAAGTTGATTCAGGGAAGCAACAACTGTGTACTCTGTGTCTCATTTGACTTGTTAAAAACCACAGAGATGAATGCTGCCTGTGCCCATGGAAATGGGGTCATGAGGGTACTAGCCTTGCTTTCCGTTTGGAAACCTCCATTCTTGCTTCCGTGAAGCTCCCTGAAATTCTCTGCTGTTGACAGTCCTCTGGCCACTGTAGGCATGTGTCTGGGAAAAAAATGAGTTTTCTCTGGGTACAGACGGAGCTTCATTGGCCGGGGTGGGGCTCTCCTTGCCATCCTCTAGAGCTAAAGGGAATCTCAACGTGAGTCCCTGCCTCGAGGTAAGGCCCTGAGTAGCCCTGCAGAAAGGGAGGCATGCAGCTCTTTCCATGAGCTCTTAGTGGAGGTCTGTTTTATTGAAAAGAATTACCCCTTTCAGGACTCCTACGCCCTTCGGGTGAGCATCATTTTGGTTCCAAGATCACTGACTCCCTCCACACCCCTGTGGGCCTGCTGAGCAGCATTGAGTCCCATACGTCCCACGGAGGCTCTCTGTGTCTGCAGAGTCTCGGGCAACACACTATACGTTACTTCAGGAGAGCTACATTTCCAGAGCACTCGAACAGCATCAAAACTACATTTCTAGGCAGTCCAACATGCCCTGGAAGTCTTCGACATTGCCCTCGTCAGAGCTGCCCAGAGAAAACACTCTGCTTAGAATTTATCGAGGACCTCGTACCTGAAGTCACTCTATTCAAGGAGAAATACAGCATCTTAACATGCTGTGTCGTTCACAGGGCAAGAAACGTGAGAACTTGCCTCGAGGTAAGGCCATGAAATGCTTTGCAGAAGCGGAGGCGTGTAGCAGTTTCCATGTGGCCGTAGACGCATATCTTCAGCATTTTAAAGCCAGTACGCTTTTCAGGACACCCAGGTGCCTCGCCTGGAAACCCTATTCCCTGCAAGAACACTGAGTACCCTCAGGCTCCCCTGGCCCTTCTAAGCAATATCCAGGCCAGGAGCTTTCAGACTCAAAGTGTGTATGTCGAGTGTAGGGTAACACAGTGCACTCTTATTGGGACATCTTGATATAGCCAGCTATCGCCCAGGTTCACGAGCACCTTTAAGCAAGTTCCAATAGGCCGTGGAATTCGTTCTCATTCCGTAGTTTGAGCTGTACAGAGAGAAACAGTAAGCTTCTCCTTCCATTCAGGACCTCCTACCTGAAGTCACCCTGCCTCCTGAAGAAAGACGACCTCGTTTCTATTGAAACTAAAGCACAGTTTTTCCTGTAGCACGGCAGGCTTTTGAAGAGGCACGGGCCCAGAGGCCTAGCTAGGGCTTTCCTTGGTGTGGCCGTTCACTAGATGCAGAACACACTGCTTCGAGAAGTTGATTCAGGGAAGCAACAACTGTGTACTCTGTGTCTGATTTGACTTGTTAAAAACCACAGAGATGTATGCTGCCTGTGCCCATGGAAATGGGGGCATGATGGGACTAGCCTTGCTTTTCGTTTGGAAACCTCCATTCTAGCTTCGGTGAAGCTCCCTGAAATTCTCTGCTGTTGACAGGCCTCTGGCCACTGTAGGCATGTGTCTGGGAAGAAAATGAGTTTTCTCTGGCTACACACGGAACTTCATTGGCCGGGGTGGGGCGCACCTTGCCATGCTCTAGAGCTAAAGGGAATCTAAACGTGAGCCCTTGGCTCGAGGTAAGGCCCTGAGTAGCCCTGCAGAACGGGAGGCATGCAGCTCTTTCCATTAGCTCTTAGTCGCTCTTCTGGTTTACTTTAAATGAAGTACCTTTTTTCAGGACTCCTAGGCCCCTCGGTTGAGCATCATTTTTGTTCCAAGGTCTCTGAGTATCTCCACACCCCTGTAGGCCTGCTGCGCAACAACGAGGCACATTGGTCCTCGGACTCGGAGGTCCTCTGTGTCTGCTGAGTCATGGGCAACACACTGCACTCTTTCTTGTGATATCTTGATTCACAGCACTCGCACAGGTTCAAGAGCAATGTTCAACAAGTTCCAACATGCCGTGGAAGTCGCTCTCATTCCCTAGTTTGAGCTGTACAGAGAGAAACAGTAAGCTTCTCCTTCCATTCAGGACCTCCTACCTGAAGTCACCCTGCCTCTTGAAGAAAGACGACCTTCTTTGTATTGCAACTAAAGCACAGTTTTTCCTGTAGCACGGCAGGCTTTTGAAGCGGCACGGGTCCAGAGTCCTAGCCAGGGATTTCCTTGGTGAGGCCGTTCACTAGTTGCAGAACACCGTGCCTCGAGAAGTTGATTCAGGGAAGCAACAACTGTGTACTCTGTGTCTCATTTGACTTGTTAAAAACCACAGAGATGAATGCTGCCTGTGCCCATGGAAATGGGGTCATGAGGGTACTAGCCTTGCTTTCCGTTTGGAAACCTCCATTCTTGCTTCCGTGAAGCTCCCTGAAATTCTCTGCTGTTGACAGTCTTCTGGCCACTGTAGGCATGTGTCTGGGAAAAAAATGAGTTTTCTCTGGGTACAGACGGAGCTTCATTGGCCGGGGTGGGGCTCTCCTTGCCATCCTCTAGAGCTAAAGGGAATCTCAACGTGAGTCCCTGCCTCGAGGTAAGGCCCTGAGTAGCCCTGCAGAAAGGGAGGCATGCAGCTCTTTCCATGAGCTCTTAGTGGAGGTCTGTTTTATTGAAAAGAATTACCCCTTTCAGGACTCCTACGCCCTTCGGGTGAGCATCATTTTGGTTCCAAGATCACTGACTCCCTCCACACCCCTGTGGGCCTGCTGAGCAGCATTGAGTCCCATACGTCCCACGGAGGCTCTCTGTGTCTGCAGAGTCTCGGGCAACACACTATACGTTACTTCAGGAGAGCTACATTTCCAGAGCACTCGAACAGCATCAGAACTACATTTCTAGGCAGTCCACCATGCCCTGGAAGTCTTCGACATTGCCCTCATCAGAGCTGCCCAGAGAAAACACTCTGCTTAGAATTTATCGAGGACCTCGTACCTGAAGTCACTCTATTCAAGGAGAAATACAGCATCTTAACATGCTGTGTCGTTCACAGGGCAAGAAACGTGAGAACTTGCCTCGAGGTAAGGCCATGAAATGCTTTGCAGAAGCGGAGGCGTGTAGCAGTTTCCATGTGGCCGTAGACGCATATCTTCAGCATTTTAAAGCCAGTACGCTTTTCAGGACACCCAGGTGCCTCGCCTGGAAACCCTATTCCCTGCAGGAACACTGAGTACCCTCAGGCTCCCCTGGCCCTTCTAAGCAACTTCCAGGCCAGGAGCTTTCAGACTCACAGTGTGTATGTCGAGTGTAGGGTAACACAGTGCACTCTTATTGGGACATCTTGATATAGCCAGCTATCGCCCAGGTTCACGAGCACCTTTAAGCAAGTTCCAATAGGCCGTGGAATTCGTTCTCATTCCCTAGTTTGAGCTGTACAGAGAGAAACAGTAAGCTTCTCCTTCCATTCAGGACCTCCTACCTGAAGTCACCCTGCCTCCTGAAGAAAGACGACCTCGTTTCTATTGAAACTAAAGCACAGTTTTTCCTGTAGCACGGCAGGCTTTTGAAGAGGCACGGGCCCAGAGGCCTAGCTAGGGCTTTCCTTGGTGTGGCCGTTCACTAGATGCAGAACACACTGCCTCGAGAAGTTGATTCAGGGAAGCAACAACTGTGTACTCTGTGTCTCATTTGACTTGTTAAAAACCACAGAGATGTATGCTGCCTGTGCCCATGGAAATGGGGGCATGATGGGACTAGCCTTGCTTTTCGTTTGGAAACCTCCATTCTAGCTTCCGTGAAGCTCCCTGAAATTCTCTGCTGTTGACAGGCCTCTGGCCACTGTAGGCATGTGTCTGGGAAGAAAATGAGTTTTCTCTGGCTACACACGGAACTTCATTGGCCGGGGTGGGGCGCACCTTGCCATGCTCTAGAGCTAAAGGGAATCTAAACGTGAGCCCTTGGCTCGAGGTAAGGCCCTGAGTAGCCCTGCAGAACGGGAGGCATGCAGCTCTTTCCATTAGCTCTTAGTCGCTCTTCTGGTTCACTTTAAATGAAGTACCTTTTTTCAGGACTCCTAGGCCCCTCGGTTGAGCATCATTTTTGTTCCAAGGTCTCTGAGTATCTCCACACCCCTGTAGGCCTGCTGAGCAACAACGAGGCACATTGGTCCTCGGAGGTCCTCTGTGTCTGCTGAGTCATGGGCAACACACTGCACTCTTTCTTGTGATATCTTGATTCACAGCACTCGCACAGGTTCAAGAGCAATGTTCAACAAGTTCCAACATGCCGTGGAAGTCGCTCTCATTCCCTAGTTTGAGCTGTACAGAGAGAAACAGTAAGCTTCTCCTTCCATTCAGGACCTCCTACCTGAAGTCACCCTGCCTCTTGAAGAAAGACGACCTTCTTTGTATTGCAACTAAAGCACAGTTTTTCCTGTAGCACGGCAGGCTTTTGAAGCGGCACGGGTCCAGAGTCCTAGCCAGGGATTTCCTTGGTGAGGCCGTTCACTAGTTGCAGAACACCGTGCCTCGAGAAGTTGATTCAGGGAAGCAACAACTGTGTACTCTGTGTCTCATTTGACTTGTTAAAAACCACAGAGATGAATGCTGCCTGTGCCCATGGAAATGGGGTCATGAGGGTACTAGCCTTGCTTTCCGTTTGGAAACCTCCATTCTTGCTTCCGTGAAGCTCCCTGAAATTCTCTGCTGTTGACAGTCCTCTGGCCACTGTAGGCATGTGTCTGGGAAAAAAATGAGTTTTCTCTGGGTACACACGGAGCTTCATTGGCCGGGGTGGGGCTCTCCTTGCCATCCTCTAGAGCTAAAGGGAATCTCAACGTGAGTCCCTGCCTCGAGGTAAGGCCCTGAGTAGCCCTGCAGAAAGGGAGGCATGCAGCTCTTTCCATGAGCTCTTAGTGGAGGTCTGTTTTATTGAAAAGAATTACCCCTTTCAGGACTCCTACGCCCTTCGGGTGAGCATCATTTTGGTTCCAAGATCACTGACTCCCTCCACACCCCTGTGGGCCTGCTGAGCAGCATTGAGTCCCATACGTCCCACGGAGGCTCTCTGTGTCTGCAGAGTCTCGGGCAACACACTATACGTTACTTCAGGAGAGCTACATTTCCAGAGCACTCGAACAGCATCAGAACTACATTTCTAGGCAGTCCACCATGCCCTGGAAGTCTTCGACATTGCCCTCGTCAGAGCTGCCCAGAGAAAACACTCTGCTTAGAATTTATCGAGGACCTCGTACCTGAAGTCACTCTATTCAAGGAGAAATACAGCATCTTAACATGCTGTGTCGTTCACAGGGCAAGAAACGTGAGAACTTGCCTCGAGGTAAGGCCATGAAATGCTTTGCAGAAGCGGAGGCGTGTAGCAGTTTCCATGTGGCCGTAGACGCATATCTTCAGCATTTTAAAGCCAGTACGCTTTTCAGGACACCCAGGTGCCTCGCCTGGAAACCCTATTCCCTGCAAGAACACTGAGTACCCTCAGGCTCCCCTGGCCCTTCTAAGCAAAATCCAGGCCAAGAGTTTTCAGACTCAGAGTGTGTATGTCGAGTGTAGGGTAACACAGTGCACTCTTATTGGGACATCTTGATATAGCCAGCAATCGCCCAGGTTCACGAGCACCTTTAAGCAAGTTCCAATAGGCCGTGGAATTCGTTCTCATTCCCTAGTTTGAGCTGTACAGAGAGAAACAGTAAGCTTCTCCTTCCATTCAGGACCTCCTACCTGAAGTCACCCTGCCTCCTGAAGAAAGACGACCTCGTTTCTATTGAAACTAAAGCACAGTTTTTCCTGTAGCACGGCAGGCTTTTGAAGAGGCACGGGCCCAGAGGCCTAGCTAGGGCTTTCCTTGGTGTGGCCGTTCACTGGATGCAGAACACCCTGCCTCGAGAAGTTGATTCAGGGAAGCAACAACTGTGTACTCTGTGTCTGATTTGACTTGTTAAAAACCACAGAGATGTATGCTGCCTGTGCCCATGGAAATGGGGGCATGATGGGACTAGCCTTGCTTTTCGTTTGGAAACCTCCATTCTAGCTTCGGTGAAGCTCCCTGAAATTCTCTGCTGTTGACAGGCCTCTGGCCACTGTAGGCATGTGTCTGGGAAGAAAATGAGTTTTCTCTGGCTACACACGGAACTTCATTGGCCTGGGTGGGGCGCACCTTGCCATGCTCTAGAGCTAAAGGGAATCTAAACGTGAGCCCTTGGCTCGAGGTAAGGCCCTGAGTAGCCCTGCAGAACGGGAGGCATGCAGCTCTTTCCATTAGCTCTTAGTCGCTCTTCTGGTTCACTTTAAATGAAGTACCTTTTTTCAGGACTCCTAGGCCCCTCGGTTGAGCATCATTTTTGTTCCAAGGTCTCTGAGTATCTCCACACCCCTGTAGGCCTGCTGAGCAACAACGAGGCACATTGGTCCTCGGAGGTCCTCTGTGTCTGCTGAGTCATGGGCAACACACTGCACTCTTTCTTGTGATATCTTGATTCACAGCACTCGCACAGGTTCAAGAGCAATGTTCAACAAGTTCCAACATGCCGTGGAAGTCGCTCTCATTCCCTAGTTTGAGCTGTACAGAGAGAAACAGTAAGCTTCTCCTTCCATTCAGGACCTCCTACCTGAAGTCACCCTGCCTCTTGAAGAAAGACGACCTTCTTTGTATTGCAACTAAAGCACAGTTTTTCCTGTAGCACGGCAGGCTTTTGAAGCGGCACGGGTCCAGAGTCCTAGCCAGGGATTTCCTTGGTGAGGCCGTTCACTAGTTGCAGAACACCGTGCCTCGAGAAGTTGATTCAGGGAAGCAACAACTGTGTACTCTGTGTCTCATTTGACTTGTTAAAAACCACAGAGATGAATGCTGCCTGTGCCCATGGAAATGGGGTCATGAGGGTACTAGCCTTGCTTTCCGTTTGGAAACCTCCATTCTTGCTTCCGTGAAGCTCCCTGAAATTCTCTGCTGTTGACAGTCCTCTGGCCACTGTAGGCATGTGTCTGGGAAAAAAATGAGTTTTCTCTGGGTACAGACGGAGCTTCATTGGCCGGGGTGGGGCTCTCCTTGCCATCCTCTAGAGCTAAAGGGAATCTCAACGTGAGTCACTGCCTCGAGGTAAGGCCCTGAGTAGCCCTGCAGAAAGGGAGGCATGCAGCTCTTTCCATGAGCTCTTAGTGGAGGTCTGTTTTATTGAAAAGAATTACCCCTTTCAGGACTCCTACGCCCTTCGGGTGAGCATCATTTTGGTTCCAAGATCACTGACTCCCTCCACACCCCTGTGGGCCTGCTGAGCAGCATTGAGTCCCATACGTCCCACGGAGGCTCTCTGTGTCTGCAGAGTCTCGGGCAACACACTATACGTTACTTCAGGAGAGCTACATTTCCAGAGCACTCGAACAGCATCAGAACTACATTTCTAGGCAGTCCACCATGCCCTGGAAGTCTTCGACATTGCCCTCGTCAGAGCTGCCCAGAGAAAACACTCTGCTTAGAATTTATCGAGGACCTCGTACCTGAAGTCACTCTATTCAAGGAGAAATACAGCATCTTAACATGCTGTGTCGTTCACAGGGCAAGAAACGTGAGAACTTGCCTCGAGGTAAGGCCATGAAATGCTTTGCAGAAGCGGAGGCGTGTAGCAGTTTCCATGTGGCCGTAGACGCATATCTTCAGCATTTTAAAGCCAGTACGCTTTTCAGGACACCCAGGTGCCTCGCCTGGAAACCCTATTCCCTGCAGGAACACTGAGTACCCTCAGGCTCCCCTGGCCCTTCTAAGCAACTTCCAGGCCAGGAGCTTTCAGACTCACAGTGTGTATGTCGAGTGTAGGGTAACACAGTGCACTCTTATTGGGACATCTTGATATAGCCAGCTATCGCCCAGGTTCACGAGCACCTTTAAGCAAGTTCCAATAGGCCGTGGAATTCGTTCTCATTCCCTAGTTTGAGCTGTACAGAGAGAAACAGTAAGCTTCTCCTTCCATTCAGGACCTCCTACCTGAAGTCACCCTGCCTCCTGAAGAAAGACGACCTCGTTTCTATTGAAACTAAAGCACAGTTTTTCCTGTAGCACGGCAGGCTTTTGAAGAGGCACGGGCCCAGAGGCCTAGCTAGGGCTTTCCTTGGTGTGGCCGTTCACTAGATGCAGAACACACTGCCTCGAGAAGTTGATTCAGGGAAGCAACAACTGTGTACTCTGTGTCTCATTTGACTTGTTAAAAACCACAGAGATGTATGCTGCCTGTGCCCATGGAAATGGGGGCATGATGGGACTAGCCTTGCTTTTCGTTTGGAAACCTCCATTCTAGCTTCGGTGAAGCTCCCTGAAATTCTCTGCTGTTGACAGGCCTCTGGCCACTGTAGGCATGTGTCTGGGAAGAAAATGAGTTTTCTCTGGCTACACACGGAACTTCATTGGCCTGGGTGGGGCGCACCTTGCCATGCTCTAGAGCTAAAGGGAATCTAAACGTGAGCCCTTGGTTCGAGGTAAGGCCCTGAGTAGCCCTGCAGAACGGGAGGCATGCAGCTCTTTCCATTAGCTCTTAGTCGCTCTTCTGGTTTACTTTAAATGAAGTACCTTTTTTCAGGACTCCTAGGCCCCTCGGTTGAGCATCATTTTTGTTCCAAGGTCTCTGAGTATCTCCACACCCCTGTAGGCCTGCTGAGCAACAACGAGGCACATTGGTCCTCGGAGGTCCTCTGTGTCTGCTGAGTCATGGGCAACACACTGCACTCTTCCTTGTGATATCTTGATTCACAGCACTCGCACAGGTTCAAGAGCAATGTTCAACAAGTTCCAACATGCCGTGGAAGTCGCTCTCATTCCCTAGTTTGAGCTGTACAGAGAGAAACAGTAAGCTTCTCCTTCCATTCTGGACCTCCTACCTGAAGTCACCCTGCCTCTTGAAGAAAGACGACCTTCTTTGTATTGCAACTAAAGCACAGTTTTTCCTGTAGCACGGCAGGCTTTTGAAGCGGCACGGGTCCAGAGTCCTAGCCAGGGATTTCCTTGGTGAGGCCGTTCACTAGTTGCAGAACACCGTGCCTCGAGAAGTTGATTTAGGGAAGCAACAACTGTGTACTCTGTGTCTCATTTGACTTGTTAAAAACCACAGAGATGAATGCTGCCTGTGCCCATGGAAATGGGGTCATGAGGGTACTAGCCTTGCTTTCCGTTTGGAAACCTCCATTCTTGCTTCCGTGAAGCTCCCTGAAATTCTCTGCTGTTGACAGTCCTCTGGCCACTGTAGGCATGTGTCTGGGAAAAAAATGAGTTTTCTCTGGGTACACACGGAGCTTCATTGGCCGGGGTGGGGCTCTCCTTGCCATCCTCTAGAGCTAAAGGGAATCTCAACGTGAGTCCCTGCCTCGAGGTAAGGCCCTGAGTAGCCCTGCAGAAAGGGAGGCATGCAGCTCTTTCCATGAGCTCTTAGTGGAGGTCTGTTTTATTGAAAAGAATTACCCCTTTCAGGACTCCTACGCCCTTCGGGTGAGCATCATTTTGGTTCCAAGATCACTGACTCCCTCCACACCCCTGTGGGCCTGCTGAGCAGCATTGAGTCCCATACGTCCCACGGAGGCTCTCTGTGTCTGCAGAGTCTCGGGCAACACACTATACGTTACTTCAGGAGAGCTACATTTCCAGAGCACTCGAACAGCATCAAAACTACATTTCTAGGCAGTCCAACATGCCCTGGAAGTCTTCGACATTGCCCTCGTCAGAGCTGCCCAGAGAAAACACTCTGCTTAGAATTTATCGAGGACCTCGTACCTGAAGTCACTCTATTCAAGGAGAAATACAGCATCTTAACATGCTGTGTCGTTCACAGGGCAAGAAACGTGAGAACTTGCCTCGAGGTAAGGCCATGAAATGCTTTGCAGAAGCGGAGGCGTGTAGCAGTTTCCATGTGGCCGTAGACGCATATCTTCAGCATTTTAAAGCCAGTACGCTTTTCAGGACACCCAGGTGCCTCGCCTGGAAACCCTATTCCCTGCAAGAACACTGAGTACCCTCAGGCTCCCCTGGCCCTTCTAAGCAATATCCAGGCCAGGAGCTTTCAGACTCAAAGTGTGTATGTCGAGTGTAGGGTAACACAGTGCACTCTTATTGGGACATCTTGATATAGCCAGCTATCGCCCAGGTTCACGAGCACCTTTAAGCAAGTTCCAATAGGCCGTGGAATTCGTTCTCATTCCGTAGTTTGAGCTGTACAGAGAGAAACAGTAAGCTTCTCCTTCCATTCAGGACCTCCTACCTGAAGTCACCCTGCCTCCTGAAGAAAGACGACCTCGTTTCTATTGAAACTAAAGCACAGTTTTTCCTGTAGCACGGCAGGCTTTTGAAGAGGCACGGGCCCAGAGGCCTAGCTAGGGCTTTCCTTGGTGTGGCCGTTCACTAGATGCAGAACACACTGCTTCGAGAAGTTGATTCAGGGAAGCAACAACTGTGTACTCTGTGTCTCATTTGACTTGTTAAAAACCACAGAGATGTATGCTGCCTGTGCCCATGGAAATGGGGGCATGATGGGACTAGCCTTGCTTTTCGTTTGGAAACCTCCATTCTAGCTTCGGTGAAGCTCCCTGAAATTCTCTGCTGTTGACAGGCCTCTGGCCACTGTAGGCATGTGTCTGGGAAGAAAATGAGTTTTCTCTGGCTACACACGGAACTTCATTGGCCGGGGTGGGGCGCACCTTGCCATGCTCTAGAGCTAAAGGGAATCTAAACGTGAGCCCTTGGCTCGAGGTAAGGCCCTGAGTAGCCCTGCAGAACGGGAGGCATGCAGCTCTTTCCATTAGCTCTTAGTCGCTCTTCTGGTTTACTTTAAATGAAGTACCTTTTTTCAGGACTCCTAGGCCCCTCGGTTGAGCATCATTTTTGTTCCAAGGTCTCTGAGTATCTCCACACCCCTGTAGGCCTGCTGCGCAACAACGAGGCACATTGGTCCTCGGACTCGGAGGTCCTCTGTGTCTGCTGAGTCATGGGCAACACACTGCACTCTTTCTTGTGATATCTTGATTCACAGCACTCGCACAGGTTCAAGAGCAATGTTCAACAAGTTCCAACATGCCGTGGAAGTCGCTCTCATTCCCTAGTTTGAGCTGTACAGAGAGAAACAGTAAGCTTCTCCTTCCATTCAGGACCTCCTACCTGAAGTCACCCTGCCTCTTGAAGAAAGACGACCTTCTTTGTATTGCAACTAAAGCACAGTTTTTCCTGTAGCACGGCAGGCTTTTGAAGCGGCACGGGTCCAGAGTCCTAGCCAGGGATTTCCTTGGTGAGGCCGTTCACTAGTTGCAGAACACCGTGCCTCGAGAAGTTGATTCAGGGAAGCAACAACTGTGTACTCTGTGTCTCATTTGACTTGTTAAAAACCACAGAGATGAATGCTGCCTGTGCCCATGGAAATGGGGTCATGAGGGTACTAGCCTTGCTTTCCGTTTGGAAACCTCCATTCTTGCTTCCGTGAAGCTCCCTGAAATTCTCTGCTGTTGACAGTCCTCTGGCCACTGTAGGCATGTGTCTGGGAAAAAAATGAGTTTTCTCTGGGTACACACGGAGCTTCATTGGCCGGGGTGGGGCTCTCCTTGCCATCCTCTAGAGCTAAAGGGAATCTCAACGTGAGTCCCTGCCTCGAGGTAAGGCCCTGAGTAGCCCTGCAGAAAGGGAGGCATGCAGCTCTTTCCATGAGCTCTTAGTGGAGGTCTGTTTTATTGGAAAGAATTACCCCTTTCAGGACTCCTACGCCCTTCGGGTGAGCATCATTTTGGTTCCAAGATCACTGACTCCCTCCACACCCCTGTGGGCCTGCTGAGCAGCATTGAGTCCCATACGTCCCACGGAGGCTCTCTGTGTCTGCAGAGTCTCGGGCAACACACTATACGTTACTTCAGGAGAGCTACATTTCCAGAGCACTCGAACAGCATCAAAACTACATTTCTAGGCAGTCCAACATGCCCTGGAAGTCTTCGACATTGCCCTCGTCAGAGCTGCCCAGAGAAAACACTCTGCTTAGAATTTATCGAGGACCTCGTACCTGAAGTCACTCTATTCAAGAAGAAATACAGCATCTTAACATGCTGTGTCGTTCACAGGGCAAGAAACGTGAGAACTTGCCTCGAGGTAAGGCCATGAAATGCTTTGCAGAAGCGGAGGCGTGTAGCAGTTTCCATGTGGCCGTAGACGCATATCTTCAGCATTTTAAAGCCAGTACGCTTTTCAGGACACCCAGGTGCCTCGCCTGGAAACCCTATTCCCTGCAGGAACACTGAGTACCCTCAGGCTCCCCTGGCCCTTCTAAGCAACTTCCAGGCCAGGAGCTTTCAGACTCACAGTGTGTATGTCGAGTGTAGGGTAACACAGTGCACTCTTATTGGGACATCTTGATATAGCCAGCTATCGCCCAGGTTCACGAGCACCTTTAAGCAAGTTCCAATAGGCCGTGGAATTCGTTCTCATTCCCTAGTTTGAGCTGTACAGAGAGAAACAGTAAGCTTCTCCTTCCATTCAGGACCTCCTACCTGAAGTCACCCTGCCTCCTGAAGAAAGACGACCTCGTTTCTATTGAAACTAAAGCACAGTTTTTCCTGTAGCACGGCAGGCTTTTGAAGAGGCACGGGCCCAGAGGCCTAGCTAGGGCTTTCCTTGGTGTGGCCGTTCACTAGATGCAGAACACACTGCCTCGAGAAGTTGATTCAGGGAAGCAACAACTGTGTACTCTGTGTCTCATTTGACTTGATAAAAACCACAGAGATGTATGCTGCCTGTGCCCATGGAAATGGGGGCATGATGGGACTAGCCTTGCTTTTCGTTTGGAAACCTCCATTCTAGCTTCGGTGAAGCTCCCTGAAATTCTCTGCTGTTGACAGGCCTCTGGCCACTGTAGGCATGTGTCTGGGAAGAAAATGAGTTTTCTCTGGCTACACACGGAACTTCATTGGCCGGGGTGGGGCGCACCTTGCCATGCTCTAGAGCTAAAGGGAATCTAAACGTGAGCCCTTGGCTCGAGGTAAGGCCCTGAGTAGCCCTGCAGAACGGGAGGCATGCAGCTCTTTCCATTAGCTCTTAGTCGCTCTTCTGGTTTACTTTAAATGAAGTACCTTTTTTCAGGACTCCTAGGCCCCTCGGTTGAGCATCATTTTTGTTCCAAGGGCTCTGAGTATCTCCACACCCCTGTAGGCCTGCTGCGCAACAACGAGGCACATTGGTCCTCGGACTCGGAGGTCCTCTGTGTCTGCTGAGTCATGGGCAACACACTGCACTCTTTCTTGTGATATCTTGATTCACAGCACTCGCACAGGTTCAAGAGCAATGTTCAACAAGTTCCAACATGCCGTGGAAGTCGCTCTCATTCCCTAGTTTGAGCTGTACAGAGAGAAACAGTAAGCTTCTCCTTCCATTCAGGACCTCCTACCTGAAGTCACCCTGCCTCTTGAAGAAAGACGACCTTCTTTGTATTGCAACTAAAGCACAGTTTTTCCTGTAGCACGGCAGGCTTTTGAAGCGGCACGGGTCCAGAGTCCTAGCCAGGGATTTCCTTGGTGAGGCCGTTCACTAGTTGCAGAACACCGTGCCTCGAGAAGTTGATTCAGGGAAGCAACAACTGTGTACTCTGTGTCTCATTTGACTTGTTAAAAACCACAGAGATGAATGCTGCCTGTGCCCATGGAAATGGGGTCATGAGGGTACTAGCCTTGCTTTCCGTTTGGAAACCTCCATTCTTGCTTCCGTGAAGCTCCCTGAAATTCTCTGCTGTTGACAGTCCTCTGGCCACTGTAGGCATGTGTCTGGGAAAAAAATGAGTTTTCTCTGGGTACACACGGAGCTTCATTGGCCGGGGTGGGGCTCTCCTTGCCATCCTCTAGAGCTAAAGGGAATCTCAACGTGAGTCCCTGCCTCGAGGTAAGGCCCTGAGTAGCCCTGCAGAAAGGGAGGCATGCAGCTCTTTCCATGAGCTCTTAGTGGAGGTCTGTTTTATTGGAAAGAATTACCCCTTTCAGGACTCCTACGCCCTTCGGGTGAGCATCATTTTGGTTCCAAGATCACTGACTCCCTCCACACCCCTGTGGGCCTGCTGAGCAGCATTGAGTCCCATACGTCCCACGGAGGCTCTCTGTGTCTGCAGAGTCTCGGGCAACACACTATACGTTACTTCAGGAGAGCTACATTTCCAGAGCACTCGAACAGCATCAAAACTACATTTCTAGGCAGTCCAACATGCCCTGGAAGTCTTCGACATTGCCCTCGTCAGAGCTGCCCAGAGAAAACACTCTGCTTAGAATTTATCGAGGACCTCGTACCTGAAGTCACTCTATTC
Source organism: Balaenoptera physalus (assembly GCF_965194825.1). Lineage (NCBI taxonomy): Eukaryota > Metazoa > Chordata > Mammalia > Artiodactyla > Balaenopteridae > Balaenoptera > Balaenoptera physalus. The sequence continues at coordinate 110,571,126 of NC_138888.1, forward strand.
AAGAAGAAATACAGCATCTTAACATGCTGTGTCGTTCACAGGGCAAGAAACGTGAGAACTTGCCTCGAGGTAAGGCCATGAAATGCTTTGCAGAAGCGGAGGCGTGTAGCAGTTTCCATGTGGCCGTAGACGCATATCTTCAGCATTTTAAAGCCAGTACGCTTTTCAGGACACCCAGGTGCCTCGCCTGGAAACCCTATTCCCTGCAGGAACACTGAGTACCCTCAGGCTCCCCTGGCCCTTCTAAGCAACTTCCAGGCCAGGAGCTTTCAGACTCACAGTGTGTATGTCGAGTGTAGGGTAACACAGTGCACTCTTATTGGGACATCTTGATATAGCCAGCTATCGCCCAGGTTCACGAGCACCTTTAAGCAAGTTCCAATAGGCCGTGGAATTCGTTCTCATTCCCTAGTTTGAGCTGTACAGAGAGAAACAGTAAGCTTCTCCTTCCATTCAGGACCTCCTACCTGAAGTCACCCTGCCTCCTGAAGAAAGACGACCTCGTTTCTATTGAAACTAAAGCACAGTTTTTCCTGTAGCACGGCAGGCTTTTGAAGAGGCACGGGCCCAGAGGCCTAGCTAGGGCTTTCCTTGGTGTGGCCGTTCACTAGATGCAGAACACACTGCCTCGAGAAGTTGATTCAGGGAAGCAACAACTGTGTACTCTGTGTCTCATTTGACTTGATAAAAACCACAGAGATGTATGCTGCCTGTGCCCATGGAAATGGGGGCATGATGGGACTAGCCTTGCTTTTCGTTTGGAAACCTCCATTCTAGCTTCCGTGAAGCTCCCTGAAATTCTCTGCTGTTGACAGGCCTCTGGCCACTGTAGGCATGTGTCTGGGAAGAAAATGAGTTTTCTCTGGCTACACACGGAACTTCATTGGCCGGGGTGGGGCGCACCTTGCCATGCTCTAGAGCTAAAGGGAATCTAAACGTGAGCCCTTGGCTCGAGGTAAGGCCCTGAGTAGCCCTGCAGAACGGGAGGCATGCAGCTCTTTCCATTAGCTCTTAGTCGCTCTTCTGGTTTACTTTAAATGAAGTACCTTTTTTCAGGACTCCTAGGCCCCTCGGTTGAGCATCATTTTTGTTCCAAGGGCTCTGAGTATCTCCACACCCCTGTAGGCCTGCTGAGCAACAACGAGGCACATTGGTCCTCGGAGGTCCTCTGTGTCTGCTGAGTCATGGGCAACACACTGCACTCTTTCTTGTGATATCTTGATTCACAGCACTCGCACAGGTTCAAGAGCAATGTTCAACAAGTTCCAACATGCCGTGGAAGTCGCTCTCATTCCCTAGTTTGAGCTGTACAGAGAGAAACAGTAAGCTTCTCCTTCCATTCTGGACCTCCTACCTGAAGTCACCCTGCCTCTTGAAGAAAGACGACCTTCTTTGTATTGCAACTAAAGCACAGTTTTTCCTGTAGCACGGCAGGCTTTTGAAGCGGCACGGGTCCAGAGTCCTAGCCAGGGATTTCCTTGGTGAGGCCGTTCACTAGTTGCAGAACACCGTGCCTCGAGAAGTTGATTCAGGGAAGCAACAACTGTGTACTCTGTGTCTCATTTGACTTGTTAAAAACCACAGAGATGAATGCTGCCTGTGCCCATGGAAATGGGGTCATGAGGGTACTAGCCTTGCTTTCCGTTTGGAAACCTCCATTCTTGCTTCCGTGAAGCTCCCTGAAATTCTCTGCTGTTGACAGTCCTCTGGCCACTGTAGGCATGTGTCTGGGAAAAAAATGAGTTTTCTCTGGGTACACACGGAGCTTCATTGGCCGGGGTGGGGCTCTCCTTGCCATCCTCTAGAGCTAAAGGGAATCTCAACGTGAGTCCCTGCCTCGAGGTAAGGCCCTGAGTAGCCCTGCAGAAAGGGAGGCATGCAGCTCTTTCCATGAGCTCTTAGTGGAGGTCTGTTTTATTGAAAAGAATTACCCCTTTCAGGACTCCTACGCCCTTCGGGTGAGCATCATTTTGGTTCCAAGATCACTGACTCCCTCCACACCCCTGTGGGCCTGCTGAGCAGCATTGAGTCCCATACGTCCCACGGAGGCTCTCTGTGTCTGCAGAGTCTCGGGCAACACACTATACGTTACTTCAGGAGAGCTACATTTCCAGAGCACTCGAACAGCATCAAAACTACATTTCTAGGCAGTCCAACATGCCCTGGAAGTCTTCGACATTGCCCTCGTCAGAGCTGCCCAGAGAAAACACTCTGCTTAGAATTTATCGAGGACCTCGTACCTGAAGTCACTCTATTCAAGGAGAAATACAGCATCTTAACATGCTGTGTCGTTCACAGGGCAAGAAACGTGAGAACTTGCCTCGAGGTAAGGCCATGAAATGCTTTGCAGAAGCGGAGGCGTGTAGCAGTTTCCATGTGGCCGTAGACGCATATCTTCAGCATTTTAAAGCCAGTACGCTTTTCAGGACACCCAGGTGCCTCGCCTGGAAACCCTATTCCCTGCAAGAACACTGAGTACCCTCAGGCTCCCCTGGCCCTTCTAAGCAATATCCAGGCCAGGAGCTTTCAGACTCAAAGTGTGTATGTCGAGTGTAGGGTAACACAGTGCACTCTTATTGGGACATCTTGATATAGCCAGCTATCGCCCAGGTTCACGAGCACCTTTAAGCAAGTTCCAATAGGCCGTGGAATTCGTTCTCATTCCGTAGTTTGAGCTGTACAGAGAGAAACAGTAAGCTTCTCCTTCCATTCAGGACCTCCTACCTGAAGTCACCCTGCCTCCTGAAGAAAGACGACCTCGTTTCTATTGAAACTAAAGCACAGTTTTTCCTGTAGCACGGCAGGCTTTTGAAGAGGCACGGGCCCAGAGGCCTAGCTAGGGCTTTCCTTGGTGTGGCCGTTCACTAGATGCAGAACACACTGCTTCGAGAAGTTGATTCAGGGAAGCAACAACTGTGTACTCTGTGTCTCATTTGACTTGTTAAAAACCACAGAGATGTATGCTGCCTGTGCCCATGGAAATGGGGGCATGATGGGACTAGCCTTGCTTTTCGTTTGGAAACCTCCATTCTAGCTTCGGTGAAGCTCCCTGAAATTCTCTGCTGTTGACAGGCCTCTGGCCACTGTAGGCATGTGTCTGGGAAGAAAATGAGTTTTCTCTGGCTACACACGGAACTTCATTGGCCGGGGTGGGGCGCACCTTGCCATGCTCTAGAGCTAAAGGGAATCTAAACGTGAGCCCTTGGCTCGAGGTAAGGCCCTGAGTAGCCCTGCAGAACGGGAGGCATGCAGCTCTTTCCATTAGCTCTTAGTCGCTCTTCTGGTTTACTTTAAATGAAGTACCTTTTTTCAGGACTCCTAGGCCCCTCGGTTGAGCATCATTTTTGTTCCAAGGTCTCTGAGTATCTCCACACCCCTGTAGGCCTGCTGCGCAACAACGAGGCACATTGGTCCTCGGACTCGGAGGTCCTCTGTGTCTGCTGAGTCATGGGCAACACACTGCACTCTTTCTTGTGATATCTTGATTCACAGCACTCGCACAGGTTCAAGAGCAATGTTCAACAAGTTCCAACATGCCGTGGAAGTCGCTCTCATTCCCTAGTTTGAGCTGTACAGAGAGAAACAGTAAGCTTCTCCTTCCATTCAGGACCTCCTACCTGAAGTCACCCTGCCTCTTGAAGAAAGACGACCTTCTTTGTATTGCAACTAAAGCACAGTTTTTCCTGTAGCACGGCAGGCTTTTGAAGCGGCACGGGTCCAGAGTCCTAGCCAGGGATTTCCTTGGTGAGGCCGTTCACTAGTTGCAGAACACCGTGCCTCGAGAAGTTGATTCAGGGAAGCAACAACTGTGTACTCTGTGTCTCATTTGACTTGTTAAAAACCACAGAGATGAATGCTGCCTGTGCCCATGGAAATGGGGTCATGAGGGTAGTAGCCTTGCTTTCCGTTTGGAAACCTCCATTCTTGCTTCCGTGAAGCTCCCTGAAATTCTCTGCTGTTGACAGTCCTCTGGCCACTGTAGGCATGTGTCTGGGAAAAAAATGAGTTTTCTCTGGGTACACACGGAGCTTCATTGGCCGGGGTGGGGCTCTCCTTGCCATCCTCTAGAGCTAAAGGGAATCTCAACGTGAGTCCCTGCCTCGAGGTAAGGCCCTGAGTAGCCCTGCAGAAAGGGAGGCATGCAGCTCTTTCCATGAGCTCTTAGTGGAGGTCTGTTTTATTGAAAAGAATTACCCCTTTCAGGACTCCTACGCCCTTCGGGTGAGCATCATTTTGGTTCCAAGATCACTGACTCCCTCCACACCCCTGTGGGCCTGCTGAGCAGCATTGAGTCCCATACATCCCACGGAGGCTCTCTGTGTCTGCAGAGTCTCGGGCAACACACTATACGTTACTTCAAGAGAGCTACATTTCCACAGCACTCGAACAGCATCAAAACTACATTTCTAGGCAGTCCAACATGCCCTGGAAGTCTTCGACATTGCCCTCGTCAGAGCTGCCCAGAGAAAACACTCTGCTTAGAATTTATCGAGGACCTCGTACCTGAAGTCACTCTATTCAAGGAGAAATACAGCATCTTAACATGCTGTGTCGTTCACAGGGCAAGAAACGTGAGAACTTGCCTCGAGGTAAGGCCATGAAATGCTTTGCAGAAGCGGAGGCGTGTAGCAGTTTCCATGTGGCCGTAGACGCATATCTTCAGCATTTTAAAGCCAGTACGCTTTTCAGGACACCCAGGTGCCTCGCCTGGAAACCCTATTCCCTGCAAGAACACTGAGTACCCTCAGGCTCCCCTGGCCCTTCTAAGCAAAATCCAGGCCAAGAGCTTTCAGACTCACAGTGTGTATGTCGAGTGTAGGGTAACACAGTGCACTCTTATTGGGACATCTTGATATAGCCAGCAATCGCCCAGGTTCACGAGCACCTTTAAGCAAGTTCCAATAGGCCGTGGAATTCGTTCTCATTCCCTAGTTTGAGCTGTACAGAGAGAAACAGTAAGCTTCTCCTTCCATTCAGGACCTCCTACCTGAAGTCACCCTGCCTCCTGAAGAAAGACGACCTCGTTTCTATTGAAACTAAAGCACAGTTTTTCCTGTAGCACGGCAGGCTTTTGAAGAGGCACGGGCCCAGAGGCCTAGCTAGGGCTTTCCTTGGTGTGGCCGTTCACTAGATGCAGAACACCCTGCCTCGAGAAGTTGATTCAGGGAAGCAACAACTGTGTACTCTGGGTCTGATTTGACTTGTTAAAAACCACAGAGATGTATGCTGCCTGTGCCCATGGAAATGGGGGCATGATGGGACTAGCCTTGCTTTTCGTTTGGAAACCTCCATTCTAGCTTCGGTGAAGCTCCCTGAAATTCTCTGCTGTTGACAGGCCTCTGGCCACTGTAGGCATGTGTCTGGGAAGAAAATGAGTTTTCTCTGGCTACACACGGAACTTCATTGGCCTGGGTGGGGCGCACCTTGCCATGCTCTAGAGCTAAAGGGAATCTAAACGTGAGCCCTTGGCTCGAGGTAAGGCCCTGAGTAGCCCTGCAGAACGGGAGGCATGCAGCTCTTTCCATTAGCTCTTAGTCGCTCTTCTGGTTTACTTTAAATGAAGTACCTTTTTTCAGGACTCCTAGGCCCCTCGGTTGAGCATCATTTTTGTTCCAAGGTCTCTGAGTATCTCCACACCCCTGTAGGCCTGCTGAGCAACAACGAGGCACATTGGTCCTCGGAGGTCCTCTGTGTCTGCTGAGTCATGGGCAACACACTGCACTCTTTCTTGTGATATCTTGATTCACAGCACTCGCACAGGTTCAAGAGCAATGTTCAACAAGTTCCAACATGCCGTGGAAGTCGCTCTCATTCCCTAGTTTGAGCTGTACAGAGAGAAACAGTAAGCTTCTCCTTCCATTCAGGACCTCCTACCTGAAGTCACCCTGCCTCTTGAAGAAAGACGACCTTCTTTCTATTGCAACTAAAGCACAGTTTTTCCTGTAGCACGGCAGGCTTTTGAAGCGGCACGGGTCCAGAGTCCTAGCCAGGGATTTCCTTGGTGAGGCCGTTCACTAGTTGCAGAACACCGTGCCTCGAGAAGTTGATTCAGGGAAGCAACAACTGTGTACTCTGTGTCTCATTTGACTTGTTAAAAACCACAGAGATGAATGCTGCCTGTGCCCATGGAAATGGGGTCATGAGGGTACTAGCCTTGCTTTCCGTTTGGAAACCTCCATTCTTGCTTCCGTGAAGCTCCCTGAAATTCTCTGCTGTTGACAGTCCTCTGGCCACTGTAGGCATGTGTCTGGGAAAAAAATGAGTTTTCTCTGGGTACACACGGAGCTTCATTGGCCGGGGTGGGGCTCTCCTTGCCATCCTCTAGAGCTAAAGGGAATCTCAACGTGAGTCCCTGCCTCGAGGTAAGGCCCTGAGTAGCCCTGCAGAAAGGGAGGCATGCAGCTCTTTCCATGAGCTCTTAGTGGAGGTCTGTTTTATTGAAAAGAATTACCCCTTTCAGGACTCCTACGCCCTTCGGGTGAGCATCATTTTGGTTCCAAGATCACTGACTCCCTCCACACCCCTGTGGGCCTGCTGAGCAGCATTGAGTCCCATACGTCCCACGGAGGCTCTCTGTGTCTGCAGAGTCTCGGGCAACACACTATACGTTACTTCAGGAGAGCTACATTTCCAGAGCACTCGAACAGCATCAAAACTACATTTCTAGGCAGTCCAACATGCCCTGGAAGTCTTCGACATTGCCCTCGTCAGAGCTGCCCAGAGAAAACACTCTGCTTAGAATTTATCGAGGACCTCGTACCTGAAGTCACTCTATTCAAGGAGAAATACAGCATCTTAACATGCTGTGTCGTTCACAGGGCAAGAAACGTGAGAACTTGCCTCGAGGTAAGGCCATGAAATGCTTTGCAGAAGCGGAGGCGTGTAGCAGTTTCCATGTGGCCGTAGACGCATATCTTCAGCATTTTAAAGCCAGTACGCTTTTCAGGACACCCAGGTGCCTCGCCTGGAAACCCTATTCCCTGCAAGAACACTGAGTACCCTCAGGCTCCCCTGGCCCTTCTAAGCAATATCCAGGCCAGGAGCTTTCAGACTCAAAGTGTGTATGTCGAGTGTAGGGTAACACAGTGCACTCTTATTGGGACATCTTGATATAGCCAGCTATCGCCCAGGTTCACGAGCACCTTTAAGCAAGTTCCAATAGGCCGTGGAATTCGTTCTCATTCCGTAGTTTGAGCTGTACAGAGAGAAACAGTAAGCTTCTCCTTCCATTCAGGACCTCCTACCTGAAGTCACCCTGCCTCCTGAAGAAAGACGACCTCGTTTCTATTGAAACTAAAGCACAGTTTTTCCTGTAGCACGGCAGGCTTTTGAAGAGGCACGGGCCCAGAGGCCTAGCTAGGGCTTTCCTTGGTGTGGCCGTTCACTAGATGCAGAACACACTGCTTCGAGAAGTTGATTCAGGGAAGCAACAACTGTGTACTCTGTGTCTCATTTGACTTGTTAAAAACCACAGAGATGTATGCTGCCTGTGCCCATGGAAATGGGGGCATGATGGGACTAGCCTTGCTTTTCGTTTGGAAACCTCCATTCTAGCTTCGGTGAAGCTCCCTGAAATTCTCTGCTGTTGACAGGCCTCTGGCCACTGTAGGCATGTGTCTGGGAAGAAAATGAGTTTTCTCTGGCTACACACGGAACTTCATTGGCCGGGGTGGGGCGCACCTTGCCATGCTCTAGAGCTAAAGGGAATCTAAACGTGAGCCCTTGGCTCGAGGTAAGGCCCTGAGTAGCCCTGCAGAACGGGAGGCATGCAGCTCTTTCCATTAGCTCTTAGTCGCTCTTCTGGTTTACTTTAAATGAAGTACCTTTTTTCAGGACTCCTAGGCCCCTCGGTTGAGCATCATTTTTGTTCCAAGGTCTCTGAGTATCTCCACACCCCTGTAGGCCTGCTGCGCAACAACGAGGCACATTGGTCCTCGGACTCGGAGGTCCTCTGTGTCTGCTGAGTCATGGGCAACACACTGCACTCTTTCTTGTGATATCTTGATTCACAGCACTCGCACAGGTTCAAGAGCAATGTTCAACAAGTTCCAACATGCCGTGGAAGTCGCTCTCATTCCCTAGTTTGAGCTGTACAGAGAGAAACAGTAAGCTTCTCCTTCCATTCAGGACCTCCTACCTGAAGTCACCCTGCCTCTTGAAGAAAGACGACCTTCTTTGTATTGCAACTAAAGCACAGTTTTTCCTGTAGCACGGCAGGCTTTTGAAGCGGCACGGGTCCAGAGTCCTAGCCAGGGATTTCCTTGGTGAGGCCGTTCACTAGTTGCAGAACACCGTGCCTCGAGAAGTTGATTCAGGGAAGCAACAACTGTGTACTCTGTGTCTCATTTGACTTGTTAAAAACCACAGAGATGAATGCTGCCTGTGCCCATGGAAATGGGGTCATGAGGGTACTAGCCTTGCTTTCCGTTTGGAAACCTCCATTCTTGCTTCCGTGAAGCTCCCTGAAATTCTCTGCTGTTGACAGTCCTCTGGCCACTGTAGGCATGTGTCTGGGAAAAAAATGAGTTTTCTCTGGGTACACACGGAGCTTCATTGGCCGGGGTGGGGCTCTCCTTGCCATCCTCTAGAGCTAAAGGGAATCTCAACGTGAGTCCCTGCCTCGAGGTAAGGCCCTGAGTAGCCCTGCAGAAAGGGAGGCATGCAGCTCTTTCCATGAGCTCTTAGTGGAGGTCTGTTTTATTGAAAAGAATTACCCCTTTCAGGACTCCTACGCCCTTCGGGTGAGCATCATTTTGGTTCCAAGATCACTGACTCCCTCCACACCCCTGTGGGCCTGCTGAGCAGCATTGAGTCCCATACGTCCCACGGAGGCTCTCTGTGTCTGCAGAGTCTCGGGCAACACACTATACGTTACTTCAGGAGAGCTACATTTCCAGAGCACTCGAACAGCATCAAAACTACATTTCTAGGCAGTCCAACATGCCCTGGAAGTCTTCGACATTGCCCTCGTCAGAGCTGCCCAGAGAAAACACTCTGCTTAGAATTTATCGAGGACCTCGTACCTGAAGTCACTCTATTCAAGGAGAAATACAGCATCTTAACATGCTGTGTCGTTCACAGGGCAAGAAACGTGAGAACTTGCCTCGAGGTAAGGCCATGAAATGCTTTGCAGAAGCGGAGGCGTGTAGCAGTTTCCATGTGGCCGTAGACGCATATCTTCAGCATTTTAAAGCCAGTACGCTTTTCAGGACATCCAGGTGCCTCGCCTGGAAACCCTATTCCCTGCAAGAACACTGAGTACCCTCAGGCTCCCCTGGCCCTTCTAAGCAATATCCAGGCCAGGAGCTTTCAGACTCAAAGTGTGTATGTCGAGTGTAGGGTAACACAGTGCACTCTTATTGGGACATCTTGATATAGCCAGCTATCGCCCAGGTTCACGAGCACCTTTAAGCAAGTTCCAATAGGCCGTGGAATTCGTTCTCATTCCGTAGTTTGAGCTGTACAGAGAGAAACAGTAAGCTTCTCCTTCCATTCAGGACCTCCTACCTGAAGTCACCCTGCCTCCTGAAGAAAGACGACCTCGTTTCTATTGAAACTAAAGCACAGTTTTTCCTGTAGCACGGCAGGCTTTTGAAGAGGCACGGGCCCAGAGGCCTAGCTAGGGCTTTCCTTGGTGTGGCCGTTCACTAGATGCAGAACACACTGCTTCGAGAAGTTGATTCAGGGAAGCAACAACTGTGTACTCTGTGTCTCATTTGACTTGTTAAAAACCACAGAGATGTATGCTGCCTGTGCCCATGGAAATGGGGGCATGATGGGACTAGCCTTGCTTTTCGTTTGGAAACCTCCATTCTAGCTTCGGTGAAGCTCCCTGAAATTCTCTGCTGTTGACAGGCCTCTGGCCACTGTAGGCATGTGTCTGGGAAGAAAATGAGTTTTCTCTGGCTACACACGGAACTTCATTGGCCGGGGTGGGGCGCACCTTGCCATGCTCTAGAGCTAAAGGGAATCTAAACGTGAGCCCTTGGCTCGAGGTAAGGCCCTGAGTAGCCCTGCAGAACGGGAGGCATGCAGCTCTTTCCATTAGCTCTTAGTCGCTCTTCTGGTTTACTTTAAATGAAGTACCTTTTTTCAGGACTCCTAGGCCCCTCGGTTGAGCATCATTTTTGTTCCAAGGTCTCTGAGTATCTCCACACCCCTGTAGGCCTGCTGCGCAACAACGAGGCACATTGGTCCTCGGACTCGGAGGTCCTCTGTGTCTGCTGAGTCATGGGCAACACACTGCACTCTTTCTTGTGATATCTTGATTCACAGCACTCGCACAGGTTCAAGAGCAATGTTCAACAAGTTCCAACATGCCGTGGAAGTCGCTCTCATTCCCTAGTTTGAGCTGTACAGAGAGAAACAGTAAGCTTCTCCTTCCATTCAGGACCTCCTACCTGAAGTCACCCTGCCTCTTGAAGAAAGACGACCTTCTTTGTATTGCAACTAAAGCACAGTTTTTCCTGTAGCACGGCAGGCTTTTGAAGCGGCACGGGTCCAGAGTCCTAGCCAGGGATTTCCTTGGTGAGGCCGTTCACTAGTTGCAGAACACCGTGCCTCGAGAAGTTGATTCAGGGAAGCAACAACTGTGTACTCTGTGTCTCATTTGACTTGTTAAAAACCACAGAGATGAATGCTGCCTGTGCCCATGGAAATGGGGTCATGAGGGTAGTAGCCTTGCTTTCCGTTTGGAAACCTCCATTCTTGCTTCCGTGAAGCTCCCTGAAATTCTCTGCTGTTGACAGTCCTCTGGCCACTGTAGGCATGTGTCTGGGAAAAAAATGAGTTTTCTCTGGGTACACACGGAGCTTCATTGGCCGGGGTGGGGCTCTCCTTGCCATCCTCTAGAGCTAAAGGGAATCTCAACGTGAGTCCCTGCCTCGAGGTAAGGCCCTGAGTAGCCCTGCAGAAAGGGAGGCATGCAGCTCTTTCCATGAGCTCTTAGTGGAGGTCTGTTTTATTGAAAAGAATTACCCCTTTCAGGACTCCTACGCCCTTCGGGTGAGCATCATTTTGGTTCCAAGATCACTGACTCCCTCCACACCCCTGTGGGCCTGCTGAGCAGCATTGAGTCCCATACGTCCCACGGAGGCTCTCTGTGTCTGCAGAGTCTCGGGCAACACACTATACGTTACTTCAAGAGAGCTACATTTCCAGAGCACTCGAACAGCATCAAAACTACATTTCTAGGCAGTCCACCATGCCCTGGAAGTCTTCGACATTGCCCTCGTCAGAGCTGCCCAGAGAAAACACTCTGCTTAGAATTTATCGAGGACCTCGTACCTGAAGTCACTCTATTCAAGGAGAAATACAGCATCTTAACATGCTGTGTCGTTCACAGGGCAAGAAACGTGAGAACTTGCCTCGAGGTAAGGCCATGAAATGCTTTGCAGAAGCGGAGGCGTGTAGCAGTTTCCATGTGGCCGTAGACGCATATCTTCAGCATTTTAAAGCCAGTACGCTTTTCAGGACACCCAGGTGCCTCGCCTGGAAACCCTATTCCCTGCAAGAACACTGAGTACCCTCAGGCTCCCCTGGCCCTTCTAAGCAAAATCCAGGCCAAGAGCTTTCAGACTCACAGTGTGTATGTCGAGTGTAGGGTAACACAGTGCACTCTTATTGGGACATCTTGATATAGCCAGCAATCGCCCAGGTTCACTAGCACCTTTAAGCAAGTTCCAATAGGCCGTGGAATTCGTTCTCATTCCCTAGTTTGAGCTGTACAGAGAGAAACAGTAAGCTTCTCCTTCCATTCAGGACCTCCTACCTGAAGTCACCCTGCCTCCTGAAGAAAGACGACCTCGTTTCTATTGAAACTAAAGCACAGTTTTTCCTGTAGCACGGCAGGCTTTTGAAGAGGCACGGGCCCAGAGGCCTAGCTAGGGCTTTCCTTGGTGTGGCCGTTCACTAGATGCAGAACACCCTGCCTCGAGAAGTTGATTCAGGGAAGCAACAACTGTGTACTCTGGGTCTGATTTGACTTGTTAAAAACCACAGAGATGTATGCTGCCTGTGCCCATGGAAATGGGGGCATGATGGGACTAGCCTTGCTTTTCGTTTGGAAACCTCCATTCTAGCTTCGGTGAAGCTCCCTGAAATTCTCTGCTGTTGACAGGCCTCTGGCCACTGTAGGCATGTGTCTGGGAAGAAAATGAGTTTTCTCTGGCTACACACGGAACTTCATTGGCCTGGGTGGGGCGCACCTTGCCATGCTCTAGAGCTAAAGGGAATCTAAACGTGAGCCCTTGGCTCGAGGTAAGGCCCTGAGTAGCCCTGCAGAACGGGAGGCATGCAGCTCTTTCCATTAGCTCTTAGTCGCTCTTCTGGTTTACTTTAAATGAAGTACCTTTTTTCAGGACTCCTAGGCCCCTCGGTTGAGCATCATTTTTGTTCCAAGGTCTCTGAGTATCTCCACACCCCTGTAGGCCTGCTGAGCAACAACGAGGCACATTGGTCCTCGGAGGTCCTCTGTGTCTGCTGAGTCATGGGCAACACACTGCACTCTTTCTTGTGATATCTTGATTCACAGCACTCGCACAGGTTCAAGAGCAATGTTCAACAAGTTCCAACATGCCGTGGAAGTCGCTCTCATTCCCTAGTTTGAGCTGTACAGAGAGAAACAGTAAGCTTCTCCTTCCATTCTGGACCTCCTACCTGAAGTCACCCTGCCTCTTGAAGAAAGACGACCTTCTTTCTATTGCAACTAAAGCACAGTTTTTCCTGTAGCACGGCAGGCTTTTGAAGCGGCACGGGTCCAGAGTCCTAGCCAGGGATTTCCTTGGTGAGGCCGTTCACTAGTTGCAGAACACCGTGCCTCGAGAAGTTGATTCAGGGAAGCAACAACTGTGTACTCTGTGTCTCATTTGACTTGTTAAAAACCACAGAGATGAATGCTGCCTGTGCCCATGGAAATGGGGTCATGAGGGTACTAGCCTTGCTTTCCGTTTGGAAACCTCCATTCTTGCTTCCGTGAAGCTCCCTGAAATTCTCTGCTGTTGACAGTCCTCTGGCCACTGTAGGCATGTGTCTGGGAAAAAAATGAGTTTTCTCTGGGTACACACGGAGCTTCATTGGCCGGGGTGGGGCTCTCCTTGCCATCCTCTAGAGCTAAAGGGAATCTCAACGTGAGTCCCTGCCTCGAGGTAAGGCCCTGAGTAGCCCTGCAGAAAGGGAGGCATGCAGCTCTTTCCATGAGCTCTTAGTGGAGGTCTGTTTTATTGAAAAGAATTACCCCTTTCAGGACTCCTACGCCCTTCGGGTGAGCATCATTTTGGTTCCAAGATCACTGACTCCCTCCACACCCCTGTGGGCCTGCTGAGCAGCATTGAGTCCCATACGTCCCACGGAGGCTCTCTGTGTCTGCAGAGTCTCGGGCAACACACTATACGTTACTTCAGGAGAGCTACATTTCCAGAGCACTCGAACAGCATCAAAACTACATTTCTAGGCAGTCCAACATGCCCTGGAAGTCTTCGACATTGCCCTCGTCAGAGCTGCCCAGAGAAAACACTCTGCTTAGAATTTATCGAGGACCTCGTACCTGAAGTCACTCTATTCAAGGAGAAATACAGCATCTTAACATGCTGTGTCGTTCACAGGGCAAGAAACGTGAGAACTTGCCTCGAGGTAAGGCCATGAAATGCTTTGCAGAAGCGGAGGCGTGTAGCAGTTTCCATGTGGCCGTAGACGCATATCTTCAGCATTTTAAAGCCAGTACGCTTTTCAGGACACCCAGGTGCCTCGCCTGGAAACCCTATTCCCTGCAAGAACACTGAGTACCCTCAGGCTCCCCTGGCCCTTCTAAGCAAAATCCAGGCCAAGAGCTTTCAGACTCACAGTGTGTATGTCGAGTGTAGGGTAACACAGTGCACTCTTATTGGGACATCTTGATATAGCCAGCAATCGCCCAGGTTCACGAGCACCTTTAAGCAAGTTCCAATAGGCCGTGGAATTCGTTCTCATTCCCTAGTTTGAGCTGTACAGAGAGAAACAGTAAGCTTCTCCTTCCATTCAGGACCTCCTACCTGAAGTCACCCTGCCTCCTGAAGAAAGACGACCTCGTTTCTATTGAAACTAAAGCACAGTTTTTCCTGTAGCACGGCAGGCTTTTGAAGAGGCACGGGCCCAGAGGCCTAGCTAGGGCTTTCCTTGGTGTGGCCGTTCACTAGATGCAGAACACCCTGCCTCGAGAAGTTGATTCAGGGAAGCAACAACTGTGTACTCTGGGTCTGATTTGACTTGTTAAAAACCACAGAGATGTATGCTGCCTGTGCCCATGGAAATGGGGGCATGATGGGACTAGCCTTGCTTTTCGTTTGGAAACCTCCATTCTAGCTTCGGTGAAGCTCCCTGAAATTCTCTGCTGTTGACAGGCCTCTGGCCACTGTAGGCATGTGTCTGGGAAGAAAATGAGTTTTCTCTGGCTACACACGGAACTTCATTGGCCTGGGTGGGGCGCACCTTGCCATGCTCTAGAGCTAAAGGGAATCTAAACGTGAGCCCTTGGCTCGAGGTAAGGCCCTGAGTAGCCCTGCAGAACGGGAGGCATGCAGCTCTTTCCATTAGCTCTTAGTCGCTCTTCTGGTTTACTTTAAATGAAGTACCTTTTTTCAGGACTCCTAGGCCCCTCGGTTGAGCATCATTTTTGTTCCAAGGTCTCTGAGTATCTCCACACCCCTGTAGGCCTGCTGAGCAACAACGAGGCACATTGGTCCTCGGAGGTCCTCTGTGTCTGCTGAGTCATGGGCAACACACTGCACTCTTTCTTGTGATATCTTGATTCACAGCACTCGCACAGGTTCAAGAGCAATGTTCAACAAGTTCCAACATGCCGTGGAAGTCGCTCTCATTCCCTAGTTTGAGCTGTACAGAGAGAAACAGTAAGCTTCTCCTTCCATTCAGGACCTCCTACCTGAAGTCACCCTGCCTCTTGAAGAAAGACGACCTTCTTTCTATTGCAACTAAAGCACAGTTTTTCCTGTAGCACGGCAGGCTTTTGAAGCGGCACGGGTCCAGAGTCCTAGCCAGGGATTTCCTTGGTGAGGCCGTTCACTAGTTGCAGAACACCGTGCCTCGAGAAGTTGATTCAGGGAAGCAACAACTGTGTACTCTGTGTCTCATTTGACTTGTTAAAAACCACAGAGATGAATGCTGCCTGTGCCCATGGAAATGGGGTCATGAGGGTACTAGCCTTGCTTTCCGTTTGGAAACCTCCATTCTTGCTTCCGTGAAGCTCCCTGAAATTCTCTGCTGTTGACAGTCCTCTGGCCACTGTAGGCATGTGTCTGGGAAAAAAATGAGTTTTCTCTGGGTACACACGGAGCTTCATTGGCCGGGGTGGGGCTCTCCTTGCCATCCTCTAGAGCTAAAGGGAATCTCAACGTGAGTCCCTGCCTCGAGGTAAGGCCCTGAGTAGCCCTGCAGAAAGGGAGGCATGCAGCTCTTTCCATGAGCTCTTAGTGGAGGTCTGTTTTATTGAAAAGAATTACCCCTTTCAGGACTCCTACGCCCTTCGGGTGAGCATCATTTTGGTTCCAAGATCACTGACTCCCTCCACACCCCTGTGGGCCTGCTGAGCAGCATTGAGTCCCATACGTCCCACGGAGGCTCTCTGTGTCTGCAGAGTCTCGGGCAACACACTATACGTTACTTCAGGAGAGCTACATTTCCAGAGCACTCGAACAGCATCAAAACTACATTTCTAGGCAGTCCAACATGCCCTGGAAGTCTTCGACATTGCCCTCGTCAGAGCTGCCCAGAGAAAACACTCTGCTTAGAATTTATCGAGGACCTCGTACCTGAAGTCACTCTATTCAAGGAGAAATACAGCATCTTAACATGCTGTGTCGTTCACAGGGCAAGAAACGTGAGAACTTGCCTCGAGGTAAGGCCATGAAATGCTTTGCAGAAGCGGAGGCGTGTAGCAGTTTCCATGTGGCCGTAGACGCATATCTTCAGCATTTTAAAGCCAGTACGCTTTTCAGGACACCCAGGTGCCTCGCCTGGAAACCCTATTCCCTGCAAGAACACTGAGTACCCTCAGGCTCCCCTGGCCCTTCTAAGCAATATCCAGGCCAGGAGCTTTCAGACTCAAAGTGTGTATGTCGAGTGTAGGGTAACACAGTGCACTCTTATTGGGACATCTTGATATAGCCAGCTATCGCCCAGGTTCACGAGCACCTTTAAGCAAGTTCCAATAGGCCGTGGAATTCGTTCTCATTCCGTAGTTTGAGCTGTACAGAGAGAAACAGTAAGCTTCTCCTTCCATTCAGGACCTCCTACCTGAAGTCACCCTGCCTCCTGAAGAAAGACGACCTCGTTTCTATTGAAACTAAAGCACAGTTTTTCCTGTAGCACGGCAGGCTTTTGAAGAGGCACGGGCCCAGAGGCCTAGCTAGGGCTTTCCTTGGTGTGGCCGTTCACTAGATGCAGAACACACTGCTTCGAGAAGTTGATTCAGGGAAGCAACAACTGTGTACTCTGTGTCTCATTTGACTTGTTAAAAACCACAGAGATGTATGCTGCCTGTGCCCATGGAAATGGGGGCATGATGGGACTAGCCTTGCTTTTCGTTTGGAAACCTCCATTCTAGCTTCGGTGAAGCTCCCTGAAATTCTCTGCTGTTGACAGGCCTCTGGCCACTGTAGGCATGTGTCTGGGAAGAAAATGAGTTTTCTCTGGCTACACACGGAACTTCATTGGCCGGGGTGGGGCGCACCTTGCCATGCTCTAGAGCTAAAGGGAATCTAAACGTGAGCCCTTGGCTCGAGGTAAGGCCCTGAGTAGCCCTGCAGAACGGGAGGCATGCAGCTCTTTCCATTAGCTCTTAGTCGCTCTTCTGGTTTACTTTAAATGAAGTACCTTTTTTCAGGACTCCTAGGCCCCTCGGTTGAGCATCATTTTTGTTCCAAGGTCTCTGAGTATCTCCACACCCCTGTAGGCCTGCTGCGCAACAACGAGGCACATTGGTCCTCGGACTCGGAGGTCCTCTGTGTCTGCTGAGTCATGGGCAACACACTGCACTCTTTCTTGTGATATCTTGATTCACAGCACTCGCACAGGTTCAAGAGCAATGTTCAACAAGTTCCAACATGCCGTGGAAGTCGCTCTCATTCCCTAGTTTGAGCTGTACAGAGAGAAACAGTAAGCTTCTCCTTCCATTCAGGACCTCCTACCTGAAGTCACCCTGCCTCTTGAAGAAAGACGACCTTCTTTGTATTGCAACTAAAGCACAGTTTTTCCTGTAGCACGGCAGGCTTTTGAAGCGGCACGGGTCCAGAGTCCTAGCCAGGGATTTCCTTGGTGAGGCCGTTCACTAGTTGCAGAACACCGTGCCTCGAGAAGTTGATTCAGGGAAGCAACAACTGTGTACTCTGTGTCTCATTTGACTTGTTAAAAACCACAGAGATGAATGCTGCCTGTGCCCATGGAAATGGGGTCATGAGGGTACTAGCCTTGCTTTCCGTTTGGAAACCTCCATTCTTGCTTCCTTGAAGCTCCCTGAAATTCTCTGCTGTTGACAGTCCTCTGGCCACTGTAGGCATGTGTCTGGGAAAAAAATGAGTTTTCTCTGGGTACACACGGAGCTTCATTGGCCGGGGTGGGGCTCTCCTTGCCATCCTCTAGAGCTAAAGGGAATCTCAACGTGAGTCCCTGCCTCGAGGTAAGGCCCTGAGTAGCCCTGCAGAAAGGGAGGCATGCAGCTCTTTCCATGAGCTCTTAGTGGAGGTCTGTTTTATTGAAAAGAATTACCCCTTTCAGGACTCCTACGCCCTTCGGGTGAGCATCATTTTGGTTCCAAGATCACTGACTCCCTCCACACCCCTGTGGGCCTGCTGAGCAGCATTGAGTCCCATACGTCCCACGGAGGCTCTCTGTGTCTGCAGAGTCTCGGGCAACACACTATACGTTACTTCAGGAGAGCTACATTTCCAGAGCACTCGAACAGCATCAAAACTACATTTCTAGGCAGTCCAACATGCCCTGGAAGTCTTCGACATTGCCCTTGTCAGAGCTGCCCAGAGAAAACACTCTGCTTAGAATTTATCGAGGACCTCGTACCTGAAGTCACTCTATTCAAGGAGAAATACAGCATCTTAACATGCTGTGTCGTTCACAGGGCAAGAAACGTGAGAACTTGCCTCGAGGTAAGGCCATGAAATGCTTTGCAGAAGCGGAGGCGTGTAGCAGTTTCCATGTGGCCGTAGACGCATATCTTCAGCATTTTAAAGCCAGTACGCTTTTCAGGACACCCAGGTGCCTCGCCTGGAAACCCTATTCCCTGCAAGAACACTGAGTACCCTCAGGCTCCCCTGGCCCTTCTAAGCAATATCCAGGCCAGGAGCTTTCAGACTCAAAGTGTGTATGTCGAGTGTAGGGTAACACAGTGCACTCTTATTGGGACATCTTGATATAGCCAGCTATCGCCCAGGTTCACGAGCACCTTTAAGCAAGTTCCAATAGGCCGTGGAATTCGTTCTCTTTCCGTAGTTTGAGCTGTACAGAGAGAAACAGTAAGCTTCTCCTTCCATTCAGGACCTCCTACCTGAAGTCACCCTGCCTCCTGAAGAAAGACGACCTCGTTTCTATTGAAACTAAAGCACAGTTTTTCCTGTAGCACGGCAGGCTTTTGAAGAGGCACGGGCCCAGAGGCCTAGCTAGGGCTTTCCTTGGTGTGGCCGTTCACTAGATGCAGAACACACTGCTTCGAGAAGTTGATTCAGGGAAGCAACAACTGTGTACTCTGTGTCTCATTTGACTTGTTAAAAACCACAGAGATGTATGCTGCCTGTGCCCATGGAAATGGGGGCATGATGGGACTAGCCTTGCTTTTCGTTTGGAAACCTCCATTCTAGCTTCGGTGAAGCTCCCTGAAATTCTCTGCTGTTGACAGGCCTCTGGCCACTGTAGGCATGTGTCTGGGAAGAAAATGAGTTTTCTCTGGCTACACACGGAACTTCATTGGCCGGGGTGGGGCGCACCTTGCCATGCTCTAGAGCTAAAGGGAATCTAAACGTGAGCCCTTGGCTCGAGGTAAGGCCCTGAGTAGCCCTGCAGAACGGGAGGCATGCAGCTCTTTCCATTAGCTCTTAGTCGCTCTTCTGGTTTACTTTAAATGAAGTACCTTTTTTCAGGACTCCTAGGCCCCTCGGTTGAGCATCATTTTTGTTCCAAGGTCTCTGAGTATCTCCACACCCCTGTAGGCCTGCTGCGCAACAACGAGGCACATTGGTCCTCGGACTCGGAGGTCCTCTGTGTCTGCTGAGTCATGGGCAACACACTGCACTCTTTCTTGTGATATCTTGATTCACAGCACTCGCACAGGTTCAAGAGCAATGTTCAACAAGTTCCAACATGCCGTGGAAGTCGCTCTCATTCCCTAGTTTGAGCTGTACAGAGAGAAACAGTAAGCTTCTCCTTCCATTCAGGACCTCCTACCTGAAGTCACCCTGCCTCTTGAAGAAAGACGACCTTCTTTGTATTGCAACTAAAGCACAGTTTTTCCTGTAGCACGGCAGGCTTTTGAAGCGGCACGGGTCCAGAGTCCTAGCCAGGGATTTCCTTGGTGAGGCCGTTCACTAGTTGCAGAACACCGTGCCTCGAGAAGTTGATTCAGGGAAGCAACAACTGTGTACTCTGTGTCTCATTTGACTTGTTAAAAACCACAGAGATGAATGCTGCCTGTGCCCATGGAAATGGGGTCATGAGGGTACTAGCCTTGCTTTCCGTTTGGAAACCTCCATTCTTGCTTCCGTGAAGCTCCCTGAAATTCTCTGCTGTTGACAGTCCTCTGGCCACTGTAGGCATGTGTCTGGGAAAAAAATGAGTTTTCTCTGGGTACACACGGAGCTTCATTGGCCGGGGTGGGGCTCTCCTTGCCATCCTCTAGAGCTAAAGGGAATCTCAACGTGAGTCCCTGCCTCGAGGTAAGGCCCTGAGTAGCCCTGCAGAAAGGGAGGCATGCAGCTCTTTCCATGAGCTCTTAGTGGAGGTCTGTTTTATTGAAAAGAATTACCCCTTTCAGGACTCCTACGCCCTTCGGGTGAGCATCATTTTGGTTCCAAGATCACTGACTCCCTCCACACCCCTGTGGGCCTGCTGAGCAGCATTGAGTCCCATACGTCCCACGGAGGCTCTCTGTGTCTGCAGAGTCTCGGGCAACACACTATACGTTACTTCAAGAGAGCTACATTTCCAGAGCACTCGAACAGCATCAAAACTACATTTCTAGGCAGTCCACCATGCCCTGGAAGTCTTCGACATTGCCCTCGTCAGAGCTGCCCAGAGAAAACACTCTGCTTAGAATTTATCGAGGACCTCGTACCTGAAGTCACTCTATTCAAGGAGAAATACAGCATCTTAACATGCTGTGTCGTTCACAGGGCAAGAAACGTGAGAACTTGCCTCGAGGTAAGGCCATGAAATGCTTTGCAGAAGCGGAGGCGTGTAGCAGTTTCCATGTGGCCGTAGACGCATATCTTCAGCATTTTAAAGCCAGTACGCTTTTCAGGACACCCAGGTGCCTCGCCTGGAAACCCTATTCCCTGCAAGAACACTGAGTACCCTCAGGCTCCCCTGGCCCTTCTAAGCAAAATCCAGGCCAAGAGCTTTCAGACTCACAGTGTGTATGTCGAGTGTAGGGTAACACAGTGCACTCTTATTGGGACATCTTGATATAGCCAGCAATCGCCCAGGTTCACTAGCACCTTTAAGCAAGTTCCAATAGGCCGTGGAATTCGTTCTCATTCCCTAGTTTGAGCTGTACAGAGAGAAACAGTAAGCTTCTCCTTCCATTCAGGACCTCCTACCTGAAGTCACCCTGCCTCCTGAAGAAAGACGACCTCGTTTCTATTGAAACTAAAGCACAGTTTTTCCTGTAGCACGGCAGGCTTTTGAAGAGGCACGGGCCCAGAGGCCTAGCTAGGGCTTTCCTTGGTGTGGCCGTTCACTAGATGCAGAACACCCTGCCTCGAGAAGTTGATTCAGGGAAGCAACAACTGTGTACTCTGGGTCTGATTTGACTTGTTAAAAACCACAGAGATGTATGCTGCCTGTGCCCATGGAAATGGGGGCATGATGGGACTAGCCTTGCTTTTCGTTTGGAAACCTCCATTCTAGCTTCGGTGAAGCTCCCTGAAATTCTCTGCTGTTGACAGGCCTCTGGCCACTGTAGGCATGTGTCTGGGAAGAAAATGAGTTTTCTCTGGCTACACACGGAACTTCATTGGCCTGGGTGGGGCGCACCTTGCCATGCTCTAGAGCTAAAGGGAATCTAAACGTGAGCCCTTGGCTCGAGGTAAGGCCCTGAGTAGCCCTGCAGAACGGGAGGCATGCAGCTCTTTCCATTAGCTCTTAGTCGCTCTTCTGGTTTACTTTAAATGAAGTACCTTTTTTCAGGACTCCTAGGCCCCTCGGTTGAGCATCATTTTTGTTCCAAGGTCTCTGAGTATCTCCACACCCCTGTAGGCCTGCTGAGCAACAACGAGGCACATTGGTCCTCGGAGGTCCTCTGTGTCTGCTGAGTCATGGGCAACACACTGCACTCTTTCTTGTGATATCTTGATTCACAGCACTCGCACAGGTTCAAGAGCAATGTTCAACAAGTTCCAACATGCCGTGGAAGTCGCTCTCATTCCCTAGTTTGAGCTGTACAGAGAGAAACAGTAAGCTTCTCCTTCCATTCTGGACCTCCTACCTGAAGTCACCCTGCCTCTTGAAGAAAGACGACCTTCTTTCTATTGCAACTAAAGCACAGTTTTTCCTGTAGCACGGCAGGCTTTTGAAGCGGCACGGGTCCAGAGTCCTAGCCAGGGATTTCCTTGGTGAGGCCGTTCACTAGTTGCAGAACACCGTGCCTCGAGAAGTTGATTCAGGGAAGCAACAACTGTGTACTCTGTGTCTCATTTGACTTGTTAAAAACCACAGAGATGAATGCTGCCTGTGCCCATGGAAATGGGGTCATGAGGGTACTAGCCTTGCTTTCCGTTTGGAAACCTCCATTCTTGCTTCCGTGAAGCTCCCTGAAATTCTCTGCTGTTGACAGTCCTCTGGCCACTGTAGGCATGTGTCTGGGAAAAAAATGAGTTTTCTCTGGGTACACACGGAGCTTCATTGGCCGGGGTGGGGCTCTCCTTGCCATCCTCTAGAGCTAAAGGGAATCTCAACGTGAGTCCCTGCCTCGAGGTAAGGCCCTGAGTAGCCCTGCAGAAAGGGAGGCATGCAGCTCTTTCCATGAGCTCTTAGTGGAGGTCTGTTTTATTGAAAAGAATTACCCCTTTCAGGACTCCTACGCCCTTCGGGTGAGCATCATTTTGGTTCCAAGATCACTGACTCCCTCCACACCCCTGTGGGCCTGCTGAGCAGCATTGAGTCCCATACGTCCCACGGAGGCTCTCTGTGTCTGCAGAGTCTCGGGCAACACACTATACGTTACTTCAGGAGAGCTACATTTCCAGAGCACTCGAACAGCATCAAAACTACATTTCTAGGCAGTCCAACATGCCCTGGAAGTCTTCGACATTGCCCTCGTCAGAGCTGCCCAGAGAAAACACTCTGCTTAGAATTTATCGAGGACCTCGTACCTGAAGTCACTCTATTCAAGGAGAAATACAGCATCTTAACATGCTGTGTCGTTCACAGGGCAAGAAACGTGAGAACTTGCCTCGAGGTAAGGCCATGAAATGCTTTGCAGAAGCGGAGGCGTGTAGCAGTTTCCATGTGGCCGTAGACGCATATCTTCAGCATTTTAAAGCCAGTACGCTTTTCAGGACACCCAGGTGCCTCGCCTGGAAACCCTATTCCCTGCAAGAACACTGAGTACCCTCAGGCTCCCCTGGCCCTTCTAAGCAAAATCCAGGCCAAGAGCTTTCAGACTCACAGTGTGTATGTCGAGTGTAGGGTAACACAGTGCACTCTTATTGGGACATCTTGATATAGCCAGCAATCGCCCAGGTTCACGAGCACCTTTAAGCAAGTTCCAATAGGCCGTGGAATTCGTTCTCATTCCCTAGTTTGAGCTGTACAGAGAGAAACAGTAAGCTTCTCCTTCCATTCAGGACCTCCTACCTGAAGTCACCCTGCCTCCTGAAGAAAGACGACCTCGTTTCTATTGAAACTAAAGCACAGTTTTTCCTGTAGCACGGCAGGCTTTTGAAGAGGCACGGGCCCAGAGGCCTAGCTAGGGCTTTCCTTGGTGTGGCCGTTCACTAGATGCAGAACACCCTGCCTCGAGAAGTTGATTCAGGGAAGCAACAACTGTGTACTCTGGGTCTGATTTGACTTGTTAAAAACCACAGAGATGTATGCTGCCTGTGCCCATGGAAATGGGGGCATGATGGGACTAGCCTTGCTTTTCGTTTGGAAACCTCCATTCTAGCTTCGGTGAAGCTCCCTGAAATTCTCTGCTGTTGACAGGCCTCTGGCCACTGTAGGCATGTGTCTGGGAAGAAAATGAGTTTTCTCTGGCTACACACGGAACTTCATTGGCCTGGGTGGGGCGCACCTTGCCATGCTCTAGAGCTAAAGGGAATCTAAACGTGAGCCCTTGGCTCGAGGTAAGGCCCTGAGTAGCCCTGCAGAACGGGAGGCATGCAGCTCTTTCCATTAGCTCTTAGTCGCTCTTCTGGTTTACTTTAAATGAAGTACCTTTTTTCAGGACTCCTAGGCCCCTCGGTTGAGCATCATTTTTGTTCCAAGGTCTCTGAGTATCTCCACACCCCTGTAGGCCTGCTGAGCAACAACGAGGCACATTGGTCCTCGGAGGTCCTCTGTGTCTGCTGAGTCATGGGCAACACACTGCACTCTTTCTTGTGATATCTTGATTCACAGCACTCGCACAGGTTCAAGAGCAATGTTCAACAAGTTCCAACATGCCGTGGAAGTCGCTCTCATTCCCTAGTTTGAGCTGTACAGAGAGAAACAGTAAGCTTCTCCTTCCATTCAGGACCTCCTACCTGAAGTCACCCTGCCTCTTGAAGAAAGACGACCTTCTTTCTATTGCAACTAAAGCACAGTTTTTCCTGTAGCACGGCAGGCTTTTGAAGCGGCACGGGTCCAGAGTCCTAGCCAGGGATTTCCTTGGTGAGGCCGTTCACTAGTTGCAGAACACCGTGCCTCGAGAAGTTGATTCAGGGAAGCAACAACTGTGTACTCTGTGTCTCATTTGACTTGTTAAAAACCACAGAGATGAATGCTGCCTGTGCCCATGGAAATGGGGTCATGAGGGTACTAGCCTTGCTTTCCGTTTGGAAACCTCCATTCTTGCTTCCGTGAAGCTCCCTGAAATTCTCTGCTGTTGACAGTCCTCTGGCCACTGTAGGCATGTGTCTGGGAAAAAAATGAGTTTTCTCTGGGTACACACGGAGCTTCATTGGCCGGGGTGGGGCTCTCCTTGCCATCCTCTAGAGCTAAAGGGAATCTCAACGTGAGTCCCTGCCTCGAGGTAAGGCCCTGAGTAGCCCTGCAGAAAGGGAGGCATGCAGCTCTTTCCATGAGCTCTTAGTGGAGGTCTGTTTTATTGAAAAGAATTACCCCTTTCAGGACTCCTACGCCCTTCGGGTGAGCATCATTTTGGTTCCAAGATCACTGACTCCCTCCACACCCCTGTGGGCCTGCTGAGCAGCATTGAGTCCCATACGTCCCACGGAGGCTCTCTGTGTCTGCAGAGTCTCGGGCAACACACTATACGTTACTTCAGGAGAGCTACATTTCCAGAGCACTCGAACAGCATCAAAACTACATTTCTAGGCAGTCCAACATGCCCTGGAAGTCTTCGACATTGCCCTCGTCAGAGCTGCCCAGAGAAAACACTCTGCTTAGAATTTATCGAGGACCTCGTACCTGAAGTCACTCTATTCAAGGAGAAATACAGCATCTTAACATGCTGTGTCGTTCACAGGGCAAGAAACGTGAGAACTTGCCTCGAGGTAAGGCCATGAAATGCTTTGCAGAAGCGGAGGCGTGTAGCAGTTTCCATGTGGCCGTAGACGCATATCTTCAGCATTTTAAAGCCAGTACGCTTTTCAGGACACCCAGGTGCCTCGCCTGGAAACCCTATTCCCTGCAAGAACACTGAGTACCCTCAGGCTCCCCTGGCCCTTCTAAGCAAAATCCAGGCCAAGAGCTTTCAGACTCACAGTGTGTATGTCGAGTGTAGGGTAACACAGTGCACTCTTATTGGGACATCTTGATATAGCCAGCAATCGCCCAGGTTCACGAGCACCTTTAAGCAAGTTCCAATAGGCCGTGGAATTCGTTCTCATTCCCTAGTTTGAGCTGTACAGAGAGAAACAGTAAGCTTCTCCTTCCATTCAGGACCTCCTACCTGAAGTCACCCTGCCTCCTGAAGAAAGACGACCTCGTTTCTATTGAAACTAAAGCACAGTTTTTCCTGTAGCACGGCAGGCTTTTGAAGAGGCACGGGCCCAGAGGCCTAGCTAGGGCTTTCCTTGGTGTGGCCGTTCACTAGATGCAGAACACCCTGCCTCGAGAAGTTGATTCAGGGAAGCAACAACTGTGTACTCTGGGTCTGATTTGACTTGTTAAAAACCACAGAGATGTATGCTGCCTGTGCCCATGGAAATGGGGGCATGATGGGACTAGCCTTGCTTTTCGTTTGGAAACCTCCATTCTAGCTTCGGTGAAGCTCCCTGAAATTCTCTGCTGTTGACAGGCCTCTGGCCACTGTAGGCATGTGTCTGGGAAGAAAATGAGTTTTCTCTGGCTACACACGGAACTTCATTGGCCTGGGTGGGGCGCACCTTGCCATGCTCTAGAGCTAAAGGGAATCTAAACGTGAGCCCTTGGCTCGAGGTAAGGCCCTGAGTAGCCCTGCAGAACGGGAGGCATGCAGCTCTTTCCATTAGCTCTTAGTCGCTCTTCTGGTTTACTTTAAATGAAGTACCTTTTTTCAGGACTCCTAGGCCCCTCGGTTGAGCATCATTTTTGTTCCAAGGTCTCTGAGTATCTCCACACCCCTGTAGGCCTGCTGAGCAACAACGAGGCACATTGGTCCTCGGAGGTCCTCTGTGTCTGCTGAGTCATGGGCAACACACTGCACTCTTTCTTGTGATATCTTGATTCACAGCACTCGCACAGGTTCAAGAGCAATGTTCAACAAGTTCCAACATGCCGTGGAAGTCGCTCTCATTCCCTAGTTTGAGCTGTACAGAGAGAAACAGTAAGCTTCTCCTTCCATTCAGGACCTCCTACCTGAAGTCACCCTGCCTCTTGAAGAAAGACGACCTTCTTTCTATTGCAACTAAAGCACAGTTTTTCCTGTAGCACGGCAGGCTTTTGAAGCGGCACGGGTCCAGAGTCCTAGCCAGGGATTTCCTTGGTGAGGCCGTTCACTAGTTGCAGAACACCGTGCCTCGAGAAGTTGATTCAGGGAAGCAACAACTGTGTACTCTGTGTCTCATTTGACTTGTTAAAAACCACAGAGATGAATGCTGCCTGTGCCCATGGAAATGGGGTCATGAGGGTACTAGCCTTGCTTTCCGTTTGGAAACCTCCATTCTTGCTTCCGTGAAGCTCCCTGAAATTCTCTGCTGTTGACAGTCCTCTGGCCACTGTAGGCATGTGTCTGGGAAAAAAATGAGTTTTCTCTGGGTACACACGGAGCTTCATTGGCCGGGGTGGGGCTCTCCTTGCCATCCTCTAGAGCTAAAGGGAATCTCAACGTGAGTCCCTGCCTCGAGGTAAGGCCCTGAGTAGCCCTGCAGAAAGGGAGGCATGCAGCTCTTTCCATGAGCTCTTAGTGGAGGTCTGTTTTATTGAAAAGAATTACCCCTTTCAGGACTCCTACGCCCTTCGGGTGAGCATCATTTTGGTTCCAAGATCACTGACTCCCTCCACACCCCTGTGGGCCTGCTGAGCAGCATTGAGTCCCATACGTCCCACGGAGGCTCTCTGTGTCTGCAGAGTCTCGGGCAACACACTATACGTTACTTCAGGAGAGCTACATTTCCAGAGCACTCGAACAGCATCAAAACTACATTTCTAGGCAGTCCAACATGCCCTGGAAGTCTTCGACATTGCCCTCGTCAGAGCTGCCCAGAGAAAACACTCTGCTTAGAATTTATCGAGGACCTCGTACCTGAAGTCACTCTATTCAAGGAGAAATACAGCATCTTAACATGCTGTGTCGTTCACAGGGCAAGAAACGTGAGAACTTGCCTCGAGGTAAGGCCATGAAATGCTATGCAGAAGCGGAGGCGTGTAGCAGTTTCCATGTGGCCGTAGACGCATATCTTCAGCATTTTAAAGCCAGTACGCTTTTCAGGACACCCAGGTGCCTCGCCTGGAAACCCTATTCCCTGCAAGAACACTGAGTACCCTCAGGCTCCCCTGGCCCTTCTAAGCAATATCCAGGCCAGGAGCTTTCAGACTCAAAGTGTGTATGTCGAGTGTAGGGTAACACAGTGCACTCTTATTGGGACATCTTGATATAGCCAGCTATCGCCCAGGTTCACGAGCACCTTTAAGCAAGTTCCAATAGGCCGTGGAATTCGTTCTCATTCCGTAGTTTGAGCTGTACAGAGAGAAACAGTAAGCTTCTCCTTCCATTCAGGACCTCCTACCTGAAGTCACCCTGCCTCCTGAAGAAAGACGACCTCGTTTCTATTGAAACTAAAGCACAGTTTTTCCTGTAGCACGGCAGGCTTTTGAAGAGGCACGGGCCCAGAGGCCTAGCTAGGGCTTTCCTTGGTGTGGCCGTTCACTAGATGCAGAACACACTGCTTCGAGAAGTTGATTCAGGGAAGCAACAACTGTGTACTCTGTGTCTCATTTGACTTGTTAAAAACCACAGAGATGTATGCTGCCTGTGCCCATGGAAATGGGGGCATGATGGGACTAGCCTTGCTTTTCGTTTGGAAACCTCCATTCTAGCTTCGGTGAAGCTCCCTGAAATTCTCTGCTGTTGACAGGCCTCTGGCCACTGTAGGCATGTGTCTGGGAAGAAAATGAGTTTTCTCTGGCTACACACGGAACTTCATTGGCCGGGGTGGGGCGCACCTTGCCATGCTCTAGAGCTAAAGGGAATCTAAACGTGAGCCCTTGGCTCGAGGTAAGGCCCTGAGTAGCCCTGCAGAACGGGAGGCATGCAGCTCTTTCCATTAGCTCTTAGTCGCTCTTCTGGTTTACTTTAAATGAAGTACCTTTTTTCAGGACTCCTAGGCCCCTCGGTTGAGCATCATTTTTGTTCCAAGGTCTCTGAGTATCTCCACACCCCTGTAGGCCTGCTGAGCAACAACGAGGCACATTGGTCCTCGGAGGTCCTCTGTGTCTGCTGAGTCATGGGCAACACACTGCACTCTTTCTTGTGATATCTTGATTCACAGCACTCGCACAGGTTCAAGAGCAATGTTCAACAAGTTCCAACATGCCGTGGAAGTCGCTCTCATTCCCTAGTTTGAGCTGTACAGAGAGAAACAGTAAGCTTCTCCTTCCATTCAGGACCTCCTACCTGAAGTCACCCTGCCTCTTGAAGAAAGACGACCTTCTTTGTATTGCAACTAAAGCACAGTTTTTCCTGTAGCACGGCAGGCTTTTGAAGCGGCACGGGTCCAGAGTCCTAGCCAGGGATTTCCTTGGTGAGGCCGTTCACTAGTTGCAGAACACCGTGCCTCGAGAAGTTGATTCAGGGAAGCAACAACTGTGTACTCTGTGTCTCATTTGACTTGTTAAAAACCACAGAGATGAATGCTGCCTGTGCCCATGGAAATGGGGTCATGAGGGTACTAGCCTTGCTTTCCGTTTGGAAACCTCCATTCTTGCTTCCGTGAAGCTCCCTGAAATTCTCTGCTGTTGACAGTCCTCTGGCCACTGTAGGCATGTGTCTGGGAAAAAAATGAGTTTTCTCTGGGTACACACGGAGCTTCATTGGCCGGGGTGGGGCTCTCCTTGCCATCCTCTAGAGCTAAAGGGAATCTCAACGTGAGTCCCTGCCTCGAGGTAAGGCCCTGAGTAGCCCTGCAGAAAGGGAGGCATGCAGCTCTTTCCATGAGCTCTTAGTGGAGGTCTGTTTTATTGAAAAGAATTACCCCTTTCAGGACTCCTACGCCCTTCGGGTGAGCATCATTTTGGTTCCAAGATCACTGACTCCCTCCACACCCCTGTGGGCCTGCTGAGCAGCATTGAGTCCCATACGTCCCACGGAGGCTCTCTGTGTCTGCAGAGTCTCGGGCAACACACTATACGTTACTTCAAGAGAGCTACATTTCCAGAGCACTCGAACAGCATCAAAACTACATTTCTAGGCAGTCCACCATGCCCTGGAAGTCTTCGACATTGCCCTCGTCAGAGCTGCCCAGAGAAAACACTCTGCTTAGAATTTATCGAGGACCTCGTACCTGAAGTCACTCTATTCAAGGAGAAATACAGCATCTTAACATGCTGTGTCGTTCACAGGGCAAGAAACGTGAGAACTTGCCTCGAGGTAAGGCCATGAAATGCTTTGCAGAAGCGGAGGCGTGTAGCAGTTTCCATGTGGCCGTAGACGCATATCTTCAGCATTTTAAAGCCAGTACGCTTTTCAGGACACCCAGGTGCCTCGCCTGGAAACCCTATTCCCTGCAAGAACACTGAGTACCCTCAGGCTCCCCTGGCCCTTCTAAGCAAAATCCAGGCCAAGAGCTTTCAGACTCACAGTGTGTATGTCGAGTGTAGGGTAACACAGTGCACTCTTATTGGGACATCTTGATATAGCCAGCAATCGCCCAGGTTCACTAGCACCTTTAAGCAAGTTCCAATAGGCCGTGGAATTCGTTCTCATTCCCTAGTTTGAGCTGTACAGAGAGAAACAGTAAGCTTCTCCTTCCATTCAGGACCTCCTACCTGAAGTCACCCTGCCTCCTGAAGAAAGACGACCTCGTTTCTATTGAAACTAAAGCACAGTTTTTCCTGTAGCACGGCAGGCTTTTGAAGAGGCACGGGCCCAGAGGCCTAGCTAGGGCTTTCCTTGGTGTGGCCGTTCACTAGATGCAGAACACCCTGCCTCGAGAAGTTGATTCAGGGAAGCAACAACTGTGTACTCTGGGTCTGATTTGACTTGTTAAAAACCACAGAGATGTATGCTGCCTGTGCCCATGGAAATGGGGGCATGATGGGACTAGCCTTGCTTTTCGTTTGGAAACCTCCATTCTAGCTTCGGTGAAGCTCCCTGAAATTCTCTGCTGTTGACAGGCCTCTGGCCACTGTAGGCATGTGTCTGGGAAGAAAATGAGTTTTCTCTGGCTACACACGGAACTTCATTGGCCTGGGTGGGGCGCACCTTGCCATGCTCTAGAGCTAAAGGGAATCTAAACGTGAGCCCTTGGCTCGAGGTAAGGCCCTGAGTAGCCCTGCAGAACGGGAGGCATGCAGCTCTTTCCATTAGCTCTTAGTCGCTCTTCTGGTTTACTTTAAATGAAGTACCTTTTTTCAGGACTCCTAGGCCCCTCGGTTGAGCATCATTTTTGTTCCAAGGTCTCTGAGTATCTCCACACCCCTGTAGGCCTGCTGAGCAACAACGAGGCACATTGGTCCTCGGAGGTCCTCTGTGTCTGCTGAGTCATGGGCAACACACTGCACTCTTTCTTGTGATATCTTGATTCACAGCACTCGCACAGGTTCAAGAGCAATGTTCAACAAGTTCCAACATGCCGTGGAAGTCGCTCTCATTCCCTAGTTTGAGCTGTACAGAGAGAAACAGTAAGCTTCTCCTTCCATTCTGGACCTCCTACCTGAAGTCACCCTGCCTCTTGAAGAAAGACGACCTTCTTTCTATTGCAACTAAAGCACAGTTTTTCCTGTAGCACGGCAGGCTTTTGAAGCGGCACGGGTCCAGAGTCCTAGCCAGGGATTTCCTTGGTGAGGCCGTTCACTAGTTGCAGAACACCGTGCCTCGAGAAGTTGATTCAGGGAAGCAACAACTGTGTACTCTGTGTCTCATTTGACTTGTTAAAAACCACAGAGATGAATGCTGCCTGTGCCCATGGAAATGGGGTCATGAGGGTACTAGCCTTGCTTTCCGTTTGGAAACCTCCATTCTTGCTTCCGTGAAGCTCCCTGAAATTCTCTGCTGTTGACAGTCCTCTGGCCACTGTAGGCATGTGTCTGGGAAAAAAATGAGTTTTCTCTGGGTACACACGGAGCTTCATTGGCCGGGGTGGGGCTCTCCTTGCCATCCTCTAGAGCTAAAGGGAATCTCAACGTGAGTCCCTGCCTCGAGGTAAGGCCCTGAGTAGCCCTGCAGAAAGGGAGGCATGCAGCTCTTTCCATGAGCTCTTAGTGGAGGTCTGTTTTATTGAAAAGAATTACCCCTTTCAGGACTCCTACGCCCTTCGGGTGAGCATCATTTTGGTTCCAAGATCACTGACTCCCTCCACACCCCTGTGGGCCTGCTGAGCAGCATTGAGTCCCATACGTCCCACGGAGGCTCTCTGTGTCTGCAGAGTCTCGGGCAACACACTATACGTTACTTCAGGAGAGCTACATTTCCAGAGCACTCGAACAGCATCAAAACTACATTTCTAGGCAGTCCAACATGCCCTGGAAGTCTTCGACATTGCCCTCGTCAGAGCTGCCCAGAGAAAACACTCTGCTTAGAATTTATCGAGGACCTCGTACCTGAAGTCACTCTATTCAAGAAGAAATACAGCATCTTAACATGCTGTGTCGTTCACAGGGCAAGAAACGTGAGAACTTGCCTCGAGGTAAGGCCATGAAATGCTTTGCAGAAGCGGAGGCGTGTAGCAGTTTCCATGTGGCCGTAGACGCATATCTTCAGCATTTTAAAGCCAGTACGCTTTTCAGGACACCCAGGTGCCTCGCCTGGAAACCCTATTCCCTGCAGGAACACTGAGTACCCTCAGGCTCCCCTGGCCCTTCTAAGCAACTTCCAGGCCAGGAGCTTTCAGACTCACAGTGTGTATGTCGAGTGTAGGGTAACACAGTGCACTCTTATTGGGACATCTTGATATAGCCAGCTATCGCCCAGGTTCACGAGCACCTTTAAGCAAGTTCCAATAGGCCGTGGAATTCGTTCTCATTCCCTAGTTTGAGCTGTACAGAGAGAAACAGTAAGCTTCTCCTTCCATTCAGGACCTCCTACCTGAAGTCACCCTGCCTCCTGAAGAAAGACGACCTCGTTTCTATTGAAACTAAAGCACAGTTTTTCCTGTAGCACGGCAGGCTTTTGAAGAGGCACGGGCCCAGAGGCCTAGCTAGGGCTTTCCTTGGTGTGGCCGTTCACTAGATGCAGAACACACTGCCTCGAGAAGTTGATTCAGGGAAGCAACAACTGTGTACTCTGTGTCTCATTTGACTTGATAAAAACCACAGAGATGTATGCTGCCTGTGCCCATGGAAATGGGGGCATGATGGGACTAGCCTTGCTTTTCGTTTGGAAACCTCCATTCTAGCTTCCGTGAAGCTCCCTGAAATTCTCTGCTGTTGACAGGCCTCTGGCCACTGTAGGCATGTGTCTGGGAAGAAAATGAGTTTTCTCTGGCTACACACGGAACTTCATTGGCCGGGGTGGGGCGCACCTTGCCATGCTCTAGAGCTAAAGGGAATCTAAACGTGAGCCCTTGGCTCGAGGTAAGGCCCTGAGTAGCCCTGCAGAACGGGAGGCATGCAGCTCTTTCCATTAGCTCTTAGTCGCTCTTCTGGTTTACTTTAAATGAAGTACCTTTTTTCAGGACTCCTAGGCCCCTCGGTTGAGCATCATTTTTGTTCCAAGGGCTCTGAGTATCTCCACACCCCTGTAGGCCTGCTGAGCAACAACGAGGCACATTGGTCCTCGGAGGTCCTCTGTGTCTGCTGAGTCATGGGCAACACACTGCACTCTTTCTTGTGATATCTTGATTCACAGCACTCGCACAGGTTCAAGAGCAATGTTCAACAAGTTCCAACATGCCGTGGAAGTCGCTCTCATTCCCTAGTTTGAGCTGTACAGAGAGAAACAGTAAGCTTCTCCTTCCATTCTGGACCTCCTACCTGAAGTCACCCTGCCTCTTGAAGAAAGACGACCTTCTTTGTATTGCAACTAAAGCACAGTTTTTCCTGTAGCACGGCAGGCTTTTGAAGCGGCACGGGTCCAGAGTCCTAGCCAGGGATTTCCTTGGTGAGGCCGTTCACTAGTTGCAGAACACCGTGCCTCGAGAAGTTGATTCAGGGAAGCAACAACTGTGTACTCTGTGTCTCATTTGACTTGTTAAAAACCACAGAGATGAATGCTGCCTGTGCCCATGGAAATGGGGTCATGAGGGTACTAGCCTTGCTTTCCGTTTGGAAACCTCCATTCTTGCTTCCGTGAAGCTCCCTGAAATTCTCTGCTGTTGACAGTCCTCTGGCCACTGTAGGCATGTGTCTGGGAAAAAAATGAGTTTTCTCTGGGTACACACGGAGCTTCATTGGCCGGGGTGGGGCTCTCCTTGCCATCCTCTAGAGCTAAAGGGAATCTCAACGTGAGTCCCTGCCTCGAGGTAAGGCCCTGAGTAGCCCTGCAGAAAGGGAGGCATGCAGCTCTTTCCATGAGCTCTTAGTGGAGGTCTGTTTTATTGAAAAGAATTACCCCTTTCAGGACTCCTACGCCCTTCGGGTGAGCATCATTTTGGTTCCAAGATCACTGACTCCCTCCACACCCCTGTGGGCCTGCTGAGCAGCATTGAGTCCCATACGTCCCACGGAGGCTCTCTGTGTCTGCAGAGTCTCGGGCAACACACTATACGTTACTTCAGGAGAGCTACATTTCCAGAGCACTCGAACAGCATCAAAACTACATTTCTAGGCAGTCCAACATGCCCTGGAAGTCTTCGACATTGCCCTCGTCAGAGCTGCCCAGAGAAAACACTCTGCTTAGAATTTATCGAGGACCTCGTACCTGAAGTCACTCTATTCAAGGAGAAATACAGCATCTTAACATGCTGTGTCGTTCACAGGGCAAGAAACGTGAGAACTTGCCTCGAGGTAAGGCCATAAAATGCTTTGCAGAAGCGGAGGCGTGTAGCAGTTTCCATGTGGCCGTAGACGCATATCTTCAGCATTTTAAAGCCAGTACGCTTTTCAGGACACCCAGGTGCCTCGCCTGGAAACCCTATTCCCTGCAGGAACACTGAGTACCCTCAGGCTCCCCTGGCCCTTCTAAGCAACTTCCAGGCCAGGAGCTTTCAGACTCACAGTGTGTATGTCGAGTGTAGGGTAACACAGTGCACTCTTATTGGGACATCTTGATATAGCCAGCTATCGCCCAGGTTCACGAGCACCTTTAAGCAAGTTCCAATAGGCCGTGGAATTCGTTCTCATTCCCTAGTTTGAGCTGTACAGAGAGAAACAGTAAGCTTCTCCTTCCATTCAGGACCTCCTACCTGAAGTCACCCTGCCTCCTGAAGAAAGACGACCTCGTTTCTATTGAAACTAAAGCACAGTTTTTCCTGTAGCACGGCAGGCTTTTGAAGAGGCACGGGCCCAGAGGCCTAGCTAGGGCTTTCCTTGGTGTGGCCGTTCACTAGATGCAGAACACACTGCCTCGAGAAGTTGATTCAGGGAAGCAACAACTGTGTACTCTGTGTCTCATTTGACTTGATAAAAACCACAGAGATGTATGCTGCCTGTGCCCATGGAAATGGGGGCATGATGGGACTAGCCTTGCTTTTCGTTTGGAAACCTCCATTCTAGCTTCCGTGAAGCTCCCTGAAATTCTCTGCTGTTGACAGGCCTCTGGCCACTGTAGGCATGTGTCTGGGAAGAAAATGAGTTTTCTCTGGCTACACACGGAACTTCATTGGCCGGGGTGGGGCGCACCTTGCCATGCTCTAGAGCTAAAGGGAATCTAAACGTGAGCCCTTGGCTCGAGGTAAGGCCCTGAGTAGCCCTGCAGAACGGGAGGCATGCAGCTCTTTCCATTAGCTCTTAGTCGCTCTTCTGGTTTACTTTAAATGAAGTACCTTTTTTCAGGACTCCTAGGCCCCTCGGTTGAGCATCATTTTTGTTCCAAGGGCTCTGAGTATCTCCACACCCCTGTAGGCCTGCTGAGCAACAACGAGGCACATTGGTCCTCGGAGGTCCTCTGTGTCTGCTGAGTTATGGGCAACACACTGCACTCTTTCTTGTGATATCTTGATTCACAGCACTCGCACAGGTTCAAGAGCAATGTTCAACAAGTTCCAACATGCCGTGGAAGTCGCTCTCATTCCCTAGTTTGAGCTGTACAGAGAGAAACAGTAAGCTTCTCCTTCCATTCTGGACCTCCTACCTGAAGTCACCCTGCCTCTTGAAGAAAGACGACCTTCTTTGTATTGCAACTAAAGCACAGTTTTTCCTGTAGCACGGCAGGCTTTTGAAGCGGCACGGGTCCAGAGTCCTAGCCAGGGATTTCCTTGGTGAGGCCGTTCACTAGTTGCAGAACACCGTGCCTCGAGAAGTTGATTCAGGGAAGCAACAACTGTGTACTCTGTGTCTCATTTGACTTGTTAAAAACCACAGAGATGAATGCTGCCTGTGCCCATGGAAATGGGGTCATGAGGGTACTAGCCTTGCTTTCCGTTTGGAAACCTCCATTCTTGCTTCCGTGAAGCTCCCTGAAATTCTCTGCTGTTGACAGTCCTCTGGCCACTGTAGGCATGTGTCTGGGAAAAAAATGAGTTTTCTCTGGGTACAGACGGAGCTTCATTGGCCGGGGTGGGGCTCTCCTTGCCATCCTCTAGAGCTAAAGGGAATCTCAACGTGAGTCCCTGCCTCGAGGTAAGGCCCTGAGTAGCCCTGCAGAAAGGGAGGCATGCAGCTCTTTCCATGAGCTCTTAGTGGAGGTCTGTTTTATTGAAAAGAATTACCCCTTTCAGGACTCCTACGCCCTTCGGGTGAGCATCATTTTGGTTCCAAGATCACTGACTCCCTCCACACCCCTGTGGGCCTGCTGAGCAGCATTGAGTCCCATACGTCCCACGGAGGCTCTCTGTGTCTGCAGAGTCTCGGGCAACACACTATACGTTACTTCAGGAGAGCTACATTTCCAGAGCACTCGAACAGCATCAAAACTACATTTCTAGGCAGTCCAACATGCCCTGGAAGTCTTCGACATTGCCCTCGTCAGAGCTGCCCAGAGAAAACACTCTGCTTAGAATTTATCGAGGACCTCGTACCTGAAGTCACTCTATTCAAGAAGAAATACAGCATCTTAACATGCTGTGTCGTTCACAGGGCAAGAAACGTGAGAACTTGCCTCGAGGTAAGGCCATGAAATGCTTTGCAGAAGCGGAGGCGTGTAGCAGTTTCCATGTGGCCGTAGACGCATATCTTCAGCATTTTAAAGCCAGTACGCTTTTCAGGACACCCAGGTGCCTCGCCTGGAAACCCTATTCCCTGCAGGAACACTGAGTACCCTCAGGCTCCCCTGGCCCTTCTAAGCAACTTCCAGGCCAGGAGCTTTCAGACTCACAGTGTGTATGTCGAGTGTAGGGTAACACAGTGCACTCTTATTGGGACATCTTGATATAGCCAGCTATCGCCCAGGTTCACGAGCACCTTTAAGCAAGTTCCAATAGGCCGTGGAATTCGTTCTCATTCCCTAGTTTGAGCTGTACAGAGAGAAACAGTAAGCTTCTCCTTCCATTCAGGACCTCCTACCTGAAGTCACCCTGCCTCCTGAAGAAAGACGACCTCGTTTCTATTGAAACTAAAGCACAGTTTTTCCTGTAGCACGGCAGGCTTTTGAAGAGGCACGGGCCCAGAGGCCTAGCTAGGGCTTTCCTTGGTGTGGCCGTTCACTAGATGCAGAACACACTGCCTCGAGAAGTTGATTCAGGGAAGCAACAACTGTGTACTCTGTGTCTCATTTGACTTGTTAAAAACCACAGAGATGAATGCTGCCTGTGCCCATGGAAATGGGGTCATGAGGGTACTAGCCTTGCTTTCCGTTTGGAAACCTCCATTCTTGCTTCCGTGAAGCTCCCTGAAATTCTCTGCTGTTGACAGTCCTCTGGCCACTGTAGGCATGTGTCTGGGAAAAAAATGAGTTTTCTCTGGGTACACACGGAGCTTCATTGGCCGGGGTGGGGCTCTCCTTGCCATCCTCTAGAGCTAAAGGGAATCTCAACGTGAGTCCCTGCCTCGAGGTAAGGCCCTGAGTAGCCCTGCAGAAAGGGAGGCATGCAGCTCTTTCCATG
Source organism: Balaenoptera physalus (assembly GCF_965194825.1). Taxonomy (NCBI): domain Eukaryota; kingdom Metazoa; phylum Chordata; class Mammalia; order Artiodactyla; family Balaenopteridae; genus Balaenoptera; species Balaenoptera physalus. The sequence continues at coordinate 110,608,274 of NC_138888.1, forward strand.
AGCTCTTAGTGGAGGTCTGTTTTATTGAAAAGAATTACCCCTTTCAGGACTCCTACGCCCTTCGGGTGAGCATCATTTTGGTTCCAAGATCACTGACTCCCTCCACACCCCTGTGGGCCTGCTGAGCAGCATTGAGTCCCATACGTCCCACGGAGGCTCTCTGTGTCTGCAGAGTCTCGGGCAACACACTATACGTTACTTCAGGAGAGCTACATTTCCAGAGCACTCGAACAGCATCAAAACTACATTTCTAGGCAGTCCAACATGCCCTGGAAGTCTTCTACATTGCCCTCGTCAGAGCTGCCCAGAGAAAACACTCTGCTTAGAATTTATCGAGGACCTCGTACCTGAAGTCACTCTATTCAAGAAGAAATACAGCATCTTAACATGCTGTGTCGTTCACAGGGCAAGAAACGTGAGAACTTGCCTCGAGGTAAGGCCATGAAATGCTTTGCAGAAGCGGAGGCGTGTAGCAGTTTCCATGTGGCCGTAGACGCATATCTTCAGCATTTTAAAGCCAGTACGCTTTTCAGGACACCCAGGTGCCTCGCCTGGAAACCCTATTCCCTGCAGGAACACTGAGTACCCTCAGGCTCCCCTGGCCCTTCTAAGCAACTTCCAGGCCAGGAGCTTTCAGACTCACAGTGTGTATGTCGAGTGTAGGGTAACACAGTGCACTCTTATTGGGACATCTTGATATAGCCAGCTATCGCCCAGGTTCACGAGCACCTTTAAGCAAGTTCCAATAGGCCGTGGAATTCGTTCTCATTCCCTAGTTTGAGCTGTACAGAGAGAAACAGTAAGCTTCTCCTTCCATTCAGGACCTCCTACCTGAAGTCACCCTGCCTCCTGAAGAAAGACGACCTCGTTTCTATTGAAACTAAAGCACAGTTTTTCCTGTAGCACGGCAGGCTTTTGAAGAGGCACGGGCCCAGAGGCCTAGCTAGGGCTTTCCTTGGTGTGGCCGTTCACTAGATGCAGAACACACTGCCTCGAGAAGTTGATTCAGGGAAGCAACAACTGTGTACTCTGTGTCTCATTTGACTTGATAAAAACCACAGAGATGTATGCTGCCTGTGCCCATGGAAATGGGGGCATGATGGGACTAGCCTTGCTTTTCGTTTGGAAACCTCCATTCTAGCTTCCGTGAAGCTCCCTGAAATTCTCTGCTGTTGACAGGCCTCTGGCCACTGTAGGCATGTGTCTGGGAAGAAAATGAGTTTTCTCTGGCTACACACGGAACTTCATTGGCCGGGGTGGGGCGCACCTTGCCATGCTCTAGAGCTAAAGGGAATCTAAACGTGAGCCCTTGGCTCGAGGTAAGGCCCTGAGTAGCCCTGCAGAACGGGAGGCATGCAGCTCTTTCCATTAGCTCTTAGTCGCTCTTCTGGTTTACTTTAAATGAAGTACCTTTTTTCAGGACTCCTAGGCCCCTCGGTTGAGCATCATTTTTGTTCCAAGGGCTCTGAGTATCTCCACACCCCTGTAGGCCTGCTGAGCAACAACGAGGCACATTGGTCCTCGGAGGTCCTCTGTGTCTGCTGAGTCATGGGCAACACACTGCACTCTTTCTTGTGATATCTTGATTCACAGCACTCGCACAGGTTCAAGAGCAATGTTCAACAAGTTCCAACATGCCGTGGAAGTCGCTCTCATTCCCTAGTTTGAGCTGTACAGAGAGAAACAGTAAGCTTCTCCTTCCATTCTGGACCTCCTACCTGAAGTCACCCTGCCTCTTGAAGAAAGACGACCTTCTTTGTATTGCAACTAAAGCACAGTTTTTCCTGTAGCACGGCAGGCTTTTGAAGCGGCACGGGTCCAGAGTCCTAGCCAGGGATTTCCTTGGTGAGGCCGTTCACTAGTTGCAGAACACCGTGCCTCGAGAAGTTGATTCAGGGAAGCAACAACTGTGTACTCTGTGTCTCATTTGACTTGTTAAAAACCACAGAGATGAATGCTGCCTGTGCCCATGGAAATGGGGTCATGAGGGTACTAGCCTTGCTTTCCGTTTGGAAACCTCCATTCTTGCTTCCGTGAAGCTCCCTGAAATTCTCTGCTGTTGACAGTCCTCTGGCCACTGTAGGCATGTGTCTGGGAAAAAAATGAGTTTTCTCTGGGTACAGACGGAGCTTCATTGGCCGGGGTGGGGCTCTCCTTGCCATCCTCTAGAGCTAAAGGGAATCTCAACGTGAGTCCCTGCCTCGAGGTAAGGCCCTGAGTAGCCCTGCAGAAAGGGAGGCATGCAGCTCTTTCCATGAGCTCTTAGTGGAGGTCTGTTTTATTGAAAAGAATTACCCCTTTCAGGACTCCTACGCCCTTCGGGTCAGCATCATTTTGGTTCCAAGATCACTGACTCCCTCCACACCCCTGTGGGCCTGCTGAGCAGCATTGAGTCCCATACGTCCCACGGAGGCTCTCTGTGTCTGCAGAGTCTCGGGCAACACACTATACGTTACTTCAGGAGAGCTACATTTCCAGAGCACTCGAACAGCATCAAAACTACATTTCTAGGCAGTCCAACATGCCCTGGAAGTCTTCGACATTGCCCTCGTCAGAGCTGCCCAGAGAAAACACTCTGCTTAGAATTTATCGAGGACCTCGTACCTGAAGTCACTCTATTCAAGAAGAAATACAGCATCTTAACATGCTGTGTCGTTCACAGGGCAAGAAACGTGAGAACTTGCCTCGAGGTAAGGCCATGAAATGCTTTGCAGAAGCGGAGGCGTGTAGCAGTTTCCATGTGGCCGTAGACGCATATCTTCAGCATTTTAAAGCCAGTACGCTTTTCAGGACACCCAGGTGCCTCGCCTGGAAACCCTATTCCCTGCAGGAACACTGAGTACCCTCAGGCTCCCCTGGCCCTTCTAAGCAACTTCCAGGCCAGGAGCTTTCAGACTCACAGTGTGTATGTCGAGTGTAGGGTAACACAGTGCACTCTTATTGGGACATCTTGATATAGCCAGCTATCGCCCAGGTTCACGAGCACCTTTAAGCAAGTTCCAATAGGCCGTGGAATTCGTTCTCATTCCCTAGTTTGAGCTGTACAGAGAGAAACAGTAAGCTTCTCCTTCCATTCAGGACCTCCTACCTGAAGTCACCCTGCCTCCTGAAGAAAGACGACCTCGTTTCTATTGAAACTAAAGCACAGTTTTTCCTGTAGCACGGCAGGCTTTTGAAGAGGCACGGGCCCAGAGGCCTAGCTAGGGCTTTCCTTGGTGTGGCCGTTCACTAGATGCAGAACACACTGCCTCGAGAAGTTGATTCAGGGAAGCAACAACTGTGTACTCTGTGTCTCATTTGACTTGATAAAAACCACAGAGATGTATGCTGCCTGTGCCCATGGAAATGGGGGCATGATGGGACTAGCCTTGCTTTTCGTTTGGAAACCTCCATTCTAGCTTCCGTGAAGCTCCCTGAAATTCTCTGCTGTTGACAGGCCTCTGGCCACTGTAGGCATGTGTCTGGGAAGAAAATGAGTTTTCTCTGGCTACACACGGAACTTCATTGGCCGGGGTGGGGCGCACCTTGCCATGCTCTAGAGCTAAAGGGAATCTAAACGTGAGCCCTTGGCTCGAGGTAAGGCCCTGAGTAGCCCTGCAGAACGGGAGGCATGCAGCTCTTTCCATTAGCTCTTAGTCGCTCTTCTGGTTTACTTTAAATGAAGTACCTTTTTTCAGGACTCCTAGGCCCCTCGGTTGAGCATCATTTTTGTTCCAAGGGCTCTGAGTATCTCCACACCCCTGTAGGCCTGCTGAGCAACAACGAGGCACATTGTCCTCGGAGGTCCTCTGTGTCTGCTGAGTCATGGGCAACACACTGCACTCTTTCTTGTGATATCTTGATTCACAGCACTCGCACAGGTTCAAGAGCAATGTTCAACAAGTTCCAACATGCCGTGGAAGTCGCTCTCATTCCCTAGTTTGAGCTGTACAGAGAGAAACAGTAAGCTTCTCCTTCCATTCTGGACCTCCTACCTGAAGTCACCCTGCCTCTTGAAGAAAGACGACCTTCTTTGTATTGCAACTAAAGCACAGTTTTTCCTGTAGCACGGCAGGCTTTTGAAGCGGCACGGGTCCAGAGTCCTAGCCAGGGATTTCCTTGGTGAGGCCGTTCACTAGTTGCAGAACACCGTGCCTCGAGAAGTTGATTCAGGGAAGCAACAACTGTGTACTCTGTGTCTCATTTGACTTGTTAAAAACCACAGAGATGAATGCTGCCTGTGCCCATGGAAATGGGGTCATGAGGGTACTAGCCTTGCTTTCCGTTTGGAAACCTCCATTCTTGCTTCCGTGAAGCTCCCTGAAATTCTCTGCTGTTGACAGTCCTCTGGCCACTGTAGGCATGTGTCTGGGAAAAAAATGAGTTTTCTCTGGGTACAGACGGAGCTTCATTGGCCGGGGTGGGGCTCTCCTTGCCATCCTCTAGAGCTAAAGGGAATCTCAACGTGAGTCCCTGCCTCGAGGTAAGGCCCTGAGTAGCCCTGCAGAAAGGGAGGCATGCAGCTCTTTCCATGAGCTCTTAGTGGAGGTCTGTTTTATTGAAAAGAATTACCCCTTTCAGGACTCCTACGCCCTTCGGGTGAGCATCATTTTGGTTCCAAGATCACTGACTCCCTCCACACCCCTGTGGGCCTGCTGAGCAGCATTGAGTCCCATACGTCCCACGGAGGCTCTCTGTGTCTGCAGAGTCTCGGGCAACACACTATACGTTACTTCAGGAGAGCTACATTTCCAGAGCACTCGAACAGCATCAAAACTACATTTCTAGGCAGTCCAACATGCCCTGGAAGTCTTCGACATTGCCCTCGTCAGAGCTGCCCAGAGAAAACACTCTGCTTAGAATTTATCGAGGACCTCGTACCTGAAGTCACTCTATTCAAGAAGAAATACAGCATCTTAACATGCTGTGTCGTTCACAGGGCAAGAAACGTGAGAACTTGCCTCGAGGTAAGGCCATGAAATGCTTTGCAGAAGCGGAGGCGTGTAGCAGTTTCCATGTGGCCGTAGACGCATATCTTCAGCATTTTAAAGCCAGTACGCTTTTCAGGACACCCAGGTGCCTCGCCTGGAAACCCTATTCCCTGCAGGAACACTGAGTACCCTCAGGCTCCCCTGGCCCTTCTAAGCAACTTCCAGGCCAGGAGCTTTCAGACTCACAGTGTGTATGTCGAGTGTAGGGTAACACAGTGCACTCTTATTGGGACATCTTGATATAGCCAGCAATCGCCCAGGTTCACGAGCACCTTTAAGCAAGTTCCAATAGGCCGTGGAATTCGTTCTCATTCCCTAGTTTGAGCTGTACAGAGAGAAACAGTAAGCTTCTCCTTCCATTCAGGACCTCCTACCTGAAGTCACCCTGCCTCCTGAAGAAAGACGACCTCGTTTCTATTGAAACTAAAGCACAGTTTTTCCTGTAGCACGGCAGGCTTTTGAAGAGGCACGGGCCCAGAGGCCTAGCTAGGGCTTTCCTTGGTGTGGCCGTTCACTAGATGCAGAACACACTGCCTCGAGAAGTTGATTCAGGGAAGCAACAACTGTGTACTCTGTGTCTCATTTGACTTGTTAAAAACCACAGAGATGAATGCTGCCTGTGCCCATGGAAATGGGGTCATGAGGGTACTAGCCTTGCTTTCCGTTTGGAAACCTCCATTCTTGCTTCCGTGAAGCTCCCTGAAATTCTCTGCTGTTGACAGTCCTCTGGCCACTGTAGGCATGTGTCTGGGAAAAAAATGAGTTTTCTCTGGGTACACACGGAGCTTCATTGGCCGGGGTGGGGCTCTCCTTGCCATCCTCTAGAGCTAAAGGGAATCTCAACGTGAGTCCCTGCCTCGAGGTAAGGCCCTGAGTAGCTCTGCAGAAAGGGAGGCATGCAGCTCTTTCCATGAGCTCTTAGTGGAGGTCTGTTTTATTGAAAAGAATTACCCCTTTCAGGACTCCTACGCCCTTCGGGTGAGCATCATTTTGGTTCCAAGATCACTGACTCCCTCCACACCCCTGTGGGCCTGCTGAGCAGCATTGAGTCCCATACGTCCCACGGAGGCTCTCTGTGTCTGCAGAGTCTCGGGCAACACACTATACGTTACTTCAGGAGAGCTACATTTCCAGAGCACTCGAACAGCATCAAAACTACATTTCTAGGCAGTCCAACATGCCCTGGAAGTCTTCGACATTGCCCTCGTCAGAGCTGCCCAGAGAAAACACTCTGCTTAGAATTTATCGAGGACCTCGTACCTGAAGTCACTCTATTCAAGAAGAAATACAGCATCTTAACATGCTGTGTCGTTCACAGGGCAAGAAACGTGAGAACTTGCCTCGAGGTAAGGCCATGAAATGCTTTGCAGAAGCGGAGGCGTGTAGCAGTTTCCATGTGGCCGTAGACGCATATCTTCAGCATTTTAAAGCCAGTACGCTTTTCAGGACACCCAGGTGCCTCGCCTGGAAACCCTATTCCCTGCAGGAACACTGAGTACCCTCAGGCTCCCCTGGCCCTTCTAAGCAACTTCCAGGCCAGGAGCTTTCAGACTCACAGTGTGTATGTCGAGTGTAGGGTAACACAGTGCACTCTTATTGGGACATCTTGATATAGCCAGCTATCGCCCAGGTTCACGAGCACCTTTAAGCAAGTTCCAATAGGCCGTGGAATTCGTTCTCATTCCCTAGTTTGAGCTGTACAGAGAGAAACAGTAAGCTTCTCCTTCCATTCAGGACCTCCTACCTGAAGTCACCCTGCCTCCTGAAGAAAGACGACCTCGTTTCTATTGAAACTAAAGCACAGTTTTTCCTGTAGCACGGCAGGCTTTTGAAGAGGCACGGGCCCAGAGGCCTAGCTAGGGCTTTCCTTGGTGTGGCCGTTCACTAGATGCAGAACACACTGCCTCGAGAAGTTGATTCAGGGAAGCAACAACTGTGTACTCTGTGTCTCATTTGACTTGATAAAAACCACAGAGATGTATGCTGCCTGTGCCCATGGAAATGGGGGCATGATGGGACTAGCCTTGCTTTTCGTTTGGAAACCTCCATTCTAGCTTCCGTGAAGCTCCCTGAAATTCTCTGCTGTTGACAGGCCTCTGGCCACTGTAGGCATGTGTCTGGGAAGAAAATGAGTTTTCTCTGGCTACACACGGAACTTCATTGGCCGGGGTGGGGCGCACCTTGCCATGCTCTAGAGCTAAAGGGAATCTAAACGTGAGCCCTTGGCTCGAGGTAAGGCCCTGAGTAGCCCTGCAGAACGGGAGGCATGCAGCTCTTTCCATTAGCTCTTAGTCGCTCTTCTGGTTCACTTTAAATGAAGTACCTTTTTTCAGGACTCCTAGGCCCCTCGGTTGAGCATCATTTTTGTTCCAAGGTCTCTGAGTATCTCCACACCCCTGTAGGCCTGCTGAGCAACAACGAGGCACATTGGTCCTCGGAGGTCCTCTGTGTCTGCTGAGTCATGGGCAACACACTGCACTCTTTCTTGTGATATCTTGATTCACAGCACTCGCACAGGTTCAAGAGCAATGTTCAACAAGTTCCAACATGCCGTGGAAGTCGCTCTCATTCCCTAGTTTGAGCTGTACAGAGAGAAACAGTAAGCTTCTCCTTCCATTCAGGACCTCCTACCTGAAGTCACCCTGCCTCTTGAAGAAAGACGACCTTCTTTGTATTGCAACTAAAGCACAGTTTTTCCTGTAGCACGGCAGGCTTTTGAAGCGGCACGGGTCCAGAGTCCTAGCCAGGGATTTCCTTGGTGAGGCCGTTCACTAGTTGCAGAACACCGTGCCTCGAGAAGTTGATTCAGGGAAGCAACAACTGTGTACTCTGTGTCTCATTTGACTTGTTAAAAACCACAGAGATGAATGCTGCCTGTGCCCATGGAAATGGGGTCATGAGGGTACTAGCCTTGCTTTCCGTTTGGAAACCTCCATTCTTGCTTCCGTGAAGCTCCCTGAAATTCTCTGCTGTTGACAGTCCTCTGGCCACTGTAGGCATGTGTCTGGGAAAAAAATGAGTTTTCTCTGGGTACAGACGGAGCTTCATTGGCCGGGGTGGGGCTCTCCTTGCCATCCTCTAGAGCTAAAGGGAATCTCAACGTGAGTCCCTGCCTCGAGGTAAGGCCCTGAGTAGCCCTGCAGAAAGGGAGGCATGCAGCTCTTTCCATGAGCTCTTAGTGGAGGTCTGTTTTATTGAAAAGAATTACCCCTTTCAGGACTCCTACGCCCTTCGGGTGAGCATCATTTTGGTTCCAAGATCACTGACTCCCTCCACACCCCTGTGAGCCTGCTGAGCAGCATTGAGTCCCATACGTCCCACGGAGGCTCTCTGTGTCTGCAGAGTCTCGGGCAACACACTATACGTTACTTCAGGAGAGCTACATTTCCAGAGCACTCGAACAGCATCAAAACTACATTTCTAGGCAGTCCAACATGCCCTGGAAGTCTTCGACATTGCCCTCGTCAGAGCTGCCCAGAGAAAACACTCTGCTTAGAATTTATCGAGGACCTCGTACCTGAAGTCACTCTATTCAAGGAGAAATACAGCATCTTAACATGCTGTGTCGTTCACAGGGCAAGAAACGTGAGAACTTGCCTCGAGGTAAGGCCATGAAATGCTTTGCAGAAGCGGAGGCGTGTAGCAGTTTCCATGTGGCCGTAGACGCATATCTTCAGCATTTTAAAGCCAGTACGCTTTTCAGGACACCCAGGTGCCTCGCCTGGAAACCCTATTCCCTGCAGGAACACTGAGTACCCTCAGGCTCCCCTGGCCCTTCTAAGCAACTTCCAGGCCAGGAGCTTTCAGACTCACAGTGTGTATGTCGAGTGTAGGGTAACACAGTGCACTCTTATTGGGACATCTTGATATAGCCAGCTATCGCCCAGGTTCACGAGCACCTTTAAGCAAGTTCCAATAGGCCGTGGAATTCGTTCTCATTCCCTAGTTTGAGCTGTACAGAGAGAAACAGTAAGCTTCTCCTTCCATTCAGGACCTCCTACCTGAAGTCACCCTGCCTCCTGAAGAAAGACGACCTCGTTTCTATTGAAACTAAAGCACAGTTTTTCCTGTAGCACGGCAGGCTTTTGAAGAGGCACGGGCCCAGAGGCCTAGCTAGGGCTTTCCTTGGTGTGGCCGTTCACTAGATGCAGAACACACTGCCTCGAGAAGTTGATTCAGGGAAGCAACAACTGTGTACTCTGTGTCTCATTTGACTTGATAAAAACCACAGAGATGTATGCTGCCTGTGCCCATGGAAATGGGGGCATGATGGGACTAGCCTTGCTTTTCGTTTGGAAACCTCCATTCTAGCTTCCGTGAAGCTCCCTGAAATTCTCTGCTGTTGACAGGCCTCTGGCCACTGTAGGCATGTGTCTGGGAAGAAAATGAGTTTTCTCTGGCTACACACGGAACTTCATTGGCCGGGGTGGGGCGCACCTTGCCATGCTCTAGAGCTAAAGGGAATCTAAACGTGAGCCCTTGGCTCGAGGTAAGGCCCTGAGTAGCCCTGCAGAACGGGAGGCATGCAGCTCTTTCCATTAGCTCTTAGTCGCTCTTCTGGTTTACTTTAAATGAAGTACCTTTTTTCAGGACTCCTAGGCCCCTCGGTTGAGCATCATTTTTGTTCCAAGGGCTCTGAGTATCTCCACACCCCTGTAGGCCTGCTGAGCAACAACGAGGCACATTGGTCCTCGGAGGTCCTCTGTGTCTGCTGAGTCATGGGCAACACACTGCACTCTTTCTTGTGATATCTTGATTCACAGCACTCGCACAGGTTCAAGAGCAATGTTCAACAAGTTCCAACATGCCGTGGAAGTTGCTCTCATTCCCTAGTTTGAGCTGTACAGAGAGAAACAGTAAGCTTCTCCTTCCATTCAGGACCTCCTACCTGAAGTCACCCTGCCTCTTGAAGAAAGACGACCTTCTTTCTATTGCAACTAAAGCACAGTTTTTCCTGTAGCACGGCATGCTTTTGAAGCGGGAAGGGCCCAGAGTCCTTGTCAGGGATTTCCTTGGTGAGGCCGTTTACTAGTTGCAGAACACCGTGCCTCGAGAAGTTGATTCAGGGAAGCAACAACTGTGTACTCTGTGTCTCATTTGACTTGTTAAAAACCACAGAGATGAATGCTGCCTGTGCCCATGGAAATGGGGTCATGAGGGTACTAGCCTTGCTTTCCGTTTGGAAACCTCCATTCTTGCTTCCGTGAAGCTCCCTGAAATTCTCTGCTGTTGACAGTCCTCTGGCCACTGTAGGCATGTGTCTGGGGAAAAAAATAAGTTTTCTCTGGGTACACACGGAGCTTCATTGGCCGGGGTGGGGCTCTCCTTGCCATCCTCTAGAGCTAAAGGGAATCTCAACGTGAGTCCCTGCCTCGAGGTAAGGCCCTGAGTAGCCCTGCAGAAAGGGAGGCATGCAGCTCTTTCCATGAGCTCTTAGTGGAGGTCCGTTTTATTGAAAAGAATTACCCCTTTCAGGACTCCTACGCCCTTCGGGTCAGCATCATTTTGGTTCCAAGATCACTGACTCCCTCCACACCCCTGTGGGCCTGCTGAGCAGCATTGAGTCCCATACGTCCCACGGAGGCTCTCTGTGTCTGCAGAGTCTCGGGCAACACACTATACGTTACTTCAGGAGAGCTACATTTCCAGAGCACTCGAACAGCATCAAAACTACATTTCTAGGCAGTCCAACATGCCCTGGAAGTCTTCGACATTGCCCTCGTCAGAGCTGCCCAGAGAAAACACTCTGCTTAGAATTTATCGAGGACCTCGTACCTGAAGTCACTCTATTCAAGGAGAAATACAGCATCTTAACATGCTGTGTCGTTCACAGGGCAAGAAACGTGAGAACTTGCCTCGAGGTAAGGCCATGAAATGCTTTGCAGAAGCGGAGGCGTGTAGCAGTTTCCATGTGGCCGTAGACGCATATCTTCAGCATTTTAAAGCCAGTACGCTTTTCAGGACACCCAGGTGCCTCGCCTGGAAACCCTATTCCCTGCAAGAACACTGAGTACCCTCAGGCTCCCCTGGCCCTTCTAAGCAACTTCCAGGCCAGGAGCTTTCAGACTCACAGTGTGTATGTCGAGTGTAGGGTAACATAGTGCACTCTTATTGAGACATCTTGATATAGCCAGCAATCGCCCAGGTTCACGAGCACCTTTAAGCAAGTTCCAATAGGCCGTGGAATTCGTTCTCATTCCCTAGTTTGAGCTGTACAGAGAGAAACAGTAAGCTTCTCCTTCCATTCAGGACCTCCTACCTGAAGTCACCCTGCCTCCTGAAGAAAGACGACCTCGTTTCTATTGAAACTAAAGCACAGTTTTTCCTGTAGCACGGCAGGCTTTTGAAGAGGCACGGGCCCAGAGGCCTAGCTAGGGCTTTCCTTGGTGTGGCCGTTCACTAGATGCAGAACACCCTGCCTCGAGAAGTTGATTCAGGGAAGCAACAACTGTGTACTCTGTGTCTGATTTGACTTGTTAAAAACCACAGAGATGTATGCTGCCTGTGCCCATGGAAATGGGGGCATGATGGGACTAGCCTTGCTTTTCGTTTGGAAACCTCCATTCTAGCTTCGGTGAAGCTCCCTGAAATTCTCTGCTGTTGACAGGCCTCTGGCCACTGTAGGCATGTGTCTGGGAAGAAAATGAGTTTTCTCTGGCTACACACGGAACTTCATTGGCCTGGGTGGGGCGCACCTTGCCATGCTCTAGAGCTAAAGGGAATCTAAACGTGAGCCCTTGGCTCGAGGTAAGGCCCTGAGTAGCCCTGCAGAACGGGAGGCATGCAGCTCTTTCCATTAGCTCTTAGTCGCTCTTCTGGTTCACTTTAAATGAAGTACCTTTTTTCAGGACTCCTAGGCCCCTCGGTTGAGCATCATTTTTGTTCCAAGGTCTCTGAGTATCTCCACACCCCTGTAGGCCTGCTGAGCAACAACGAGGCACATTGGTCCTCGGAGGTCCTCTGTGTCTGCTGAGTCATGGGCAACACACTGCACTCTTTCTTGTGATATCTTGATTCACAGCACTCGCACAGGTTCAAGAGCAATGTTCAACAAGTTCCAACATGCCGTGGAAGTCGCTCTCATTCCCTAGTTTGAGCTGTACAGAGAGAAACAGTAAGCTTCTCCTTCCATTCAGGACCTCCTACCTGAAGTCACCCTGCCTCTTGAAGAAAGACGACCTTCTTTGTATTGCAACTAAAGCACAGTTTTTCCTGTAGCACGGCAGGCTTTTGAAGCGGCACGGGTCCAGAGTCCTAGCCAGGGATTTCCTTGGTGAGGCCGTTCACTAGTTGCAGAACACCGTGCCTCGAGAAGTTGATTCAGGGAAGCAACAACTGTGTACTCTGTGTCTCATTTGACTTGTTAAAAACCACAGAGATGAATGCTGCCTGTGCCCATGGAAATGGGGTCATGAGGGTACTAGCCTTGCTTTCCGTTTGGAAACCTCCATTCTTGCTTCCGTGAAGCTCCCTGAAATTCTCTGCTGTTGACAGTCCTCTGGCCACTGTAGGCATGTGTCTGGGAAAAAAATGAGTTTTCTCTGGGTACAGACGGAGCTTCATTGGCCGGGGTGGGGCTCTCCTTGCCATCCTCTAGAGCTAAAGGGAATCTCAACGTGAGTCCCTGCCTCGAGGTAAGGCCCTGAGTAGCCCTGCAGAAAGGGAGGCATGCAGCTCTTTCCATGAGCTCTTAGTGGAGGTCTGTTTTATTGAAAAGAATTACCCCTTTCAGGACTCCTACGCCCTTCGGGTGAGCATCATTTTGGTTCCAAGATCACTGACTCCCTCCACACCCCTGTGGGCCTGCTGAGCAGCATTGAGTCCCATACGTCCCACGGAGGCTCTCTGTGTCTGCAGAGTCTCGGGCAACACACTATACGTTACTTCAGGAGAGCTACATTTCCAGAGCACTCGAACAGCATCAAAACTACATTTCTAGGCAGTCCAACATGCCCTGGAAGTCTTCGACATTGCCCTCGTCAGAGCTGCCCAGAGAAAACACTCTGCTTAGAATTTATCGAGGACCTCGTACCTGAAGTCACTCTATTCAAGGAGAAATACAGCATCTTAACATGCTGTGTCGTTCACAGGGCAAGAAACGTGAGAACTTGCCTCGAGGTAAGGCCATGAAATGCTTTGCAGAAGCGGAGGCGTGTAGCAGTTTCCATGTGGCCGTAGACGCATATCTTCAGCATTTTAAAGCCAGTACGCTTTTCAGGACACCCAGGTGCCTCGCCTGGAAACCCTATTCCCTGCAAGAACACTGAGTACCCTCAGGCTCCCCTGGCCCTTCTAAGCAACATCCAGGCCAGGAGCTTTCAGACTCAGAGTGTGTATGTCGAGTGTAGGGTAACACAGTGCACTCTTATTGGGACATCTTGATATAGCCAGCTATCGCCCAGGTTCACGAGCACCTTTAAGCAAGTTCCAATAGGCCGTGGAATTCGTTCTCATTCCCTAGTTTGAGCTGTACAGAGAGAAACAGTAAGCTTCTCCTTCCATTCAGGACCTCCTACCTGAAGTCACCCTGCCTCCTGAAGAAAGACGACCTCGTTTCTATTGAAACTAAAGCACAGTTTTTCCTGTAGCACGGCAGGCTTTTGAAGAGGCACGGGCCCAGAGGCCTAGCTAGGGCTTTCCTTGGTGAGGCCGTTCACTAGATGCAGAACACCCTGCCTCGAGAAGTTGATTCAGGGAAGCAACAACTGTGTACTCTGTGTCTCATTTGACTTGTTAAAAACCACAGAGATGTATGCTGCCTGTGCCCATTGAAATGGGGGCATGATGGGACTAGCCTTGCTTTTCATTTGGAAAGCTCCATTCTAGCTTCCGTGAAGCTCCCTGAAATTCTCTGCTGTTGACAGGCCTCTGGCCACTGTAGGCATGTGTCTGGGAAGAAAATGAGTTTTCTCTGGCTACACACGGAACTTCATTGGCCGGGGTGGGGCGCACCTTGCCATGCTCTAGAGCTAAAGGGAATCTAAACGTGAGCCCTTGGCTCGAGGTAAGGCCCTGAGTAGCCCTGCAGAACGGGAGGCATGCAGCTCTTTCCATTAGCTCTTAGTCGCTCTTCTGGTTTACTTTAAATGAAGTACCTTTTTTCAGGACTCCTAGGCCCCTCGGTTGAGCATCATTTTTGTTCCAAGGTCTCTGAGTATCTCCACACCCCTGTAGGCCTGCTGAGCAACAACGAGGCACATTGGTCCTCGGAGGTCCTCTGTGTCTGCTGAGTCATGGGCAACACACTGCACTCTTTCTTGTGATATCTTGATTCACAGCACTCGCACAGGTTCAAGAGCAATGTTCAACAAGTTCCAACATGCCGTGGAAGTCGCTCTCATTCCCTAGTTTGAGCTGTACAGAGAGAAACAGTAAGCTTCTCCTTCCATTCAGGACCTCCTACCTGAAGTCACCCTGCCTCTTGAAGAAAGACGACCTCGTTTCTATTGCAACTAAAGCACAGTTTTTCCTGTACAACGGCATGCTTTTGAAGCGGCAAGGGCCCAGAGTCCTTGTCAGGGATTTCCTTGGTGAGGCCGTTTACTAGTTGCAGAACACCGTGCCTCGAGAAGTTGATTCAGGGAAGCAACAACTGTGTACTCTGTGTCTCATTTGACTTGTTAAAAACCACAGAGATGAATGCTGCCTGTGCCCATGGAAATGGGGTCATGAGGGTACTAGCCTTGCTTTCCGTTTGGAAACCTCCATTCTTGCTTCCGTGAAGCTCCCTGAAATTCTCTGCTGTTGACAGTCCTCTGGCCACTGTAGGCATGTGTCTGGGGAAAAAAATGAGTTTTCTCTGGGTACACACGGAGCTTCATTGGCCGGGGTGGGGCTCTCCTTGCCATCCTCTAGAGCTAAAGGGAATCTCAACGTGAGTCCCTGCCTCGAGGTAAGGCCCTGAGTAGCCCTGCAGAAAGGGAGGCATGCAGCTCTTTCCATGAGCTCTTAGTGGAGGTCCGTTTTATTTAAAAGAATTACCCCTTTCAGGACTCCTACGCCCTTCGGGTCAGCATCATTTTGGTTCCAAGATCACTGACTCCCTCCACACCCTTGTGGGCCTGCTGAGCAGCATTGAGTCCCATACGTCCCACGGAGGCTCTCTGTGTCTGCAGAGTCTCGGGCAACACACTATACGTTACTTCAGGAGAGCTACATTTCCAGAGCACTCGAACAGCATCAAAACTACATTTCTAGGCAGTCCAACATGCCCTGGAAGTCTTCGACATTGCCCTCGTCAGAGCTGCCCAGAGAAAACACTCTGCTTAGAATTTATCGAGGACCTCGTACCTGAAGTCACTCTATTCAAGGAGAAATACAGCATCTTAACATGCTGTGTCGTTCACAGGGCAAGAAACGTGAGAACTTGCCTCGAGGTAAGGCCATGAAATGCTTTGCAGAAGCGGAGGCGTGTAGCAGTTTCCATGTGGCCGTAGACGCATATCTTCAGCATTTTAAAGCCAGTACGCTTTTCAGGACACCCAGGTGCCTCGCCTGGAAACCCTATTCCCTGCAAGAACACTGAGTACCCTCAGGCTCCCCTGGCCCTTCTAAGCAACTTCCAGGCCAGGAGCTTTCAGACTCAGAGTGTGTATGTCGAGTGTAGGGTAACACAGTGCACTCTTATTGGGACATCTTGATATAGCCAGCTATCGCCCAGGTTCACGAGCACCTTTAAGCAAGTTCCAATAGTCCGTGGAATTCGTTCTCATTCCCTAGTTTGAGCTGTACAGAGAGAAACAGTAAGCTTCTCCTTCCATTCAGGACCTCCTACCTGAAGTCACCCTGCCTCCTGAAGAAAGACGACCTCGTTTCTATTGAAACTAAAGCACAGTTTTTCCTGTAGCACGGCAGGCTTTTGAAGAGGCACGGGCCCAGAGGCCTAGCTAGGGCTTTCCTTGGTGAGGCCGTTCACTAGTTGCAGAACACCCTGCCTCGAGAAGTTGATTCAGGGAAGCAACAACTGTGTACTCTGTGTCTCATTTGACTTGTTAAAAACCACAGAGATGTATGCTGCCTGTGCCCATTGAAATGGGGGCATGATGGGACTAGCCTTGCTTTTCGTTTGGAAACCTCCATTCTAGCTTCCGTGAAGCTCCCTGAAATTCTCTGCTGTTGACAGGCCTCTGGCCACTGTAGGCATGTGTCTGGGAAGAAATTGAGTTTTCTCTGGCTACACACGGAACTTCATTGGCCGGGGTGGGGCGCACCTTGCCATGCTCTAGAGCTAAAGGGAATCTCAACGTGAGCCCTTGGCTCGAGGTAAGGCCCTGAGTAGCCCTGCAGAACGGGAGGCATGCAGCTCTTTCCATTAGCTCTTAGTCGCTCTTCTGGTTTACTTTAAATGAAGTACCTTTTTTCAGGACTCCTAGGCCCCTCGGTTGAGCATCATTTTTGTTCCAAGGTCTCTGAGTATCTCCACACCCCTGTAGGCCTGCTGCGCAACAACGAGGCACATTGGTCCTCGGACTCGGAGGTCCTCTGTGTCTGCTGAGTCATGGGCAACACACTGCACTCTTTCTGGTGATATCTTGATTCACAGCACTCGCACAGTTTCAAGAGCAATGTTCAACAAGTTCCAACATGCCGTGGAAGTCGCTCTCATTCCCTAGTTTGAGCTGTACAGAGAGAAACAGTAAGCTTCTCCTTCCATTCAGGACCTCCTACCTGAAGTCACCCTGCCTCTTGAAGAAAGACGACCTTCTTTCTATTGCAACTAAAGCACAGTTTTTCCTGTAGCACGGCAGGCTTTTGAAGCGGCACGGGTCCAGAGTCCTAGCCAGGGATTTCCTTGGTGAGGCCGTTCACTAGTTGTAGAACACCGTGCCTCGAGAAGTTGATTCAGGGAAGCAACAACTGTGTACTCTGTGTCTCATTTGACTTGTTAAAAACCACAGAGATGAATGCTGCCTGTGCCCATGGAAATGGGGTCATGAGGGTACTAGCCTTGCTTTCCGTTTGGAAACCTCCATTCTTGCTTCCGTGAAGCTCCCTGAAATTCTCTGCTGTTGACAGTCCTCTGGCCACTGTAGGCATGTGTTTGGGAAAAAAATGAGTTTTCTCTGGGTACAGACGGAGCTTCATTGGCCGGGGTGGGGCTCTCCTTGCCATCCTCTAGAGCTAAAGGGAATCTCAACGTGAGTCCCTGCCTCGAGGTAAGGCCCTGAGTAGCCCTGCAGAAAGGGAGGCATGCAGCTCTTTCCATGAGCTCTTAGTGGAGGTCTGTTTTATTGAAAAGAATTACCCCTTTCAGGACTCCTACGCCCTTCGGGTGAGCATCATTTTGGTTCCAAGATCACTGACTCCCTCCACACCCCTGTGGGCCTGCTGAGCAGCATTGAGTCCCATACGTCCCACGGAGGCTCTCTGTGTCTGCAGAGTCTCGGGCAACACACTATACGTTACTTCAGGAGAGGTACATTTCCAGAGCACTCGAACAGCATCAGAACTACATTTCTAGGCAGTCCACCATGCCCTGGAAGTCTTCGACATTGCCCTCGTCAGAGCTGCCCAGAGAAAACACTCTGCTTAGAATTTATCGAGGACCTCGTACCTGAAGTCACTCTATTCAAGGAGAAATACAGCATCTTAACATGCTGTGTCGTTCACAGGGCAAGAAACGTGAGAACTTGCCTCGAGGTAAGGCCATGAAATGCTATGCAGAAGCGGAGGCGTGTAGCAGTTTCCATGTGGCCGTAGACGCATATCTTCAGCATTTTAAAGCCAGTACGCTTTTCAGGACACCCAGGTGCCTCGCCTGGAAACCCTATTCCCTGCAAGAACACTGAGTACCCTCAGGCTCCCCTGGCCCTTCTAAGCAATATCCAGGCCAGGAGCTTTCAGACTCACAGTGTGTATGTCGAGTGTAGGGTAACACAGTGCACTCTTATTGGGACATCTTGATATAGCCAGCAATCGCCCAGGTTCACGAGCACCTTTAAGCAAGTTCCAATAGGCCGTGGAATTCGTTCTCATTCCCTAGTTTGAGCTGTACAGAGAGAAACAGTAAGCTTCTCCTTCCATTCAGGACCTCCTACCTGAAGTCACCCTGCCTCCTGAAGAAAGACGACCTCGTTTCTATTGAAACTAAAGCACAGTTTTTCCTGTAGCACGGCAGGCTTTTGAAGAGGCACGGGCCCAGAGGCCTAGCTAGGGCTTTCCTTGGTGAGGCCGTTCACCAGATGCAGAACACCCTGCCTCGAGAAGTTGATTCAGGGAAGCAACAACTGTGTACTCTGTGTCTCATTTGACTTGTTAAAAACCACAGAGATGTATGCTGCCTGTGCCCATGGAAATGGGGGCATGATGGGACTAGCCTTGCTTTTCGTTTGGAAACCTCCATTCTAGCTTCCGTGAAGCTCCCTGAAATTCTCTGCTGTTGACAGGCCTCTGGCCACTGTAGGCATGTGTCTGGGAAGAAAATGAGTTTTCTCTGGCTACACACGGAACTTCATTGGCCGGGGTGGGGCGCACCTTGCCATGCTCTAGAGCTAAAGGGAATCTAAACGTGAGCCCTTGGCTCGAGGTAAGGCCCTGAGTAGCCCTGCAGAACGGGAGGCATGCAGCTCTTTCCATTAGCTCTTAGTCGCTCTTCTGGTTTACTTTAAATGAAGTAGCTTTTTTCAGGACTCCTAGGCCCCTCGGTTGAGCATCATTTTTGTTCCAAGGGCTCTGAGTATCTCCACACCCCTGTAGGCCTGCTGAGCAACAACGAGGCACATTGGTCCTCGGAGGTCCTCTGTGTCTGCTGAGTCATGGGCAACACACTGCACTCTTTCTTGTGATATCTTGATTCACAGCACTCGCACAGGTTCAAGAGCAATGTTCAACAAGTTCCAACATGCCGTGGAAGTCACTCTCATTCCCTAGTTTGAGCTGTACAGAGAGAAACAGTAAGCTTCTCCTTCCATTCAGGACCTCCTACCTGAAGTCACCCTGCCTCTTGAAGAAAGACGACCTTCTTTGTATTGCAACTAAAGCACAGTTTTTCCTGTAGCACGGCAGGCTTTTGAAGCGGCACGGGTCCAGAGTCCTAGCCAGGGATTTCCTTGGTGAGGCCGTTCACTAGTTGCAGAACACCGTGCCTCGAGAAGTTGATTCAGGGAAGCAACAACTGTGTACTCTGTGTCTCATTTGACTTGTTAAAAACCACAGAGATGAATGCTGCCTGTGCCCATGGAAATGGGGTCATGAGGGTACTAGCCTTGCTTTCCGTTTGGAAACCTCCATTCTTGCTTCCGTGAAGCTCCCTGAAATTCTCTGCTGTTGACAGTCCTCTGGCCACTGTAGGCATGTGTCTGGGAAAAAAATGAGTTTTCTCTGGGTACAGACGGAGCTTCATTGGCCGGGGTGGGGCTCTCCTTGCCATCCTCTAGAGCTAAAGGGAATCTCAACGTGAGTCCCTGCCTCGAGGTAAGGCCCTGAGTAGCCCTGCAGAAAGGGAGGCATGCAGCTCTTTCCATGAGCTCTTAGTGGAGGTCTGTTTTATTGAAAAGAATTACCCCTTTCAGGACTCCTACGCCCTTCGGGTGAGCATCATTTTGGTTCCAAGATCACTGACTCCCTCCACACCCCTGTGGGCCTGCTGAGCAGCATTGAGTCCCATACGTCCCACGGAGGCTCTCTGTGTCTGCAGAGTCTCGGGCAACACACTATACGTTACTTCAGGAGAGCTACATTTCCAGAGCACTCGAACAGCATCAAAACTACATTTCTAGGCAGTCCACCATGCCCTGGAAGTCTTCGACATTGCCCTCGTCAGAGCTGCCCAGAGAAAACACTCTGCTTAGAATTTATCGAGGACCTCGTACCTGAAGTCACTCTATTCAAGGAGAAATACAGCATCTTAACATGCTGTGTCGTTCACAGGGCACGAAACGTGAGAACTTGCCTCGAGGTAAGGCCATGAAATGCTATGCAGAAGCGGAGGCGTGTAGCAGTTTCCATGTGGCCGTAGACGCATATCTTCAGCATTTTAAAGCCAGTACGCTTTTCAGGACACCCAGGTGTCTCGCCTGGAAACCCTATTCCCTGCAAGAACACTGAGTACCCTCAGGCTCCCCTGGCCCTTCTAAGCAATATCCAGGCCAGGAGCTTTCAGACTCACAGTGTGTATGTCGAGTGTAGGGTAACACAGTGCACTCTTATTGGGACATCTTGATATAGCCAGCTATCGCCCAGGTTCACGAGCACCTTTAAGCAAGTTCCAATAGGCTATGGAATTCGTTCTCATTCCCTAGTTTGAGCTGTACAGAGAGAAACAGTAAGCTTCTCCTTCCATTCAGGACCTCCTACCTGCAGTCACCCTGCCTCCTGAAGAAAGACGACCTCGTTTCTATTGAAACTAAAGCACAGTTTTTCCTGTAGGACGGCAGGCTTTTGAAGCAGCACGGGTCCAGAGTCCTAGCCAGGGATTTCCTTGGTGAGGCCGTTCACTAGTTGCAGAACACCGTGCCTCGAGAAGTTGATTCAGGGAAGCAACAACTGTGTACTCTGTGTCTCATTTGACTTGTTAAAAACCACAGAGATGAATGCTGCCTGTGCCCATGGAAATGGGGTCATGAGGGTACTAGCCTTGCTTTCCGTTTGGAAACCTCCATTCTTGCTTCCGTGAAGCTCCCTGAAATTCTCTGCTGTTGACAGTCCTCTGGCCACTGTAGGCATGTGTTTGGGAAAAAAATGAGTTTTCTCTGGGTACACACGGAGCTTCATTGGCCGGGGTGGGGCTCTCCTTGCCATCCTCTAGAGCTAAAGGGAATCTCAACGTGAGTCCCTGCCTCGAGGTAAGGCCCTGAGTAGCCCTGCAGAAAGGGAGGCATGCAGCTTTTTCCATGAGCTCTTAGTGGAGGTCTGTTTTATTGAAAACAATTACCCCTTTCAGGACTCCTACGCCCTTCGGGTGAGCATCATTTTGGTTCCAAGATCGCTGACTCCCTCCACACCCCTGTGGGCCTGCTGAGCAGCATTGAGTCCCATACGTCCCACGGAGGCTCTCTGTGTCTGCAGAGTCTCGGGCAACACACTATACGTTACTTCAGGAGAGCTACATTTCCAGAGCACTCGAACAGCATCAAAACTACATTTCTAGGCAGTCCAACATGCCCTGGAAGTCTTCGACATTGCCCTCGTCAGAGCTGCCCAGAGAAAACACTCTGCTTAGAATTTATCGAGGACCTCGTACCTGAAGTCACTCTATTCAAGGAGAAATACAGCATCTTAACATGCTATGTCGTTCACAGGGCAAGAAACGTGAGAACTTGCCTCGAGGTAAGGCCATGAAATGCTATGCAGAAGCGGAGGCGTGTAGCAGTTTCCATGTGGCCGTAGACGCATATCTTCAGCATTTTAAAGCCAGTACGCTTTTCAGGACACCCAGGTGCCTCGCCTGGAAACCCTATTCCCTGCAAGAACACTGAGTACCCTCAGGCTCCCCTGGCCCTTCTAAGCAATATCCAGGCCAGGAGCTTTCAGACTCACAGTGTGTATGTCGAGTGTAGGGTAACACAGTGCACTCTTATTGGGACATCTTGATATAGCCAGCAATCGCCCAGGTTCACGAGCACCTTTAAGCAAGTTCCAATAGGCCGTGGAATTCGTTCTCATTCCCTAGTTTGAGCTGTACAGAGAGAAACAGTAAGCTTCTCCTTCCATTCAGGACCTCCTACCTGAAGTCACCCTGCCTCCTGAAGAAAGACGACCTCGTTTCTATTGAAACTAAAGCACAGTTTTTCCTGTAGCACGGCAGGCTTTTGAAGAGGCACGGGCCCAGAGGCCTAGCTAGGGCTTTCCTTGGTGAGGCCGTTCACTAGTTGCAGAACACCCTGCCTCGAGAAGTTGATTCAGGGAAGCAACAACTGTGTACTCTGTGTCTCATTTGACTTGTTAAAAACCACAGAGATGTATGCTGCCTGTGCCCATTGAAATGGGGGCATGATGGGACTAGCCTTGCTTTTCGTTTGGAAACCTCCATTCTAGCTTCCGTGAAGCTCCCTGAAATTCTCTGCTGTTGACAGGCCTCTGGCCACTGTAGGCATGTGTCTGGGAAGAAATTGAGTTTTCTCTGGCTACACACGGAACTTCATTGGCCGGGGTGGGGCGCACCTTGCCATGCTCTAGAGCTAAAGGGAATCTCAACGTGAGCCCTTGGCTCGAGGTAAGGCCCTGAGTAGCCCTGCAGAACGGGAGGCATGCAGCTCTTTCCATTAGCTCTTAGTCGCTCTTCTGGTTTACTTTAAATGAAGTACCTTTTTTCAGGACTCCTAGGCCCCTCGGTTGAGCATCATTTTTGTTCCAAGGTCTCTGAGTATCTCCACACCCCTGTAGGCCTGCTGAGCAACAACGAGGCACATTGGTCCTCGGAGGTCCTCTGTGTCTGCTGAGTCATGGGCAACACACTGCACTCTTTCTTGTGATATCTTGATTCACAGCACTCGCACAGGTTCAAGAGCAATGTTCAACAATTTCCAACATGCCGTGGAAGTCGCTCTCATTCCCTAGTTTGAGCTGTACAGAGAGAAACAGTAAGCTTCTCCTTCCATTCAGGACCTCCTACCTGAAGTCACCCTGCCTCTTGAAGAAAGACGACCTTCTTTGTATTGCAACTAAAGCACAGTTTTTCCTGTAGCACGGCAGGCTTTTGAAGCGGCACGGGTCCAGAGTCCTAGCCAGGGATTTCCTTGGTGAGGCCGTTCACTAGTTGCAGAACACCGTGCCTCGAGAAGTTGATTCAGGGAAGCAACAACTGTGTACTCTGTGTCTCATTTGACTTGTTAAAAACCACAGAGATGAATGCTGCCTGTGCCCATGGAAATGGGGTCATGAGGGTACTAGCCTTGCTTTCCGTTTGGAAACCTCCATTCTTGCTTCCCTGAAGCTCCCTGAAATTCTCTGCTGTTGACAGTCCTCTGGCCACTGTAGGCATGTGTCTGGGAAAAAAATGAGTTTTCTCTGGGTACACACGGAGCTTCATTGGCCGGGGTGGGGCTTTCCTTGCCATCCTCTAGAGCTAAAGGGAATCTCAACTTGAGTCCCTGCCTCGAGGTAAGGCCCTGAGTAGCCCTGCAGAAAGGGAGGCATGCAGCTCTTTCCATGAGCTCTTAGTGGAGGTCTGTTTTATTGAAAAGAATTACCCCTTTCAGGACTCCTACGCCCTTCGGGTGAGCATCATTTTGGTTCCAAGATCACTGACTCCCTCCACACCCCTGTGGGCCTGCTGAGCAGCATTGAGTCCCATACGTCCCACGGAGGCTCTCTGTGTCTGCAGAGTCTCGGGCAACACACTATACGTTACTTCAGGAGAGCTACATTTCCAGAGCACTCGAACAGCATCAAAACTACATTTCTAGGCAGTCCACCATGCCCTGGAAGTCTTCGACATTGCCCTCGTCAGAGCTGCCCAGAGAAAACACTCTGCTTAGAATTTATCGAGGACCTCGTACCTGAAGTCACTCTATTCAAGGAGAAATACAGCATCTTAACATGCTGTGTCGTTCACAGGGCAAGAAACGTGAGAACTTGCCTCGAGGTAAGGCCATGAAATGCTTTGCAGAAGCGGAGGCGTGTAGCAGTTTCCATGTGGCCGTAGACGCATATCTTCAGCATTTTAAAGCCAGTACGCTTTTCAGGACACCCAGGTGCCTCGCCTGGAAACCCTATTCCCTGCAAGAACACTGAGTACCCTCAGGCTCCCCTGGCCCTTCTAAGCAATATCCAGGCCAGGAGCTTTCAGACTCACAGTGTGTATGTCGAGTGTAGGGTAACACAGTGCACTCTTATTGGGACATCTTGATATAGCCAGCAATCGCCCAGGTTCACGAGCACCTTTAAGCAAGTTCCAATAGGCCGTGGAATTCGTTCTCATTCCCTAGTTTGAGCTGTACAGAGAGAAACAGTAAGCTTCTCCTTCCATTCAGGACCTCCTAACTGAAGTCACCCTGCCTCCTGAAGAAAGACGACCTCGTTTCTATTGAAACTAAAGCACAGTTTTTCCTGTAGCACGGCAGGCTTTTGAAGAGGCACGGGCCCAGAGGCCTAGCTAGGGCTTTCCTTGGTGAGGCCGTTCACCAGATGCAGAACACCCTGCCTCGAGAAGTTGATTCAGGGAAGCAACAACTGTGTTCTCTGTGTCTCATTTGACTTGTTAAAAACCACAGAGATGTATGCTGCCTGTGCCCATTGAAATGGGGGCATGATGGGACTAGCCTTGCTTTTCGTTTGGAAACCTCCATTCTAGCTTCCGTGAAGCTCCCTGAAATTCTCTGCTGTTGACAGGCCTCTGGCCACTGTAGGCATGTGTCTGGGAAGAAAATGAGTTTTCTCTGGGTACACACGGAGCTTCATTGGCCGGGGTGGGGCTTTCCTTGCCATCCTCTAGAGCTAAAGGGAATCTCAACGTGAGTCCCTGCCTCGAGGTAAGGCCCTGAGTAGCCCTGCAGAAAGGGAGGCATGCAGCTCTTTCCATTAGCTCTTAGTCGCTCTTCTGGTTTACTTTAAATGAAGTACCTTTTTTCAGGACTCCTAGGCCCCTCGGTTGAGCATCATTTTTGTTCCAAGGTCTCTGAGTATCTCCACACCCCTGTAGGCCTGCTGAGCAACAACGAGGCACATTGGTCCTCGGAGGTCCTCTGTGTCTGCTGAGTCATGGGCAACACACTGCACTCTTTCTTGTGATATCTTGATTCACAGCACTCGCACAGGTTCAAGAGCAATGTTCAACAAGTTCCAACATGCCGTGGAAGTCACTCTCATTCCCTAGTTTGAGCTGTACAGAGAGAAACAGTAAGCTTCTCCTTCCATTCAGGACCTCCTACCTGAAGTCACCCTGCCTCTTGAAGAAAGACGACCTTCTTTCTATTGCAACTAAAGCACAGTTTTTCCTGTAGCACGGCAGGCTTTTGAAGCGGCACGGGTCCAGAGTCCTAGCCAGGGATTTCCTTGGTGAGGCCGTTCACTAGTTGCAGAACACCGTGCCTCGAGAAGTTGATTCAGGGAAGCAACAACTGTGTACTCTGTGTCTCATTTGACTTGTTAAAAACCACAGAGATGAATGCTGCCTGTGCCCATGGAAATGGGGTCATGAGGGTACTAGCCTTGCTTTCCGTTTGGAAACCTCCATTCTTGCTTCCGTGAAGCTCCCTGAAATTCTCTGCTGTTGACAGTCCTCTGGCCACTGTAGGCATGTGTCTGGGAAAAAAATGAGTTTTCTCTGGGTACACACGGAGCTTCATTGGCCGGGGTGGGGCTCTCCTTGCCATCCTCTAGAGCTAAAGGGAATCTCAACGTGAGTCCCTGCCTCGAGGTAAGGCCCTGAGTAGCCCTGCAGAAAGGGAGGCATGCAGCTCTTTCCATGAGCTCTTAGTGGAGGTCTGTTTTATTTAAAAGAATTACCCCTTTCAGGACTCCTACGCCCTTCGGGTGAGCATCATTTTGGTTCCAAGATCACTGACTCCCTCCACACCCCTGTGGGCCTGCTGAGCAGCATTGAGTCACATACGTCCCACGGAGGCTCTCTGTGTCTGCAGAGTCTCGGGCAACACACTATACGTTACTTCAGGAGAGCTACATTTCCAGAGCACTCGAACAGCATCAAAACTACATTTCTAGGCAGTCCACCATGCCCTGGAAGTCTTCGACATTGCCCTCCTCAGAGCTGCCCAGAGAAAACACTCTGCTTAGAATTTATCGAGGACCTCGTACCTGAAGTCACTCTATTCAAGGAGAAATACAGCATCTTAACATGCTGTGTCGTTCACAGGGCAAGAAACGTGAGAACTTGCCTCGAGGTAAGGCCATGAAATGCTTTGCAGAAGCGGAGGCGTGTAGCAGTTTCCATGTGGCCGTAGACGCATATCTTCAGCATTTTAAAGCCAGTACGCTTTTCAGGACACCCAGGTGCCTCGCCTGGAAACCCTATTCCCTGCAAGAACACTGAGTACCCTCAGGCTCCCCTGACCCTTCTAAGCAAAATCCAGGCCAAGAGCTCTCAGACTCAGAGTGTGTATGTCGAGTGTAGGGTAACAAAGTGCACTCTTATTGGGACATCTTGATATAGCCAGCAATCGCCCAGGTTCACGAGCACCTTTAAGCAAGTTCCAGTAGGCCGTGGAATTCGTTCTCATTCCCTAGTTTGAGCTGTACAGAGAGAAACAGTAAGCTTCTCCTTCCATTCAGGACCTCCTACCTGAAGTCACCCTGCCTCCTGAAGAAAGACGACCTCGTTTCTATTGAAACTAAAGCACAGTTTTTCCTGTAGCACGGCAGGCTTTTGAAGAGGCACGGGCCCAGAGGCCTAGCTAGGGCTTTCCTTGGTGAGGCCGTTCACCAGATGCAGAACACCCTGCCTCGAGAAGTTGATTCAGGGAAGCAACAACTGTGTACTCTGTGTCTCATTTGACTTGTTAAAAACCACAGAGATGTATGCTGCCTGTGCCCATTGAAATGGGGGCATGATGGGACTAGCCTTGCTTTTCGTTTGGAAACCTCCATTCTAGCTTCCGTGAAGCTCCCTGAAATTCTCTGCTGTTGACAGGCCTCTGGCCACTGTAGGCATGTGTCTGGGAAGAAAATGAGTTTTCTCTGGGTACACACGGAGCTTCATTGGCCGGGGTGGGGCGCACCTTGCCATCCTCTAGAGCTAAAGGGAATCTCAACTTGAGTCCCTGCCTCGAGGTAAGGCCCTGAGTAGCCCTGCAGAAAGGGAGGCATGCAGCTCTTTCCATGAGCTCTTAGTGGAGGTCTGTTTTATTGAAAAGAATTACCCCTTTCAGGACTCCTACGCCCTTCGGGTGAGCATCATTTTGGTTCCAAGATCACTGACTCCCTCCACACCCCTGTGGGCCTGCTGAGCAGCATTGAGTCCCATACGTCCCACGGAGGCTCTCTGTGTCTGCAGAGTCTCGGGCAACACACTATACGTTACTTCAGGAGAGCTACATTTCCAGAGCACTCGAACAGCATCAGAACTACATTTCTAGGCAGTCCACCATGCCCTGGAAGTCTTCGACATTGCCCTCGTCAGAGTTGCCCAGAGAAAACACTCTGCTTAGAATTTATCGAGGACCTCGTACCTGAAGTCACTCTATTCAAGGAGAAATACAGCATCTTAACATGCTGTGTCGTTCACAGGGCAAGAAACGTGAGAACTTGCCTCGAGGTAAGGCCATGAAATGCTTTGCAGAAGCGGAGGCGTGTAGCAGTTTCCATGTGGCCATAGACGCATATCTTCAGCATTTTAAAGCCAGTACGCTTTTCAGGACACCCAGGTGCCTCGCCTGGAAACCCTATTCCCTGCAAGAACACTGAGTACCCTCAGGCTCCCCTGGCCCTTCTAAGCAATATCCAGGCCAGGAGCTTTCAGACTCACAGTGTGTATGTCGAGTGTAGGGTAACACAGTGCACTCTTATTGGGACATCTTGATATAGCCAGCTATCGCCCAGGTTCACGAGCACCTTTAAGCAAGTTCCAATAGGCCGTGGAATTCGTTCTCATTCCCTAGTTTGAGCTGTACAGAGAGAAACAGTAAGCTTCTCCTTCCATTCAGGACCTCCTACCTGAAGTCACCCTGCCTCCTGAAGAAAGACGACCTCGTTTCTATTGAAACTAAAGCACAGTTTTTCCTGTAGCACGGCAGGCTTTTGAAGAGGCACGGGCCCAGAGGCCTAGCTAGGGCTTTCCTTGGTGTGGCCGTTCACTAGATGCAGAACACCCTGCCTCGAGAAGTTGATTCAGGGAAGCAACAACTGTGTACTCTGTGTCTCATTTGACTTGTTAAAAACCACAGAGATGTATGCTGCCTGTGCCCATGGAAATGGGGGCATGATGGGACTAGCCTTGCTTTTCGTTTGGAAACCTCCATTCTAGCTTCCGTGAAGCTCCCTGAAATTCTCTGCTGTTGACAGGCCTCTGGCCACTGTAGGCATGTGTCTGGGAAGAAAATGAGTTTTCTCTGGCTACACACGGAACTTCATTGGCCGGGGTGGGGCGCACCTTGCCATGCTCTAGAGCTAAAGGGAATCTAAACGTGAGCCCTTGGCTCGAGGTAAGGCCCTGAGTAGCCCTGCAGAAAGAGAGGCATGCAGCTCTTTCCATTAGCTCTTAGTCGCTCTTCTGGTTTACTTTAAATGAAGTACCTTTTTTCAGGACTCCTAGGCCCCTCGGTTGAGCATCATTTTTGTTCCAAGGTCTCTGAGTATCTCCACACCCCTGTAGGCCTGCTGAGCAACAACGAGGCACATTGGTCCTCGGAGGTCCTCTGTGTCTGCTGAGTCATGGGCAACACACTGCACTCTTTCTTGTGATATCTTGATTCACAGCACTCGCACAGGTTCAAGAGCAATGTTCAACAAGTTCCAACATGCCGTGGAAGTCACTCTCATTCCCTAGTTTGAGCTGTACAGAGAGAAACAGTAAGCTTCTCCTTCCATTCAGGACCTCCTACCTGAAGTCACCCTGCCTCTTGAAGAAAGACGACCTTCTTTCTATTGCAACTAAAGCACAGTTTTTCCTGTAGCACGGCAGGCTTTTGAAGCGGCACGGGTCCAGAGTCCTAGCCAGGGATTTCCTTGGTGAGGCCGTTCACTAGTTGCAGAACACCGTGCCTCGAGAAGTTGATTCAGGGAAGCAACAACTGTGTACTCTGTGTCTCATTTGACTTGTTAAAAACCACAGAGATGAATGCTGCCTGTGCCCATGGAAATGGGGTCATGAGGGTACTAGCCTTGCTTTCCGTTTGGAAACCTCCATTCTTGCTTCCGTGAAGCTCCCTGAAATTCTCTGCTGTTGACAGTCCTCTGGCCACTGTAGGCATGTGTCTGGGAAAAAAATGAGTTTTCTCTGGGTACACACGGAGCTTCATTGGCCGGGGTGGGGCTCTCCTTGCCATCCTCTAGAGCTAAAGGGAATCTCAACGTGAGTCCCTGCCTCGAGGTAAGGCCCTGAGTAGCCCTGCAGAAAGGGAGGCATGCAGCTCTTTCCATGAGCTCTTAGTGGAGGTCTGTTTTATTTAAAAGAATTACCCCTTTCAGGACTCCTACGCCCTTCGGGTGAGCATCATTTTGGTTCCAAGATCACTGACTCCCTCCACACCCCTGTGGGCCTGCTGAGCAGCATTGAGTCCCATACGTCCCACGGAGGCTCTCTGTGTCTGCAGAGTCTCGGGCAACACACTATACGTTACTTCAGGAGAGCTACATTTCCAGAGCACTCGAACAGCATCAAAACTACATTTCTAGGCAGTCCACCATGCCCTGGAAGTCTTCGACATTGCCCTCCTCAGAGCTGCCCAGAGAAAACACTCTGCTTAGAATTTATCGAGGACCTCGTACCTGAAGTCACTCTATTCAAGGAGAAATACAGCATCTTAACATGCTGTGTCGTTCACAGGGCAAGAAACGTGAGAACTTGCCTCGAGGTAAGGCCATGAAATGCTTTGCAGAAGCGGAGGCGTGTAGCAGTTTCCATGTGGCCGTAGACGCATATCTTCAGCATTTTAAAGCCAGTACGCTTTTCAGGACACCCAGGTGCCTCGCCTGGAAACCCTATTCCCTGCAAGAACACTGAGTACCCTCAGGCTCCCCTGGCCCTTCTAAGCAAAATCCAGGCCAAGAGCTCTCAGACTCAGAGTGTGTATGTCGAGTGTAGGGTAACAAAGTGCACTCTTATTGGGACATCTTGATATAGCCAGCAATCGCCCAGGTTCACGAGCACCTTTAAGCAAGTTCCAGTAGGCCGTGGAATTCGTTCTCATTCCCTAGTTTGAGCTGTACAGAGAGAAACAGTAAGCTTCTCCTTCCATTCAGGACCTCCTACCTGAAGTCACCCTGCCTCCTGAAGAAAGACGACCTCGTTTCTATTGAAACTAAAGCACAGTTTTTCCTGTAGCACGGCAGGCTTTTGAAGAGGCACGGGCCCAGAGGCCTAGCTAGGGCTTTCCTTGGTGAGGCCGTTCACCAGATGCAGAACACCCTGCCTCGAGAAGTTGATTCAGGGAAGCAACAACTGTGTACTCTGTGTCTCATTTGACTTGTTAAAAACCACAGAGATGTATGCTGCCTGTGCCCATTGAAATGGGGGCATGATGGGACTAGCCTTGCTTTTCGTTTGGAAACCTCCATTCTAGCTTCCGTGAAGCTCCCTGAAATTCTCTGCTGTTGACAGGCCTCTGGCCACTGTAGGCATGTGTCTGGGAAGAAAATGAGTTTTCTCTGGGTACACACGGAGCTTCATTGGCCGGGGTGGGGCGCACCTTGCCATCCTCTAGAGCTAAAGGGAATCTCAACTTGAGTCCCTGCCTCGAGGTAAGGCCCTGAGTAGCCCTGCAGAAAGGGAGGCATGCAGCTCTTTCCATGAGCTCTTAGTGGAGGTCTGTTTTATTGAAAAGAATTACCCCTTTCAGGACTCCTACGCCCTTCGGGTGAGCATCATTTTGGTTCCAAGATCACTGACTCCCTCCACACCCCTGTGGGCCTGCTGAGCAGCATTGAGTCCCATACGTCCCACGGAGGCTCTCTGTGTCTGCAGAGTCTCGGGCAACACACTATACGTTACTTCAGGAGAGCTACATTTCCAGAGCACTCGAACAGCATCAGAACTACATTTCTAGGCAGTCCACCATGCCCTGGAAGTCTTCGACATTGCCCTCGTCAGAGTTGCCCAGAGAAAACACTCTGCTTAGAATTTATCGAGGACCTCGTACCTGAAGTCACTCTATTCAAGGAGAAATACAGCATCTTAACATGCTGTGTCGTTCACAGGGCAAGAAACGTGAGAACTTGCCTCGAGGTAAGGCCATGAAATGCTTTGCAGAAGCGGAGGCGTGTAGCAGTTTCCATGTGGCCATAGACGCATATCTTCAGCATTTTAAAGCCAGTACGCTTTTCAGGACACCCAGGTGCCTCGCCTGGAAACCCTATTCCCTGCAAGAACACTGAGTACCCTCAGGCTCCCCTGGCCCTTCTAAGCAATATCCAGGCCAGGAGCTTTCAGACTCACAGTGTGTATGTCGAGTGTAGGGTAACACAGTGCACTCTTATTGGGACATCTTGATATAGCCAGCTATCGCCCAGGTTCACGAGCACCTTTAAGCAAGTTCCAATAGGCCGTGGAATTCGTTCTCATTCCCTAGTTTGAGCTGTACAGAGAGAAACAGTAAGCTTCTCCTTCCATTCAGGACCTCCTACCTGAAGTCACCCTGCCTCCTGAAGAAAGACGACCTCGTTTCTATTGAAACTAAAGCACAGTTTTTCCTGTAGCACGGCAGGCTTTTGAAGAGGCACGGGCCCAGAGGCCTAGCTAGGGCTTTCCTTGGTGTGGCCGTTCACTAGATGCAGAACACCCTGCCTCGAGAAGTTGATTCAGGGAAGCAACAACTGTGTACTCTGTGTCTCATTTGACTTGTTAAAAACCACAGAGATGTATGCTGCCTGTGCCCATGGAAATGGGGGCATGATGGGACTAGCCTTGCTTTTCGTTTGGAAACCTCCATTCTAGCTTCCGTGAAGCTCCCTGAAATTCTCTGCTGTTGACAGGCCTCTGGCCACTGTAGGCATGTGTCTGGGAAGAAAATGAGTTTTCTCTGGCTACACACGGAACTTCATTGGCCGGGGTGGGGCGCACCTTGCCATGCTCTAGAGCTAAAGGGAATCTAAACGTGAGCCCTTGGCTCGAGGTAAGGCCCTGAGTAGCCCTGCAGAAAGAGAGGCATGCAGCTCTTTCCATTAGCTCTTAGTCGCTCTTCTGGTTTACTTTAAATGAAGTACCTTTTTTCAGGACTCCTAGGCCCCTCGGTTGAGCATCATTTTTGTTCCAAGGTCTCTGAGTATCTCCACACCCCTGTAGGCCTGCTGAGCAACAACGAGGCACATTGGTCCTCGGAGGTCCTCTGTGTCTGCTGAGTCATGGGCAACACACTGCACTCTTTCTTGTGATATCTTGATTCACAGCACTCGCACAGGTTCAAGAGCAATGTTCAACAAGTTCCAACATGCCGTGGAAGTCACTCTCATTCCCTAGTTTGAGCTGTACAGAGAGAAACAGTAAGCTTCTCCTTCCATTCAGGACCTCCTACCTGAAGTCACCCTGCCTCTTGAAGAAAGACGACCTTCTTTCTATTGCAACTAAAGCACAGTTTTTCCTGTAGCACGGCAGGCTTTTGAAGCGGCACGGGTCCAGAGTCCTAGCCAGGGATTTCCTTGGTGAGGCCGTTCACTAGTTGCAGAACACCGTGCCTCGAGAAGTTGATTCAGGGAAGCAACAACTGTGTACTCTGTGTCTCATTTGACTTGTTAAAAACCACAGAGATGAATGCTGCCTGTGCCCATGGAAATGGGGTCATGAGGGTACTAGCCTTGCTTTCCGTTTGGAAACCTCCATTCTTGCTTCCGTGAAGCTCCCTGAAATTCTCTGCTGTTGACAGTCCTCTGGCCACTGTAGGCATGTGTCTGGGAAAAAAATGAGTTTTCTCTGGGTACACACGGAGCTTCATTGGCCGGGGTGGGGCTCTCCTTGCCATCCTCTAGAGCTAAAGGGAATCTCAACGTGAGTCCCTGCCTCGAGGTAAGGCCCTGAGTAGCCCTGCAGAAAGGGAGGCATGCAGCTCTTTCCATGAGCTCTTAGTGGAGGTCTGTTTTATTTAAAAGAATTACCCCTTTCAGGACTCCTACGCCCTTCGGGTGAGCATCATTTTGGTTCCAAGATCACTGACTCCCTCCACACCCCTGTGGGCCTGCTGAGCAGCATTGAGTCACATACGTCCCACGGAGGCTCTCTGTGTCTGCAGAGTCTCGGGCAACACACTATACGTTACTTCAGGAGAGCTACATTTCCAGAGCACTCGAACAGCATCAAAACTACATTTCTAGGCAGTCCACCATGCCCTGGAAGTCTTCGACATTGCCCTCCTCAGAGCTGCCCAGAGAAAACACTCTGCTTAGAATTTATCGAGGACCTCGTACCTGAAGTCACTCTATTCAAGGAGAAATACAGCATCTTAACATGCTGTGTCGTTCACAGGGCAAGAAACGTGAGAACTTGCCTCGAGGTAAGGCCATGAAATGCTTTGCAGAAGCGGAGGCGTGTAGCAGTTTCCATGTGGCCGTAGACGCATATCTTCAGCATTTTAAAGCCAGTACGCTTTTCAGGACACCCAGGTGCCTCGCCTGGAAACCCTATTCCCTGCAAGAACACTGAGTACCCTCAGGCTCCCCTGACCCTTCTAAGCAAAATCCAGGCCAAGAGCTCTCAGACTCAGAGTGTGTATGTCGAGTGTAGGGTAACAAAGTGCACTCTTATTGGGACATCTTGATATAGCCAGCAATCGCCCAGGTTCACGAGCACCTTTAAGCAAGTTCCAGTAGGCCGTGGAATTCGTTCTCATTCCCTAGTTTGAGCTGTACAGAGAGAAACAGTAAGCTTCTCCTTCCATTCAGGACCTCCTACCTGAAGTCACCCTGCCTCCTGAAGAAAGACGACCTCGTTTCTATTGAAACTAAAGCACAGTTTTTCCTGTAGCACGGCAGGCTTTTGAAGAGGCACGGGCCCAGAGGCCTAGCTAGGGCTTTCCTTGGTGAGGCCGTTCACCAGATGCAGAACACCCTGCCTCGAGAAGTTGATTCAGGGAAGCAACAACTGTGTACTCTGTGTCTCATTTGACTTGTTAAAAACCACAGAGATGTATGCTGCCTGTGCCCATTGAAATGGGGGCATGATGGGACTAGCCTTGCTTTTCGTTTGGAAACCTCCATTCTAGCTTCCGTGAAGCTCCCTGAAATTCTCTGCTGTTGACAGGCCTCTGGCCACTGTAGGCATGTGTCTG